>NC_056753.1:19167500-19815000 GCF_018687715.1 Carya illinoinensis | reverse complement strand
TTTTTTTCCGTGAAGCCCTTCGTTAACTTTAACTGATTTTTTTTTTTAAATCCATGTTTTTTTTTTCTGTATAGATCAGTTTCCATGTTTTTATTCTCTATTTTTACTAACATCCATCAGAAAGTTATGATCTTTTTGTTTGTAAATTGGATTCTCTTACGGGGTTTCAGATCTATGATTCAATGGTCTTTTTCCCTGAAATTTTTCCTCTCTTCAGTGGTGTAGTACGTTTAAATGTGTTAATAGATTTGTGATTTTGTTTGTTTGTTTGTGTTTGGATTTGTGTAGGTGAGGATTCAATTGGCTTAGGGATCAGCAGCCCAAGGGCGAGGACCATGCTTGAGGAGGAGGGCTTTGGTGCCTTTTACAAGGTTTGGATCTATAAACCCATAAAAATCTACACTTTCTACTTGCAGGGAAAAAAATATATTAAATTTGCCATTATTTGAGTTGTTGATGTAGTTTTATAAAGACGCATGCTTTTTTTTCTACATCTGGTTCTGTACAATATTGGATTCAAATTGTGCCAGATGCATCTATTCCATTCAATCAAGCTTGTGTAGTAATGTACAGTTTTGTTACCTTCCTGTTGCCAAGCAATTGATGTTTTACTGGTCTGCCCATTGGAATTGATGTTTTAGTGGTCAGTTTCATTACATCATAAAACTTAGAGATTATTAAAAGGCAGTAATCTAGTAGCATAAAACTTACAGATTGATGTAATGCATAGATAGATTATATATAATATAAACACAGAAAAGGCAGTAAAACTGACCTTCTCAATGTACTTTCAAACCTTTGCACAACTGCACTATTTCACCGCACCTGACTTGATAGAGAGAGTGAGCGTGGATAAGTTTTCTGAACTCAGTTTTGTGATAGGATTTTTAATAAGTTTTATGAATTCCATGATTTCATGGTATCGGTTAGTTCATTTCTTAGAAATATGAAAAAACATATGTAATGCATGGATAAACTTCTATTATAAACACACAAAAGAAAGTTACTCACTTTTCAATCTCCCTTCAAACCAAGGAAACCGTAGCACCAATGCACTGAAAGCAATAGAAGGGATCAGTCACTTTTCAAATGTTAGCACCATTGCACTGAAAGTAATAGAAGGGTTTTTTAAACCCCTTTCAATGGCTGTTGGGTTCCTACGAAATGTCTATTGGTATTCAAACTTTGAATATGACTGCTGCACTATTTGCCCATTCAGCTGCCTCATTAAGTGATTGAAATTTACTAATTTCTCCCTGCCTACACACATGGACATAAAATATAACTTATTACAAATTATAAGTTATACTGTATATTATAAAAACTTAATTATAAATTTCTATTACATTTGATTAAAATGTGCCTCCACAGATTTTTAACTTATATTTTCTCTCTGGTTGCAGCTTCCATTCCAAAGCAATAGCTGGCACACGTACAGAAGGGGAAAACTCGTGTGCAGAAGGGGAAAAATAAGAAGAAATGAGACTCTAGTTTTTCAAAATTGTAACTTATTATAATGTTTTGTCATTATAATTTATAGGAAAAGACAATAGTATCCCTGCCTAATTAATTTGGCACTATTTTTCTTCAAAAAATTCAGTTATTATATTAATGGAATTTAAACAGACAACACATTTGGTCACTAACGGAAATAATTATAATTTGGCACTGTTTTCCTTCAAGATTCTAAATTACTATATAATGGATTTGAAACGGACAACATAAATGGCCATAAAAATGGTGGCTTAACTGCTATTTAACGGGAGTAACAAAACTAACGGGAAAACAAGATTTTCCGTCTAAAACAACAAATTCCGTTTTATACACATTTTATATATATTGAAGATATACGAGTTATCTTCAAGCTGATTTTTCTTTAATTAATGTATATATTTTGTCTCTTCTGTGCATGATTTTTTTTCCGTTAAACTTCTTTTGATCACATATATATTTTTTCGTACTTAATATATATGGGATCAAGTACTATATATATATATATATTTATATTTTCACGGAGGACAACTAGATTGGATAAACAACAAGATGATCATGACCTTTGCATGATTTTATTACAAACATCTGGATCTACCTCATTGAGTAATGCTTCATATACAGTCACTTTTATATTATTTCTGTATATTTCACTGATGTGAATGATTACATCAATTTTTTTAATACACAACTAATCACATTATTTAAGTGTGCAAAAGTGTATGCAAAAGTATATGCAAAAGTGACCATACATAGAATTTTTATTTTGTCAAAATTTTACCATCAATGCATTTGATTTGATTTAATATGAAATTCCGGATTATCTTTCTACTCCGTTTGATTATTTCCGCTTCGATCTCTCTTATCATAATGGATGATCATAAGTGTTGCACATAGGTTTAAGTACTACATTTGAGCCTATATATACTTCAAAGGGAAACAGTAGGAATATCATCAAGAAAAGTCACTGATTCCCATTTTATTTTTTATTTATATATATATTTTTTATTTCATTGTAAAGGAAGTGTTTTTAAATGAGTTTATGATTTTTTTTTAAATGTTTAAAGGGATTTAAAAACTTCTTGAAAAAAATACAAAATAAAAAAGAACATTGCACTTCTCGGTAAGAGTCCTCATGAGCCACTCTCGGTGGCTTTAGTAGACCTTACTTTTTTATTTATTTTTTATTTTTTTAGCATTAGATATCTTGGAATAACATCCCTACTAATCCTAAGGGTGCACAAGCCTTCGGTAAGGAGTTTCTTGCAAGCGCATATCGAGTAATTCAAAGAAAAAATCCCTCAGTCCGATGGTTGTTAGAGATTATTTGCACTTGAAGAGATTTGAACCTTAGTCTTCGGGGAGTATACTCCCAAAACCAATGCCTTTACCACTTGAGTCCAAGGCTTAGCAGTACCTTACTTTAAAAGGAATAGTCAATATTATAACTGGAGATTCTTAAAATCATCACAAGGATGTAACTTTCTCATTCTCAAATAATATGAGATGGTATTCAGCATCTTCCATTATTCAATTTGAGCTATTATACAATTACTTAACTTAAAATATAAGTTACAATACACATTCTTGTTAAAACCCGAACATTAAAATCAACACTAAATAGTTGATCATATCGGGCAGAGTTTAACATAATGGGTGAAATACAAATGATATTTCAAAGGGATGATTAATTTGTTCGTAGGTTTTATTGTAAAAACTATGATTTGGAAAAACGATTCAATTCATATAATTTAGCAACTCAACATTAATTAACTTGGATCAATTAGAAATTCATAAACCGATTTCAGTGATTGTTTTTTTTTTAATCTTATAACTGTGGAACTCATTCATGTGTAGTTTGCATAGTGAGATGATATGAGATAGTTTTAGATAAAAGTTGAAAGTTGAATAAAATATTATAAAATATTATTTTTTTAATATTATTATTGTTTTAAAATTTGAAAAGGTTAAATTATTTATTATATTTTATATGAGAATTTAAAAAAATTGTAATGATAAAATAAGATGAGAATGAACTATTTTTGTATCATTCAGTTGATTTCAATCAATTTTCAGACTCATTCAAGCAACTCAAACTGATTAAAAGTTGTGCTTATTTTTTTGGCTTGTACTCTATTGATAAGCCTTTTTTTCTTTTTTTTTTTCTTTTTTCTCATGTACAAAAATATGAGATAGCTGAACATATATTAATTTTTTCATTCTTGTATTCATATGAATAATTGAAAACTAAAAGATAAAGATGAGATTTTTAACTTTATTTGGTTGAATACAAAAAATAAGGAGAGAAATGAATTTATCTATCTATAATAATAAATGTCTATCATATTGCTATAGGAATAAACAGTGAATTTCTAATTCCGTTTTTTTTTCCGTGTAAAAGATTTACACTCCATTTACATTCCGTACAAAACACAGCGACGGGGTGGTCCCCGGCTCTATCGACCCCACGAACGCCGTCACGCAACGACGAGGGTGCTTCCCCAACACAACACCGTCACGTACAAAACATAACGACGATGGTGCTTCCCCAACACTGTTTCGGTCACACAAGGTGCAAACCCTTTGTCGGAATTGGTAGACACAACGGCTTTTTGTGGCTGAGCCGGTAGACGCCCGGTCGTGCTCCTTTATCGGAACCCACGAATAAGTGGCACCGGAGATCGCATCCGGTGGATCGCACGGGAATGCCGTTGATTGGTGGGAAATCTGTGCACGCCCTTCACGGCTCCATCGAACGAGGCCACCCTGCGTAGCATCATAAAAAAGCCCCTCAGCTTCCCGACCTCCACGCCCTCCAGCACACTCGAGCTCCACGCGAGGAACCTCATATCCGGGTTGCTGAACAAAGACTCGGTTCAACGCCTAGGATTGAAGAGCGGAGCCGTCGACGTGAAAAAATAGAGGAAAGAAACAAAATAAAATAAAGAAGGAGAAGAAGAGAAGTAGCGGTGCACGGATTGATGAAGGGGATGAAAACAACAGGAATGAGGTGGAGAAGAACAATGGCGCGAAGGAGAAAGAATGAGAAGAAAAGAAGAAGCCCTAATGGCTGGATCAAACGACGCCGTTTGGGAGGAATTTAGTGGGTTGGGTTGAAGGCTCACGGGTTGGGCTAGGTTGAAGGCTCACGGGGTTGGGCTGGGCCCAAAAGAAAAATAAAATACACTCAAACAGGCCCAGTCCAAAAATGGAAAAGTTCAACAAAAGAAAAATGCACAATAAAAAAATTAAATAAGAGCCAAATAAAAATACTACAACTCAATATTAATAAAATAAAATAATTAAAATCCAACATTAAACTAATTTAAGTAAAGATTAATTTAAATATAAAACAATAATTAATACTAAGAAAACACATCAAAATAAATTTTACAACTTAAAATTCATAAAATAAATTTTTTCATTCCTACAGTTTTTATGCTATACATGAAACATTTCAACTTTAAATTATAATAAAATACTAATTATTTTTTTATTTTAATTTTTTTTGTAAATTAATTATTTACAGATTTATTCATTTTCTAATTCCATTAAATATATAGCATATAGGAGCATACTAATTATTTTTTTATTTTACTTTTTTTATAAATTAATTATTTACACATTTATTCATTATCTAATCCCATTAAATATTTAACATATAGGAGTAAGTTTATAGAGACTATTGCAGTACAAGTTTCAAAAAAATAGTGAATGATTCAACTTGCTGCAGATCCAGAAATATTCAATTAGCAACAACACAAAAATTTCAATGTTCTTTCTATTGACCCTGTGCAATATGACCGAGAACTATAATGATCATAAAAAAAAAAAAAAATCTGTTTGTATTTCTATTTTTTTGTTCAAATTTGCTCTAAACAAATTTTTTTATAAGACAATTAAAAAATACAACTAAGCAAACGTGCAAAGGCCTCCACTAGTGATATTATATATGTGAGTATACATAAAATACTATTATAATAAGAAAATAAAATAAAATCAAGAAATAAAATCAATATGTGTTGTAAAAGAGGCTTTTACACCCTTCAATAGAAAGCTATCACATCAAATTTTTATTATAACTAAAAAACCCACACAATTAAAATTTATAATTTTTATTTAAAAAGTGACAAGTAATAGTGGTTACCAGCCATCGGACTCTATTGACGGGCGATCAGATTCCGACGACTAGTCATCGAATTTCGATGACCTCTCATATTAGCTGGCGCTACTCTGAGTGATGGACGGAGTAGCAACTCGAAAACTAAAGCCCTTATCAATATAACTTGTATTAGAATTTTTTTTATAAGTTGAAGTTCATATTTTAAGGTTTTAGAATTATCATTTCAAAAGAATTAATTTAGTATGATTTAATTTAGTATATAATTGGTAGAACGATGAGATGGTAGTGTGTAATTGTAGCATTTAAAAATTACTTTCGCATCACATCCTCGACAAAAGTGCATCTTTATAAGAGTGATGTAACTATGTTTTAACTTATGCCTGTGTATCATCTTCTTTTTCTTATATTAGTGATGAAGAATAACAATTCAAGAGTACAACTTTTTCATGAAATAATAATTATGCAAAAGGCAGAGCAAAAGTTTAAATATTCATCCGCACAAATAAACATACTCCAACTGCCCTTGCTTAGAGAGAGAGAAAAAAAAAACCGAGACTTTGACAAATTCAGAGATTAGACGAAGTAGGATTTGGTCATGTTTAAGGATGTTGCAATCGTGACAAAATCCTATCATGATCTAATTTCTGAATTTGTCAAAGTCTTGGTTTTTTTTTGTTTATATTAAAAGCTACTGAAACCAGCTGCAGGTACACTGTTACAGTTGTGCTTGTTTGTTTTTTTCCAGCGTTGTTACAGTTCTAGTTTCTAGGCAAATATTGTTGGCAAACTTTTAATTTGCAAAGAAAAACACAGTTAAAAGTAAAAGAGAGAGAGAGAGCTCTCCGAGGTCAACTATTACAGGTGACACAAGTCAACAAATGTTTTTCTTTCCAAATGTTCTTTTTCCTTTCTTTGGCTGTGGGTTTTTTGGTATCTGGAAATTAACTTTCTAGTTATATGTTGTCGGATTGGTGACGGTGGCCGGCGAAGGACCAGTCTGTCGGGAAGCTCTATTCTTTTTCGGGAATTATCTACAAAGATCTTTTTCGAAGGCTAATGGCTGTGAGTTTGTTTGCTTTTCTTCATCTTCTTTCTATTGTATATATGATCCTTTTCCTTTTCTTGGTGGGTTTCGAGTTGCATTTGTACCTTTCTGCCTATGGCAAGTATTTGGACTCTATCCTTTGATGTGTTTGTCAATAAGAGAAAAATGGCATCGTAAAGTTTGGTTTAGGAATTCAGGTAAGTTTGTTTCTCTCTTTTTATTCCTTTTGTTTCGGAACAGAACAGAACAAAGAAAAGAAGATTGATACATGGGTTCGTGGAAAGTTCAGTTTTGGATTTAAGTTTTGATTAATTGCACGAATTCTTCTCATCATTATGGGTTACAGATCTTTGCAATCCCCGGAACTTATCACAGAAATTGAAGCGTAGGTTTCAAAAATCATAGAATCTGCATTGGCCATGATTTTGGGTTTTTTATTTATTTGCATTTTGATTTGTCTAAATTTGAAATAAGCTCAAGGATATTTGGGGTAATGTACTTATCTAAGAAGTGTATAACAGACTGCATTTAGTGGGTGGATGTATATGTTAATGTGAATCACAATATACTCATTTGTGGTTGTCCGATGCCTAAGTTGCAAAAATACAAGGGCCTTCAACATTAGAAGTTACGATAACTAGATAATAAATTCTCTAAATCATTTGGCCTTATCAATGTTTATGATCTTTCCCACCGTAAATTCCATCTTTCTCCTGTAGTTATCTTTCCTGCTATGTATTTATCAAAAAAAAAAAAAAAGTTATCTTTCCTGCTATGTGTTATTGCTGATAGAATCTGTAGCGATTCTACTGTCTCAGTGGATGCATGAGGCACTCAGGGTGCCGAATTGAATATGGCAGAGAACCCTCAAACATGGCAGATGTTTGTGATACGGGGACTGTGACAAACAAGCTTGCTTCAATAATAACAACCACATCTGAAGTGCATTATTGGGAAACTCATTCTTGTTAGGTTAGCCCTACATTGTCTCGTGGGGACCTTCTAAGAAGTTCCACATCATTACACTTTTTGGATTTTTTGGAGCTTTCTTTGGGTGTCAATTTTTTTTTTTTATAGGTAAACAAAACTTTATTACTCAAAGAATAGGCCTAGCCCAATATATACAAGAAACAGCCCTAGTTAAGCGGGCGCAAGAGAGACAAGGAAATCATGAAGGACCATCCCATTGAAATCAACAGCTATGGTCCAATTACATAGTGTACTAAAAAATAAAGCCAACAACTCCTCTAGCGATCTCTCCTTGCCTTCAAATGTCCGTGCATTCCTCTCCTGCCATAAACACCACATGATGCACAGTGAGATCATTTTCCAAACTGTTGAGATCTGAGACTGACCTATGTTTGACCAGCAGGCCAAGAGTGCCACCCCGGCATGACCCAGCCCAACTCCACTCTACTAAGCACCTCATCTCACAAAGTCCGTGCGATCTCACAATGTAGCAAAAGATAATCTATTGGCTCGCCCCCACCCCTACATAGACAACATCAATTTGCTATGATAACCCTCATTTTCCTCAAATTATCAGTCATGAGGATTTTACCCAAAGATGCTGTCCACACAAAGAAAGCCACCTTGAGGGGTGCCTGTGTCTCCATATCTTTTTCCAAGGGATTCGATTGTTGGGATCTTGAGAAAGAGCACTATAGAATGAGCAAACTGAAAACACACCTTTCTCCTCGTGGAGACCCACCACAACCCGTCTTATTGTAGATTACTTGGCTTCACGAAATGCAGGAGACTGTAAAAATCCTCCCAATCTTGCGCAACCCTGCTAAAGTTGATATGTCAAGATAAGTCAAAAATGATGAATGAATGGCCGAATGGTTGGCCTTGTGATTTCTCTCTATTATATAAATTGTACAAGGAACTCTATACATGGAAAGAGCTACGTATATGCTACTGTTATTCCTATACAATCTGTCAAATATTAAGCTAATTACACGGAAGAGTAAATCACGGAAATAGGTATGAAACAATAATGGAAACAAATATGGACAGCAAAGCTGTCCATTGACAGCCCCCCTCAAATTGATGCGGGTTGGTCAACAAGCATCAATTTGCTACTTAGGAAGCAGTGTCGATGACGAGTAAGGGCCTTAGTGAAGATATCAGCAATTTGTAGTTCAGTGGAAATGTGTGGAAAAGTGATAACACGAGCGTCGAAAGCTTCACGAATAGAGTGATAGTCAACTTCAATATGCTTGGTGCGCTCATGATAGACAGGATTGGCCGTGATCTGAATAGCACTTGTATTATCGGCATGTAAAGGAGTAGGATCGGTCTCAGAGAAGTCTAACTCAGCAAGCAATCCTCGAAGCCAAATAATCTCGGAACAAGCAAGAGACATCGCTCGGTACTCAGATTCTGTAGAGGACTTAGAAACTCTATCTTGCTTCTTACTCTTCCAGGAGATCAATGCATCACCTAAGAACACACACCAACTAGTGATGGAGCGACGTGTATTAGCACAACCAGCCCAATCAGTATCGCTATAAGCAACAAGATGGGGAGAATTTCCTGCAGGAAAGAATAAGCCATGGGCAGTTCTGCCCTGAACATAGCGTATGATCCTACGGACAACAGCCAAATGGAGATGACGAGGAGTCTGAAGAAACTGGCTAACTTGCTATACAACAAAAGAAATATCTAGTCTAGTGATGGTGAGATAGACAAGGCTACCCACCAATTTCCGATATAAACTAGGATCAACAAGTAAGTCACTCTCCTCTTTACGAAGCTTGATATTTAACTCCATGAGAGTATCGACAGAGGTAGCTTCCTGCAGTCCAGCTGTAGCCACCAAATCACTAGCATACTTGTGTTGATTAAGTGAAATACCAGAGGAACTACGATGCACCTCAAGACCCAGAAAATATGTGAGAGACCCAAGATCTTTCATATGAAAGGATTCTGAGAGATGAGTCTTAAGCTGGACAAGTAAAGCAGAATCAGAACCAGTGATCACAATATCATCAACATAAACCAAAAGGACAACAATACCCATGTCCGATTTCCGAAGAAATAATGAAGTGTCATACTCGCTCTGCTTGAAGGAAAATTCTAGTAAAGTGGTTCGAAATTTATCAAACCAGGCCCTCGGAGCTTGTTTGAGACCATAAAGAGAGCGACGAAGTTTACACACATGGGAGGGCGGAGAGGGAAACAATCCTGGGGGTGGCTTCATATAAATACACTCTTTAAGATCCACGTGAAGAAAAGCATTCTTAACATCCATCTGATGTAGTGACCAATCATTGGAAGCAGCAAGAGCTAGGATCGTACGAACAGTGGTCATCTTAGCCACAGGAGCAAAGGTCTCCTCATAATTGACTCCATATTCCTGATTATTCCCAAGAGCAACAAGCCGAGCTTTATAACGATCCAAACTCCCATCAGAGCAAACCTTGACTGAGTAAACCCATTTGCAACCCAGAGGAACTATAGTGGAAGGACAAGGCTCAATGTCCCAGGTGTGATTGGCTTCTAGAGCGGCAATTTCTTTCTGCATAGCTTGTCGCCAACATTCATGCTTGACAGCATGTGAGTAGCATGTAGGAATATCAAAATTGGACAATGCAGCAGTCAGAGCTGAAACAGAATTTCCAGAAGAAAACCCATACCTATCAGGGGTACAGACACTCGAGAAGAGCGACATACTAAAGGCTCTGGAGGTGCAGCAACTGACTGATTTCGGTGTATGTTAAGATCAGATATCGGGTTAGCCACCGGAAGAGATTGTGAGCTGGAGCGTCTCGTATACACCATACCTGGTTTAAAGCGAGAACTGACATGATGAAGATCTGAGAGCTGCTGCTCAAAGGAGGGAAGGACCACGGTAGAAGAAGAGGGCACAGATGACACAGGAAAGAAATGTTGATTTTCAAAGAAAATAACATTTCTAGAAATGCGTGTACGATGTAAAGTAGGATCATAGCAAACAAATCCCTTTTGACACACATTATATCCCAAGAATGCACATCGAACAGATTGCACAGATAATTTATGTCGCTCATGAGGAGGTAAATGAATAAAACATACACAACCAAAGATACAAAGATTATCATAACTAGGTTATTGAGCAAATAAGCGGAAATAGGGAGACTCCATTTGTAATACTTGGGAAGGTAAACGATTAATCAAATGAGTAGCAGTTTTTAGAGCCTCAACCCAGAACATGGATGGAACAGAAGATTCTAACAAAAGAGTACGTACCACATTAAGAAGATGACGATTTTTGCGTTCGGCTACTCCATTTTGTTGGAGAGTAGCGGGACATGAACGTTGGTGAATAATACCTTTAGAAGCCAAAAATGCTTGAAACTGAGTAGACAAATATTCCCCACCAGAATCTGTGCGTAAAGTCTTAATAGTCGCAGAAAATTGATTGTCAACATACGCTAAAAATTCAGTGAAAGTACGAAAAACCTCAGATTTAGAACGAAAAAAATAAACCCAAGTGAATCTGCTATAATCATCAATGAAAGTCACATAATATTTGAATTTGTCATGTGAACTAATCGGGGAAGGTCCCCAAACATCACTATGAATAAGATCAAAGCAGTTAGAAGCTCTACTGGCATGCAAAGGAAATGGAAGAATTTTGCTTTTACCAAGTTTACAAGAATCACATTGAAGAGATAAAGAAGAACGTTCTTTATTACCAAGAAAGCCAGAATGCAATACATGAGATAGGATTTGAGTATTGGGATGGCCTAAACGACGATGCCACACCATACTTAGATCAGGAACATTATTGCAAGCAAAAGACTTAATAGAAGAAACTGGAGAAAGAGATGGAACAGGTACAAATAGTGGAAACAAGCGCCCCACTTTAGGTCCCTTCGCGATTGGCTCCCCCGTTACCTGGTCCTGCACAACACAACCATCACCAGAAAAATTAATAGCACAATTGTTATCAACTAATTGACCAACAGAAATGAGATTTATGGAAAGCTAAGGAGTAAGAAACACATTAGTAAATGTAGACGAGGCATCTCCGACAGCAACTATGGGTAGAGAACTGCCATTGGTAGTTTGAATAGCAGAGTGACCAGCATAGGGCCGAACATGACACAAAGATGTGGGAGTATTCGTCATGTGATTAGAAGCCCCCGAGTCTACATACCAAAGTGTAGTAGAATTGTTACCTTGAAAGCCCATCGCAGATAATGCTGAAATGAGCATCTGTTGCACCATTTCAGGGGTGCAGTAAGTGGCGGCAGGAGATGCAAGAGCAGAAGAAGCACCTGAGGAAGAGTCATGTGCTACAGAAGTTGCTGCGGGAGGAACAGTAACAGTCGTCTGAAAAGCTTGGGCCTGACGATTCTGGGGACGGATACGACATTCTGTGATAATATGACCATTTTTCTTGCAATAAGAACAATAGTTTTTAGGACAATTGGCAGCAATATGCCCATATTCCTTATAGCAGAAACACTGCAGATTTTTAGAAGTCAGAGAGGATCCTCGTCCTTGGGCAGCATAGGCCACAGTTGTCGTCCCGGAACTGCCATGAGATTGCTCCAGAATAACTTGAGTACTGAGACGTTGTTCTTCGCGAAGTAACTCACCAAAACAAATATCAAGAGAGGGAATAGGAGATCTGTTCAGTAAAGAGGAGCGAACAGATTCATATTCCGGGCGTAGTTTCATAAGAAACTGATCATGCCGGCTAGTCTCATGAAACTTCTGAATAGTCGAAAGAGCGGCAACAGGAACATCCGCTATAACCAAATCAGTATATTCATACCAAAGAGTAAAAAATGCCGAGTAGTAGTCTTGTATGGAAAGACTACCATGTTGAAACATGGCAATTGCATGTTCCAACTGAAAGTGACGAGCATCATTATCTTGATGATAAACCTTCTTCAAGTAATCCCACATGGATTGAGCGGAGCGATGTGCCCGCAAGTTGGTAACAATATGTGGCTCCACTAAACCAAGAAGCCTAGACATAATCCGAGCGTCAAGAACAGCCCATGAAGGAGTAGTCTTGGGCTTGTCAGAAGTGGATGGTTCGGCGACATCGGTACCATCAATATGACCCCAAAGATCTTTTCCCTGTAGGAAAAGTTCAAACTGAAAAGCCCAAGTAGAGTAATTGTTGCCAGTAAACTTGACACACACAAGTGCAGAGTCCATTGCAAGCAAAAAAAATTCCGAGGCAGCAAAAAAAATATCCAAAAATTGAAAGAAACCGAGAGAAGGACCTGCTGCCGACAAAATAATAGAAGCCCAAAAAAATATCCAGAGCAAAAAAAATGCCGAAACCCCCAACTCCAGGAAAATAAAAAACGACACCCAAAAAAATAAGTAGGAGAACGAAAGAAATACCCAGACTTTAAACAGAAGATGCCGAAGGAGACCACTCCAGGAGAAAAACGTGTCGATAGGCTGAGAGGGTGCCTAGAATGCTCAAACTGAAACAGAAACTGCCGAGAAACACTAGCCTAGAAACAGAATGCCGAAAAACACAAGGCTGGAACGTCGGACATGAAATACCAAAAACAGAAGATGCCGAGATGTGTTGTCGAGACTCAGAAGACGCTGACACACCAATGCCGACACACAAAACCGAGAAAAAAAAAAAGACCAAAAATATTCACGTGGGCGACAACAAACCGAGAGAAGAAAAAAAAATTTTCAACTTGCTCTTGATACCATGTCAAGATAAGTCAAAAATGATGAATGAATGGCCGAATGGTTGGCCTTGTGATTTCTCTCTATTATATAAACTGTACAAGGAACTCTATACATGGAAAAAGCTACGTATATGCTACTGTTATTCCTATACAATCTGTCAAATATTAAGCTAATTACACGGAAGAGTAAATCACGGAAATAAGTATGAAACAATTATGGAAACAAATATGGACAGCAAAGCTGTCCATTGACATGATATTCCAATGAAATTGCCCACTCGATATTCCCATAACATCCGCCACTAAAGCCTCTTTGACACTGGCAATTTGAAAAAGGGAGGGAAATAACTCTTGTAAAGTCATATCATCGCACCAAATATCTTGCCAAAATTTAATCCTAGCTCAATCCCCCAACTGAAAGCAGGTGTGTTGAAACAAAACCTTCCAACTTCTTCTGATATGTTTCCACAACCCCACTCTATCGGCTCCTCTAGTTTCTTAGTACACCATGCCCTCCTTATGTCAACATATTTGCACCCAATCACCCCTTGCCACAAGGCTTCCAGCTCTTAAATGTATCTCCACAACCATTTACCGAGAAGTGCCCGATTGAAAGCCCTCACATTTCTAATACCCAGACCACCATTGGATAAAGGGCGGCAAACCGTTTCCCACTTGACCAGATGGTGTTTGAACTCTTCCCCCAAACCATCCCACAAGAAGTCATGTTGGTGTTTCTCAATACAGCCTACTACACTTGCAGGAATAGGAAATATAGATAGAAAATAAGTAGGAAGGTTAGAAAGAGTACTCTTGATCAAAGTGAGCCTATCACCTTTCGACAAGTACATTTTCTTCCAGCTCGCTAGCATTCTCTCTATTTTCTCAATCACTGGCTCCCAAAGGTGGGACGATCTTACCCCGACCCCCAGTGGAAGACCTAGATACGTCAATGGAAGGGAAGTTACCGTACAACTTAACGAATGAGCAAGTTGCCGTAATTAAGGCACCACTCCAATTGGTACCATCTCGGACTTATTAAAATTCACTTTTAAACCAGACATTGCTTCAAAACAAAGAAGCATTGCCTTCAAAGGCCGCAACTAATTTTGATCTGCATCACAAAGGATAAGAGAATCATCTGTAAACAATATATGAGAGATATTAATAATGCCTCCTTCCAGATTTCCAACCGAAAAACCATTTGCCATGCCATTACGAGTCAAAGCCGAAACCATCTTGCCTAGAACTTCCATCACAACAACAAACAATAAAGGCGACAACGGATCGCCTTGTCTCAGGCCTCGCAAACTATGAAAGAAGCCAGTTGAGCTTCTGTTTACCAACATGGAGAATTTAGCCTTTGAAATGCACCAACGGATCCATGACCTCCACCTCAGACCAAAACCACATCTCCAAAGAAGATAGAGTAAGAAATCCCAGTTAACATGATCGTATGCCTTCTCCATGTCTAGCTTGCAAATGATCCCTGTACCGCCTTCCTTCATTCTACTGTCCACACACTAGTTCGCAATAAGGACCACATCAAGGATTTGCCGACCTTTAACAAAGGCAAAGGCATTTTGAGGCTTAGTGATAATCTTCCCCACCACCTCGCTAAGCCGGTTCGCTAGCACTTTAGAGATGATCTTGTATACACCACTCACTAAGCTAATGGGACGATATGCACTTACCTCATTAGCCCCCCACCTTCTTCGGGATCAAAGCTATGAAAGTAGTATTTAAGTTTTTTTCAAAATTTCCAGCCCCGTGGAGTTCTTGGAACACCTTCAAAATGTCTTCCTTTACTACATCCCAGCATTCTTGAAAGAACCCATAGAGAACCCATAGAGAACCCATCCGGCCCTAGCGCCTTATCCTTAGTCAATTTCCGCACAACCTTTGCCACCTCCTCTTCCTCAAAAGCCCGTTCCAATCGAGATACATCACTCGGTCCAATAAACCATCGGGGAATGGCCGCCAACTCATCAGTTTAGTAAGGAGTTGCTCATAAAAGCCAACTATATGGTCCTGAATAGCCTGCTCCTCCCTACACTCAGCACCACCAATTTTCAGCATCTCAATGTTATTGTTTCTCCTGTGGGAATTTGCAACTCGGTGGAAGAACTTGGTAATACGATCTCCTTCCTTGAACCACAAAGCTTTGGATTTTTGCCGCCACGAAATCTCTTCTTGCAGGATAATTCTCTCAAGCTCCTCACCCAACAATGTCTTCCGTTCTAATTCTGCTTGGGTAAGAGATTTAACCTCTTGGTTCCACTCAATTTCCTGAATCTCCCTCCTCTTTCCTTCTTTGTTTTCCCCAATATTGCCAAAAGATTGCGTATTCCAAAGTTTCAAATCTCTTTTTATCGCTTTTAATTTGCCAACAAGAATGAAACTAGGGGTACCTAGAAACTGATATGAGACCGTCCACTGTCTTGCCATTTCCACAAAGCCCTTCGACTTTAACCACATGTTCTCGAATTTAAAATACCTTCGCCCACTTCGCAAACCGTCACAGTCAAGCAAAATAGGCTAGTGATCTGAACTAATACAAGGCAAACGCTTTTGCCAAATGTTGGGGAAATGGCTCTCCCACTCAGGAGAAACGAGAAAATGATCCAAACGAGACAATGTCTGATTGTTAGCCCACGTGGCGGAGCCCCCGGCTAAGGGCAAATCTACCAAATTCAAATTAGAGATGCACTCAGAGAATTCAAACATAGCTGGCCTCTCTCTTCTATTACCAGAAGATTCACTTAGAAATCTAGTAACGTTAAAGTCTCCCCCGATACACCAAGGGAGATTCCACCAACTAGGTACTCCGGCTAGTTCTTCCCACAAAAGTACTTTGTTGCTGTCCAAGTTTGGACCGTAAACTCCTGCAAAAGCCCATAAAAAGTTATCGGACACACTCTTGAACAAGCATGCTACTGTGTATCTCCCTATGAGCATGTGCATATGCTCTTCTCTTCTCTTTACATATGCTCAAGGTTTGGGTTATGAATAGGTGGAACAAGTTTTACCTTGTTTTTCTGTCTTGAGCATGTGCAACAGTACGTCTGTACATCTCAAAAAAAAAAAAAAAAGAGAGAGAGAGAGGGAGAGAAGAAAAATCCAGTTCAGATGTCTTCATAGCTCCGTACGGTGTAAAAGTTTTTGAAGAATTGGGTGGAAATTGTTTTATTAGAGATGGTACTGGGGTCGGAGATTCATTTTTCAAAATATCTCTTTTCTGTTATCAATTTTTTGTCTTCATCTAGATGTTGTGGATGTTTGTTCATGAAGATGAATATTGTAGTCAAATATTTAGGGTCTCTCTGTGTGAGGTGTGACTATGCAAAATTTTTTATTATTTATATTCTCATTCCTCTGATAAGCAAGCTTTACTTGGCCTATGATTTTATTTTTGTGGGTGTTAAATGATAATGGTTCCTGTTTTGGAACAAATCCTGATATACAATAGTTACCGGCCTTAGTTGACCTTTGGACACCGAGTCAGTAAAAATGATTGAAAGAAGCAACCAAATAGCAAAAGAAACCGTCTACCTTTTCTTGTAGCCCTTCATATGTATAGAGAATAAAATGTTACTTCTGTCAGAAGGCATGGCTAGGCACAATAAAGTAATGCTGATTGCGTGGATGAGAGTGTTCAGTAAGTTTGTCACACTGGAGACCTTACATGATTTGTGAATAGCATCATGAAGCTGGTAGATTATTTATAATTCAGAGAACCTTTGTCCTGACAGTATTCTCCATTGTTTCACTTGAGATTTTGATGATTTATGATTCGTTTTGTAATCTAATCATAATGATCCAGTCGAAAAGAAATTTTGGGATCTATGACAAACGCTATGGCAACCTGTGCCTACCAATTGTGCTATTTTTGGCTGCTTATATTGAAAAGGTGTATGCTATTGAATGTGCAGGATACAAACTTGCCAACAAATAGAGAGAAGATTGCATATATTTTGGCTCTTCCCCTGCTATATTATCATATAAAGTATCACCACAAAATACTAAGTATGGGCGTGGATATGCACACACCAATATATGAACATTTTTCCATTCTAGAAGTGTTGACATATACAACAGATATACCATATATTTGGGAATGATTAGTATACGCTATTATTTCTAAATTGAAAGAAAGCTGTATCTCAAAGTGTATTTGCTAAAGATCAAATCAGATATGTTCTCTTCTTTTTTTTCCCAAGCCAAATCAGAAATATTAACAAGCAGTGTATGAGAAATGAACATTTTTTTCCATTGTAGAAGTGTTGGTGCCACTTAGATGGCTAAAAGGCTCTTTGAATCCACATCTCTTGGTTTCTGGATTACTTTTGTAGTGCTATTTGAAGGCCTTTATGCCACACACGATCCACATGTCATAATTTGATTTCTAAGATTTGAATTTTAAAATTTATCTTCCAAATCAAATTATGCCACGTGGATGGTGTGTGGTGTAAAAGCCTTCAAACAGAATTATTCTTCAATTTAATAGGTTCATGCAGGTTGAGAGTGTTTTCTACTTATTTAGAAACTTAACTATTCTGAATAACAACCGTTCTGAATCCCAAATATTATGAAGTCGCATTTGTACAGCTGAGTTAGAGTTTACCTTGTGATTCTTACTTTATTGCTAATCTTCACACATGTTGGCTCTGTCTCAGAGGATCGTATATTCAAGAAACTAAATGTAGCATTTGAGAACGGTCTAATATTACTCCAGATTTACTTGTGAAATGTGTGCATATTTAGTCTTTTTTTGTGAGAGAAAACTTCAATAACGGAGATAACTTCATGTCAAAGAAACAGATCATTCTTCAGTAAATTCTTATTCATGCATTTATGTCTATTTAATTATTTAGCTTTAAATTCTTCCACACTAGAGTGAGGAGTCTGGAATATTTACCACCTTTAAATGACAAAGCTCTTGTTTGTTTATATATCTATTCTGCGTAGATGTGAATCCGGGTGTCTTTATAAAGATATTTCTTGTCTCTGTAATTTTGCAGCATAACTCCAATGTGCCAGAGTTCGGTAAATGGGAAAGCGAAGTCCCATACACGGTCTATTTTGATAATGCAAGGAAGGGTAAGAATGGTGGAAGCAAGAGGGCTGAGGTAGAAAGGCCGGAGCATGAGCGCAATAGAAGCCAAGAAGATACTGAGTTAAGGATGGTAGCTGATTCGACATTGCAAGATGACACTGCAGGCCTGAGGGCTGCTTTGGAATTTCCCAATCACAATGGTGGTGTACGATCTAGTAGTAACAATGCTAAACAGGTAGCGCCTAAAAGCTCAGAAGCATTAAGGTCAAAGAATGAGCAACATTTGAGCCGGGAAGGTGGTGACCTAAGGAGATATAGTGATTCAGCAATGCCCCGTGAAGCTGTAGGTCAGAGAGTATTATCAGATTCACCTCTTCATCATCGTGTTGGCCTGTCCACTGGCAACATCCCTAAAAGGGCTATGCAGCAGAGTTCAGGGTCTGATCACAGCATTGAGCACTCACCTCTGCACCAACATTACCAGCCAAGGATTGGAGGAGGCAAAGGCAGTGGAGTGTCTTCTCCCTCATGGGAAAGGAAGGGTTCGTCTCAAGGTAGTAGCCATAGCTTAGCTCCATTGACTCCAGGAAGATCTCGTCTAAGATCAGTTGCTCGAGACAGTGAAACTGTAATTACTTTTCTCAATTTCTTCTTTTCTACTTTCTCAAAACTGCACAACCGCACTTATCTATATTTCTTGTTAATTTTTTATTTATATTTCTTAAAGGTGAAATAATATCATAAACCTATTTTATTTCTATGTTTGGTTGCTGAAGTCACAGGAAAGGTAAAGAGAAAACTTGGAATCTCAAGTTGTCCTCTTCAACACTGACTGGTTTTAAGATTTTTAAGTTCAAAATATTGTCTTGCATTGAAGGAAAAAAGACGTAGGAGGCTGGACCAAAAGTCACTAATTTCTTCTAAGAAGGCTCATCAAATTTATCACAAACAAATCTTATGAAGTGACTTTTGATTTTGCCTTATCATTTCCTCTTTCCTTATTCTACCTAGTTTGTTCTATTAAAAATGTTTTGTTTTAAGCAGGTTGGGCGAGGACAAGTGCAATTTTTTTAAGTGTTATTTTTGTTAAATTATTACCACAGACCATATAATTTTATCATAGCTTCATTTGAAGGATTATGATTTTAGTTCCGATTTGGCAGCCTGATCACAGTGCTGCTGTTCCAAAATTTGGTGACTGGGATGAGAGCAACCCTGCATCAGCTGAAGGTTACACTGCGATTTTCAACCTAGTGCAACAGGAGAGGCAGGTTGAGGCAGGAAATGCACCAGTTGTGGCGAGTGGAACTCCTTATTCTAATGGCATTCATATACAATCTGATAATAAAAATTCCAAGGTATGTGGTGCTCTTATATTAATGTATAAAATACCTTATTGATTGTTACAATTGAAGGCCTGCTGTCAGTTACTGATATCATGGTCAAAAGGGGCGTGTGCAATCGGTTACCTACATAATTTCCGAAGCATTTTTTTTTTTTTTGGTATTCTATTGAGCCACCTCATTATTTCGTTTTATTTTATTGATCCATCCCAACCCTACATACTAAAATGACCTTTCATTGTTTCTTCTATGACATACCCATTTGATTTTTTGACATTAAGAGTAAAAAAAGGATTGAAGATGAAAGATTTCATACCATTTATGATTATAAATTCATTACAGGAAAATAAATTTTCATCTTATAGTGGTTATTGATTTCCCATTACTTGTCTTTTTGGTTTTCCTACCACTTAACTCTTTTATCATTATTTTTCCAATGTAGAAAAAAAGACTGTTCATCTTATTGTAGCTATTGACTCTTGATCTTAATTACTTACCCTTTTGACTTCTTCACATCTTATTTAATTTTGATGTTTGTTTGAGATATTAAAATTGTCATTCCAACCCAGAGTTAGGGGTTGGCTCAAGTGGTAAAAACCTTGGGGTTGGGGGTATGCGCCCTCAGGTCTAGGGCTTAAATCCCCTTGGGGTGCAAACAATGTCTAGAGATTATCGGATTAGGGGATTATTCCCTTGAATTACCCAAGGTACTTGCAGGAAATTGCTTGCTGAGGGGTTTTGTACCCTTAAGATTAGTCGGGACGATGTTCTTGGATACCCGGTGCCAATAATAATAATAATAATAAAGGATATCAAAATTGCCATTCCTCAAAGATTATAATAATAGACTTGCAATTTAAACTTTCGCGACACAAATTTTAGACAACTAATGCAAGATAGTCAGGTAATCCGACTAGTCTCAGTTAAAAATCAAACCATGTATGATTTATTTCTCAACTGCAACTATCATGGGGAATTCAATTGTCTGTCACCTCATCTCGTTCTGTTAGTTAATGCAAAAAGTTTCTGAACTCTCTTTTTTTCATAGGGCTGTTGCTGCTTTCCTTGGGCCAGAAAATGATATATGGTATATGTGGAGAAGTAGAAAGCGGCTGCGGTGTATATTTATATAGCTGGAGTGACTTTTTATGCACAGAGTAACGTCTTTATTGAGTGTATTGTTTCACTTGGGAGTGCATTCTTTCACTTGTTAATGGATGTGACCTGAAAGAAGTTGGGATTTTGAAGGAAAGGCATTTCATTGCCCAGAATAAAAAAAAATAAAAAAAATGTTTTGAGTGGGGAGCAGTAACCAGGTTTTCCGTTTTCTAGTTTATCCTGTGTAGTTTATCCTGTGTGACTATATGTTACGGTTACTCTTTACCATAAATGTTTAGTCGTTCTATGTGCTTAAACTGCCCATTTCCAGAGATACTTCTTTTCTTTTTTTCTTTTTTTATCCTAATCAAGCTTGCATATATTATGATAAATAAGCTACAAAGTTTAAGCTGAATCATTTCCACTATCAAGAAACAACAAACACCTAGATGGTAAATTAAGGGGTATACAGCCAAAAAGTTGGTTGCAGTAAGGCCTGCAACCCGATGACATCAAACTGGGTCTGTGCCTGGCCCGACCCGATCGGGCTGCCAAAGTGCACCAAACGAGCTAAATCCTTCGGTTCCGGTAATTTCCTTTTCTTTTTTTTTTTTTTTAAGTGTTTGGTGTTTTGTTTTGGGGGGGGGGGGGGGGGGGGGGGGGGGGCCCGGGTGGTGTTGTTGTTCTTGGGTTCCCTGTATAGTACGCAGTGGGTTACTCAATCAGAGTCATTCCCTCACAGGCACAGGTTTTCATCTTTTAAAATTTTAGTAGTACGCATTCAACCTTAGAATTATAAAATCAAGGCAACCTATCCTTTAAACGTCATGACTCTACGTTTCAGTTCCAGGCAAAAAAACATGTATACAAGCAGCACCAGACAAAAAAACCTAATAATAATAAAAAAAAAATGTAGATAAGCAGCACAGAATAACGATGATTTCACAATTGAAGCCCAATCGCACCGGGCCTCGTTTGGTTATATAGTTCAGATTAATTAAGATGAGATATTTTGTTGAAAGTTAAATAAAATATTGTTATAATATAATTTTTTAATATTAATTTTGTTTTGAGATTTAAAAATGTTAAATTGTTTATTATATTTTATGTAATAATTTTAAAAAGTTGTAAATAATTATATGAGATGAGATAGTTTGGTTTTGTGTAACCAAACTAGTCCTAAATGGGAACAAATAACAAGTCCATCTTCCAAGTATTGTTCTACTTTCTAATAGAGAAATGATATTTGTAGTTATAATTATACATGTATCACACAATCTTTTTGAAAAAATTAATAAATACAGAATTCACAAAAAAAATTAATTTTTTAATAATAAATCTCTCTTTTTAAAAAAGATTGCATAACGTTTACACATTCTATAACTATATCTAGCGTTATTGATCATAAGAAGTGGGCAAACTACATATAATACAAAGATTATGGCTTTTAGCAAATTTAACTTCCCCTCAAATGAAAGCTTTTAAATTCCTGAAAAATAAAACAAAAGCCAAATAAAACTCCTGAACCATAAGTCATAGTGGTATAAAAGTGAACACAGATTAAGGCATGTTTCGAAAGGGACATTATCTCATCTCATTTCAAACTTTTTCTAAATTTTTCTTCTAAATATTACTCAAATATAAAAGTTTTTTAACTTTAAAGAAAAAATAAAAAATTATATTCTAACAGTATTTTTAACTTTATAATATTTTTAATTAACCATTTTTTTTTTCAAAATTTAATAAAATATTTTAACATAAATTAATTTCACTATTATTCACAAATTATCTTACAACACTATTTATAAAATTCTCATCTCATCCATTATCCAAACTATCCTTAACTGTCCCAAAGTTACATAAAACAAGCTCCATGTAGAAGAAAATATCAGAAATCTCAAATCCCTTAACTTGACCTCGCTAGCTAGGGGTATGCATTCGAATTGGAATTTTTTTTGGAAATCTGGGTGAATCTAGGCAATTATCCAACCGGATTGGACTTGGGCGAGTATAATATTATTCTATCTACTCGGATCTGGTTATTTAACTAGTTATCCATAATCGAGTATTTTTTTTAAAAATATAAATTTTGTTTAAAAAAGACGTCATTTTGCATGTACAAAAACTAGAGTTAAAAAGAATTAGAGTTAAAAAAAAATAGAGTTAAAATTGGATACTGGTTACAATTTGAGTATCTGGTTCCAACTCGCCTGAGTTGTAACCAATTTAACCCGGATGGGTTATCTGGCCCATTTAAAAAAATTCAAATACAAATCTGTCTCCATATCAGATGCACACCCCTACCGCCAGCACATCTATAAGAAAAAATCTATTTATAAGTACAATTGTGTCATAATTTATGCACCAATCTAATATGATTAGTAAAAAAGTTGATTTTATTGAAAATAGTGCTAATTTAAATTTTGAATATGAAAGAATTAGTATTACTATATAAATTAGTACACGACTTTACTTGTATATAACAAAACTCCATCCATAATGGGCATAATATAAAGTTGAAAAAGTGACCTGAGAGATTACAGCCCAAATTGTGTTGCCCTAAGTTCTAAATCGAAAGGACACTCTGCTAGGGGGACGTGAGTGTATTTGGAAATTTTTTTAAAATATTTTTTAACATCTTAAGCATTATAAAAAAATAAAATACAATTTTATTAATGGTTATTTTCTTAATTATTAAATAAAAAAAATGAAGGGTTCAAACTCGGCATTACAAGCTATGCTACTGACTATATTTTGCTTTCCTGAAAAGAAAAATTCTTCTCATCAATTACTATTTACCACTTCACACCACACGCCTATAAAAAATACCTGAAAAACCAAGACTTGCGTTTAAACAAGGCATGACGTTTTGGCTTTAGTTAGTCGTCTAGAAATGTAGGAACTCCTTTCTTTATTAGAAAAGAACTTTTTCGTGTAATAAAATGAGTAATTCAAACGAGGTTATTTACTCTCATCTAGACTTAAACATGGACCATAAACTTTCAAATGAGAAATTCATGTCCCCTATTTTGAATCCACATTTAAGAAAAGTAGAAAGATAACAAGATGGTTGGACTTGGTCGACAATCAATGCCTCGTTTAGTTATGTAATTTAGATGAGATGAAATATTTAATTAAAAATTAAATAAAATATTATTATAATATAATTTTTTAATATTAATTTTATTTTAAAATTTAAAAAAATTAAATTATTTATTACATTTTATGTAAAAATTTATAAAAATTATAATGATTATATAAATTAAAATAAAATAATTTAAATTTAAGCATCCAAACCAAAATGGTTGGACACCATATTGATGCGTGAGCCAAACAGGTAGATTGTAGAGTTTTGATGTCACTCAAATGAAGACAGATTTTGTACAATGGTTTATCACTTAAAGGTTATAATATCATCCTCTCTCCCATGATGATCACTTTTGGCCACTCTAATAACTCCAGCCGACATTTTTAATTTTTTTTTAATTATTCTTTTGGAAGATAAGTCACATTTGTTCAGTAGAGTTTTTAGAATATTTTCCAACTTTTGGGAAACAAATTTTGATTTATTTATTTATTTATTGAATTTTGTGAATGTGTTTGGAAAACAAGAAATTGTTTGAATCAAAATTATTGAGATACGTTTTTATTAGTGTTTATGAGAGTGGACTTGAAAAGTTCAAATAAAATTTTTGTGAAAAGCAAAATCAAGTGAGCACTGCCTATTATATGATACAAGTCCCTACATTATTCTGCTAGTGAACCCCTCTATCCACCCCACAAGAACCACCACCCTCGAAGCTCCAGTCACCGGTGGCAACCTTTATTACATAATAATCACAATAATAATAATGATGCTGAAACTAATTTTCTTGATAAGTTAATAACAATGACAATAATAACAATAATAATACGTTGGTGCCATTTGAGAAGAGAATACACCATCACTCTCCATTTCACAATCACATCTCTAGGTCTTCAAGGTCGGGCAGTGGGAAGCGAAGGATTGCAGCAATGCCAGTTATATTCGCCAGTTCTGTAATGAACGATAATCAAAGGAAACTGTCAAATAAAAGAGAGAAGGAAACCTAGACAACATCTTTCTCTTAACATTCTAGTCTATCATAGTTTTTCAATTATGTATGTTTTGCAAGCTCATATAGCATAATATAAACAATACTCACGTTCTCCCGAGACATGCAAAGATGAAAATATGTGAACAGTGCCCCCTGAATCCTTTACCGAGTTGACCAGATTGACATACTTTCGCCTAGCTGCAGTATTAGTATTCCTGCACACACAGATCTTCGTTACTGAAATTGTTGTTCTCTTTTGGCCATGTACTATTGGTACTTATCCGAGTAGCAAACTTTTCTAATGGCATAATATGGCATTCCAGAGTCCCATGGCAAAAAAATAATGACAACGGCATGGCAAAATGGAGTTATGCAGCCAGTGAAGATGATAATAACTCTTGACCATATTAGAGAAGAGAAGGGGGGAGGGACTCTGTATCAATCTAGAAATTGTAACTGCAACATGGCATGTCTACTGAGTAAAAACTTAAGTTCACATGATTATATTACAAAATCACTAGCTGCAACTTGCCATGCTTTATATATTTTGCAAAATGAAATAACATCCTATTTATCCTCTCTAGCCCTCTTCAAAAGGTTCAGAATCTGCTGATTCTTTAAAAAAAAAAAAAGAAAAGAAAGAAAAAAGAAAAATCACTGGGCTTTGTTGCATCAAAGGTTATAGAAATTGTTTTTTGAGCAATGCAACTCTAGATCCTAAGATTTGCCATCTTCAGTCACAAAAGGGGCTGATAACCTATTTTAAATGACTCCCCCATGTCAACCAATTAAATGGAAAGCCACTTAAAATATACCACATGGTCCACATCAGCCATTTACAAAAGATGTTGACAAAACCAGGATGATGAACACCAATTTTAAATTTTAGAAGACATCTTTATTTCCTAATGACAATAAGTCAATTATAATATCAACTTCTAAACTCCATAAATGAGGTCAGTTATAACGGATCAGAGGATTAAACAATCAGCTAAAATACCAACTACAGGAAAGGAAGTCTTATAGCTTCTGTGCATTTCAGCAAGGAAAAAGACAGTGGTCTGTGCTCTTTTATTTATAAAAATACACGCATATAAACTTTCAAACCATCAAATGCACTATACGAATCGTAGTGGACCATAACTGGGTAAGTTCAGCAAACATGGGTGAAACATCCAAGTGAAAAGGTTTTTTTATCAATCAAATAGTAGTATACTAGGGATTTGGAATGAGCCAGCACTGAAGTCCAAAATATTGGAATCACCCTCATAATGCTAACCTGAAAAGCTCGTCTGTGAGGAGAAGTGTTTGAATAGCCAATCGTTCATGGGCGACCTCAACATGCTTTGGTCCATAGCATGCGCGTGAAGGATCCTGCACATAAGAAAATGATTTGATTAAAAAAAAAAAAAAAAAAAACTGTGATGCGTTTTGATGCTTTGAGATAAACTTCACCATAATTTTGTTCATGCGATTGGCAAGAACCTTGGATGTGATCTTATACACCCCCTTCATTAGCCTGATGGGGTGAGAATTCTTCACATCTGAGGCCCCGACCCTCTTCGGGATTAGAGCAATAAAGGTTGCGTTAAGGCTTTTCTCATGCTTCTTGAAAGAATAAAGTGAATGAAAAGCCTTCATGACATCCTCTCTAACAAAGTCCCAACAAGCCTGAAAGAAAGGCATGGAGAAGCCATCCGGTCCAGGAGCTTTGTCTTTAGTCATCCCTCTTGTCACATGATGAACCTCATCCTATTCAAACTGTCTTTCCAACCAATTTGCACTCGAAAGTGCATTTGGAGAAGGTGCCTTCCAAAGTTTATTTCCTTGGTTGGATGGCTTCCCATGGGAAAATTGTCTGAATTGGCTCATTGTTATGGTTTGGTGCTATATGTGCAAAATATGTGGTGACTCTGTGAACCATTTACTACTTCATTGTGAGGTGGCAAGGGTTTTATGCGATGAGATTTCTAATAGGATTGGGTGATGCCTAGGAGGGTGGTAGATTGCCTTCTTGGTTAGGGCAACCCCAAAATTGTTGCCATGTGGAAAATGAATCCTCCAAGTCTCATGTGGTGCATTTGGCTCAAAAGTAATGATCGAGGTTTTGAAGACCAGGAACACTCTTTGTATGAACTTAGATGTTTCTATTTTCACACCTTATTTCTTTGGACCTCTGTTATTGTTTTCAATGGGGCTAGTTTTCATGATTTTAAAAAAGAGACCATCGTCTGTAATTTGCGACTAGGCATCTCAGTTATGACAGAGATGAAATACACTATCAAATGTTAAAAACATCACTACTGAAGATAAAAAACTGACGTTTGAAAGCATGTTGAAGAAATCCTTGAGCACTCGAACCTGAAAACAACAGTGAATAAAAATTGTTATTGCCAGGTTAAAGAACCAAGATTGGATAAAGTATGTTGAAACCAACACAAAACTAGAGGTAAAACAATTGCTAGTAAAAGAAACTACAACTTCCTACCAAAGTAAAGCTGACAAACAAAACATTTCAACTACACTGAGTCTACATACCTCTTGTGCTGCTTTAGTATCTTTTATCATACTCATAACATTTGTCGCATCCAAAACCTCTCTCAAACTATGTCTGTATGAAAAAATTTCAAGTCAGGTGATACTTCCACTAGAATAAAAGACAGCCATTAAGTGATAATAAACATAATGCTCGAGAATAAAAGACCGCAATTAGTGATAATAAACATAATGCTTGCAAAAAATTGAATGAGCTTCATATGCTGATTACTAGAGAAGACAAACCATATGAAGTACTTGCTATGTAACAATATTGCATGCACAAAAAATGACACAAGGAGGGTTGTCAAAAATTGAAGAATCAATGCAGAAAAGAGGCATTATTTGCCTTTTTTTTATTTATTATTTTATTTTTTTAAGAAAGTGGTCCCCTTAACCAATTTCACAAGAATTTTCATTCCATCATGTTAGAGAATGCTATGCTATATTAAACGCTTCTAGAAGATATTATTGTAACTTCTAGAAGATAGTCTTGATGAGGGCTGTACAGTCAAATCAGCTCCTTCTCTTGTACACTTCTATTTCCCTTTATAACTACTATGGTATCAGAGCATGGGATTTGGATTTTTCTTTGGTTATGGTTGATTCTTCAAAATGTTTTTACTTTCGTTTACTTTCCCCCTTTTTCCTTCTTTCTTCTCCCTACTTTCTTCATCATGCTTTTAGGTTGTTGTGACCCTGGGTTGTTCAACTTCAGCATTTTGTATGCTGGTTGGTTCTTCATATTTCAACCGCTTCCTCCTCCTTGGGCAGGTCAGGAGCTATATAGCTCATTTAAAGGCATCTTGAGGTAATTCCTTGCCTCTCTCCACTTGTGTGTTCCTGAGTTTTCTATTTTGTGTTTGATAATATGAGTACTAGATATGAGCTTATCTCTTCCATCTCGAGTCCTAACTCTCAATGACATATTTTAAGTTCATGGAAAAAATTATATTTGTTGAGCATGGTCAATAGAGATTTTCTTGTGCAGGAAACGATTATTTGATTGGCTCTTGTTTGACAAGCTGAAATCTATCTTGGCTACCATTGATTCCTCTGGTGATACAAGTAGTTTGGCTACCTTTAATACCTCCACTACTTCAACTATACCAACTTTATGGGATCAAGAGGATAATCTGATTACGTCCCTCATGACTAGCAGTATAGAACCCAACACTAAGAAACAATTTTCCTGTTATCAGGGTCATGGGTGTTTTAGAGGAGAGGAATATGTATCAGCCCCTCCTCCCCACTGATATCACCCGTATGAAGTTGTAACACCATGATTTGGATGATGTTCATTCTCTCACAAGCATGAAATCTGACTATGAGCCCTTTTATGCATAGATCTCGTCTAGCTTCAATCTTCCCTCTTTTCATGAGGTTTACTTGTGATTTCAGTGTTATACTCTCCCGAAAATGAAGTCCATTCCGAGTCTGCTCTTATTTCCTCTTGTGATGATGGCAGAACATGAGGGAGTAGTAGTCAAGGTGGCAATATACCTCGTAGAAGACATGATTCAAGGGGAGGCGAACCCTACGGTAGCCAAGAATCTAAGAAATCTAGAGGCATTACCAGATTGACATTCATATGCACACAAATCAATAATTAATGAGAGACGAAGAAGCCTTATTTATAGATACTATTATAGAGGATTGATTGGAGGGAAAAATTAATTCCCTCACCATCAAAAGGTTAGATATCTCAATCTCACATGCTGTAAATGTACTGAGTCAATTCTTGGAAGCCCCTAGACTCTCACATTGGGATGCTGCTATTCATATCATTTAATAACAGAAGAGAGCTCCATGTCTAGGAAAAATGGCTTAGAGTGGAAGGCTTCACTGATGCAGATAGGGCAGGATCACCCTTAGATAGAAGATCCGCCACAGGATATTGTACCTTTTGAGGAGGAAATTTGATATCATGGAAGAGTAATGGGCAAGTGTGTTTGCCCGATTGAGTGCAGAAGTTGAGTACTGAGCAATGGCTCATACAGCTAGCAAATTGAATAGGTTACGACACTTTATTCAAATTAGATTACCTGGCACCTTCTCCTATGCTACTATGATGTAACAAGTATATTCAAGTAGACTATAACTTCTTTTTATCTGTAAACAAGATTTTATTGATCATAAGAATAGGAAAGAGCCCAAGTATATGGAACATATACAAGAGCAACGTCTAAGCATGCTAGTTTAGTGAAAGTAGACTGTAACTGTGTATGAGACAAGATACTAAGTGGAGACATGACTGCACCACTTGTGAAATATGAAGACCAACTAGCTGATATCTTTACATAGTCATCATGAAGAAGTAAGTTAAGAGTCTATATGTTCCAAGCGAGACTTTGACATATATGATCCAAGGGAGTGTTAGAGAATGCTATGCTATGTACCCTTCTAGATCATAGTGTAGGTGCAGTTAGGACAACTTTACAATGTGAATTATGTGATAGGACCAGATGTCTTGCAGACTACCGGGTCATTTCTTATACTAGCATAAACTGTGACAACAAAATTCGAGTTGTATAAAGATGCATATTGGGACATAATAAATATGGAACTTCCATCCACAGCTACATCAACATGCCCTACAGATTACTATATTTCAAATTCCAGTTACCTCTGCTACGTTAGAGTTGTAATACTGGCCTTGCCATTGATCAATATAATTTGTTTATTTATCAAAAAAAGAAAAAGAAAAGTTGTGACGGCAGACCATCTCATTACTGCTCTAGGAACTGTGAGCACCAGAAGCAAAGAAAATAATGACCATACTTGTATCCTGATGTTGTATGCACAAGAACTATCCGTGACTTGTTCTCGATAATAGGTCTGAGCTGTCTTCTTTCTGCCTCCAACAATAAGTGACGATGAAACTGGTCCTGAAGCATAAAGGAACATAATACATAAAATATTAGTTGCAGATTAAGTGGGGAATACAATAACAATGGAACTAATTACCGATTTGATAAAACAATATTGATAACAGTAATTAAAAATTAAAGATGGAAGAAGCATAATAATTATGCCAGACCTTTGTGAAGCCTGGACTTGCAATCACCGCACACCGGACAACAGCGAAATCAACATGTTTCAAGAAAGCCTAAAACATAGTTTAACAAAACCCATTAGAAGTGGTGGAACACCCAACGACCTACTCATAAAACTTCTTAAAAGAAAGAAAGGCTCCCCTAAAATTGAAATGGGAAAACATTTTTGATTCTGATGTAGTGTTACAAGCTAGGGTGCCAGAGCTCAAAAATTGAACTAACCTGTAATACATTCTCAAAGAACTTATTCAGAGCCTGCCAAAGATAGAAGTTTTCTCAGCCAGCAAGAAATCATACGTTCTCAGAACTACCTTGTCATTTGAAAACAACGACCTTGAAGAGAAGATATGTTCCCAAAAAATAAATGAACCTACCGATTCGTAACCAGCAATAGCAGGTCCATGTTTCCGAGGAATTGATGTTTCTATCCGTGAACGAGTAACTGTGACACTGTTATATATGTCATAATATAAATTAGTACTACTCTCGAAGATACCATTGAGATGTAAGATTGTAATATTTAACTGACAGAAAGGCAGAAAACACATGATTCGCATATATATATATATATATATAAATATATATATATATATATATATATATATATATATGACAATCTAGATTTACTTATCCACCTTTATATCAACCCCAAGGTAGCTAAATCCATTGTTTAACAGGATTATTTGGTTTCGCTGTTAACCACCAGTCAATTTCAGTGGCCATAGACCACCTAGACTTGGAACTAATAGATGAGAAACAATGATAACCACCTGAGAGAGAGAGAGAGAGAGAGCGAGAGAGAGAGAGAGAGAGAGATTTAAACCCACAACCTAAAGTTAAATGTTCAAAGATCAGTCTTTCACTGGGTCAATTTAAAGATGGTGAATACCTAACTGCATTGGCAATAAATATATAAACACTTTCGGTTTATGATGATCAGAGTCAAAAACCTACTGACTCATAACCAGCAATGGGAACAAATTTATGAACCCTGCCCACCAAAAAAAAATATTATAAAAAGATTTAACAACAAATACAGAAAAGGAGAAATAAAAATTTTGAACTATTATCCACATATATCAAAGACAATTTTCTTCTAGATGAATCCTGGTTGCCAGCATAAAACTACATCTGAAACTTACTACTACTCTTTTTGGGAAACAAAATTGCCTAGTGCTATGTATACCCAAGGTTTCGAACCTATGACCACAATATCTGCACCATTCTTATGGGGGCAGGAGGCACTGCTCGAGATAGACACCATTGGCTTACTGCTGGAACTAAATTACTAATGACCCTAAATACCCAAAGGACACTCTAATGTCTGAAACAGAAGATTATACATATTAAGAAATTTCATTTTATTATAATGGCTAAAAATAGTCTTTCTGGCCCATTAGTTTCCACCAATTCCAACAAATTAATGGTAATATCTCCTTCCAATGGTAATCATTGACTAGTCCTTTTGGAGTATAAGCCCAGATGTGGCTTGAGCCTATACAACGCCCTAATGGAAGGCCCAAACCACATGACCTATATTCCAAAAAGACTAGTCAATGATACAATTGGAATTATTTAGGTTAATGCAGTTAGAATTATTTAGTTATGTTCTGATTATATTTATTGCTTTTATTAATTACTTATTTATTTATCTTCAGATGCTTATAATTATCTATTTGTTAAATAAGATAATGAACTAGATTAATTAGTTTTTTAGGGTGGTTTCCTTTTATCTTGTATTCTCTGTTATTATCGGATAGGTTTAAAAATTTTTGAAAAGATTCTAAGATCAAAACCAAATCAGATCTAGCTAATCCCCTGAAAGCTCTAGCTAATCTCCTGAAAACTCTTAGCTAATCTCCTGAAAACTGACGTAACCCTTTCCCTCACCTTTATAAAATCTCACCAGACCCTCAGAATAATGTTTCAGAAATTTTAGTTGACAAAGAGGGAAAAGAAAAGGATAGCACTCGTGCAGCCCCTTCTTTTCTTTTACCCAGCCACCTCATCAGAGCACCTTGAGATCTGCACAGACACTGCCAGTCAACCACTTCGTTGAACACCCCACTATCTGGTAAGCCACTGCAGTCTGCCACCTTTTTCTCTCTCTCTTGTCACACATTACCTTTCCTTAGCAAGCCTTAGATCCCATCGCTGGCCTGCTTTCTCCAGCAAATGATTTTTTGCTTTGTTCATATCCTCTTATTTCTTTTACTTTACTGAAAAGCACATGCAAGTTTTGGTTATTACACAAATGCCCTTCAACCCACTGCACCTAACCTTTCTTTAAACTGCCTCATAAAGGAACTTTTGGTGAAGTTACCTCTTTACCCTCTAGTAACTAGGCAGACTTTATATTTTAAACCTGATCATATACGTGGGCTATTTTTCCTTGTGGGCTGGGCTTGAGGTTTATTAGACATGTTTCATTAATATGGACTTTTGTTTTAAATTGGGCTTGATTCTAGTATATTTCAGAAACTTGTTTTATTTGATAAGTGAGTTGATTTCTTGTGGGCTTGATTATTTTATTGGGCTGGTTGTATTTACAGAAACTGTTCTAGTAACCTTAAATGTTTTCTGTAATTGGGGCTGGGCTGAAACTTAAATCAGACCAAAGTTTCACTTAAATAAATATATTAGTCTTAGACTCATTCTTTTATACAATATATTGAAGGGCTTTTAAGCATACTTTAAAGAATTCTTTTATATTGTTTCAGTTTGTTATCTTAGCTAATATTTCAATTGACCTTTAACTAAGTTTTATAAAATTATTAAGATTATCATATGAGCTTTGGAATAATATTATTTTAGGTAATCTTTTTATATTTGAATATTCATTATATTATCTCTATGGTAAGATTTTAAATAATTAGATTGCTACAAAACGTTTTCTAGAAAGATTAGTAACGTCTAGTGCCTCGTATAGGTCACGAGCTACGACGTGAGTTTTCGGAAGCATCGCTAAGAGGTAAATAATATGATCATATAAATGTATGTGTAATGTAAATATTATAATTGGGTATGGTAATATGATATGGTTTTGATGGTTATCTACGTTGAGCTAAGAGCCAAGTCAAGGTTAGATCGCTTTCATGAACTTCTATGAATTATGATGATTTACATGAAAGTAAGCCTATATATGTGTTATGCTTTTATGGATTGTTGATTGATGGATTGAATGTTACTAAAATCACATGGAAGCCATGATATGATCATATAATAATTTAAGATAGGTATTCTATGAATTAAAATAGCCAGATCATGCATGCTTCATTCATGTAGTGCTTAGACCATGTATGCCATGTATTGTTCATGCAATAACCTAAGTCAAGCATGCCATGTAATAAATAGCCAGATCATGTATGCCATATTCATGTAGTTTTGAGATCATGCATGCCATGAAATGTCATAAAATGATTAAATCATGTTAGGCCATGTCATGCTATGCTATACCATGTACAAGAATATATCATGTTATGCCATGCCATGTACAAGAATATGCCATGCTAGAAAAGTTTATGAAGTCCAAGAAAATTATCATGCATTAAGAAAGATAAACATTTTAGGGTAGCACGGACCCAAGCGTGTTTACCATAGTCATGCTAAGACGGTACCACGGACTCAAGCGTGGTTACCACAAGTTAAGTGAAACACGGACTCAAGCGTGTTTCAATCCATGTCATGCAAGTTAAGTGAACATGGACCCAAGCATGTTTCACTTCATGTCAAGCAAGATAAGTGAAACACAGACCCAAGCGTGTTTCACTCCACGTCAAGCAAGATAAGTGAAACACGGACTCAAGCGTGTTTCACTCCACGTCAAGCAAGATAAGTGAAACACGGACTCAAGCATGTTTCACTTCATGTTATGCAAGTTAAGTGAAGCATGGTTCACCATGAAATAAGTACAATTCAAGATAAACAAGTTACTCATGCATTCACGCTTCATGTTGCCATGATTATGAATGTTTCCGTTCATGTAATCCATGAATGTTATATGAAAGTTATGATAAGGCTTTAAAAAAATCAATTTTATGCTAAGCTAGATAGTATTTTACGGTATGATGTATTATTACTGAGTATTCGACTCATTTTTGTTGTTTGTCTTTTTGTTTTCTTCTATGTTGATTGCCACAGATGGTGATTATGATGATGCAGAGCTGGATGGCCAGGAGTAGATTTAGTATAAGGACTTAGAGATGAATAAGTGTCTTTTACACAAGGATTAAGTTTCTTTTATGTCATTTCAATAACTAGTCTTGTTTAAGACTAGCTCATGTTTTGCTTTATTCATTTTTAAGTTTCAAGACTATTTATATCCTTTCAATTAAGTTTCTTTCAATAAATGAGGTCTTTTAGAGTAATGAGTCTCTTTACCGGGCATTTTATCATGTTTGTTAGTAACGTCTCTATCCTATGGGAATGGGGTGTTACACCTATATTCCAGAAAGACTAGTCAATGATACAATTGGAGTCCTATTGGAGCTTTATAAAGAGCAAGAACTTCTCCTTGCCAAGTAATGTGGGATTCCATTCACCACCTATTCTTATCCTTATCATATGAGGTATCACAATCTCCCTTGGGGCATTACACTTGGAATAAAAAAGTGCCTCCTTGACAAAATAGAAACTTAAATGGATTAAAAATGCCACAATGAATTCATGCATACCTTTTACCAACAAGGAAGACATGCGCTAATCCTTCTTGCATTAAAACTACAGCTAAATCAGCACTTGCAGCAGGATCTGAAAAGCATAGAGAAAAACCATTATATCAATAAAGATTCTATATCCAATGGTATCCATCTAAGGGGGACCAAGGACTAGTTTTTTTTTTGATAAATAAAAAAATTTTATTGATCAATGGCAAAGCCAGTATTACAACTCTAACGCCCTAACTAGGTAGGCACATTAGAGACAAGAAAATCACGCATGGCCATGCCATCAAAATCCACAGCAATAGCCCAGTTATAAAGTGTTCTGAAAAATAAAAGTTTAAGCTCCTCTACTGATCTTTCTTGGTCCTCAAAGGTCCTCTCATTTCGCTCCCGCCATACACACCACATGATGTATAGAGGGATCATCTTCCAGATAGCTTTAATTGGTTTTCTACCCCTTATATTTGACCAGCTAGCCAATGCCGCCTCCACAGTTTTAGGCATAACCCAAGCCATATCCAGTCGTGAGAATACCTCATTCCAAAGGACCCTTACCGTATCACAGTGTAGAAGGAGATAGTCGACTGGCTCTCCCCCTCTTTTGCACATGCAACACCAGTCCGCGATAATGATCATTCTTTTCCTCAGATTCTCTGTAGTATCTTTCCCAAGGATGCAGTCCACACAAAGAATGATACTTTAGGAGGAGCCTTATTTCTCCAAATTTTTCTCAAGCGACAAGGAGAGGTGGGCTCCTGGGTGAGGGTCTTATAGAAAGAGCGAACAGAAAAAATACATTTGTCTGTTAGAGACCACCTCAACACATCCTCTTGCTGGCTATTGGGTCTTATGGAGTATATGAGGCTGTAGAAGTCCTCAAATATACTTAGTTCCCAGTCTTGTGCAGCCCTACTAAAATTAATGTTCCAAAGAATCTGACCCCCCTCTAACTCCATGATTTCTGCCACTGAAGCCTCCTTATCTCTAGCCAATTGGAACAGAGGAGGGTACAAGTCTTTCAAGGCCCTACTAGCACACCATACATCTCTCCAGAATTTGATTCTTGAACCCGTGCCCACACGAAGCTTTACATGTCGATTAAAGACCCCCCATCCTCTTCTTATATGTTTCCATAACCCCACACCATAAGCTCCCCTTACTTCTCTAGTGCACCACTCCCCCCATAGACCTCCATACTTCTTCGCAACCACCAGTTTCCATAGAGAATCATGTTCGTTGGCAAATCTCCAAAGCCATTTGCCTAATAGCGCTCGGTTGAACATCCTTAGGTTTCGAACCCCTAAGCCTCCCCTTGATATAGGACGACACACCTGCTCCCACTTAACCAAGTGGAATTTGAACTCCTCCCCCAAGGCCCCCCATAAGAAATCTCGTTAGAGCTTCTCAATACGAACCGCCACACTTGCTAGTATTGGAAAAAGAGACAAAAAGTAGGTAGGTAAGTTAGAGAGTGTACTCTTTATCAATGTAGTCCTTCCACCTTTTGACAAGTACAACCTCTTCCATCCCGCCAATCTTCGCTCTATTTTTTTGATAACTGAATCCCACATCGCAGACGCCCTCGAGGCACTCCCTAAAGGAAGTCCCAAATAAGTCATAGGGATAGAAGATATCTTACACCCCATCGTTCTCGCTAGGTGGCGAATATTTAACACTTGCATCTGATTTTGCTCGGCTTCACATAGTATAAGTGTATCATCTGCAAACAGGAGGTGAGAAATGATAATAGTTTCCTTGTCCGTGTTGCCAATCGGAAACCCTTTTAAGAGTCCGTTTTCAACCATAACCGAGATCATCCTACTTAGAGCCTCCATAACTATCACGAACAGAAAAGGTGACAAAGGATCCCCTTGTCGTAATCCACGAGAACTCTGGAAGAAGCCTACTGGAACTCCATTTAGCAACACAGAATACTTTACTGTAGATATACACCAGTGTATCCACGCCCTCCACTGTTCCCCAAAACCACATCTCCCTAGCAAATGTAGAAGAAAATCCCAATTAACATGATCATAGGCCTTTTCCATGTCTAACTTGCACATGATCCCTGACTTTCCGTCTTTCAACTTGCTATCAAGGCATTCATTGGCAATTAGTACCGCATCCAAGATCTGTCTGCCCTTCACGAAGGCATTTTGGGGTTTAGTAATAAGCTGTCCCATAACCTCACTCATTCTATTTGCAAGTACTTTCGAGATTATCTTATACAACCCATTCACTAGACTAATAGGCCGGAACTCCTTCAATTGCTAATAAATAAAATAGTATGCTTAAATTAATCAACATAAATGAAAACTGAAAATAGTCCATCCTTAAAGCACCAATCCAGAAAAAGCATTGTATGGGCCATAGGTAAGTACCCTAAACAGTAAACACCAACTTTCCCAGTTAGACCACTTTTAGTTTGCTATTGCAAATGGATGTTTATGCTATATAACATAAACAAAGTTTTTTGAATCCCTTATGCAACAGTTATAGTATTTACATCAAGTGTTTATGAGGAAGCCCAATTTAAAGAAGCTATATAATAAATGAAGATTTAAAACTCAGGATATACCATCTTATCCACCAACTACATTTTTCACAACCCCCAATTAGGTGTTTTCTTTTGTATGCATTATGTGTACTTGGACAATGCCTATTTTCTTTTAATACTAAAGAATACTTTATGTATAAAAAAACCAAGAGATACGCTAGTCACATCCATGCAATGCTCCAAAACGACTATCCAAAGTTACAACTGGAGCTCCATGGATTTGCTTATAAGGCCCAATTCAATCATTGCTTATAAGGCCCAATTCAACCAGCTGAATATCCAATGCGGGATTTAACACCCATGCAAACCTTTATAATTCGTCTACTCAATGTGGGACTTAAGAATCCATGATAATTCACAATCTCCCTTGTTCAAACCTCTGATATCCTCATCATAACTTATAACTCATATTGCATAAAAAACTAGTCAACATTACTAGGCTCTCACACCATTTGTTACAACAAAGAGAATCGCTAGCCACATATGCAATACTCCAAAAGTACTAGTCAATGTTACAATTGAAGCTCCCAAAAATTGCTGGTAAACCCCAATTCCCCCTAGTAATTTTCCAAAGTGGGACCAAGCATTCACATAGCACTTTTTCTATCCATGGGTGCTAGGTACGACATTGAATAGATCAAATAATCCACCCACCCAATGAAGGACTTGACATGTCCATCATGATTTGGATTATCAAATTTCAACCTTCAATAAGGGATAAGATATGTTCAAGTGTGGATTGATCTAGGAAGCTCTATGGAGGCATAGGATTTGAAAAGGACTGAAATTTTGGAAAAGAAATTATGATGAACCGCATAAGACAAGAAAAGGAAAAGAATAGGAACATAAACTAGGGAATCACACCTACAGTTTCCCCTAGCAATCACCCAATTTCAAAGATCATCAACAGCATATGACACTCTGACCTGCCATTTTAAATGTTTATCTAACCTTCTGAGATCAATTAGTAGGTCTAGGACTATGATTCTTATATCAAACTAGAACAATATCAAACATAAGCTGAAGACTTGACAGCCAAACAAAGAACCGAAGAAATATGACTTGAGAGGAGCCTACAGCCAATGCATAGCTTTGAGTCTTGAAAACCTCTTTTTATACAAGAAATTGTAGAAAACTTAACTAGCACATATGAGCCTAAATAAAAGATATAATGCTGTGAAATATGCAAGTCATAACAAGAGAGGAAGAAGACATTCACCAAAAAAATCCAGAGTTTTGATCTAACTTTAATTTAAATTAGAGACCAGATAAACCCAGAATTCCAATCCAACTTTGATGTCAGCCACTTAGGACCTTCCACACTCAAATCTTATAACCATCAAGTCTTACTTAAAGTTTTGTTTGTTTTCTTAAGTTAGTACACAGATTGCTTTATTGTTCAAAGTCCCAAGAGCAACGGATATGTTGGTATTGAACCAATGATACTTTTTTATTGTCCATATTACATGGGCTATTATAGTGGCACACCAGTAGTATTTAAAATATCTCTTTCCTCTTATATGTTGGTTTTAGTTCCAAGTTTGATTCTACAATTGCAACTTGCCAAACTTTTTATTTTCTATATTGAATCCAATCCCCTTGGAATCAAGAGTTAAACTATCACTGCTGTATAATTCTATAAAGCTTATCACTGAAAAGTTTAAGAACTTCTACCTGTAACTATGCTTTCTAAAAAGGCCAAGAGAATCACACTCACCTGCATGTTACTCTCTCTCTCTCTCTCTCTCTCTCTCTCTCTCTCTCTCTCCCTCTCAATAATTATTAAAGAAAACCAGGAGGCAATCCTCCATCTAACTACCATTAAGCCTAAGGCCATGTTTGGGAAGTGAGAAGAGTTGAGAACATCTCATCCCATCTCAAAACTTCTTATAATTTTCTTCCCAAACATCACTCAAACACGAAACACTTTCCAATATCAAATCTTCAACTTTTTCATCCAATCTTTCCCAAACTTCCAAACAAAACACAAAAAAAATACAACTTTTTCAAACTTAAAAAAAAAAAAAAAAAAAAAAAAAATTCAAACAATTTTTTTACTTTATAATATTTTTATTCAACTTTTTCTCTCTCATTTCCCAAAACCCAACAAAACATTTTAACTCAAACCATTTCATTACCATTCTCAAACCATTTTACTGCTATTCACAAATTTTTTATCTCATTTTATTACCCAAACATGCCCTAAGTACTCACACCCAAGCTGAAAATACTAGTCGCTTTTTGTAGAGCCTAAAACATTATTCACAAATCCCAGCATTATAGCAACCATCAATTTAATCTTTTTAATCAAACTCCAGTTATAAACTCTATAACCATTTCTTCCACATTTAAGACGTCTAAATCATGACTTTTCCTAAACCATATCACACCATATGGCGAATTGCAGGCAGCCTTAGATCCTTCAGTCTGTCCTGTATCACTCAGCTACACTATTCATCATCGGTTCATCACAAAAAGGCTAAACATGCTGCAGAATAATGTAACTCCAGCCAAGGAAATAAGCTTTAAGGCTCTAAGCAATACAAGATTCTGATTATCTCCATTTTGGTATCCAAGCATGTTTCTCAAGACTGAAAATAAAAATCTACTCTGCAGCCAAAAAAGCAAGATACGGATAAGATGCATTCCTTTAAACCAAGAACCAAGGATAGCTTTCAGTTAAACATGAATATACCTACAAGTTTTGAGAGTTCTTAATAATAAAAGGAAAATTCATATATTGTTATGACAATCTATGTATGCTTATATCCTATAAAATGCTAACTGTTTTAAATAAAATAAGACCTCTATTCTGTTTTAGGATCAAAGGTGGGGGGAATCTGATCCAATATTCAGTATCTTTGCATTTGGCCACTAACTAAAGAAAAAAAACCAGAGTCACTTCTTGAAGAGTTTCAGGATGAAAGTCTATATACCATTTACAATCTTGAACAGCTATTAAACTTGACTAATTTCAGTTTTCAGTGCGTATACCACATCCTAGAAAAAAAGAACAGAACTTAACAAGATATTTCAACTTCTGGCGAGCAAATAATAACTTTGCATGCCCTCAGTACAGAAATATTTTCAATCTTAAAACTAAGAGATTAACATAACATACCAGAGGCCTGCTGAAGTACATCCAACGCCAATGAGTCCCAAACATCCTAAAGTGCATGATAGACAACATGAAAGAATAAGAAGCATCCAGAAATTCATTATAAGAAATAAATAGGAACAGAAAGCAGATATGGGGAAGGAAAAAAAAAAGCTCCAACTGGGAAGAGTATATAAAAGGTAATGTGTTTCAAAAGGAAACTAAAAAACCAACAGAAAGTTGAGAACAATGCACAAAAGACATCAACTTTCAAAAGGGAGCAGTATATATAATCGTTGGGCCGATAACAAGTGATGAAATAAATAATATATATTTTTTATTAGCACCAGGTGTCCAGGAACAACGTTTTGACTAATCCCGGGAGTGCACAGGCCCTCGGTAAGGAGTTTCCCCCAAGTGCACCTCTGGTAATTCAAAGAGACAATCTCCCAATCCGATGGCCCCTAGAGATTGTTTGCACCTAAGGGGATTTGAACCTTAGATCTGGGGGGAGTATTCCCCCAAGTCCAAGGCCTTTAAGAATTGAGCCCACCCCTAGGGGTTAAGTGATGAAATAAATATAGCAACTGCAAAAAATTTACTTTATGGATTCGGATCTCCTAGAGCTTTCAACCGAATTCTATGGCCTTAGAGTGGGAGAGAGATAGACACCTGAAGCTAAAACATTTATTAAGCATTTAATGCTGCTAGAGAAATCAATAGGGCAACTATAAATGCTGAGAGATCCACTTCATGTGTCTATCTGTCTCCCACTCAAGGCGATTAAGAACTTTAGAGGATCCAAATCCTTATTTTATAAAGCAATAAGAAAAAATCTTGATAGAATAATATCATGGATGCCTATTAGCAAACTGCATGATATAAGGGGAAGTAGCTACCATCCATCAACCATAGCAATCACTCTAATATCTTCTCAATGGAGGTTGATAGGCTACCACTATCGAATGGCACAAACTAATCTTTGGCCATCATGAAGCTCGCCAGAAAGGCATAGAAAATAAAGGGTGCTACCTGCCCTATGCGGGTGGCTAGCTAGCCTCCCCACACCTGCTTGGGCAGGGTGGCAGAATTTCAGTTCCACCCTACCCTTGCCTTCCCACACTCCAGCCATCCCGGCTTAGTGGGCATGTAGATGCAGATTCCCAAGGCCACCGCCTACTTTCCCACTCGTCTAGACCAATCCATCCAAAATAATCCAAAATCATAAAAAATAATCCTAATTCATACAAAATTAGACCAAAATTCATGCCAAACCAACCAAACTAGAGTGAAGAAACCAAAATTTAATACGAAACGGGGCCCTTGGTCTCCTCACATCCAGACCCATGGCTACTGCCATGGGTACACCACTCGCCCCCCACTTGCATACAAGTAAAAACAAATTAATCCCACCCACACCTGTCCCAGGTGCGGGCAGGTTGCCCACCTGTCCCCTAGCGGGACAAGTGGATGGGGTAGGCGGAGTGGGTCCAGGTGACCCATTGCCCACCCCTAATAGAATCTCATGACATAAGGTGGTTGAAAGTAACTTATTGAGTCTTCATCATAAGGGAAAAAAACTTTTCTGAAATAATAGTAATCTGACATAAATGGAAAGTCCCTTACAAGCAAGAAGGATAATTTCTTATCACCAACTCCGACCGAAAGACACAACTAGTATATTTGATAACATTTGGGCTTAATGGAGCCTCTACCTATGATAATAGATTGCGTATTGGTTGAGGATATGGGTTCAAGTCCCTTTGGCCTTGGGAAGTGAAAATAATTTACCAATCAAGTTCATATAAATATTAATCTAAGCCAATTATTGAATGCCAATACATATAGTCCCAATTGTGGTAATCACTTTAAATATGGAAAACTCTATAAGAACTAGCAATGCTATGTTGTATAAGTTAAATGATAAACAGAAAACAGATAACTAAGTTACAAATTTCATAAGTTCTACAACTTGTATATATAAACATAACATTGTTTCAATTATACAACAGTTCTATACCGTATAAGTTAAAAAATACAGGGAAAACAGATAACTAAGTCAGAAATTCATATGTTCTACTACTCGTATTTATCCACATAATATTCTATCAATCATAAAATGTAAAATTTCAACTATGAATTATGATTTCCTAATGAAAGCCAAACCATGCATAATGTTTTAAGACAAGCCACATGTCAACAGTACATAGGTCATTGGTGTCTCTTACATATGATTCCTTCAATAAGAACCAAGTTACAGTAAAATGAACGATGCTAAAATCAATATCACTTTCATGCAACTACTGAAAAGTTGTGCACCGTCTGTAGCAATAAAATGCAAGTCCTCATTATCAAAACCGAAGAGAAAATTATTATAGATACTACAAATATGATATCCGCATGATCTCAACAGCAAATGGAGCAAGTGAACATTTTACAAACATAAAAGAACTAATAAGAAAACACACCTTTCTTAACACAAAAGGTCGATGAAGCTCAAGTTCTAAAGTATGGAATGCCCCAATCTGCAGTGAAATGATGACAAGCATGACATGGGAGTTAGAATTATACATTAACAAATACAGCAGTCAACTCAAAGATGCGATTACCTTTACGTGCTCATTCTCTAGGATGTTCTTTCCACGTATACGCAAAACAGCCCCTGAAGTGTCATAATCAGCAACCTGAAAAATATAAGAAAAGTCAAGCATTTGATCCACAAAGATCATCACACAATTTATAGATCAACAAAACAATCTATATTTTATACATTACAATCTCAATGTTGAAATAAAAGTACTAAGCATGCAAAGAAGGGAATAAATATATCAAAATATATCATTTAAGTATGAGTTATTATATTCTCAAGCTGGTGTATAGAGCACACCATCCACCACACTTAAATGGTAAGATTTGATTTGTAAGATTCAAACTTTAAAATTTATTTTTCAAATCAAATTATGCCACGTAAGCAGTGTGTGGTGTAGAGGGCTTAAAATAACAGTACCCTCTAAGTATACATATAATGTTGATTCATCCAAGACTGTAACACCCTCTTCCCCATAAGGTTAGGAATGTTAATCTATTACATTCCAAAGCAGCAGGTAACACAGGTTCCATGAACTTTAAGAACTCCATTTACAATCATTTGAATATAATCAGTTTGATTATTAACTAAAAGATGTGATTTCACTTTTGTAGCATTCTAGCTTGCTCTTCTTGCACTCTCTCTACCCCCTCTCTCTATCTCCCTCTCTCTCGACGTATCTGTCCAGCAGTGTAGCCTTTTTTTTTTTTTTTTGTGGGTGGGGGGGGGGGGGGGGCAATGGGCAGAGTGAGTGAGTAACTATGAAGGTTTGTGCAAGTATAATTCAAGTTATTATTTTTCATCATACTCAAGTACATCATTTAAGCTGCTCCAACATTTGTAACTTACTCCTTTCACACAAATTGACATGGTAACTGTAAACATTTATGGAGGGAAAAATACTTCACACTGATTTCATTGATGTACAAACATATATATACACTACATACAATTGACACTTATACCCTCACACACTTATACTAATTACAAACATGTCCTCTCACAGTAACAAATTATTAGTAGGGAAAAGCCTGATGATCTTAGGGCTCGTTTGGGGAGTGAGATGAGATGAGCATTTTGTAAATAATAGTAAGATAATTTGTGAATAGTAATGAGATAGTTTGAGTTGAGCGGTTTTTGGATTTTGGGAAAGGAGAGAGAAAAAGTTGAATAAAAAATATTCTAAAGTTAAAATATTGTTAGAATATAGTTTTTACTTTTATACTATTATTTTTGTTTGGGGATTTGAAAATGTTGAATTGGCTTTTATTTTTTGTTTGAAAGTTTGGGAAAGTTGTAATGGTTAGTTTGAAAATTTTGTATTTGAATTATGTTTGGGAAGGAGAACGGATGAGAAGAGATGAGAATAGAACTTTGGGATGAGATATATTTCCAAACAAGCCCTTAAACTTTTCATACCTCCTCAACTTTTATTTCCAACTTTAACTTCACACGTTCTGCATCTCTTCCACCGCTAGCCGCTTGCCTGAGAACTTTCCTATTATAGAACACACGTTGTCAGAATGAAACATGCTATTAAAAAACACATCATATCAATCAAACTGCAGTTAATTAGCATGTAAAATAACCTGCAAACAATGGCTTCATCTCAAAGCATGAAGCCTATTCAAGCAAGCAATCAACAATCCCATTACTCATTCTCTTTAATCACTTCCTATTAGAAAAGTTTTTCTAAATCGCTTCATAAATGGAAGGTCGTGCCTAGTCTCTATACTTTCTCTTCATCTTTTTATGACTTCTTGCTTCTGTATCCATCCTAGAACTCAAATTTTCATTTTGTAGGCACCACTCTTCTATACTTATCCTTAATAAAGAGCAAAAGAGCACAAGGCATAAGCCACAGTCCAAACGAATTGAAGATTAGAAAGGATAACAAAGACAAACCAACAAACTGCAGTAAAAAATTAAAAAAATAAAATAAAAAAATAAAAAGAAGAAAGAAAGAAAAGAAAAGAAAACGCCAAGTACATATTTTGACTGAGAACTCAATTTTTTCTGGTAGAAAGTTTTGCACCAAAGCTGCATTTACACAACACATATACACTAAGGCACACAGAAATAGCCATGCATGTATATACGAGGGTGCAAGTGTGTGTGTGCCCACGTTTTGCCTATTATACAGATAGTCCGCCGGTCAAATAAATCAAGTTCAATTCAATTCAATTCAAAAGTTCAGACAACATATATTCTCCAAGCCATACAAAGTTCTGGAAAATTGTTGCACCGGAAGTAATTTAAAAAGAAAAAAACAAATCCTAAAGTGTATGCTACAAGTAGATGTTTTGCAATTATAGAAAAATATATTAAAACGATTCAGTAATATAGTTCAACATGAGAGAATTTTAAAATAGAGTAGTACCTCACAGTGACAGCCATAACAGAATCTCCCGTGGCTATTAGATTATAAGCAAACCAGAGATCATCGGAATCCACCGGTACCATCTAAATTCAAAATTGCGCAAAAGTTCATTCCAATATACGTTAGCCCAAGTAAGACAGTTCCCCCAAAAGTCCTCCCGCATAAAAATTATGTCTTATAGAAAGTTAATAAAAAAAAAAAAACTAGAAATTCTAGTCAGAGAAGAAGAAGAAGAAGAAGAAGAAGTAGGAGTAAGGCACCTTTACGCTACCAGGTCCGTCGCGAACAATGTCTTTGCGAACGATCTTCATGTTACTGAAACTCACTCCTCTAATCTAATTTCTTTCAAAGATTATGAACAGAGAATCATGGATATAATATCTGACCAAGAAAAATAAACAGAGAGTAGCATTTTATTTTATTTATTTTTTGATGATACAGAATTTTACACGGAGAGTAGCTTTAAACCTAAAAGGAGAAGGAAAGCATAAAATTTAATTTGCCTTCGTCTCATTTAATACCGTCTTCCTTCATTATTATAATTGTTTTAAAATTTTTATATAAAATAAAATAAAAAATTTAAATTTTTTAAATTTTAATTAAAAAATAATATTAAAATAATATATTTTAATAAAATTTTATGTAATTTTTATCTTTAATTTCAAATCTCCTAATTTGATCTCTTGGGAAGGGAAGAATGGAGTCGACGGCACATGCCATGCAAATATATACAGTATCATCAGTTCGGGCTAGAGCCCATGGGCTTTGGTCATATAATGTCATATTACGAAACTAGACCCCGCCCCCCACCCCCAACCCCCCGCTAATCCAACTTCAAATCCGTCTTCTCGAAACAAAACGCTGGAAATGCATGCACGCAGATTAGGGCGGGAGTGAGCAAAATGGGGGAACCAATGGAAAACATTCCCTCTTCAGAAGAAACCCTCGATCTCCTCACCATCCGCAGGTCCTTCCCTCTCTCTCTCTCTCTCTCTCTCTCTCTCTCTCTCTCTCTCTCTCTCTCTCTTCGTATTTCGTATTAATTTCTCTGCATTTTCAAAGATTTATGTGTATTTGCTTTGCTTTTTAGTCGAATAAGAGAGCTCGCAGACCTTCGCCTCAGTAGTGGCGGCGAAGATACTACGGAACTAACCTCTTCAGATTCAGAAGAATTACTTAAAGATTGTGCTCTCCATCTCGAGGTACTGCCGAAAGTAACCGTACAGTTTCGTCCGTTCCTTAGCAAAAGAGAAAATGCTTGAGTGGTTGAATTTTTTTTTTTTTTGAAAATGACGGATATTCTTCAGAGCAGAGTGAAGCAAATTGTGTCAGAGTGCTCAGCCGTTGGTCCCTTAGACGTTGCAGATCTGGGTAAGTTCTTCTATACAATGTTTAAGTAGAAGAGATTACTGCGCAATGTAAAGACTAAAAACACTTAAAAGAAAGAATGGTTTGTAGTAGTTTATATGTTTTTATCTTCTCCTTTTTCTTTAAGTTATTGCCTAGTGGTATTTGACGTGTAATCATCTTTATCATTCACTAATTAAAAAAAAAAAACTAATATGTGGAATTCGTTAGGTTGATATGTCCGGAATAAAGAGGATGTAGATGCTATGTTTTATAAGGTTTTACTTCAGCCCACAAAAGTGAATGATTTAGGTTAATCCAAGATTGCAAGCTTAAAGAGCGGTTGAATCAGATAAGAGTGTATGGCTTGGTTGATGTCTCTATAAAAATAGGAAAAAAGATATAGAATCTCACTTCATATATACATATATGCATCTCAAATGCAACCTGTGGTGGATCCCGGTGGCCAAAGTGAAAGAAGTTGATTTTTTTGTGTATAGATGCATACTTGGAACATCTAAAGGAGGAGCTTAACATGGTGGAGGCCGAAAGTGCCAAAATATCCAATGAGATTGATGGTCTTGCTAGAACCAATTTGGAAGGTAAGAGCAGAATTGACTCTTTTACACACAGGTGAGGGTACACTACCCTGTATCCTGATTAAAGTTGTTTTCTTCTGGTTTCAGATTCTAGCCAATTGGAGACAGATCTTGAAAGGTTGGAATGCGCTTTAGATTTTATCACCTCACAGGTCAGTCCTTTATCATACGAAATATTTTAGAAATTTTAATTTAGACATTTTTGGTTGTAAGAAACAGTCATGCCTGGTCCATGATGTTAACGTAAGGTATGTTCCTGGATGAGTGACATTTGAACAAGAACCTGTTGGGGACTGGTCGGAGGCAGAGATGAACCTAAACAAAATGAGAGACGAAATTTAACGTGGTTCGGCAATTGCCTATGTCTACAGCTGTTGTGATTTCACTATAAAATAATCTTTACAAAGAAAAACTCTCTCTGTTTCTCTCTCTGCTCACCCTTTTTCTTCCTCTGTTTTTCTTCCGCACACTCACTATATTCTGCACAATTAAGCTCTCCTATTTATAGGAGAGCAATCCGTAATTGGTGCAGCAATTTGCTGCATCAATTACGGAAGTGGGTTGATAATAAACTAGAGGATAATGGTGAGTGGGTTGCATAACCCACTAACCCACTAATTGTTGTCTCCACTCATTGTTGTCTCCACTCATAACAATCTCCCATTTGGAGGCAAATTAGTCTACATATCATCATAGCAACCATCACAGCAACTTCAAGTCATGCCTTTAAGTACGGACCAACTGAAGCTACACACAGTTTCAGTTTGTCAGCAGTAACTACTTTTGTGAGCATGTCTGCTGGGTTCTCCGATCCTCGAATCTTCTCAAGTATCAGTTGTCCACTATCGAGAAGAGATCAGATAAAATAGTATCTCAACTGTATGTGTTTCGTTCTGGAATGAAAGGCTGGATTCTTTGCAAGAAAAATAGCACTCTGACTATCACTGTGCAGAATACCTTTTTCATTCTTCTTTCCCAATTCTTCCAAAAATGACTGCAACCAAATCATTTACTTCCCTGCTTCAGTTATAGCAATGTATTCCGCTTCTGTAGTTGAGAGAGCAACGATCTTCTGTAACTTAGAAGCCCACGATACAGCTGTACCACCCAGCGTATACACAAATCCAGTAGTACTTTTTCTGCTGTCAACGTCACCTGCTAAATCAGCATCTACATATCCCTGTAGCTTTAAACCTGCTTTCGTAAAGCATAGTGACGTATCTGAAGAGCCTTGTAGATATCTCAAAATCCACTTGACTGCTTCCCAATGTTGCTTTCCTGGATTACTCATGTATCTGCTCACAGCTCCCACTACTTGTGCAATATCTGGCCTTGTACAGACCATGACGTACATAAGACTACCAATAGCAGATGCATAGGGAATTCTGTTCATGCATTCTTGCTCTTCTTCCGTCTTTGTGATCCTTAGTTAGTCGAAAGTGACTAGCTAAGGGTGTGCTCACTGGTTTCGCCTTGTCCACGTTAAACCTTCTGAGCACCTTCTTCACATACTCCTTCTGCGAGAGCCTAAGAGTATCATTAGCCCTGTCTCTAATAATTCTCATACCAAGGATTTGTTTTGCAGCACTCAAATCCTTCATCTCAAACTGCTTTGACAACTGCTTCTTCAGTTTATTGATCTCCTCGATGTTTGACCCTGCAACGAGCATATCATCCACATACAATAGTAGGATAATATAAGAGTTGTCAAAGTTCTTCATATAGCAACAATGGTCAGCCTGTAATCTTGTAAATCTATTACTACATATGAAGTTGTCAAACTTTCGGTACCATTGTCGTGGAGCTTGTTTTAGGCCATACAAGCTCTTCTTCAGTTTGCAAACTAGATTCTCTTTTTCCTTCACTGAGAATCCTTGTAGCTAGTGCATATAGATGTCTTCCTCCAAATCACCATGAAGGAATGCAGTCTTCACATCTAACTGCTCAAGATGTAGATTCTCTGCAGCCACAATTGCCAACACTAGCCTGATCGTGGTCAACTTTACAACTGTGGAGAAAATGTCTGTGTAGTCGACACCTTCCTTTTGTTGAAACCCCTTCACGACCATTCTAGCTTTGTAGCGCTTGCTACCATTGTGCCCTTCCTTAATTTTGTACACCCATTTGTTGTGCAAAGCCTTCTTACCTTTTGGAAGCTTAGTTAACTCCCATGTCTGATTTGACATCAGTGACTCCATCTCATCTTGCATGGCTTTCTCCCACTTGATCGAATCTTCAATTCGTAGAGTTTCATCATAACTTTCTGGTTCACCACTATTTGTTAGCAGGATGTAGTGTAGAGATGGTGAGAACCGCTGTGGTGGCCTGATCGTCCTTGAAGATCTTCGAATAACAGTGAGTGGTGTACTTTGTTCGATCTGTGTATCAACATTCTCTTGATCCTTGTTTTGATCAGTGTTGACTTGAGTAACATCAAAGTCAACAACCTCAGGTTTCCTTGGCTGCTCCTCAGGTTCAGCTTGTGACCTAACTTTGTACAGAATCTCCTCATTGAAAATCACATTTCTACTTCTGATAATTTTGCGATTTTTATCATCCCAAAATCGATAGCCAAATTCTTCATCACCATAACCGATGAAAAAACATTTTCTAGATTTGGCTTCTAACTTGTTACGATCAATAGAATCTATGTGAACATATGATACACAGCCAAAAACTTTCAAATGGGAAAGATTTACCTTCTTTCCACTCCAGACTTCCTTTGGTAGATTGAATTTTAAGGGAACTGAAGGTCCTCGGTTAATCAAATAGGCTGCAGTGTTAACTGCATCAGCCCAAAAACATTCAGGCAATCCTGAATTCAGTCTCATGCTTCTGGCACGCTTATTGAGAGTTCTGTTCATGCGTTCAGCTACGCCATTCTGCTGCGGTGTCCCGAGAATAGTCTTCTCAAATCTAATCCCATTTGCAGCACATAATTCTTTGAACCCTCCGTCTATGTACTCTCCGCCATTGTCTGACCTCAGACATTTCAACTTCAAGTCTGTTTCATTTTCAACCATGGCTCTCCACTTCTTAAAAGTGTCAAATGTGTTAGATTTATTTTTCAAAAAATAAACCCATACTTTCCTGCTTGAGTCATCAATAAAGGAAACATAGTACCGCGATCCTCCAAGAGAAGCGACTGGGGATGGCCCCCACAAATCTGTGTGCACCAACTCCAACTTTGTAGACTTTGGAGTTCTGCCATTTTGCAAGAAACTAACTTTTTTCTGCTTCCCAAAAATGCAACCTTTACACATGTAGAAATCAGTTGATTCCAATTTTGGTAACTTCCCATTGGATAATAGTACTTTCATTCCTTTCTCACTCATGTGACCAAGCCTTTGATGCCATAGGTTGGCATTTGCGTCAGCAATTGCAACAGTATCTCTAATGCTTGAAGTCATGTATAGAGTACCTATTTTTGTGCCTCAAGCTACTACCATAACTCTTTTTGTTATCTTCCACGTGCCACTGGTAAATAGCACCGAATGCCCATTAGCATCAAGTTGTCCTACAGAAATCAGGTTCCTCATGAGCTTGGGAACATGTCGCACTTTCTGTAGCAATCATGCACTTCCATTGGGCAGATTGATTCGTACATCTCCCATGCCTTCGATTTCCAATGCTTCACCATTTGCTAAATACACATTCTCGAAATCACCAGTGACATAATTCTGCATGATTTCTCGGTGTGCTGTAGTGTGGAATGAGGCTCCTAAATCTAACATCCAAGATTCAATTTGGGTGTCGACTGAAAGGAGTAAGGCATCTTGGAGATATTCTGTTGTGGCATTAGCAGAGTCATGCTCATTCTTCTTCTTTGCTTCATTGCAATTATTTATGAAGTGGCCAATCTTGCCACAATTCCAGCACTGTACTTGTTTTCCGGACCTAGATTTACTTCTGCCTCTTCGGGACTTTGACCTGTCCCGATTTGAACTTCTACTAGCTCCTCTACCTCTCGTCTCGAGGTTTAAGGCAGAACTGGAAGTTGATGCTTCTCCTGTATCTCTTCTGCGAACTTCCTCGCTAAGAATATGGTCCCGGATATCTTGATACTTCATCTTTATTTTGCCATAAGAATTGCTAACAGCTGTTCTCATGGCCTCCCAGCTTTTTGGCAATTGAGCCAAAGCAATCAGTGCACGTACTTCATCATCAAATTCAATCCCTAATGAAGCTAATTGATTGATGATGGTGTTGAACTCATTCAGATGCTGAATAACTGGAGTTCCTTCTGCCATTCTCAAGTAGAATAACTTGTACATCAGATGCACTTTGTTATTGGCTGATGGCTGCTCGTACATGTCTGATAGAGCCTTCATCAAATCTGCTGTGGTCTTTTCCTTCCCTACATTGTGTGCAACTGATCTTGACAGTGTTAGTCGAATGACTCCCAACACTTGTCTATCAAGAAAACTCCAATCTTCATTGCTCATGTCATCTGCCTTTCTTCCTAAGAGTGGAAGATGTAGTTTCTTCCCATAGAGATAATCCTCTATCTGCATTCTCCAGTAGGCATAGTCTGTGCCGTCAAATTTCTCGATACCAGCACCTTTAACTTCTTCTCCAGCCATAACTTTACAAATGAGTTCAAATTTGAACAAACAAAAATCACCGTTGCGTCCGAAACACTCGAATTAGTTGAAAACGAGTCCGGAATCGTCAAAATTGGATCAAAATTGAGTTTAAACAGGCCAAAACAGTTTCGGCCAACCAGAGTGCGACAAGTGGCAGGATGACGTCGGCTCGACTTAGTCACGGCTCGGCTCAGTCAAATGGCTCGGCTCCAGTCTCGGCTAGGCTCAGCTCCAGTCACGGCTCGGCTCCAGTCACGGCTCGGCTTAGCTCCCGTCACGGCTCGGCTCGGCTCCAGTCGTCTTCAACCTCGGGTGCGCGTGGGGACGCGTGAGTTGCAGTATATGCACGTGCCGATCTTCTTGGGGCGCATGTGGGCTTCTCCGACCTCCGTTTTCGATTCCGTTTGTGGCAACAGATTCGTTTCAACGCGAGGAACACTCTGGAGTTGTCCAAAATTGATTTGGACCAACTTGAATTTTCGGACAGCTCGAACCAGAGCTCTGATACCAGTTGTTGGGGATTGGTCGGAGGCAGAGATGAACCTAAACAAAATGAGAGACGAAATTTAACGTGGTTCGGCAATTGCCTACGTCCACAACTGCTGTGATTTTGGTATCAGAGCTTAAAGGCATGACTTGAAGTTGCTGTGATGGTTGCTATGATGATATATAGACTAATTTGTATCCAAGTGGGAGATTGTTATGAGTGGAGACAACAATGAGTGGAGACAACAATTAGTGGGTTAGTGGGTTATGCAACCCACCCACCATTATCCTCTAGTTTATTATCAACCCACTTCCGTAATTGATGCAGCAAATTGCTGCACCAATTACGGATTGCTCTCCTATAAATAAGAGAGCTTAATTGTGCAGAATATAGTGAGTGTGCGGAAGAAAAACAGAGGAAGAAAAAGGGTGAGCAGAGAGAGAAACAGAGAGAGTTTTTCTTTGTAAAGATTATTTTATAGTGAAATCACAGCAGCTGTGGACGTAGGCAATTGCCGAACCACGTTAAATTTCGTCTCTCATTTTGTTTAGGTTCATCTCTGCCTCCGACCAGTCCCCAACAGAACCAACCAACATTGTTTGGGGTTAAGGTTTTGTTAAGCTGATTCAAGTTGAATTTGTCGGGAATTCTTAAAATTGTTTATGATCACAGACGCATAGCTTCTGCTCCTTTTATAAACTGCATTTTATCTTATCAAGAAAGTCTTTATTGATATTAACTATAAAAAAAAAAGTAGAAAAGAAAGTGCTCACCGATGCTGATTTCAAATAGTTGGCCAAACTTCATCAACTAACACTTACCAATGTCATTGCATATGATTATTATCATAAATGTTTGGGGAATATATGCATGTTAAAAAACTGGTTAAATCCAGTCAATATGATATATATATATATATATATTGTCGATGGGCATATATTTGCCGGAGCAATGTCATTGGGTTTTTTATGGGATTGCTAAATATCCCCTTTTTAGTAATAACATTGACAATGTGATGAATCAATATCAATGGACATGCCAAAAATGTTAACTTTAGCCAGCCTATAATACTTGTATTAAGCTTTGCTATCTGAATTATGAGCATCTTAAAAGCTTTATACGACTAAACAAGGCTCCTTTGTGGGTGCCGGTTTTTGTATGGGTGGCTGCAGTAGAGAATATTATAACTTTGGATGATTTTAGAAAGCTGCAATAATGATGAATTGGTGTTGTTTGTTTAAAAAAGGGGTGGGATCATATGTTTGTTTTCTGCAGCATGGCTCTAGAGTATTATGGGCCTCGATTTCTGCTTTTTAGAATTTATGACTCTCCAATCTCCTTTGGTGGGTTGGGTATTAGAAATTTAAGGATTTTTAATCAGGTGTGACTTGGAAAATGGTTATGGAGATTTAATCTCGAACCGGATGCCCTATGGAAGGCAGTGATTGAGTGCAAATATGGAGGTTTTTTTTTTTTTTTTTGGGGGGGGGGGGGGTGTTGGTATACTAGAGAGGTGAGTGGGGCTTACGAGTGGGAGTTTGGACTGGAAGCATATTAGACAAGGTGGGGGGGTTTTTACTTGAAACACAAGATTCATTTTGGGGGAGGGCTCTAGGATTAAATTTTGGAGTGACTCGTGTGGAAATGGTGCTCTAAAGGATCTATTTCCTTCTGTTTTCTGGGTTGCTTGTGAAAAAGAAGCTTCAGTTGCTTATCTCATGGTGATATCGGGGGAGCAAGTTCAATGGAACATCAATTTCAGTAGGGCGGCCCAAGATTGGGAAGTGGGCAGCTTTGAGGACTTTTTTAGTCTATTATATTCCACAAAACCGAGCAACCAGCAAGCTGATATGTTGTGGTGGATACCCGCAGGCAAAGGTACATTCTCAATTTGCTCTTTCTGTAAGTCTCTTACATACTTGCCGAATAATCAATTTTTGTGGAGAAGGATTTGGCGACATAAGGCGCCTCTCAAAGCGACATTTTTCATGTGGACAACTTCCTTGGGTAGGATCTTGACGACAGATAACTTGAGGAAACACAGCGCGATCATAGTGGATTGGTGCTGCATGTATAAGAAATCCTATGACATAGTGGATCATCTCTTACTACATTGTAAGACGGCTAGAGTATTATGGAATGAAGTGTTCAGCAGGTTAGACTTGGGTCATGCCTGTTATGGTAGATGCACTTTTGGCCAGCTGGACAAATTTAAGAGGCATTCAAAAAATCAAAGCTGTGTGGAAAATGGTCCCTATCTGTATTCTATGTGTCCGTGGTAGGAGCACAATGAACGGATGTTTGAAGACAAGGAGCGCTCGATAGAGGAATTAAGAGCTTTTTTTTATTAGAATTTTATGTACATGGGCCATAGCTATAGACTTTCATGGCCTCGATTTGCATGATTTCCTTGTCTCTATAGATTCCACATAGATAGAGCGTACCTTTGTATATCTTCTTGTGTACTTGGGCTATGCCTATCGTTTTTTAATAAAATTGTTTACTTATATTAAAAAAAAAAAATTATGACTTTTTGTTATCCTACACTTGTTATTCTAGTCTTTTAGAATTTATGACTTTTTGTTTCTCATCTTCTCTCTAAGTGGGTGCTTTCTCTAATATGCTTCATGTGTAATTGGGTTGCATCGATTTGGGCGCATTCAATAAATTGACTACCTTATAAATTTTATTTCCATTTGGTAGGGTCTGAAGAATGCTAAAACAGGTGCACCTGTTTCTTGCTCTACATGTGGAGAAGATCGATCAAGTTTGATGAATAAGCGTGTAGACAACAAGTTGGAGGTTTTACTTATTATATAATTTTTTTTTTTTTTATACAGCTTGCTTTCTAGGAATTTTATTGATTTAGATTTGTCTCTTTCAGTTGAGAGAATGCGATCCAATTTACAAGAATTTCAAACTTCGTGGTTTCTGTATGATGTGTAATGCCATTTCAATTTGATGTATCTTTTGTTAATCTTTGTGTATGCAATACAGTCAAAGTGTTTGTGTTCACACTATAAATAATGGAGCATATGCTTGTCCTATATTATATTCACTAATTATAATGCTTTGTAATTACAAATGCATTCAAATTTAAGCTATTGACCTTGTGATCCTTTATATTGTATAAAGAAAATTTCCATTTACCTTGTAGCTTTTGGAACTTGAAGATCAGATTGAGAGGAAGAAAGCAGATTTGAAGTCTTTGCAGGATCTTGATCATATGTACAGATGGTAATTCAGCCTCTGTGATTTACATTTTACTCAATGTGTTTTGTCTTGCGCTTATGCCTGGTATATGTTTGTTCTGTCAATTGTTTTAGGTTTGATGCCACAGAACAGATTGAGGATTTGATGACATGTCTAAAAGTCATTGCATTCACTGAAAACTGCATTAGAATTTCATTGCGGACATACATCCCAAAATTGGAAGGCTTGTACCAACAGAAGATAGAAGACTGCATTGAACCATCTGAAGTGAATCACGAGTTATTAATAGAGGTTATGGAGGGGACTATGGAGCTAAAGAGTGTTGAGGTATTGGGATATGAATTAATTCCATGATTTTTTCATGAGAATAGTTGCCCATTAGAATAAAGAATTATATAATATACTATAGTGTTTAATAGTTTGCATCAATTACAATGATTTAGCAAATGGTATGAGATGAGCCAAGAGTTTGTTACTAAGATCTAGGTGAAGCAACCAGCATTCCCAACTAAAGTGGGTAAAAGTTTAGACATACTAAAATATCAAAAATTACATTTTTATTTTTTTGAAATAAGTAAAGCATATAAAAAAAAAAAAGTAATCTAAAATTAAAAAATGAACTAAATTTGATAAAGCCTTACAAATAAAATAAAATAAAATAATTGCTTACTACAATTAATAAAAAGAAAATAAACTTAAAATAGAATCAACTTAAATTATAAAATACACTTAAATTAGAAAGACTATAGTCAGAACTAATAAAAAATTATTTAATAAACTATAACTAGGATAAAACACTCAAAATTTAGAAAATTAAAACTCAGAAAACCTAGGATTCCCCCTCCTAGGTTTTTGCAAGGTTGCTTGTGGCCAACCTACAATGGGTCGCTGTGTGCTGCCTCCCAGAAGTGGGCTGCAAATTGGACTGCAGCCACCCTTTGGTTGGTGGTGGGGTAGTCTATGACCCTCCTTGTGGAGGTTGACGGGGACCGGGATCCATCTGGGAGGTTATTGTGCATTTTTAGAGGTAAAAGCAATTAAGGCCTATATTGGTTACACAAAATCAAAAAACTCATCTCATCTCATCTCAATTCATCATTACAACTTTTCAAATTCTCATACAAACTATAATAAACAATTTTACTTTTTCAAATTCCAATACAAAATTAATATTACAAAATTATATTATAACAATATTTTATTTATTATTATTTAAAACATCTCATCTCATTTTATCTCATCTGTGTAACCAAACGTGGCCTTATTAAGCGCAAGAAGTGGAACCCTAGCTCACAAGAATTATACAAGAAATAGCGTGCAATCATGATCAAGATATCTTAACAGAGTACCCAAGTCTTCAAAATTATAAACATCAATGACGACATTGATGGAACACCACTAGAATAGTCTCTTAAGAAAATATTGTTTTAAGTCAATGGTGACTTAGGAAAATGTTGTTTTAAAGCCGAACTCATTTTCTTGCAACCCTTTTAACTTCAAGCATTTTGTTCCCTTAAAATGCACTACACTAAACAAGAAAGGATCATGTTCCAAACAGTATCAAGATCGCCGGACAAACCCTTTTGCGCATGCCACAAGCTCCGCTCTGTCTTAAGGATGATTGTTTATTTTTTATTTTTAGTTTTTAAATGTTGATTGTGCATTATTGATGCTTGTCATCACGCTAAGTGACTCACCATCAACTTTCTGCTAATAATAGCAGAGGTGGACAAAAGGACCAATTTGTTATGGGAAGATTAGCCCAAGGATTAGTTAAGATTTGTTTTCCCTTTAATTTGCTCTTCTGGTACAATTCTTTGCATCATTAGTCTAATCCTTTGTAGGAACTTCCCATAATAACGAACTTACAAAATGAATTGAATTGATTCAATTCAGAGTGGGCTGGCTGGCCAGGGTAACTAGATAAGTAGGCCTGTTTCTGGCTGGCTCGGTACCGAAAAGACCCGATGGAGTAATCCCTTATCTCAGATTGGAGAACTTGCTAGTAGTCTAGTAGATAACTATTTTGTTGTTTTAGAAATTCTTGTCTGTTCACATGCCTACGAGCTTTTAGTAAAAGAATTTCGTTTGTTATCTGCCTTGAAATCTTGTTTCATTCTGTCCCATGAAGTTCAATTATGTGTTTGAAATACTAGAAAGTTTGCCAAGAAAAAATAAATACTAGTGTTATCTTGAGTCTTTGATGGTGCAACATTACTAGGTTTTGTGTTGAGTGAGATCATGGTGAGTATATAGAGATTTATTATTTGTTACTTGCTGATGATATCATCATCTTTTGCAATGTTATTTCGAAGTAACATTGAGCTACCAGGTCTGTTGTACTTTTAATTTTTTAAAGTTGGTTTTGGATTGAAAGTGAAGTGGGTAGGAATGAGTTAATACCTGCCGATGATATGGTTGGGGTATCTGACTTCACTACAAAGTATAAGGTTTTTAGCTAAGTCAGATGGCTAATTGGATTATTGGATTTGTTCATCCCTTTCTTTTGTAGAATTGGCGAACTTTTTGGATGGGTATAATTCATGTATACCCAAGCACTCTTCTCTTTCAGGCATTCGACAAGGAACCCTCACTTTTTGTAGGGATTGATTCTAATGCCATTTATAACAACCCAACAGAATTGCTGGCCACATTTAGATTTAGACTCCAAAAAAACTAGTTAAGACTACATTTGGAGCTCATTGGAATCATTATAAAGGCCAAGACCTTCACCCTCTTTGGTGATGGAGGATTTCGTTTCCCACTCATAGATGTGGGTTAGTTACATATTGTGTGCAAGGTAGAGAATGAGTTGTCTTCTTTCAGTTCCCTGCTTAGTGGTAAGAAAGCTTAGGTCACTAGCCTTTTCTTCTTTGAAGTTTATAAGGGTAAAACTATTGGGTTAGATGGGTAATACTAATGATGGTTATGGATTTTTCAGAATTTTGAGGGGATTGAACCTACATTGATTTCACTCAAATCTTTATTTGAGAAACTTGGACAATTGGATTTGTTCATCCATATCTTTCATAGACATTGGCTAATGCTTTGGACTAGTATACTTCATGGATACTTGAGCATTCTTCTCTTCTTTAAATGATAATTACCCAGATGTGGTATGAATTGCTTCTGCATGTAAAAATTTTGTAATCCAAGACGTTAGAATTTGTGTTGAGTTGACAGAAAATTCAGGGTTTTCTTGGGATTCTAATAGCCATTAAACACTGTATTTACATGGTCATTTGTTACTTGTGGTTTTATATTCCTCTCTATCTGGTTACATATGAGACCAATATGTTACACTTTGGTGTTTGTCTAATCACTATTTACATATATTATATAATATGATATAATATAAAATTTTGGAATTTGATTTAAGTCTGAGTGCCTCATATGCTTCAAAGTATACAGACTGTCTTGTGTTGCAGAGGTTAAAATCCGAAATTATCGGGTTTACCTTCACTAAATTTGTCTACTACCGTTTGAAGTGTGTAATTCTAAATTGCTACGTAACTTGCACCTGTATCAAGTGCCATAGTAGATTACCAAGCTCATTGTGTTATAAGTCTAATGAGCCATCAGATTTAGGAATGAAAGCAGTGTTAATGTATGCATTGTTTTTTAAATATTCTGCTGTCTTAATGGTTGCTGTGCAATATTAACTTGATTTGTTTGTTATAAGAGTTCCCCTCATTGGGCCATGATTTCAAGTGTGGGTTCTCAAAATTTGTTTATGTCATACGTATTATTGTTGGAAATAAGTTATTGCCTCATCAAGTTCTTTGGGTGGTGAATTAATGCTCTTATTATTGTTATCCAGATATTTCCAAACGATGTATATATAACTGACATTCTTGATGCCGCAAAGTGTCTCAGGTCTGTATCGGGCATTTCCCTTTTAAACTTCTATTGTCTCAGGCTAACATTTCTGTTTACTGATATTTTTTTTCCTTTTTTTCCAAATTTTGGAAGAGCTAGAAATAACTTGAATGCATTTATCACCGGGAAGTACCATTAGTTACCTCTTTTCTTGAAAGCTATATATAATATCGAATTATAATCCTTGTTGGGCAGAATGTAAACATCACAGTAAATGCCGAGGACAATTTGTTGAATAGCTAGGCCTTAAGTTGGACTTAAATGTAATGCATTATTGGTGAATTCTATCAAGCTGCTACACTGATACACTGATAACTGAGGGTGGTGACACTTAATGCAGTAAAGGTAAAATACCCCTCACGTATAGGTCGGAACTTTATATGGAGTGCTCCAAGTGAAGACCTCCTACTCCTGATGCTATTATGTGACTGGCTAAGGCCCCACAATATTTTACAATCTGCATTGGAGCTTGTCATCCGCCAGAAACTATGTCACCAAATTTCCTCGGAAAAACCTATTGAGTTATATGTGAAATGTAGAGTTTGGTTCATTGGAGTAGGGTTTTGAGGAGCGAGACATTATAACTTCTTGCATACAGCCTACATTCATAAATGGCCTTTTGTTTTTGCTTTTTGTTTTTTTGGAAATCTGGAGTGAATGCACAACTTACTATTTCTGATCTAATCAAGTTCTACAAATACAAAACTAGCCAAATATCATTTCTTTTATGCATGCATATTTTGTTGAGAAGATGAGAACCTCCTTCCAAGAGTTTTTTGAATGTATAATTAAGGATTCTTTTTTACTTCTGCAGAAATGTCATTAAGAATATTTAAAGCCATATTGAATTGCATAGTACGTATAATGGAAATATTCTCTCCCCCCTCTTTAGGCTAACACGTTTGGTACATTGGAAATATATGTAATGAAAAACCAATCAGCATATTACCTTATTTGATTCATGAAATATACCGTGCAGTAAGTCTTCATTGCAGTGGTTTATAACAAAAATACACGATAGAATCGTCCTCTGCAATCTGAGGCGACTTGTGGTAGAGACTGCAAACAAATCAAGGTAAGTTTGTTAAACTTTCACAAGTCCTTGTTGTTTTGATGTTCTGACATATTGTCATTAGTGAAAAAAATAAATAAATTTATTTGATCAATTTTCAATATACCATATGACCTTGACATTTATAATTTTTACACCAGCATGGTTTCTATTGCAGACACTCGTTTGATTACTTGGATAGAGATGAGATAATAGTAGCTCATATGATTGGGGGAGTTGATGCGTTGATAAAGATTGCTCAAGGCTGGCCAGCATTGAGTTCTCCATTGAAGCTGATATCTCTCAAGGGCTCAGAAAATTCGAAGGACATTTCTTTAACTTTTCTTTGCAAAGTTGAGGTGAGTATTATTTCTTCCTTGCCTTGTATTTGTTTTACGCATTGTTTTTTCTTGGTTCACTTCATAGTTTTTGGAGTAAAGGGTCTCATCATTTCAAATTTGCACATCTTAAAAGAAATCTTCCCGACTACTTTTCTGTCAATTTATACATTTGTACAGCAGAATAAAGTAAGGCACAACATGAATCTCTTAGAAGATTCATTGAGTGCCTTACCTGCGCTATGCCTAGTCATATCATCAATAAAATCTTTGTTCACCCATAAAAGAAGATGTACAAAATGTGTATATGCACGTGGATTCCTACAAATTATTTGCATTCAAAATTTTGAATGATTTTGAAGGGTTTTTGAGGCTTTTCTTATATTGACCAGGAGGGGAATCTGGTTTTCTTCTTCTTTTATGTTTCATTAAGGCTACTCTCACAAGGTTTATTTCACATTATGATGTGACAAGAATTGTGGAGATGATACATTTGTAAATGGTGAAAGAAACCTTCCCCAGATTGCATCATCCAGTCTGTTTTACCCATGAAACTGATTATTTCCACTTAATTGAATGCATAATTTCATCTTAGGAAGTGGTGAACTCCTTGGATATACACATACGGCAGAATTTATTGAGCTTTTACGATGCTGTTGAAAAAGTGCTGGTGGAACAAATGAGATTAGCACTCCATTCCGATGATGCTTCCAAGAAATGACTGGCTATGACTCCTGAATAATATCAATTGCTATTTGCTAATGTTCAATACCCAGCTCAAGTTTTATGATGTGCACATCACTATTATTTCTCTATTTCTGTTATTTGCCTAAAACGTATCATTATGAAGGTTAGACAAGAATATTTTTAACGAATTGTACGAGCTTCGCAAGTGTTGTTTCTAATCCTTATTTTATTATTAGTCCAATCAACATAGGGAAGATAATCCATTAGCATTTGGGGTCCTCTGCACAATCTTGATATTGAGAAGTGATTTGTGGATGTGAAATCAAATCGGCTGCAAATTACTGATTCTCTACAAACTTACTACAAAACTAAGTGGCTATTAAATCAAACCACCTGCGAGTCCTTCCAATATATTTGATCTGTTTAAAGGAAAGAAAGAAAAAAATTAAAAAAGAAAAACTATTTTAAGAATATTAAATAATTTTATTATATTTCTTTTAAATTAAACCATCCATACAGTTTTTCTTTCTTCTTTCCTCGAGGAAAATATCAGTTGGAACCTGATCTTATTTAAAGGAAGAGTCTATCACCATATTAGAATTTTGATTTGTGAATTATTAATGCCACAAATAGAGACAATTTCTTGTTAAAAAATCAATGATATGTGCAAGCTTTCCTATTTCTTGAACATTTCTGTATATAAACGAATGGGAAAAATGGAAAGATCAATAAGGTCGGTCTATAAGTAGTTTACTTGAAGCAAATAAATAAGAAACCCTATAAGAGAGTGGTTTCTATATCACCATAGTGACACTGAAGTTATTTTCAAGTTCAAACTACTAGAAGAGCATTTCCGATGGTTTGTCAAAATCTTTATATAAAATAACTACCAAAAAGCCACTTTATCTATTTTGACAAATGGTTTTGAAATATAATCTGAATTTATATATAATAGAAAAGAACTAAATATATTGAGTTTGACCCATTTATTTATTTATTTTTGATACATTTGGGGAGTGGGGTTTCAAACTCCATATCTCCATTTTAGAGACGGGGGTAATGCCAATCAGGTCACAAATCTCTAATCCATTTAATTAAATGGGTCTAATTAAGGTTAACTTTTACATATCCAAGCTGGACACTATTCAAACTTGGCACGTGACATTTAAAACTAACAACTTCTGTCCCAATCGACAACCTCAACATGAAATTTACTAATTACGGTTGAAGAATCTGACACGTTTATATCAATGGGCAAAATTAGAGTTGACTCATGTAGGATCTGTCCTATCTTGTTACAACTTGAAGCCAATGTTGCAAAAAGAATTGCCACAGCCTTGCTCAAAGTAGAACACAAATGGCTAGCAAGATATACATTGCAAAAACTCTGGAAATTCATAAGATGGTAGAGGGCGGACAAAGCAAAAGAAATGGTTTAAAACTCGGAAGTTGTTCCTTGCACTGTTACCATGTAAGATTAGATGTAAAAATGAATGAAGAAGGTGACAACAAAATGTGGAAGTGGTCGAAAATTTGCATTCAATTCTTCAATGATCTCCCTGTATAACTTTGTAGAACCGAAAGCAAATAAGAAAGTGCAACTTAGTCTGGCTAAAACTCCTACAAATCTCAAGAGATATTTACAAGTATGATATGCTAAAAAAAACATATTCCTCAGTCTCCTCTCTGTGCCATGGCATCAAGCTTCTTTCGATTTCAAAAATATTTCTACTCCTGGGGTATATGGCTAAAATATCACCAGCGTGCTTTTTAAGCTTCTATATATGTTTCTGTCAAGAATTGGAGTTTGAATTGTTGTGGCTTGGGCTTCCATGAACTGGGGGCTGCACTGGTGTATGATTTCCCATATCCTTGGTTTTGTGAAGGAGAAACGTCCCTGATAATATTGTCACAAAGCCACACAACTCAGTTGCAATCTGTGATGCATCTTGTGAATCCCAATCCTGCAATTGTAGCAGAAACATAGATGAGAAACCAGATTATTATTTTTTTTTATAAGACGAGAAACCAGATTATGAGCAGTTAAAGCATACAAGCCCCGTTGAATAGCATAGCGTGTGTGTGTATGCACACACATATTTGTAGTCTTAAAAATCAACTAAAGATCTCTTCTTCTAACAAAATCTGATTCCTGCTTAGAAAAAAATAAGAGAAGAAAATCCCATGATGCCTCAAGAATACCCTAACACAATTATTTGGAAAAAGCCAAACCATTTCTGTTAGATTCTGTAGAGCATGCACAAGAAAAGTAGTTGCAAGGAAGAATATAATCAAGAAGCAAGACAAAAACTTTATCATGATTCAGCAAGATAGCTAATGCTTAGAACCGTTTATAGGCATATCTTGGATTTTTTTTTTTTTTATTTCATACTTTTTTTTAATTTCACTTTTTGCAGTGACTCTTCATTAAAGACGGTATCTCAGAAAATAATATTTGTACATTTAAGCCATAAAAGTACGCTTTCTGAATCTAGAATCCACCTTAGTTCTCTACTCTTTAAGAAGCAAACTTAAGTGTCAACCAAATGCCCAAAAACCAAAATAATTCAGAGGCTTGTTGTAACATACCTCTTTAATTTCATTGTTAATTACAATATTCGATGAGTGATAAAAAATGAAGCAAGCCAGCTTACTAGCCTAATTGTAGAATTTATGCTATAACCTTGTGCCCTTAGCATGCTCCTGGCTCAATTCACCAAAAGTCCGATCCATGCATTCTGCAATAACCTTTTATTTTTGTGCACAAAGAACTGCAAACTAGCTGGAAATTGCAATCTCGCTGTAAAGTTTTTGAATAATGATAGATACAGTCCTAAGATGTGCAAACCCTGTGCACTCCCTTTGAAAAGAGGGGTAATCATTAAAAAAAATGATTTTTTCATGTAGGTCCCAGATTTAACCATTTTTTTCAAAAGGAGTGTGCAAGACTTGAATAGCCTAGGACTCCAAATATCATTTCTAATTTCTTATTGCAGATGCAAGGTCTACAAAGAAAACTAGAAAAAACAAACTACTTCACAACTAACATTGCTAAAGGTAGTACAAAATTGTAGAAGTTCTTAATTTATCATAAAATAGATCTAATGTATTACATTAAGCTACATTAATCTGTAAGCTTTCTCTAATCTTATTTACAAGAGAAGTGTTTCGATGTTTTACGGCTTTCAAAACTTTCTCTCCTTACATCCAAAGTCCGATGAGGTCTGTGGGGTTTAACGGTGAGTTTTACGGCTGAGCATAGAGTTGTAGCTGAGTAAGAGTGATCATGGGGTTCTCAAAACAAATAGTTATAGAATCGAAAGTGTTTGTGTTGATGAAGGATGGAGACCCCTTACTCGTAACAGGGTGGAGCTGAAAGGTAGTGAAGAAGATGAGACTTGGGATGGTATTGTGCATTGGTTTATCAAAATGTTGGAGGATTGTTTGAGGGTCAAGACGAAGGACTTCTACACGTCAAAGGAGGGTGCTAGAAGTTTCATAGTGCAGAGCTGTTCAAATTCCCACTGTCAATTCATGGCGGTAGTGGAATATGTTGTGGGTGGAAGAAGAAACTTTATCTTTATATTGAAAGAAATAGAGGGGAAGGGATGGAGGAGGATGGCGGTTGTGCTGAGGGAGGCCATATCAGAAAAGGAAGCTATGAAATGCAATAGTGGGGTATTGCAGAGGTTGCCGGTTGTGGGGATTCGAATGCAAAATCAGTCGTATAGGGAGGCACTGGTGCAGTTGACTTCATCGGTGCAATCTAGAGAGTAGTTCAGGGGTGGAACTATCGGTATTGGGACAACTCATCATAGAGCAACCTTGAGACACTAATGGCCAATAGATTCAAATGGCTCCTCAAACCACTGGTACAGTATGTGCACAATGGAAGGGTGGCAATGGTAGGTGCTTTGTTGAGTAGGAGGTGGCATGCACAGTACTTTGCAATAATGAAATCACGACTGGCAGCACTGCAGGAGCAAGTTGACACATTGATACGGTGTGTTGATGAAGAAGATGATGTGGGCCTAGGATACTTGGTCCATAAGACTATTGAGCCCGATAAGATTAATAGGCCGAAAGCAAGTGGAAAGGACATAGGCTAGTCATTTGGGCTCCAACACATGGGACACATTGAGGAAACTGAGGGCCTTATTCATGTGGGTGGGCAGTTGACAATAAGGGGAAAGGACATGGGCCTCTCCTTTGGGCACATAAAGGCAAAGCAAAGGTAGGAGCTCAATCAATGTGGAAAATCAGAGAGGGGACCAAGGCTAGGCCTTCCACCAGTGGGAGACATCCAATCTTGCCGGACAATATCCCGGTAGCCTTGATCCCGCCCGAGAAACCTTTGAAGGTGGCCCAACTGGTGGAGACGACAGCGATAGTGACGACCAGTAGAACCATAGATGCTTCTCGTTGATATTGCACCGTTGAGTGTCGGATCTCAGGCCCAACAAAGACAGACAAAGCCGAGGACAGCAGGGGAGAGCCCTCTCTCGAGTTTCAAATGGCATCTTCTTCGGTGATGGGTTATTAGCATCTGGATGTAGCCCGTGTGTTATTTTCAAAGGCCGAAAATGACAAGGGAGAGGATCTGGGGCCATCAAGGATGTTAGTCCCTACATTTGACTCCTCTGAGTGGGATGGTAGGCTTACTTCTGTTGAGCAAGAGATGGCGGTGCCAATGAAGTCACAGTGAACACTCAGGGATGAGATCAACATGGTTGTGGAGCCCATTCCCCTAAATTGTCTGCCAGGTCAGTCTAGCGTCTCTAATCGAGTGTTACATAAGGCAAAGGAAATCCAGCATTGTGTGGGAATTGAACGTGAGGGTTTTGAGGAATAATTCATGGCTTTGCTTATAGCTATTGAAGTTAGACATGTTCATTTAAAGAACTTAGGTTCTAAAAAACAAAGGGAGCTAAAGAGGTTAATATGGTCTCTCAACTATGAGGGAAGCTCAAGCAGAATAAGATCCTAATGGAGGGTGATAGCACCATCTTTATGAAGCCTAAAATTGTTTCTTGGAATGTCCGAGAGCTTAACGAGGCCAATAAGAGTCTTAGGATAAAAAAGTTGCTTCGTGAGTAGAGGGCGAGCATTGCTTGCTTACAAGAAACTAAACTGAAATTTATTCCAAGGAGAATCTTTCGAAGTTTATGTAGCTGTACACAGGTGGATTGGGCTTATCTTGCTTCCAATGAGGCTTCAGGAGGTGTCTTAGTGATGTGGGATAGAAGGGTGGTGGAGAAAATGAAGGAATTCCTTGGGTAGTATACAGTGGCATGTTCCTTTAAGAGTGTGGAATACAATTTTTTGTGGGCTTTCACTATTATTTACAGGCCAAATTTGGACAGCAACAAAAGACTTTTATGGGAAGAAATTGCTAGAGTACATAGCTGGTGGGATTTACCATGGTGCATAGGTGGCGACTTTAATGTTATATGGTTCCCAAGTGAACGTTTAGGAGAAAGTAGGTTGCGGCTAGCAATGATAGAATTCTCGGAGTGTATCTTCGGGCCATATGCCACGAAGCTCTCTACAAAACTGAATTCAAACTGTCATAGCAATCCAATTTGAAAAAAATAAAGCCATTTTAAAACTTGGGTTTGGTGGATATTCCTCTCATGAGAAGAGCATATATCCAGACCTTTGTCAAAAGAGGCTGCCTCACCTCTCACCTTTGTTCGGATCATTTTCCTCTCTTGCTGGGTTGTGGTGGTATTCAAGGAGGGTGTCGGTATTTTAAATTCAAAAATATGTGGTGAAAAACTAAAGGTTTAGGGGAAAGGGTTAGACAATGGTGGTCTTCATATCAAATTCATGGCACCCCTAGCTTCATTTTTGCAAGTAAACTTAAAGCTTAAAAAAAATATTTAAAGTTGTGGAATGCTCAATCCTTTGGTGATATAGGTGACTGAAAGAAGTCTATATTTTTTGTCATTGTTATGGAGAGGCTAAGAGAAAAGAGTAATTAAGGGTTCTATCTCCACACCAAATATCATGCCAAAATCTAATCCTAGACCCATCCCCAACCCCAAATCTAGTATGCCGAGTAAATACCCCCCACCCTCTTTTGATGTTTTTCCATAAACCTACTCTATTAGCTCCTTGCACCTCCATAAAGCACCATCCCCTCAAGAGTCCCCCCATATTTGGCATCAATCAGCATCTTCCACAAAGCCTCCCCCTCATGTTGGTATCACCGCAGCCATTTCCCCAAGAGTGTTTGATCAAATGCCCTAAGATTTTGGACCCCCAAGCCACCTTTTGAAATTGCAGGGCATACCTACCCCCAATTTACTAAGTGGAATTTGAACTCTTCACCTAGGCCACTCCAAAGGAAGTTCCATCAAAGCTTTTCAATGCGGTTTGGCACACCAGCTGGAAGAAGGAACAGCGAGAGGAAATAATTAGGAGTACTCTTAATTAAGGTGGTCCGACCACCATTCGATAAGTACAGCCTATTCCAACTTACCAATCTGCGTTCAGTATTCTCCAGTATATCATTCCCCCCCCCCCCCCCCCCCCCCCCCCCCCCAAACACACACACACACACACACAATCTGAGTACTCTTCTCCAGCACATCAGTAGTTTCATTCCTGTACATATCACATCATCCATGAATTTGGCATGGAACAGAGCAAAATAGTGGTTTGCGCTTTTCTTGACTCCAATAACTGGCAACCTACTGAGAAGAGCATTAAACTCATTGAGGTGCTCCTAAGGAAAAGTCCAGGCCAGTATTCATCATAGCGGGGGATCGAAGCAATCTTCCTTCTCAAGTTGTACAGGTTTCTTCTAAGATGGATCTGGTTTGATATCGCCTATCATAAATATCAAGCAACTGATACAAGATGCCTTTAGCTACTTTTACACATCCACGATAAATACAACAGAATCTTCAGGTGCTAGAAGCAAATGAATCATAGTCAACTTGCTTCTTCACCCTAAAACTTCATTAATAGTGTTTTTAAGCTCTTTCTCCTTTTCTTCAATTATTCCTTTGACAAAAACTATCTGTATCTTCAACTTCCTCAGAGCATAATTGGAACCATTTAACATAGGCATATGTTCTAGAAATCGAAGTATCCATGGAAACTTCGCTAATACTAGATCTAGATTGAATGTTGTGCGAACAGAAACAGCATAATTGTGCACTCTGATAACATTATCAACAGCGCATACAGAAAAAAGTTGATAGCAAAGAACAAAGAAATCATGAAGCACGATGCAGAAAATTTAACGAGGTTCAACAAAATTGCCCATGGTCATGGGACAACAAGAACAACATTATTCTTCACTAATGTGCGTGTGTGTAAACACTGATATTTAACCTTCATCTATCTGCTTCTTTTTAATTTTAATAAAAGAAAACTCTATGAACATAGATTCTTCTTGTGGGAAACAAAAAAAGAACGAGTGTTAACAAGGCGGAGAAGGATCTAGTGGTTCAAAATTTTAGAAGAATTTCTAATTCTATAAAGAAAAGGGCTAGGAGTTCCACATCCTAGAAGTACTAGGATTTAATAGATTCTAACATGCATCTGTAATATTTGAAGTTGTTAAATAATTTAAATTTCAATTAATTTATTCCTAGTCCTAAATTAGTTTATTAACGTCAAGTTGTGACTTATAAAATTATTCCTAAATTCCAAAGTCTTTTGTACTTCGAGGTGCAATATTTTGGAAGCTGTTCCCAAGCATTAACTTTTTACCTTGTAAGTTTCTGATCAAGACAAAAACTGAAGAACTTGAATGACAACAGTTGGTCACGATGGTTTGGTAGATTTTAATGGTTCCCTGTGTTTGTATATACATGTGAACATGATGGTTCTGTGTTCTTTTTATCTCTAAAAAAATACCAATCGTATTTATTTTCATTAATGGAAGTCAGAAATCATCTAAATAGCATGATTTAAATAAATCTCAAATGACTTCAATATCAGTCACAATTATGAATATAAATAATGACAGCCATATTCTGGATGAAATATTTTTACCTTCATGTGCAATGACATACTAAAATTACCAGATGACATAATAATAGCCCTAAAACATCCAAGTATACTTTTATATATACATCTGAAGTGAAGAAACATCAAGCATTCAGAAGATGAACAAATAGCATGTATTAAATCACCTTAAACATGATCATGCTGGCAAAAATGGTGAGTGATGTAAACATGACATAGTAAACTGGAGATACGACAGCTGTGTTGAAAGTATCCAGGGCCTGCAAAGATGAATCCAGATTATAGATTAAGCACTTTTAAACTGCATAATAATATAAAGTTGAAGTACTTAGAGCTTGACATCTAACACAAAGTTATTAGTGTAAAATTTCATTAAGAATGGAAAGTGGAAAACAATGTCAGAAGGGGAAAAAATGTAAACGGCTGTATGACTTCTTTCTGATTTTGCTATATAGGCTATGGTCACTGGAACATTTTGGTCCAGAGGAATACTGCCATTTACATTTGGAGTGTTATTGAGTTTTTATGGCTAAATATACTTTAAATAATTTATTTGGGAAGAATATAACCATATAAACCCAGGCACAAAGTTTTTGAACAAGTATATACTGAGAATTTTGTTGTATGAATACACTGAATATATTCCTTAATCAAAGAGCATTGACATCTCTTCAGAAAAGCTAGGAAAAATTACATTGCCTCCCCCAAACTACCACCTATTTCGTAATCTAACCTCCAAACTATCAATTTTGGCATTTGGTACAGTTTCAAATTTCAAAAGGAATTTTTACTCTAAAGGGCGTGAAATATCTAACCTGTCCATTACTAAAACTGCAAGATCTAAAGTCCCCTTGCACTCTGGACATTTCAGTTCTAGTTGACAACAGCTTCAATATTTTTGGCCCCGAGGAGAGTAGATTGCTACTGAAGTTTCAAATTGGGGTGCTAAATGCCAAAAGTTAGTGGCTTTTTGAGGCCACATTGCAAAAGTGGTGATAACTCTGAGAGGTCAACTGAAATTTTCCCCTTTTTTCTTCATAATGTAGGATGCGACTTAATGAAAGGCTGGACAAAGTAACTTCATTTAATTTGATCTTAAATCTTAATGACAATGGCTTAGAAATGGTAAAGAAATGTTGCTGGATTGACTGGAGCATATTCTTGGCAGATGTTATATCCCATAGACACAGATTATCATAACCTGATCTCAGGACATCCTAGCCAAGTATGCAAATGGTAAGAGCACTAGCATTGGTGTAGGCAAATGGAAATGCAAACCAAGATTTAGTTAACAACCCCACTAAATTGTCTACATTGGAAGAGGCATATGCATGTTTTTGCTTAAAAGCTACAGTAAATCTACATATTTCAAGGGTTATTGTCCCCATCTATTGAATATTTTTTGAGTTATTTCTCTCTACTCCAAAATATTATTAAGTTGGTAAGAAAAGATAGTTTGCAAATAATAATTAAATTATTAATTATATAGAGGATCCAAGATATTTGGATTACATATGCCTTGAAAGAAAAATGATACTTGTAGTTATAGAGTGCGCAAGCGTCACACATTCCTATTGAAAAAAGTAAATAAATATAGGATCCACATAAAATTTTTTAATGGTGAATCCTAAGCTTTTTTAAAAGAAGTGTGTAGTGCTTGCGCAACTCATGACTATATTTAGCCTTACTCTCCTGAAAAATTAAGATTTGAAAGTTTACCATGTTTAAGTAGTTGATCTGCAGAAGACAACAAGCTATCACAACCACCGTAAAAAACCATGTCTGGAAGTATATAAATTGATTCATTCCAGAAAATGTAAGCTTCAGAGCAATCCCCAGTGCTTTCACACTCATAACCTAAAGACAAATAAGGAAGAACTTCAGAAATACAGGGTGGGGAATCGGAGCTATAATGTGTACCGAACTTCAAAAGAAGATAGACAGACCGTAAGAGAGCCCATGAGAGAACAAATTCCAATGTAAACCACCAAATGGGTTTGCCCATAGAGAGGTACGAACCGGACAATGAGGACAGCAACCAGAACCAAAACTATGCAAGAGTAGACAAGAAATCCTGTTGGTTACAACAAATCGTTGTAAGTTTAGTGGACAGAAGTAGTCACAACATCATATGATGATACAAAAATCTCCAGATGATAAGCCGAGCATTCAAGAGACTAACATTCTATGATTAACGGTGTTTAAGGAGATGGGAAGATTAGATTATTAAATTTATAATACATCTTAACATTTTTCTTAGCTTGGATCAAACTTTCTCTTAATAAATAAGTCTAATACGTGGAGTATTTTAATTGGGATATAATATAAAATTAGAGTTCAAACTTAAGATTTTTATTTGATATCATACTAAATTATCGCTTATATAAAAAAATTTAAACTTATAAAAAGAGATAGATAATTATATTTTTAATATGTTTTGACAATATAAATAACATGCAGAAGATTATAAAAAAGCTGGTGAAGACAAGGTAGTTATAAACCAACAACTTGGTATATCTAACCATGCACGGTTTGTTCAAAAACATCATGCATTTTGGTCCTATTATTTATTTCGGAAAATCAGAAAATATTGAACCTAAACAACTAAAGAATAACGTCTCAAATACCTGGCTCTGTAGCAAGATGCCACACTTCCTTAACCGAATGAATACTTTTCTCCTGAGGAGCATGCATAACAATACTTACAGAGCCTACCATACAGAGAACACATCCAAGAACGCCGAAGATATGCAATTTCTCTTCCAAAATAAAATGAGCTAGCACTGCACTGAATAGTGGCATTTTCTTAGTACTATTTACAGCCATGCACAGAACCATACCAGGATAAATGCATGCACATTAAACACACAGAGTAGAAGCCAAAAGGAAATTTAAAGAAAATTAGATGTTTTTCCTGAATCCACTAAAACACAATCGAACTTAAGGCGTACCTGAAAATAATACTTAAAGCTCCCAAGGGAGTTACAAGAATTGCAGGAGCATATGCATAAGCAGCAAAATTTGCCGTCTCCCCAACGATCACTGTAACGGATTTTGAACTCATTAAAACGTAGCAATACTAATGATATAATCTCCTCGAGTAGCCCCAAAAAACTAAATGCAAGAGAATCATGATTGGCCTTTAGCCGTCACCTTGTGAAGCTAAGGGTCATATCCCCATGTTAAAAACTACGAAAATGGGATATGTAAAAATATGTAATTACCACCCAGAATTCAAAGCATTAACAAAATATTGAAAGAAAGACAAATGAAGAAAATGGCAAACAGAAAGTTACGAGGTTCTTTTTCTTTTTTCTTGGTAAGTGAATTACTTACTAGCTATCATTCCAGCCCACCACCAAGGTTGATACAAGTAGGCATACCCTCCCGACCCTGATCATGTTAGAGCAAAGCCTTCAGTTATAAAGAGAAAATTTACATTCTGAGGCAAATAGCACTTATTCAATGGTCAATACGAATAAAAAATATAAGCTAAATAACATAGCAAATTTCATAGATACATGCATAACTTATATGTATATGTATGTGTGTGTGTGTATATATATATACACAAGTTTAAGGTATGGTAAAGATAAACCTTAAAAGTAGTAAATAAAATAGTCAAATATAAATTAAATAAAAAAAAAGGATATTGAACCTGCTCTGGTTCCTGTATCCCCAGCCTTTCTAAGACCTTTCTTCTTGATAATAAAGCTACACCCAATAAAAACGCTTGATGAAACGGCCAGAACAAGTCCATGAAGATTGTCAGATGAGATCCCCATTGATCAGGAAAAATTATAGTGGAAAGAATATACTTTTCCCAATCATGCAGGGCCAAGAAATCCAGTCCAAATTCCTACATCCATCAAATGTGGCATAAGCCAATCATAAATAGCCTCACAAAAGACACAGATAAACACACATATGCATCCAAAGGTTCTTAGTTAAATCTCTAAGATCCAAGTACATATAATGTATAGAGACCGAAAAAAGAAAAGAAAAATATGAAAAACGAGAGAAAAATAGCGATAAAAGCCTTGAATCCAGAACTACACCTTCTTGGCCCAGTGATAAATGGGAATGGAGTTAAAATCTCATGTTCCTCATTCCAAGAAATGACTATAAATTGGTGTAACAAAAACGAAAAACGAAAAAAAAAAAAAAAAAAAAAAAACCGTCTTTTTTTGGTTTGTGGTTGGATTCTGGGATAATTGTGCTGCGGACGATGATGTTTGATATTGATGGGCTTTAGGTTATGTTCAAAGAGAGTGACAGATAGAAGAATGTACGTCTGTTACAATTTTTCCGTCTCAGAAACGAAAGGAAAACAAATACAGAGTTCGAAGATGGCTTCCGCATCCCGCGCTCTGTTAAAAGTCTTATAATATTGCAGCTGGCCTTTCTCTCCATTTTTACCCTTTATCTTTGTACTTATTTCCCACATTATGCCAATCATATAATTTGTTTGATAATAAATAATATTTGCAGTTATGAAATATGCCAGTGCCGCATAATTTTTTAAAGAAAAAAAGTAAATTTGAAATTTATATGAAGAAAAAAAAATTAATTTTTTAATAATATATCCCACTCTCACTCTTTTTTAAAGAAGCGTTCATATTCTACGACTATACATAACATTATACTTTTGTATTTATCATCCCAGTACTACATATTTGATAAGGAAAAAAAATAAAAATTATATGTAATATGTGATATAAGAATGATAAATAGAATTTTTCTAATTTATTTAAATCTTAGGTAAATATGCATCATCAACTAAAATAACCTACTACATTCTTGTTCCACTTTCCTTTCTTATGGAAAGAGTAACTATTAGGTATTCTTGGAACACAGATATATGGTACTTTTATCTTATTTTAAAATGTCATGTCGATTAAAATTAGTAGTTAAATAAATAATTTTATTTACATGTCATATTTTGATAGGACGAGAATAGCAGGTTATCCGAATTTTGTGATTAATAGACAATCATGTTGACAATGTTTCTTCCAATTCCTTCGACTTCACCTCGTGTATCTTAGTTTTTACATAAAAATGAACTACACATTACTACTAAATTTAATACTTGTTTATTGTTTGCCCTCTTGCACAGCAATGCACATTACTTTTCTCGTCGAGTCATATTCATATTAAACAAACTTTTCATGGCCTGATTCATTGCAATATTTGCGGTTCTTTTTCAATCCCTTTTATTGATTGTGCTTTTTCTGTGGCCCTTTTTTCTCTTAAATTCCTTTTCTTTTTTTCTTTTATAAAAGCATATTACATTTATTAATAACGAATATTACAAACTCGACCTGAAACATATATTATAAGTCATCTATAACATTAATAACTCTCCAGTACACAACTATAACTGATATAATCTAATCCTTGTTGCAAACCGACTTCTACAAATCCACAGTATAAGAGACCACACAACTCTATTCAAGACAGAGTTAAAACATGTGGCTTGTGCTGTTAGAGGATTAGGGAATGCATTTTCTCTCTCTCCTCTTCATTATTTCTTCTTCTACCACCTATAGCATTGAAAGAGAAGTTAGTTATTTCCTTTCCATTGTGTTAATGAAGTAGCAATGTGATCTCAAGAAAATAGAAGACTATTAAGTATTGTTGTGGATCACTAGCTTCAAACAATTATTCTGCAATCAATTTCATTTATTTGTATAAGATTACTCACATTATCTGTAATGCCATTTTTTCATATGACAGAGATGTCACGTGTTTTTATAAAAATAGCATGACAAGAGATCTAATTTTTAATAAAATAAACATTTATTTCATAAATGAATAATTTAATAAAAACATGTCTCCAAATAAAATTAAATGAAACAACTGAACAATATTTATGTCATAAAAATAATTTATTCTAAGAAGTCCGAAATTTAATCAATTGCTCCATCTAAGCCTGATTCGTTTGCCCGTACTGATCATCATGCTTACCTGTGGTGATTTAAAAATATAAAAAATAACTAAAATGAGTCAATGACTCAATAAGAAACTCATTATAATTTAAAAAAACTTAACATAATGTTTTCATAAAATATTTCATATTGAAAATTAAAATCATGATTAATCATGCTGATATTTATGCTATGTAAGATTGATTTATCTGAATTAACCGATTGATCTAAATAATCTATACACTTAACCCTATATATAAGATTTTGCATTAACACACTTGGACTTTATGGAAAAGTTAAGGCAAATCTTAACTTAGAAGAATAATATACATGGACTTTATGGAAAAGTTGACGGGAAGGGAAAAGTAATGCCAGCATGGGAGGGAAAAGAATTCAAGGGCATGACGTAACATCACTTCCAAAGTTTACTTCTCTTCGGCAGATAAAGTGATTTATCTCGTAAAGTTAAAAAGTTTATTTTATTGCAAAAAAGGACAATGGACAAAGACACAAAGTAATAAATTATTGAGAGAAACAGAGAGAGCCGACTCACTTTAGATTACGAAATTTTCTCTTACTCATTTAATTTTATTATTATAATTTTTATATAAAATATAATAAATAATTTATTTTTTTAAAATTTAAAATAATAATAATATTAAAAAATAATATTTTATTTAACTTTTATCTCAACTTATTTTATCTCATCTCAACTCACTATCCAAATCTAACTATTAGGTCCCGTTTGGATAGTAAAAATATTTTTATCTCGTCTCATCATTATAATTTTTTTAAATTTCTATATAAAATATACATAAATAATAACTTGAAAAGAGAAAAAAGAATAATATTTTCTAATTTAGTTTTAAAAAATAAAAGATAAAACATTTTTGAGCATCTTTGTGCTTTAAGATACCCGATGTATGAAGCTGTTTGAATTTATTTAGCGAACATTTTTTCAGGTGCCTTCTCTATCCTCCTAATCCATTAATGATTGGATTAGAAAGAGGTAATATACAAAATCACAATATGCATATCTCATTTATCCTATGAATCCAATAACGACTTTAATATACGGTCCATTGAAAAGGCCCACAACTCAAAAGGCCCAATGCCATCCACGTGTGGTCACAACAAAAAGGGTAGATAAAGAAAGAATAAGCCTGGTTAGATTTGGAGATGAGATTATCTCATTTTCCATCCGGTCTGGAAAAATGATTACAGTCCATCACACCTCTCCTCCATGGAATAGACAGATTTATACCCCTACAACTGTTTCTAGAGAGAAAGTCTCAAGAGAGTGTCAATCTGATCCCATGTGAGCGTGTAGAGAAATTCTTTTTCGTTTATAGTGGTTCCCTTCTTTTATAAATGTCTTCTTTCTATTTTGAAGTAAGGATGGTAATATATGATACAATTAGTAAACTTGATATTATAAGCATGACATGAAATAAGCGTTGGGAATTGATATAAATAGATTTGAGTTAAAACAGGTTAGCCTAATAAAACATAATTGGTAAATAAGTCAAATATAAGTTAACTTGTGAAACCCGCAATTAACCCGTATAACACGAATAAATTATATTTTTAAATTTTATAAATTTTCTAGTCTTATATGTCTTTTTTCGTTGTTGGAATATGTAACAATACTTTTTGAAATAAAAGCATAGCTTGTAGTTTTATTCATAAGATTCAACAGAATATTCATTAGACACTTTCTCACTCATGACTAAGCTAACAATTTGCCTAGGACCTTCTCTCCATACAATTTCTTCAGACATATTGATAGTTAACTTAGCTAGTTTATGATCAACCATGTTGCCCTCTCTATATATGAATTTTAGACTCCAATTTGGTGTATACACCAACATTCTTCTTGCATCTTCAATCAATACTCCATACTCTGTACTTATTTCTTCATTTTTTGTTACAACTTTCATTACAGTTTGGGCATCTCCTTCTAGAACTACTTGAGAGTCCCATTTCCATACAAAAATAATAGCTCTTCTGAGTGCTAATACTTCAGTTACAACAGGCTTCATCATATAACTAACACATGAGCATAAAGAAACTAAAATTTCACTTGTAGAATTTTTAATTATAACCCCTAACCACCCCCACTTTCTTTTCCCTGTTATCTATAGCTGCATCTCAGTTGGCTTTTGCGTATGTTCCCCTTGGCTTCTCCCGCTTTGTTTGTTGTCTCACTATAATGCTAGATTGATGTTCATCTCGTATATGATTTGAACTCTTGTAGCATTGTTTGGCAGTCTTAAAAAATTTGTGTCGGGTTCTCAAATTTCTATTCATATATCATTAGATTTCTTCTTAACCATATTCTTTTCATCACATAAGCCACTAATTCTACCTCTTCAACTTCTAATTTATCATTAATTCTCTTCCACAGCTTTAGAAAGTCTTTCTTTGCAGTTGACCATTTTTTAACTGGGCTATCCATTTCAGACCATACATTTGTTGCTAAAGGACAATTATGAACTAGATGAACATTTGTCTCTTCTTCTCTTTCACAAATTGGGCACACAGTCAAATCAATAATCTTCATCTTGGACAAGTTACTTCTAGTTGGAATAATATTATGAGTTGCCTTCTAAATAAAGTGTTTGATAGAACCTAATACACATAGTTTCTAGATCTATTGCTAGTCGGTTTATGATTCAGAAAGGCTAGAATGCTCCCCTTTCATTGATTTCACTCTATTTTGTTCTAAATGGTATGCATTTTTTACTTTTAAGATGCATTTAGAATTAGGGCCCCAAATAAGTTTATCCTCATTACCCATGATGCTTATTGGTATATTCCTTATAACCTCAGTTTCTTCCCTTCTAAATATGTCCCAAATATTTCTTGTACTAAATCTTCCTTCCACTAACTTATTTCTTCCCCAATGATCTCACTTACCCTTGCCTCATTATCCAAAATTTTCACTTGAGATTGGACTCTATTTATGGTTTGTACTGGGAGCCATTTATCATGCCATATCTTTATACTTCTGCCATTACTTACTCTTCATACTATGCCTAATCTGATCAATTCAAGAGATGAAAAAGGGCTTCTCCATATCAAGGATGGTCTCGACCCTAGCTTTGCTTCGAGTAAAATCTCCATTCTTATAATACTTTTCCTTCATTATAGCAGCAACCAAAGTAGAAGGATTTTGTATCATCCTCCAGCATTGTTCTGCAAGTAAGACTTTATTAAAGCTTTCCATATCTCTAAAATCTAGCCCTCCCAGTTTTTTTGAATCACCCATTTTCTTCCAACTTATCCACTAAATTTTTGTTTCATTGTTCTTGACTGCCCACCAAAATCTAGCCATCATGGATGTTATTTCTTTACACAGCTTTTAAGGCATCTTGAATACACTCATTGAAAAGGTTGACAAAGCTTGAATTACTGCTTTGATTAGAATCTCCTTCCCAGCTTTGGAAAGGAAGGTATTCTTCCAACCATTTATCTTTGTCCACATCCTCTCCTTTAATTGTTTGAATGTATTATACTTAGACTTACCTACTATGGATGGTAAGCCTAAATATTTTTCATAACTTCCACATGCAAAGACTTTAGCCACTTGCAAGATTTTTGTTCTAGTAGCACATTCAGTATTGGAACTAAAAGCTTTTTGCTTATTCAAAAACTAACCTAATGCCACCTCATCTTTGTTCAACATATTTTAGATTTTTTTTTTCTCATTTTGCAATATGAGCTCTCCAAAAATTGACACAATCATCAACAAATAACAAATGTTTTTTTCTTCTACCCTGCCATGTAATAGCCCGCTAGAAATTCAATTGTGGAATTTTTATTGACTTTAGGAACCTCGTGAAGACTCTATAAGTTTTCCGAATCCATTAATCATATAGGTTTTTGTCTAACTACATAGTTAGTGTTATTATTTACTATGGTATCAGAAGTGTGTTTTTGATTATTGGAGATAGTTAGAAGTGTCAAAATGTATTATGGTTTGTGCCATTAAACTTGGAGGGTTATTTAAGGTCTTATGGCGCAATAACACTTTTTCATAATTTCGGACGAAACGTCTGTTCAAAATTGTAGATATTATTAAATAAAAATATCTTAAGCTAATTTTGTGTATATTATTGGATAAAAATCTTTTAAACTAATTTCGTGGATATTATTGGGTAAAAATATCTTGAGTTGATTTTTATAGATATTATTAGGTAAGAGAGTCCTACACTCCACTCTCACTCCGGGTAAGAGAGTCCTACACTTAACTCTCACTTCGGGTAAGAGAGTCCTACACTTAACTCTCACTCCAGCCTCATCTCTTCCATATCTCATCCATAAGTATCTCCAGCCACCCCTCCCCACGAAATTATCTTAATTTACACTTTCTATTAAAAGAATATCAAACACTCTCTCTCGGACAGCTTTTAGGAGTTCTTTTGCACGCCCATGTCGAAGCTTTTGTAAGTGTTTTATCATAAAGTCTCCTTCATATAAGTTGTTCCTTTTTTAGTCTAGGTTACATGGATATCTTATTTGTCCCATTTGAAAATAATTTATTCAGTCAAATATTATATAAACTATAGAAAGGTCATTCTAGGAGATAAACTGGAAAATATGTTATAGTTTAGAGTTTTTGACCAATCTAATGGATAGATATGGGTCCGAAATTTTTATAGAGTATTGTTAACATGTGTATATGATTATTGGTTGAGGATTTTTGCATGATTAAAGGTTTTGATGAAAGATTTTCTTAGATTTAGAAACTTAGAAACTGGAAGAGGAAAAACAGTTTCTGTTTTGAGAAAGTTTAACTCTTTGGTGGTCTAAACTTATTCCAATGATTTTGATAATTTTATTGGAGGATCCTTAGCATCTTATATACATGTTATATTATTATTTTGAATATATTTGATGTTAATTTCAAAGATATGAAATTTTATGCAAATAGATATTCAAATAAGCCAAAGTGTGAATGTTTTTGGCTAAATTTATGTTTTGGTTAATTTTTAACCATGTGATCTTGAATTAGAAGCTTATATATGTTTTAGGACATATTTTTAAACCATATGATGGTTTGGTTTGAAGATCACATATTTATAAGTCATAGATCAAAAGGTTGATCAAAACAAGTTGGAAACAAAAATTAATGGAAATAGCATATTGGAATTTCGGCCCTATGGAGTTTTAATAGTTGTGATTAGTTTTAAATTTGTCTAAATTGATATTTGAGTTGAGGATAAAATTTACATGAGGCATGTAAATTTTGGTGACTTTTGGAGTTAGTATGCAAAATCCTTAAGTTATGGGTAAAACAGTCATTTTCTAACATGTAGAGAGTAAAATTTTCATTTTACTCTTTAAGTTAGTATTTTCCATATTTCAAATTATTAGTGATTTAGTGCTAACTTTTAGAATCACTAATTACAGTTCCTTATGATCGCGCTTGAGGTTTTATAAGAAACGCGGAGATCGAGGTAAGTTAACTTTTAACTTACTAGCAGTCTACTGTGTATGTGTGCTAAGTAAAGGAACTACAGTATATGTATGTGTGCTAAGTAAAGGAACTACAGTATATGTATGTGTGTTATAATATATGTCATGCCATGCCAAGTCATCACGTAATTGTTTGTTATACAGAATTTATTCTGTCATCAGTTTTTATCTGTTACATAATATATTCTGTTTGTATTGCTGTACATTACAAGTACATCATGCTAAGTATGCCATCTATTATATGTATGTCAAATCATGTAATATTCACTGTTTCAAGTATGTCATGTTAAATATGTTGTCTATTATTTGTTATGCCATGTTACGAAATATTTCTATCTCAAGTTGGTCATGTATTTCAAGTTATGTTCAAGTCACGTTATGTTACGTCAGGGTTTCAGTCCTTTCGTATTCCAGTCACGTTTCATCTTGATTACTTATGTATGGGGTCACAGTAATTGTGATGCATACACTAAGTGAGACACATCAATTGTGACACGTAGAATACATGGGGCCACAACAACTGTGGAGTATGTATTTAAGCAGTTAAAGAATAAGTTTCCGTAGAATACATGGGGCCACAACAACTGTGGAGTATGTATTTTTCATGTTAAGTCAAGTTTCAGAACAAGTTCATGATAAGTCAAGTTTCATATCACGTTCATGTTAAGTCAAGTTTCAGAACAAGTTCATGATAAGTCAAGTTTCAGATCAAGTTCATGTCAAGTCAAGTTCAGTTCATGTTTCAATCTAAGTTATGTCAATTATGTTATGTTGTATGCCAAGTTATACTTTAATTACTTATGAATTTGATTATGCATTTATGCTTTTACTGTCATCCATGCATCATTAGCTTGTGTGGAAATTTTTTTGTTAACTTACTGAGATTTGTAATCAAATCTCACTTTAGTAGTCCCAACTACCATTCCCACCATTTCCCCCGAATGGTAGATCTTGTTACAGGACCTGAAGGAGAATCAGGAGCTGATCAACTAGACACAGTTAACTAAGCGACGGTGCGACATCAATGTTAATATAGTAATTAACGTAAATTACTACTTGTACGATTGAGTTGCATATCTAGTACTTTTTGGATCATAACCATTTTGGACTAGTGTTGTGATCTTAGTTGTTCAATGGGTTTTGATGTATGAAGTATGTTTTAAGTATTTGTGATATTTTTAATTTGGTGCATAGTATTGCTAAAGAAAAAATTTATCCGCTGCGAATATTACATATTGTTAGATGCATGTTAGGAACATTGCATCTTATATGTCATGAACGGGGGCAGGTAACCTTGTGTTGCATGTCTCGACGCTTCAAATGTCCGTCCGATCCCAAACGGAATTTGAGGGCGTCACATGCCACCTTGTGATAGCTACTCCCTTAGTTTTTCTTTTAGATGCTTCTATTAATGCACTAAGCCCTTTAGTACATAAGATAAACAAACACAGAGAGATATAGGGCCTCCTTGTCTTCCTTCGAAGGTTTTATTATTTCACTAGGCTGTCCATTCACCAATACAAAATATGTTATAGTAGTAACACATTCCATAATTAAATAAATCTATATGTCTCCAAACCCAAGCTTCCTAATAATAGCCTCCAAATATCACCATTTAATTTTGTTATAAGCTTTTGACATGTTAAGCGTGACGGCCATGGTACCTTGCTTTCATTTCTATCTACATTTCATAGTATGCAAAGTCTCGTATGTCACTATGATATTATTTGTTATGAGTCTTCCCTAGATGAATGCACTTTCGCAACTTGAAATAATAGAGGGCATGACCTTTTTTAATCTATTGGCTAACACTTTTATTAGAAGTTTGTAAAGAACATTACATAAACTTCTTGGTCTGAACTCACTTACAACAAAAGGATTATTAACATCTGGAATTAAAGCTAGATAAGTAAAGTTACTACGCAAATCTAACCTTCCCCCATTTAAGAAACTCAAGATAGCTTGTTATACCTCCTTCCCCACCATGTTCCAGTGGGTTTGATAAAAACAAGTCTCAGAGCCATCAGGCCTTGGGGATTTGAGTGGTGCGATTTGTTTCATTGCTGCCTCAACTTTTTTGGCTTTTAATTCCATTTCCAGTTCTGCATTCATAGATAATGTGATTTTTGGAGTAATTGAGTTTAGGCAAGCAACTATATTCTCCATAATAGGATTTGTAGACTTGAATATCTCTTTGAAAAACTGAGTGAATGTCCCTTCTATTTCTATTTGATATGTCAATGTCCTGCCCTGTGAATCATTAATCATCTTAATCCAGTTATTTTTCCTTCTTTGATTGTCATGTGCATGAAAGAACTTGGTATTTTTGTCTCTTAATTGATACCAATTTATTTTTGCTCTTTGCCTCCACTTCATATCTTCTTGCTCGAGCAGAAATCCTAATTTTTCTTGTAAAGTTTTGATGAATCCTGCATTATGAGACCTTCATGTTTATGCTCCTTAATTTTGTTGGTTAATATCTCTATTTCCTTTTCTGATTCTTGTCTGTTTTGAGAGCTCCATCTCAATAGGCTCATCTACACCATTTAAGTTTGTTCTCTACTACTTTGAAGCTATCCTGTTCAACAACATTCCTTCTCCAAGCTTCTTTTATAAGAGTATCTCCCTACTCTAAAAACTATTTTACTTTATACTAAATAATCTCTTATTTCTTCTTTCTTCTTATTTGGGCAATCTCACTTCTGATCCCTAGTAGGAGTGGCTTATGGTTAGAACATCTTGCATGTAGTATCTCAACCTCCACATTATTTAACAGATTTGACTTTAGCCACTACCTTATCAAGCCTCTACTTTGCAAAAGTTCCATCCTCGTACTTATTGCTCCATGGTATATTTCTCCACCTTCCATCCCAAATCAAACAAATTATTAATCTCAAAAGCTACACGAAATTCTTCCATTTGCTATTCAGACCTTTGTCTACCTCCTAGCTTCTCATCTTGAGTAATTATCTCATTAAAGTACCCTAACACACACCAAGCTTGGTTTGCAGGGGTTTTAACAAAGATAGCAAATTCTAAATTTCCTTTCTTCTATTTCACTATGAATGACCATACATACCAGTAAGCCACCAACTGGTATATTTATCTGGGCAACACAGTTTTGTATGGATGTGGTGCTGTGAATAGTTTATTATCTCAAGTTCAACTTTCTTATCCCAAAATAGTGCCAAACCTCCTTTTCTACTCAAAGAATCTACTATAAAATAACCTTCAAATCCTAGTCTATGTTTTATCCCATCAAGTTTATTCACAAGTAATTTAGTTTCCATAAGAAAAACTACTTGGGTTCACTTTTCCTTTATTAAAAGATAAAGATCTACTACTACATTTTTTCCTGTTTTCCACCTCACCAACAATTGCAACAAATATAGTTGTATGTTTACTGACATTGCTCAAGGGAATTTCAATAAACTTCCTAGAATTGCGGACTCTCCTCTTCCATCTTCTCACCATCTTCTTATTCTCCTTAGAGCTGGGTTCTTATTGTCTATTCTCCCCAACTAATTTTCATCAGAAGACTTTGCCTCACTGAAACTCTTTTCCATTTTAGAAGGCTTGACCTATTGATCACAGTTCTTTTTTGTATACTTCAAGCCCATTTGTTTAAATGTCTCAAGCCTATCATCCTTCTATCTTCCAAGCCCATTTTACTAGCATTGTTTTTCTCCTTCTCTTGTTGTCTTTCTAGTTGAGCATGTTGACCCAACTCACATTTTGAAAATTCCCTCATCTACTCACCTCTTATCATTATCTCTTTGTTTTTAGGCAGTACCAAATTCTACTTTATCTCATTCAAATTTGATATTTTTTCCACCAATCTCACAACTTTCAAAACACAATTTGAATTTCCTATATTTTTGTATTCTGTTTGACACCACCCATAGCTTTCACTGCTTTCTGTACCACCATCTATTGTTGGAAAATTTTTCTTACTGAGCATCCCAACATTCTCGGATGATCTTTGTTGTGGCTCCATCTCAGCTTCTACACTTTTTTTATACTGTTCCCTTCCCATTTGATTAGTGACTTTCCTCCTCACATTTGAGTCCATTCTCAACCATGCTCCAAATTTACTAATTTTTGTGTTACTTTGTTTTTCCTATGGCCCTTCAACATTGCAACTTTTAACCCCATGTACCGATTTTTCACACTTGAAACATACTCGAGACACCTTCTCGTATTGCAATAGAACCCAGCTCTTTTTCACTAGTAAATTAATTGTTTTGCCCCTTGAAATTGCTATCCACATATCAATCTCAATACAAAATCTAAGATAACTTCCCCGCCCAATTCCATCTTCTTTAACATCCACCTACTTCACCATTCCAATAGTACAACCTATTCGCTATCCTATCTCTCTAGTCATTCACACTAGTGGGAGATTGTGCATTTGGATCCAAAATTCTTCAGAATCAAAATTTATCATTTTCGGGAGTGTCAATCCATCACACGGCTTGAGGATTTAAAAAAAAAAATTGTTTTAAAAAAACCATGGCCTTCCATCAAGTACGCTATCTTAGTCCATTCGCTTCTCAAATGTTATGACAAATAAATTTGGGCTAATGTCTTGGAACACAAAAGCTTTTCTTATTCTCTATATTTTCACTATTATTGATCTCACTGTTCTTTCCCAACCACATGATTTGAGCACAGTTTTCCTACCAAGTTTTTTTCTTCCTTCTTTAGCACCTTACCCATCCGCTATGTATCAATGTTTATTGCTGATTTTTCCTCTTCAATGAGTTGTAACTGAGACCATAATTCCTCTATCTCTTTCATACCCATACAGACCAAGGCAAAGCTCAATCTATGGGACTCTTCCTCTCTTACTCATAAAGTAAGATTAGACTATGAAACTCTGCATTTTCCTTCTTTTGTTGCGAGAAGGACGAGAGGAGATTTCGATTGAAGTATGTGATATTAATATTAGTATTCGACTACAATATATCTCAAACTATTAAACTTTTTTTCGTTAATATGTAATTTTATTTTATGAAAATATTAATTTTCTTATATATTAATGGTTTGGATATTGATAATAAAATATTTTATTATGAATCTAATTGTAATTATGAATTATTTATATAGTTATCATTGTATTAGGTCTGCACGTCGACCAATCCTGTTAGGGTTTAAGCCCGACCTGGTGTTGAGGTCAACACAAAAGATCCGACACAACCTGAGTCAAGTCAACCCGTATTTTTTTTGTTTTTTTATTTTTTGTGTTTAAATGATAGCTAGGTTAAAGGTCCCTATGGAGGCCTCTAAGGCCTAGTAAAGTCATCTATGGCTCTAAGGCCTAGTAAAGTCTTCTAAGACCTAGAAAGATGAATGTGGAAAGGGGTACTGACCCCTTCACTGCTTCCTGAATCCTGGGCATCATCCATTTGCTTTGATAATCATTTTACAATAGAAAAGGCATAACGGAAATCCGCACGAACATGACAGAAGAACTAGATTGTCGAGGCATGGGCTCACAGTCCAAACTTTAAACAACAACAGGCATATGGTAGCGTGAGTCAAATCTGGGAAATTTAGAGATTGAGAGCTCATTTGTGCAACAGTTTGGTTGTGGGAGGTTTAGGTACAGTGATTCATACACCGTATTTTAACAACACTTCCATTATTCCATATGGATTTTGAAGGATTGATAATCGGTGAGAACAATGGTGGGTGAAAGATATTTCAGGAGCTAGAGATTTTCCAACCTAATGGAGATGATGACAAAACAGGGGAAAATATGATATAAACTGGATTTATAGGAAGAAGAAGAAGGATCTCTGCTATGCCTTTGCCTATCCATTTTCTTTCTACACATTTTTCTTTTTTATTTTTTCTGAGATTTGGGAAGCTAGTGTCAAAGGACAACATCCTCTCCTAGTCCTAACTAGGAACTCATTGTCTTTACAAAACTGAACCTTGAAAAATGTGGATTTGCTTTCATTTGGCACCTTCATCTTCTCTTCCTTCTTTATTCCTCTCATTGGAGGTTGATGGACCATTTCCCTTCAGGTGTCTTAACGATCTTTCGAGGCCTACCTCTCTTTTCAGGGGGTTTGAGGTTGTGCTTTTGTTGCTTGTTGGAGTCAACGAATGGAGTCGACAATGATGAAGAATGGAGTCAGCGGTGATTACGATGATGACAGAAAGATTTGGGGACAAATGTTAGGGGTTTGAGATTTGGGCAACTATTAAAAAGTGTTAGTCGGATCAAAACCGACAAGTTAGTAGGTTTGACCCGCACGTTAGCTCAACCCGCATTTTATCGGTCAAGTTGAGTCGTATGGATGATTCGGGTCAGCAGCTATTCTGCACAGGCCTACCTTGTATTATATATGAAATTATATTAATTGGGTTAAAAAATAAATGCCTGACTTGCTTTATGTGACTTTCACCTTTTTGTATGTCAGTCAACCATTTTTGGCTTTATCTCTTCATTTTATTCATAGAAATGAGCTTCCAAGAAGATGGACCCTAGTTCATTTTATATCTAACAAAACCCCACGATTCTTAAGGTTGAATTATCCAATAAGAAGATCTTGAGAATTTTCAATATAAAAATCAACCATGATAGAGAAAGTCTATGAGATTTGTAGAAAAATAAGTTATGGAAACGTGTCCTAACTTTTTGTTGCTTTTTGATGTACCTAAAGTCTTCGATAGTGGGTTCGAAACTTGTAAAATTCATTGCAAGGGCATCTAGGAAGTTTGTTTGTGTGGGCGTATGAGTGAGAATTGTGTATGACTAATTATTAGCAAAGAGCTTGGAAGGAGCTTTTTCTATAGTTGGTGATCATTTTTTATTTTTGTTGGCACTAATCGATTTCTTGCCAATTGAAGTGATTTCAAGGTAGCATTGTTGTTTTTGCCTTAAATTTAGTGTTTGTTTTTTGTAACTTGCCCTAAGTGGGTAGGGAGCCTGTTGGCCCCTTGGATCCATCTCAAGCAGTTGTCGAGTCCATCGAGTTGTTCCTAAAGGCAATCCGAACGTGGTGGTTATGGAGCTTGTGGCTTGTTTTTGAAGGTAACCCACTAGCGATGTTATGGTGGCACGAGTGTTAGTCTCAATCAATTGCTTATTGTGCAAGTGTTAATCCCAATTGCATGCATGTGCATTAACCTCAATTCCTTATTTTGTGGGGACTGAATGTTTGACTCTAAAGGAGCATTTTTCTTATAGCCAAACATGAGAGAATATATGAAAAGAGAATGATAACTAGCATTAGGATTGTTCATCTAGGCCGGTTTTTTCCCTGCCCTATATGAAACCCTGATAACTGGGTTTGGGCCCAGAACAAACTCGAGCTGGTACTTGCATGACTAAAACCAATTGTACCCGATACTCGGGGTTCTTTTTTTTAATTATAAAAAATCCCTTAATATCAAAACCCAAAAGGGTCCCTTCTCGAATGACCACTATTCGCTCCTTCAACAGTTCAGCTCCCTCTTTCTCTCTCTCTCTTTCTCTAAAACTCTAGCTTCCTATGCCATCTGAAGCTCCGTTGCTCATGTCGTCATCTTCATCACTCTTCATCACTCCATCTTCTTCATCCTTGTGCCAATTGAGGATAGTTTTTCTTTGTATCTCTCGCTGTCTCTCTCCATCCATTATGGTACGAAGGTTGTAGATGTATTGTTTCATGCTATTAGCATGATTCATGGTTTCCTGGGTCAATGAGATTTTATGCTTGTGGGTTTGGGTGAGCAAAGCATCTATTACCTTTGTCTATTTTGCTTGCTTTTTTCTGGATATATGCAAGTGTATATGGGTTTATATGTCTATGCTCGTGCTTCATGTGGTATCTATTTCCCCATTTATTTTTGTTTAAAAGAGATGGCAATGAAGGGTTCTTGGGAATTCTAAGAGGGTGATAGAGAGGTTTTGGAGAAATTCCATTAGAGGCAAAGAAGAAGGAATGAGAAAGAGTTGGGATTTGTTGGGTTTTTGCTGTTTATGCATGGAGGGAGAGGGAAGTTGTTGCAGATTTGATTAAGATGAAGTGTATGTTTTGGAGGGAAGGAAGATGGGGTAGTAATTGTTGTGGGCCACTTTGACGACAAATTTCTTTTAGGGGTTAAACTCAGTGATTGAATAAAACCTACCTCACATACGAGACAAGTGTTTACTGAGGATTTGACTGTGATTTGTGAGTATAAATATGCGTGGATCTTTGAGATGCACACTTTTTTAAAATTTGCTTATTCCACAAGTGTTAGAAAATTGGTCTCAATGTGTCAATGGCTTACAATATTCCCAAGAATAGTCTCTGTCTCATGGTTGAAGTCGATTTAATCTAGTCCAAAGTCCTTATCTATCTCAATTTAATCTTGTTTGTCTAATGGTTGTATTATATACAGTAACCATTTAAAAATCACCAAAAAATTCATTGTGCCAAAGATCATTAGCTTTGGATTGTATTTTTCTTTTTAGCTAGAATCAATATATTTTTTTAGGAGGTTTTGATTCCAAGCTGGAAGATGCCACCGACATATATATGTATTTAATTTATGAACAAGTCATGATAGTGTAAACATTTGTGTTAATTAATATTGATGGACATTTAATGTTCAATTAGAACTATGTCTTAAAACTTTTATTTTCAGATAACCATGTGTGTGTTACGTTTTGAAAATGGGGACATCTTTTTAAGGGAACATGTTTTGGACTATATATGCAGATTAGTGTAATTTTGGACAATATATTTTTTTTTCCTTTTTTGGTGCTCTAGATTTTGTAGTTTATATAATTATTTCGTTTGACTTGAATGATAAGCTTTGTTTATATGTGTGTTTGGTTATTTGTTTGTTGTATTTGGTTATTTATTCTACTGTATTTTATTACTCAATAACATATATATAAAAGAAGATTTTGTGAATTGTAATGTTGGTACAACCCAAGGAGTTGCTAGTGACTCCTATTCTATTCCAATGCATATAGAAGAGCATGGGAGTCTTCCAACGCATACATCCACATATACACAATACCCTACTAGTTTCATCCCACATTTATCTAAGAAATCTAAAAAAACACTTAGTAACCAATTGGTAGTTTGGGAACATTTTACTAAAGTGCAACCTATTGACAATTATAACTCAAAAACTTAATGCAATTATTGCACTAAGTTATGCAGTTTCCATTACACGAATGTCACTCCATCTATGATACACCACTTCCAGAATGGATGTGAAACTTTCCTTCTTTGAGTTAGAGTAGAAAAAAGTCATTAATCTAGTATTAAGAGGGATGCAGAGGGAAGAGTGTGCAGCCCACATAGTCTAGTAAAGTATGATGTAGAAAAACTTAAATTGTATTTGGATAGTGAGGTGATCTTAGATACTTTGTTAATAGTAATGAAAAAGTATTGAATATTAGTGAATAATAGTATAAAATAGTAAAAAGTAGATGAAAAGTAATGATAAAATAATAAATAGTAGTGAAATATTCACTACCAGAAGGTGTCAACTGCTAAATTTTTTATTAGGTGTGAATTGCCTTTTAGACTAATGGAGCACAAAGGGTTTGTTGAGTTTGTGGCTGATTTAGAGTCTCAATTTACTCTGTCATCCTAAATCATTTTAAAAAGTGATTGTATTAAGCTGTATAATGAAGAGAAGATACATATAAAGAAATTGTTGGATGGTTAAAGAATCTGTCTAACCATCGATACTTGGACATCGGTGCAAAATATGAACTACTTATACATTACTGGACATTTTATTGATTGCAATTGGAGATTGCATAAAAAAAAATAATTAAATTTTGCCAAATTCCTGACCATAGGAGTGAAACTATTTGGAGGGTGTTAGACTTGAGATTGCATGAATGGGGTGTTGATAAAATTTTGATCATCACAACTGATAATGCCTCTTCAAATGATGTTTCTATTGATTACTTGAGAAGGAAAATAAAAGACAATGATTGTACTATATTTGGTGGTGAATTTCTTCACATGCGATGTGATATTCATATATTAAATATGATTGTTATGGACTATTTGAGAGATATTTATGAATTTATAATAAAGATTAGGGATACCATTATATATGTAAAATCTTCGCCATCAAGATTTGCAAAGTTCAAGGCTTGTGTAACAAAGGAAAAGATTTGTGGCCTAATGATTTGCTTAGATGTTCCTACTAGATGAAACTCTACATACTTGATGATAAGTATCACTGAAAAACATTAATAAGCATTTGAACAATGTGTTTATGGATGAAAAATTCATGAACCCCACTAGTGATGATTAGAAAAATGCATGGATTTTTGTAGAGTTGTTGAAAATTTCTTATGATGTTACATTGAATATTTCTGGTTCTTTGTATGTGACGGCTAATGTATATTTTGAGCAACTTTGCACAATTGAAGATGCAGTAAATGATTTGTGCTTGAGTAATGATATTATCACTAGTACTATGGGCATAAATATGAGAAGTAAGTATGACAAGTATTGGGGTAACACAAATAGGTTCAACTTAATGATATATGTTACTTTTGTACTTGTTCTACGATATAAAATGATGACAATGAAGTTTTGGTTGCAAAAGTGCAAAGGGTATGAGTTGGCATATAAGATAGAGGACAAGGTTAAACTCCTTTTAGGCCGCTTGATTGAAAAGTATAACACATTTCGTGTGGCTAGTGGGGGAGTTCTAATGTAGCTCAAGGGAGGCCAAGCACTATTAATACAAATATTGGTAATGAGCCGGCACTGCCTCCAACTAAATTTTGAATCATGTTCACCAAAATATCTTGAAGAGCAGGGCACTATGGAGTTTAGATCGGAGCTAGAGAGGTATTTGTCTGAGGCGTGTGTAAAGGACTTGTTGGGTTTTATATTTTAGATTGGTGAAAAGTTAATGTTGATGTGATATCCACTTCTTCTTTCTTCTTCTTTAATTATGAGTTTCGTTCTATGTACTGAGTTTCGATCTACGTGCTGATCCCCGATGGTATGTTCTAAAAGTTATCAAGTGGATTTTAAAATAAGATAGATATTTTAAAATTTTGGAAATATTTCCAATATTATTAGATAAGCTTGTTTTTAAAGTAACATAATTATAATATTTTAATGAGCTTTAAAAATATTATAATTGTGAATAATTATTAAATTAAATATTTTAGTTATTTTAAAATATTAAGAGATTTAACTTTACGTTGAAAACTCTAAATTAATTTAAATAATTTTATTCTCTTTGAGTAATTAACGATACTCCATCATTTTAAATAATGATGAAGAAATATTATTTTATAAACTTTAGTTTATAAAATAATATTCTATCTTAATTCATCTCAGTGTTTTATTTTAAATTTTAGTTTAAATAAAACACTTACATATTTTCAAATCAATATTTAAACTTATCGTTAGATCATTTTGAGGATCCCGAAATGAATGACTTGGATTAAATACCCAAGTTCCTCTCTTTTCCTCCTCACTTTTTTCTTCTTTCTCTCTCTTCTCTCTCCTCTCTCTCTCTCTCTCTCCCATGCCCGACATGCTCTTCTCTTCATCACCGTGTTGCACTTTTTCTCCAATAGCCCAGCCACCACCGGCCACCGTTGGCCTCATCTCCGGCCACCGACCACTCCTCTCATGTCGGCCACCCCTTCTCGTCGACAAGCTCACACGTTTCCCCTCTCTCCTCCCACGACTTCATTAGTCAAAATGGGTAAAAACCCATCATCCTTCTCCACGCCGCCGTACACGGCAATTATGGCTCCACCACTAGTCACCAACTGACCACCACCCTTCGGCCATCATTCCCTCCCACCGGCGAGCCTCTACGTGTCCTCCTCCTCCCTCCACGACATCATCTTCAAAATGAGTTTTACACCCATTTCCTCCACCTAGCGCTGCCATGCACAACCAAAACGGCCACCGGGCACCACCAATGGCTTCACCACATCATGGACTTCCTCCTCATGTCCTCTTTTTCCTCTCTCTCTTTCTCCGATGGGTCTCCACAACCATAGGTTCGGTTGCACCGCCATGCACAGTCACCCACAGCATTTCACCACCACCATCTTGTTCCTCTCATCACCACGACCTTCCCCAACAATTTTCATGCCCAACCAAGCTTTGTACATCTCTCACTCTCCCTCACTCTCCAAGGCACGGGTTGCACTATTATTGGCCAATCTGCTGCCGTAAGCCACCGCCCGGCCACCACCTCGCCACCACAACTCCACCACATCTTCCTCTACCTCTCCCTAGCTTCCCATGAAGTTCCACAGCCTTCCTCCACCTCAAGCAACCTCTCTCCTTTTCGGATGTACTATTCACGACGTGATGCCACTGTACTCTGCCACCTTTGACCACCACGAGGCCACCTTGAGCCTTTCCAAGCTTGCGCTTAGCTATTCTCAAATCCAAACCACCACTTTACATGGTGGACAGCCACCATACTCGGTGTTACTGCCATTTATGACTCCTCTGACATCTTGATCATGACGGGCAGCGAGTGACGCACAGGTTATCTTGTCGATGGTATAACCCTCTATCTCTAGTTATTTATGTTTATATTAGTTAGTTGGTTGGACCGTAGACTGTGTAGTTAGTAATTGTGTAGTTTACTGCGTAGTTGTGAAGTGAAGTGTTGGGCTTGACTGTGTAGTATTGTCGACTATGCTATGAGTATGGGCGTGGGATGGATGTCGTAGTTGTGATATGGTGTGAAGTGTGAAGTGTGGAGCGTACTCCATGTACTGCAGCGACGTACCATGTGACATGCGCTGTAGTGATGTGTGGCTTAGAATGAAGAGAGTACATTTGGCGTGTGCTTTGTGTCATGTAGCGACACACTGTGTGATGTGTGTCGTGATAATAAGTGATGTAGCGAAGGGAGTACGCATGGTGCGAACTCCATGTTGTGTAGCGCTGCACTGTGAGGCATGCATCATAGTGATGTGTGTTGTAGTGTGGATGAAAGAGAGTTCACGTGAATGTACTCTGTGCTGTGTCGTGATACACCAGAGGACGTGTCACGAAGGCTTGGATGGCTTAACGGAGAAGCGTGGAGTGTATGGTGTAGTGTCAGGAATTGTGTAATAGTGTCCCGAAGTAGTGGTGATGTGGCATGTAGTCCGAGGTGACATGTGTCATCTTGTGGTTGACTTGTGGCTGAAAGTATGTGTAAAGTGGTGAAAAAGTATCAGAGAGTGCAGTGGAAGCATGACAGGCGTCGTGCTGTAACTCAGAAATTTGTCTTGAGCTACGTGATATGACAGGAGGCGCATTTGTGGATGCAGTCCTCTTGTTAAGTGTCGGGAACTGTGTAATAGTGTCTCAAGCAGTGATGATGTGGCCTGTAGTCTAGGGTGACCAGTGTCACCTTGTGGTTGACTATGACTAAGAGTATATAGAAGTGGTGGGAAAAGTATCAGAGAGTGCAGTGGAAGCATGATGGGTATCGTGATGTGACTAGAGATTAGTCTTGAGCTACGTGACGTAACAGAAATGCATTTGTAGATGCAGTCCTCTCCTATCAAGTGTTGGGATGAACTTGTACAGGGCAGGGAGGTAGGAAGAGTCCAATCGACCGGGTCTAAGCAAGTTAGTATCGGAATATGAAACTTGTTTATACAAGCGGGCGTCCATTGTAATTATAAGTTGCTCTTAGGTGATCAAAATGGATAAGGTACATATGCCTCTAGCAAGACACGTGTGCTGGACAAGTTTATCATATATAATGGGTAATTTGTCCTCAGCATGGTTACATGGTGTTTTAACCCCAGAGTTGGCTTGAATTCATGTAAACTGACTGGTTGGAAATGGAGATTTAGTATGGGCTAGGATACATGAAGGTAGTAATGGGTAAGTCATCTAAGGTTGGAATGCAAGAGTCTGTCGGTCGGAATCATGCGTAGGAATGTGGAAATAGAAGAATGAGATGGAGGTCTTAGTGTCTTAACCCTAAGGTGAATCACATTTCACTTTAAGGAATAAGACTCCGAAGATTTTAGCATAGTAAATGGCACGTAAGAGCCTAGGGATGGACGAAAAGTATTCCAAGTGAGGCATAGTTCTATTTTTAGAATAGTTACTTATGTATTAGATAGATGATGACGTAAGGTTATGTATATGCATGTAGGTTGGCATCTGACACGCACACGAATGGATTGTATGGATTGAGATGGCATGAAGTACAGGTAAGTATTGCTTTCATACTCTTCTAGAGTTTTTCTTATATAAACGAAGAAGAAAATGAAATCTTTTCTCAAAAAGGAAAACGAGAAACTTTTCTCTACGAGATATGCTTTACTTTAAAAAAAATGAAGTATAAGTTTTCAAGTATAAGCATGTAATGACCATCCTTGGTAGCTCCTTTTCACGCACCTAAAGTATATAAGTGTATGCATGTGGATGGATGCTATATGTGTTATGTATTTTATGTATTTTTACAAAATGAAAAGTGAGGCCTTGGCTCTATGCTTTAAACGATGCGAAAAAAGTATTTTAAAATATCCCTATGAAAGTGAGGCCTTGCGAAGAAAGTGTTTTAAAATGTCCCTATAAAAGACAATACTTTAAATGATGCACAAACTTATATTTTAAATGATGTCATGAAAGATGAATTTTTCTAAAATGACTTTTATGAAAAGAGAAACTTCTTTTAAAACGACTTTTACGAAAAAAAAGAAAACTATTTTATTTTAAAATGACTTTTTATGAAAGAAACGAACTGAAAAACCGTAAGAACTATAAAAGAAAGGAAATGATTGTAAATGAATGAATGGACTGAAATAAATGGATGATGTAGGAAGATACGTACCGGCCACATGGATGAAATGGAAATGGTATCAAATGAATGGACTAGATTGGGCAAATTGCAATGCTGAGAAAGTAGTACTGGTAGTGTATCCAGTGTTGCACTCTGACTGAATGGATTCCCAACCTGTGATCATGGGTGAAATCAGGTCCAAAAGATTGCTAACTGTAGCACACGGAGCGTAATAGTGTGCTGCAGGGCCTATAAAAGTGATAAGAAAGAAAGAATACATGTTAAGAAAGAATACATATATGTATGAAAAGACGTATGCATGAATGTATTTAAGAAAAAAAAGAATGCATGAATGTACGTATGCATGAACGTATGTAAAAAGATGTATGCATGAAAAGACTTTTTAAGAAATGAAGGCAGCGATGCGTGGGAAACTGTTTTAAATAATAAAACATGTTTTTAAAGAAAAACTCCACCTCGCAACGTTTTTAAAATGAAAAGAATGGTCATGCATGCTATGTATGATATGTATGTATGGAATGATAACTGCATGACTGAAAACCTATGTTGTTATATTTTGACTGTATGAAGTAATATTTACGAGTCATCGACTCATTTTAGTTTTTATGTTTGCCCTCCCAGGAATAAGATAAGTATAACAGGTCAGGACGGGCACAGACTAAGAGAAAGAGCAAGAAAGCTTAGGTAAGATATTTTGTACAAGAAACTTTAATTATAAAATTTAATGTTTTCTGCTGTAATTTTTTAATTAAGAAAACTGAATTTTATTTATAATATGGAATCTTTTGTATCCTGATATGAAAGGAAAAGAAATTTTAAAAGGAATCGTAATTCCCGTCGATTTTATTAAAATCATTTTGTAAAAGATCCACCACAAGGACGGGCGTTATAGCCAACTATCTTGTTCTTGCTGAGGTAACACATGATGTGTTAGCCACCTCTATTTCTACTATTGCCTCAGAGTTCACATTCAGTACTAGAGGATTATATCAGATCTTGTTAGGAGTTCATTGTCTCAAAAAACTGTCGAAACCTTCATTTGCACTCAAAATTGATTAAGGATCAAACCAATCAAAATTTAAGAGTTGGAAGAATACATACAGTAGATAAATCTTAAAGGTAAATTTAAAACTTGAAATATTTTTTTAATATTTACCTAACTCAATTTATAATCTAACTCAATTTTAATATTTTTTTTAAATGATCATCTAGTTTTATCTTCAACCAACGCTACTGTAAGTCCCACTTCCCATTCATACTAACAAATTTAGAATCTTTTGTCTCTCCTTGGTAAAGTCTACTCGCGTGCTGCACGATCTTGTAAAGTCTTTTGCTCTACAGGTACCCTATTTTTCTCTTTTGAAATTGATTCTTCTACAGAAAAAATATAGTTACAAGTATAATTATATATTAATTTATATATTAATATGATGTGATTAGTTAAAAAATAAATTTTATTAAAAATATTATTAATTTAAATTTTAAATATAAATAAATCAATATTAATACACAAATTAATACATAATTATATTTATATATAATAAAACTCTTTTACATACAGTACCTTGTCCTTACCGTCTACCTTTATTTTAAGACTATAGTAAGGAAAAATCTTATTTTTATTTCCAAATATCTAGTTGTCGTGAAACACGAGAGAACTTTTCATGATTTGATTGTCTTTCAATGGTAGGGACAAAGATTGACCAAAATCAAAGCTTTTCCCTCAGGGCCCCCAACCACTTCGATCAAGCACACGGATTTTCTAATCACGGCCTAAACCTCATAATTAATCGTTGTTTTCAGTACATATGGTGGGCTAAGCATCCCATTCCAAGGACCTCCACTTTGGGTACATTGCATTAATATTATTTAATGTTATATTTTAGTGCACACCCCTTTTATAAATACCGACCATGCTTTTCATGCTAAAACATCTTGATGGGTGGAGAATTTAATTTGTCTTATTTTGAGTTACTTTTTCAGCTTTCAATCATGCAAAGTGTTATCTTAGCTTATATCTTCGTAGAGATATTAATACGAGTTTTATTTACTTAAATCTTTTTTTTTTCCTCTTGATTTCTCATTTCATTATGTTTGTAATTAGGTAACGTTTAAAGATCCTGATTCAACCAAGAGATCTTGTCAAAACCACTATCCTGTGATTGATGGAAGAAGAGCTAATTGATGTAAAATTTTCTGGTTTTGCAGACAATTTGTTGTGTTTTGAAGTTTGATTAAAAATATATGTATTTTGTAATATTTTTAACTAATTAATTCAAACAATGTAATATGTAGTGGATTGCATGGTGTGTGTCGCATGCAATTTACATGATGAATATTGATTTTTTTTTTTTATTATTAGTTAAAAAGTTAATTAGTTGTCTATTTTTTACATAAATTTTGGTTTTCTACATTCTTTCTTGAAAAAATTGTAAAAAAAATATAGGCTTTTAGATGAGATATAAATATATATATATATCTATATATATTCTTTTTAACACTATTTTTTTCTTCAAAAAAATTAATAACATATACGTTTTTGTTATTTGAAAAAAATCCGGATTATAGTTTGAAACATGGATTTTCTACTTTAAAAAATGGGGATTCATTTGGGTTTCGGCCCAGATGATAAATGGACTAACTCAAATTTCAAATGCTTCCAAATTCGGGTGAACAATCCTAACTGGCATGATAAATGATGGCACTTTTAGACCAATTGCATTATTTTCTTATTCAATAAATAATTATTGCATGGGTCATGCTTGATGCTATTGCATGGATCATGCTTGACGCCATATATTCAATATTAATTCCTTTGCACATGGAGCCATTTCATGCAGCTCAAATGGCAGTGTCTTCTTTAATTTGTGGATCGTCTTAGTGCAAAGATCGATTGATTAACAAATTAAGCTCATTCAATATATAACTATTTTACAATTATCAATACTATTGCTTCTGAACTTTCATGATTCAATTAAAATTTTATTTTAAAAAAAATGAGATAATTCAAAGACGACAAAAGTGAAATATTTACTAAATAATTAAAAAAGAAATAAAATAGAATAGAATAATATTAGTCATTAGAATAAGCTTGATAAAAGAAATGACCCATCATAGCTATATTATCTCAGTTCTAAATTTTGTTGGATGGTGCTTAAAAAAAATGTCAATTTCACTACAAGAAAAATGGATATTTATGACTAATTTTTTGCAATGAAAAGGATTATTTGTGATGAAAATAGACTTATTTTTTACTAGAAATAAATATTTTACTAAAAATAACTAATCACAAATAAGTAATTTTCTTATAGTATTTGATTGGGCCCGTGTCAATAGTCTGCATTCGGTACTGATTTTTCTTCTTTTATAATATAAACATGTGATCTCTTCAATTGAGGTGAGTGGTACCAACTCTATTAAGATATTTTTTGGTTCTATAGATGAGATAAAAAATTTATAAATAGTAAGAAGATATTTAGTGAATAGTAATGAAATAGTTTGACTTAATATTTTTATAGAATTTTAGAAAATGATCAGAGAAAAAACTTGAATAAAAAAATTATAAATTTAAAAAAGGTTTAGAATATAATTTTGTAATATTATTTTTATTTTGAAATTTGAAAAAGTTATATCATTTTTTATATTTTATTCAGAAATTTAGAAACTGTAATAGTTAAATGAAAAAAAGTTAAAAATCTAAAATTAAATAATATTTATATTTAAATAATATTTAAATTTTGAAATGAGATAAAGTAGTTTCAAAATTTTGTGAAATCAGGTCAGGCCTAATTTTAATTTTAATAGCGTGGATTAGATGAGAGACAAGAGGTAGGCGTCTGCAGGAACTTATAACTTTCAGGTAATTAAAAATTCTTTAGTTTTCTATAATAACAACTTCCATTAAATTAACCAGGTTTATCTAAGAGCGGTGCACTTATTGTTAGTATATTTTTAAATTTATTTATTTATTTATATTTTTTTAATATATTTAAATATTTTTTAAAAATAAAAAATTATATCAATATATTTAAATTACTTTCTTAATTATTAAATAAAAATAAAATTGCTGAACGGTCAACTAGAATGATGAGTCTCCGGCCGCATGGTAACTTTTTTCTTTATCTAACAGTCAAATGCTATGTTTGGTTTTTTATTTTATTTTTTCTTCCCTAGTAGAAGAAGAAGAAGGGGTGACAGCTGTCAAGAATAATCATAATACAATATAAAGGAAAAAGTAGAATGCAAAAAATAAGTATAATGGTTAGAAATCGGTTAGGTTTTTAATTACGTAATAAATGTCATTTAATATTTAGTTTTTTATATATTTTAATGAGTTAGTATTTTTTTAATCAATAAACAAGATTTTATTTAAATATATATAAAAAATGAAATATTACATTATTATTTAAAATATATAATACAATTTTATAATTATAATAAAATCTAACAATAGTCAAATTGTGTTTATTTTTTGGTCCTCCTTGATAACAGCTGTCAACTATAAAATCACATTTTGGATGGTGAAGTTGGAATATTTTATTATTATTTTATATTATTATTTACTATTATTTAATATTTTTTATTACTATTCACAAAATATCTAAAATCATTTTACTATTCAAACACAAGGGACTATTGATAAGACGATTGATGTATTAGTCTAAAATGTTGTGGAACGTGTTGTTTAGGTAATTGGTTGTATAGGTAGACTTTAGTAGAAAATTAGGATCAAAGATCTCTATTTTATCATCCTCAATTATAAACATATATGAAAATCTTTCATTTTAGGAAAAACGGTAACGTAGGAGGATAGAGCATATAAGTGTATGAGATCTGTTCAGCGACAGGAGTGGGACGAGGATAGTTAGATTACAGAGATTAGTGAATGGAGATCAACAAGGCCACGAGGCATTTGTCAGATCTATAGTTTTCAAACAACAATTAAAAGGCACGCGCGGCATAAAAAGACTTTCAGATGATAGGTATCGCCCTTTCTAAATCTTTTCAAATATGATTTTCATGGTTGAAAAGAGATAAGATTGTTGTCTTTATACTGTCAAAATCTATCAAAATTAGTCTAAATTGTAACTGATTATTATTTTATTATTGTTTTTCTTATTGTATAGTAAACATAAAAAATGAGTTCGTCTCTTGGATGGTTGTGTCCGTAGATGTTGTTGAGTCATCCATTTCTATAAAGGATAAAGTTAAATCTCTGTTCAGGCAGTGTATTATCTCTTGGACATTTTTCTAAAAAAAGTATTAGTAGAAATAAAGTCCAGATCAGTCCAGTAATATACTGGTAGAGCTCCAAATGGTTGATATGAGATATTCTTGCATGTATATGACCATGGATGTAAGTTTCTCTTTATGAATAAATAAATGATGATATTTTTCTTAAAAAAAATAACTGTTTATGATGAGAATATATAAATCCATTTTACGAAAATAACTTGCGAGATATAAGCAATTTTTTTGTAATGGATATATATTGGACAATCATAAATTTTAACAATTTTGTTTTATAAAAATATTTATTAAAATCCACAAAATAACGAATGTGCAAAGAGTGGCATTAATATAATTCAAAGCTTACATGAAATGTTCTACGTTGATAGAACAATAATTACATCTATTATTCTTTGCAGTGCGTGAATGGTTCTAGACTGAAGCGCATCCTCGTTCTTGTTTTGCTTGTGGTTGTTCTGATTTCTTTTTTCTTTTTCTTTTTTTGATAAAAATGTATATTGCATTTATTGAAATTAGGCATTACAATCTGGACTTATAATTCACATTACAAATCAACTTAAACCTTTAAACAATTCCCAGTAAACACATGTGATTGATATGGCCTAGCCCTTGTTGCAGGCTCACCAAACCATTGTTTGAGAGATAAGCACCACTCTGTCCAAAACTGAGTGTAAGCAACCCCTTACCCGTTCAACGAACGAGATAGTAAACACCCTACATACTAAAAGTCCTAGGGAAACAACTCTTCAGACCTAATGTCTAAGAGACTTATAATTTTATTATACTAAAACCATAAACCAAATAGAGATTAATCTAAACAAAACCAAAATAGCGGAACAAAAGCACTGGCAGGGGCTGTATAGGAGCGTGGGATCCACGTGCCGCCCTCTGAGTATGAAACGATGGTCAACTCCTGAGAAAATGGATGCCTCGGTCCAAGATAAGCCGCACGTGGTGACAGGAAGGTCTGGACCGCGCGTGCTATCCATTCACCCCGCTACGGACCGCGCGTGCTATCCACTAGCCATTGCGTTTGACGAACTTCCTCTCCCTTCCTACAGATCGGCACATTGGAAGGTCCGTTGTGGTGCGCGTGGATGCCGTCGAATTCTGGAAACCAACAGATCGAAACATCTCCATAAAAAATGCCAGAATCAAAATGGAAGAAAAACGCCGGAACCAAAGAGAAAAGTATGAAGAGAAATAGAGGGGAAGAGGGAAAAAGAATGGAAGGCTCCTCCCCCCTAGTTTGGCCACACTGGGTTTGAGACTCTTTCTAGAGAAAAGGTAGAGAGAGAGAGACAAGAGACTTTCCCTATCAATTACATTTGATATCCTGATTTCTTTTTTCTAACTAGCATTTTTGTTGGCAACTAAATGGGTCAATCAATACTACAAATATTTCTATCTTCTAATAGATGTCTAGTCCCTTTCATCTCCATATATAAGATTACAAACTCTGTATTTTTTTTTTTAAAGAGATTATTGCTTGAGGGATGTGAATTTTTTTCATTTCTAAGGTATAAATAGACAAATGTTATATTAAAAAAAGAAAAGTTTTATCTATCATCATCTTAATTGTCATCCACTTGCCACCTACTTATGTAGCATCCAATAATTGAATGATATGTAACTAATGATAAATAATTTTTCAATAATTTAATGCCTCATTTAAAGAGGTAGAAAGATGATGCCAAATAGGATCGTCCATAACACATTTTTAAAAAAATTGTTAGAAACTCTTACGAGACAAGTGCACATTAGTCTTCTCTCTAACGCCTCATAGGGAGTAAATAGAGGAGAAGTTTCTAGTCCCACATTCGAGGGAGGGCGGCAAAGTCATTGATCATTGGAGTGGTTGCAATGGAAGAGGAAGAAGGATCTTGAAGAGATTTGGGAAAGGTTAAACCTGAATGAGGAAGATTTATATTGACCTTCAGCTTGGTAATTTAGAGAAAATAAGTAGCAAAGGAGTTGTAGTTTAGTCGGGAAAGTTTGCTCGCTTCCGACTATGTGGAAGGAAGTAGTTCAGACAAGTATGGTGAAAATCTAGAAAGTGAGAAAACCCCTAATCTTCAAAGAAATTTGTCCAAATACTTTTGTCATTATGTTAGTAAACGGGGAGATAAATGTCATGTGTTGGAGGGATGCACATGGCTCTTTGACAAACATATATTTATATTGAAACTGTTTAATAGATTGACACAACCAATTTTAATTAGCTCTGATTATGGACCATTATGGGTTCAAATACACAATCTGCCTTTGGCATGTATGACGTACCAAATGGGGGTGCATATAGGCAGCTCTTTGGGTAAATTTATATATGAAATTTGATGCTCTAATGGCCAATGTAAGTTGGGGGAATTCTCTACGCATAAAGGTTGAGATAGATCAGGAAAGTGATTGCAAGAGGGAGGACGGTAAAACTGGAAGGGCAGAAGATGTGGGTGCCATTTACTTACAAGAAGTTACCAAAGATGTACTTTAGGTGTGGGTGTATAATTCATGGTGACTGGGGATGTAAGGTTCTTGGATTGAAACAAAACCACAATGGTGAGATGGAGAACCAATTTGGCCCTTGGCTAAAGGCAAGTCTAAGACCACGTGGAACACCTGTGGGGGGCATGAAGAACCGAGGAGACCAAAACATAGGGATGAAAGAGATGAGCTGCAAAGAGAAATAAGGGGGCTAATGTTGATGAGGAGGGTAGGATGGAAAAAGAAGGATTGATTGTTGCTGAAAATGAAGAGAATTATTTAGAAGGATCTTAAAGGAATGAAGGGGATAGAGAGTGAGGTAAGGAAGCAGGGGATTTATTAATAGAAGAGCTACCATATAAGGTGGGTAGGGAGGAAAGGAAGGGATTGATAGTTGCTAAATCCCTAGCTGATGAAGAGCTCACAATTGATTTATCTTCAACTCATGAAGGAGCTAAAGTTGATTTGAGTAGACAAAGCACTAGGGGAAGCTGGAAAAGAAGGGCTTGAAATAGGAGTAAAGATGAGGTGAGTGCTTCTAAACTCCTTTCTAAAAAATGCAATGCAAATAATATGGATGAAAATTTGACTTGCGATAAGAGTTCTAAAAAGGCAAAAAGTAACAATATGGAGGAAGATGTTGAGCTTATCAATTCAGAGGTGGAGACTGTTATGTAGCCCGACCTAAACCAATGATGCTCCTAAGTTGGAAATTTTGTCAAGGGTTTGGGAACCCTTAGACAATCCAGGACCTTTGTTGCATGGCAAAGAAAAAGAAGCCCAAAATGATATTTCTAATAGAAACATTGCTAGTTAAAAAGAAGGTGGAGGTTTTGAAGAGAAAATTGGGTTATGATAGCTATTTTATGATTAACCCGATGGGGAGAAGTGGAGGACTAGCTCTACTGTGGAAGGATGATGTGGTAGTGGAAATTAAAAATTACTCTTATTGGCACATTAATGTATTGGCCATTGAAGAAAATACTAAGTTGAAGTGGCTAGGCTGAACTAATCTGACCAGGTACCATGGTGTGTAATTGAGTATTTGAATGAAGTTTTATATCATAATGAGAAGTATGGGGGGAGACAAAGGGGGGAAGCTCAAATGTGTTACTTTAGAGAAGTCTTGAAAGATAAGTTCACATGAAGCAATATACAATTCGACCAAACTTTTATAAAAGAAATATTGGATAGAGTTGTAGCTAATAATTGCTAGAGAGATTTCTTTAAGGAAGTCTGGATGGAAGTGTTACCTACTAGGTGTGTTAACATTGTATTTTGTATACCTTTAGACCAAGTTCCAGCAACTCGGATCTTCAATGCTGGTCCTCGCTCAATAAGGTATGGAGCCCCCAGCAGTGGTTCAGTGCGATTGTACAGCATCAATGCGTACGTCTATAGTGATGAATAATATTTAAATGCTAATAAAATAAAGAGAGATGATACACAAATTTACGTAGTTTGACACTAGGCCTACATCTATGGGGTTTTGAGGAAGGGGAGTTTTCATTATAATATGCTTGTTTACATACTCTTATAGCTTCTCCTCCTCACTGTACGATGGATATCTAAGTTCTACCTCCTGATTTTTTTCCTCTCACTAGATTCTTTCTCTCGTTGGGTTGAAGAAGATGAAGTCTCCTAAAAAATTTAGCAGTTGCTCAAACCGTCCAAAAAGTCCCTCAATCTGTAGGTCTCCCTGTCTTTTATCTCCTGTTCCCTTCACTTTAAGTCACTTGTCTACTTTTCTCTCCTGATTCCTTACGCATTGCTTTATGTCAAATCACTCATTTTTCTTTGTTAACATTACTTTCTTGTGTTTGATACTGGCCTTCTCATACCTTTCTCCTCCCTCTTTCCTTCATTCTTTCCTCTCTTCTAGTGGGTCCCCCTCAATGGCTAGGCCTAGGAAACTCCATCAGCCGAAGGGAAAACCCCCTTGCAAACTATTAATGTTAATAATGTAAGTAGCTCAGACCAAAAATGAAGGTGTAACGACCTCGCCCAATAATTATAAGGTCAGAATATTGATAATTTTTATTGGGCCTAAATTATATTTAATGTGCCATATTGGATGAGCAAACAAGCGATAAATTATTGAGGTTAATTAAGAGTTTTAATTATGATCAGTAACTAGATTAAACCTCATTTATTATAGAATAAGTTAGACTCATTTTAGAATTTAAAGATCGGCCATTAGAAGTTTATTTTAATTTAAAATCATCATTGATTGAAGTCTTGTATGCAGTTTCAGTCACTATCAATCCTACACCGAATGAGCTGCTAAATCATATTTTTAAATTCAAACTCTTTTTTTAGATGATCACGAATGAGTGTTCAGAAGATTAGTATCATTACATCTTTTAACTGAATCCAACTTAAACTCGTTGGCACCATCTCCCAAATCTCTTTATAAATATCTATTTTTCGTGCATTATTTGAAAAAAACCATAAACCTTCGCAAGTGTAGCTGCTGAACCCAAGATACCAAATCCAGTACCGTACATGTCCCACGTTCACTATGCCAAAAGCTGACTGTCTCATTCCTCTCAAAACATCCCATAGTTAAACCCCTGAACTAGTGAATGATTATAAACCAATTAGTCTACATAATGTCATTTACAAAATAATAGCAAAGACTCTAGCAAACAGACTTAAGGGTGTTCGTCCAACTATCATTTCACCACACTAGAGTGCATTCATTCTTGGAAGATTGATCTCTAATAACATCCTAGTGGCTTATGGGGTTCTACACTTGATGAATAGACAAAGTTAAGATTTGATATATCAAAGGCATATGATCGAGTGTAATGAAATTATTTGGAGGTTGTAATAAGGAAGATGAGATTTGGTGAAAAATGGATTAGACTGATTATGAATTATGTCTCTGATCTATCTTACTTAGTATTGGTGAATGGTAGGTCAGGTGAGAAAATCTTCCTTTCTAGAGGATTAAGGCAGGGTGAGCCTCTATCTCCATACTTATTTCACTTATGTGCAGAAGGTCTGAGGAACCTTTTTAACCTAGTTGAAAGTAAGGGAGATATAAAAGGAGCAACAGTTGCTAGAGGTGGGATAAGGGTAAACCACTTTATGTTTGCAGATGATTGTATTCTTTTATATAGAGCTACACTAGGGGATTGAAATGTGTTAAAAATATTTTGGATAAGTATGAAAGAGCTTTAGGTCAGTGTCACTATGTCTTAACAAACAAAAAACTTTGATATATTCCAGTTGCAATTCAAAAGTGCAGGTGAAGAAGCCGATTCTAGAGGTAGTTGGAGCAAGAATAAGTGGAAGCTGTAAAACAATTTTGGGCCTGCCCTCTATAGTTGGGAGATCCTAGTATAATACTTTTAGAGGCATCACAGAGAATATATGGCATAGATTAAACAATTGGCAAAACCAATTTCTATCCTAATCTGGGAAGGAAGTTCTAATGAAGGCTATCATGCAAGCAATACTCAATTATCATATGAGTGTCTTTAGGCTGCCAAAAAACTATGTTATGATATTTTTACTTTGATGGCTAGATTTTGGTGGGGGCATAAGCAAAATGAGAAGAAAATCTAATGGAAGAGTTGGGAAAAGATGTGGGCCTCCAAATATGCTGGAGGGATAGGGTTTAGGGATCTAGATAGGTTTAACAAAACTATGCTTGCAAAAAAATACTTGAGGGTATTGACTAACTCGAGCTCATTATCTATAAAGATATTAAAGGAAAAATACTATAAGAAGCAGGACTTGTTGCATGCAAAGTTTGGCTACTATCATTCTATGATGTGGAAAAGTTTATGGGGTTCTTTAAATTTGTTAAAGGACGGGTTAATGCGAAAAGTAGAGAATGGTAAGGAAATTAATATATGGGAAGACATGTGAGTTTTGACGCCCCTCATCTTGTCGATGCATACAAGTTCCAATCAATATACTCAGCAGAAGTTCAAGAGTAGAGGAGTTTATAGATGCAGATAAGGGCGTGTGGAGGGAAGAATTCATCAAAGAGGTTTTGGGCAAGGAAGAGGCAGACACAATATGTAGAATAACTCTCATTAGGCTAGGCCTAAAAGACAAATAGATATGGGGCTTCACAGAGTCGGGAAATTTTTCGATAAAGAGTGCATATTATTTGCACATGAGCCTACATAAGAAGGTTAAAGGTTGTTGAACCCAAGATTTCAAGTTTTGTGTAATTATATATTTACACATGGATTTTGATGATAACAAATGAATTCAAAGAATAAAGAAGTCTCAAGCTCAAGTTGTCTACACAATGGAGTCAAGCACATCAAGGAAACAAGCATGAGCAAGAAGGGAACAAGTTCACATTAAAATTATAGAGTAATGTTGTAAATCTCTTCAAAATTCGAAATTAGGATTAATGCTCAAAATTAATATTTTATCATAAAGCATTAAAATACATTTTCCACATGTGCATGAATATTTTTGAAAATTAAATTTGAAAATTTTGAAAGATGATTGATTGTCATCTTTTGCATGTGCATGCCTTGATTAAAGGGTTGAACTTTGAAAATATTAAAGATGATTGATTGTCATCTTTTGCATGTGCATGCCTTGATTAAAGAGTTGAACTTTGAAAATATTAAAGATGATTGATTGTCATCTTTTGCATGTGCATGTTTTATTTGAATATTTTCAAAAGTGATTGATGCTTTTTTAGACTTATACAAAAAGTAAAAGATTAGGTTTGAATTTTTTGAAAATGAAAATATGCTCATTTTGTCATATGTCAAAAGTAAAAGATTAGGTTTGATTTTTTGAAAAAGTGAATGATGTTGTCTTTGACAATTGAAAAAGAAGAACCTTTTATTTGAATTCTTTGAAAAAGTGAATGATGTTGTCTTTGACAATTGAAAAAGAAGAACCTTTTATTTGAATTTTTTGAAAAAGTGAATGATGTTGTCTTTGACATGTGAATCTTTTTAAATTTGAATATGAAGTCTCATATGCCTATAAATAGATCATTTGAGAGCTTCACATTGACAACACCAAGAGTATACAACATTCATTCAAAGCTTTCATTCTCTCTTCTCTAAACATTGAGCCTTAATCCTTGTTCATTTTGAGAGATATAGTTTGCGCTGTATTGTTCTTATTTCACTCGTTGAGGAGTGTTTTCTGATAACCTACCCACTATCAGCTTTTGTATCAGAAAAAGGGTGTGTATAACCCTTGTGTATGTAGAAAGTATTCTACACGGGGAATAGTTGAATCACCACGTGTAAGGTAATTGCAAGTGTAGAGGGTGTTCTACACGGATCCTTTGTAGCGGTGTTGTTCAAAGGTGTAATAGGTTTCTATCTCCACCTGAAGGAGGTTGAATAGTGAATTTGGGAATCCTCAAGGGGTAGCTTGAGGCGAGGACGTAGGCAATGGGGCCGAACCTCGTTAACATACTGAGTTTGCTTCTCTCTTACCCTTACTCTTTATATTTATTGTTATTTCATATTTTGTTTATATTTTATATTATATATTTGATTTATAATTGTTATTTTTTTTTAATACAACTCAATTCACCCCCCCTCTTGTGTTAGTCATCTGGGCAACAATTGGTATCAGAGCTAAGAACTCTATTATAAGATTAACTATCTTTTGAGTTAAGATCTTATGGCTAACATTGCAGCTTCATTTGGTGAAGGTCAATCTAGTAGTCGGCCTCCACTCTTTTGTGGAGATAATTACTCATTCTGGAAAGTTAGAATGAGAATATTTCTTCAAGCTCAAGGTAGAGAAATATGGAAATGTATTGTAAATGGACCTTATATTCCAACAAAAGTGATTGGTGGAGTAAAGGTCAAAAAGGAAGAAGAAGAGTTTGATCGTGAAGACGATAGACTTTATACTTTAAATTTAACTGCTATGAATTTATTATATAATGCTCTTAATGGAAATGAGTTTAATAGAATAATGAATTGCGCTACGGCAAAGGAAATTTGGGATAACTTGGAAGTAACTTATGAAGGAACTTCGCAAGTCAAAGAATCAAAAATTTATATTCTTACTCATGAATATGAAATGTTTAAGATGAATGATGATGAATCTATTTCTAGTATGCACACTCGTTTTACTAATATCATAAACAGCTTGACAGCTCTTGGCAAAGTTTATTCCAAGGTGGAGATAGTAAGAAAAATTCTCAACTCTTTACCAAAACGTTGGGAATCAAAAGTTACAGCTATTCTTGAAGCTAGAGACCTCAAGAAGCTTGAAGTCAATGAACTCATCGGGTCACTTATCACCCATGAGTACACATTGAAAAGAGGAGAAGAAGAAGGAAAGCCAAAGAAGAGCTTAGCACTTAAAGCTGTTCCTCATGAAAGTGAAAGTGATGAAGATGAGGAAAATGACGATAAAGATGAAGAAGTTGCGATGATAACAAGAAGAATTCAGAGGTTCTTGAAGAAAAATAGAACTCCTCCGAGGAAATCTTTCAAAAAGTTTTCCAAGAAAGATTCAGGTAAAAAAGACACTTTAATTTGTTATAAATGCAATAAACCTGGTCATATCAAGCCAGATTGTCCTCTGCTAAAGAAAGATCGAAACAAGGGCAAGAAAGCAATGAAAGCTACATGGGATGATGATTCAAGTAGCTCAGATAGTGAAGCAAGCAATGAAGAATCAGCAAATCTTTGTCTTATGGCTAAAGATGACATTGAGGTAACAAATCTTGATAATATTGAAAATCCTTCATATGAAGAATTGCAAAATGTTTTAGAAGAGATTTATGAGGAATTTGAAAAATTGGGTATCAAGTATACTGCTTTGAAAAAGAAAAATTCTTCTTTAACAAACGAAATTGAAATTTTAAGAAAAGAAAGTATCATTTTGAAAGATGAAAATCTTGAATTGAATAAGAAGAAAACCGATTTAGAAAATATTGTTGAAAACTTTACGAATGGAAAAAGAAATTTTGAAAAACTTCTTGGTAGTCAAAGATGTGTTTTTGACAAGGCAGGTTTGGGATATATGCCAAAACAAAAATACAAACCTTATAAAAATTTCTTTGATAATCATTCTACCTCAAAGACTAATATTCAAAATTCTTTTCATAAAAATAATTTTGTCAAAAAAGGATATTATTATAATCATTCAAGTTTTTCATATATGTCACATGCTATTTGTAATTTTTGTAATAGAAATGGTCATAATTATCATACTTGTCCTATTAGAAGAAATCATACAATGACTATTAGGGCCATATGGGTACCTAAAAATCTTGTTTCTTCTAATACTAATAAATAAAGGACCCAAAGAACTTGGGTACCAAGAAAAATCATTTTAAATGTTTTTATAGGTATGCATGAAGTCATCCACAAGCAAAAATAAGTGGTTTTTAGATAGTGGATGTTCAAGACACATGACGGGAGACAAGACTAAGTTCTTTGATCTTAAATCTAAAGAAGAAGGACACGTGACATTTGGAGACAACTCGAAAGGGAAGATCGTGGGAATAGGTAAAATTGGTAATGAATCTTCTCTCATAATTGAAGATGTTCTACTTGTTGAAGGTTTAAAACATAATCTTTTGAGCATAAGTCAATTATGTGATAAAGGATTTACAGTTACTTTTAAAATGGATAAATGCATTATTTTGAATGATCATGATTGTAATATTTGTTTTATTGCTTTTAGAAACAATAATGTTTATACAATTGATTTTGAAGAAATTACCTCACAAGATGCTATTTGCTTGTCAGCTCAAAATGAAACTAGTTGGTTATGGCATAGAAGATTAGGTCATGCCAATATGGAACTTATTTCCAAACTCTCAAAAAATGATCTTGTGAGAGGTTTACCAAAAACATATTTTCTTAAAGACAAAATTTGTGATGCATGTCAATTTGGTAAACAAACAAAAACTTCTTTTAAAACTAAGAAACATATTTCCACTACTAGACCATTGCAACTGATACACATGGATCTTTTTGGACCAAATAGAGTTGCAAGTCTAGGAGGAAAATATTATGCATTTGTTATTGTTGATGATTTCTCTAGATATACTTGGGTCATCTTTCTTGCTCATAAAGATGAGGCACATAATGCCTTTACCAAGTTATGCAAGAGAATTCAAAATGAAAAGGGCTATACTATTTCAAGTATCCGAAGTGATAGGGGAAAAGAGTTTGTTAATAAAAATATTGAAACATTTTGTGATGAAAACGGTTTTTTTATTCATAATTTTTCTGCTCCTCGAACTCCTCAACAAAATGGGGTAGTAGAGAGGAAAAATAGATCTCTTCAAGAGATGGCAAGAACAATGCTCAATGAGAACAACTTGCCTAGTTATTTTTGGGCCGAAGCGGTAAGTACTGCATGTTATGTTATAAATAGAGTTATGTTAAGGTCTAAATTAGATAAAACCCCCTATGAGCTTTGGAATGAGAAAAAGCCCAACATTGGTTACTTTCATGTATTTGGATGCAAATGTTTTATTTTGAATGACAGAGATAATTTAGGCAAGTTTGATGCAAAATCTGATGAAGGTATTTTTCTCGGGTATTCTACTAATAGTAAAGCTTATAGAGTATTCAACAAAAAGACTTTAACTGTACAAGAATCTATGCATGTAGTATTTGATGAATCTAATTCTCCACTCTCCAAGAAATCTATTGATGAAGAAACAGAAGGTATAAATAACACAGAAAGTCTCAATCTCAACAAAGAGAAAGCAATAGAGGAAGTTCAACATGGAGCCATCAGGAAAGATCATCAAAATTTAATACAAGATGTAACCAAACAGTGGAAATTTGTGAAAGATCATCCAGTGGAACAAATTTTGGGAGAACCTTTACAAGGTGTAAGTACTCGATCATCTCTTAGAAATATTTGTAATCATACTGCTTTTCTATCTCAAATTGAACCCAAAAATATTGATGACGCACTTCTTGATGAATCTTGGATTCTAGCTATGCAAGAAGAGTTGAATCAATTTGAAAGAAATGATGTTTGGACACTTGTTCCTAGACCCAAAAATTATACTATTATTGGAACAAAATGGGTTTTTAGAAACAAGAAAGATGAGTCTGGAGTCATTACTAGAAATAAGGCTCGACTTGTAGCCCAAGGTTTTAATCAAGAAGAAGGAATCGATTATGATGAGACATATGCACCTGTCGCAAGATTAGAAGCTATTCGAATGCTACTTGCATATGCTTGTTATAAAGATTTCAAACTTTTTCAAATGGATGTTAAAAGTGCTTTCTTAAATGGTTTTATAAATGAAGAGGTATATGTTGAGCAACCTCCAGGTTTTGAAAATCATATTTCCCCAAATCATGTTTTCAAACTCACAAAAGCACTATATGGACTTAAACAAGCTCCTAGAGCTTGGTACGAGAGACTCAGTGGTTTCTTGATTGAAAAAGGTTTTTCAAGAGGAAAAATCGACACAACTCTTTTCATTAAATATGAAAATGATGATATTCTTTTGATTCAGATTTATGTTGATGATATAATATTCGGTGCTACTAATGAAAATATGTGTCAAGTTTTTGCTAAGACTATGCAGGAAGAATTTGAGATGAGCATGATGGGTGAACTTACATTCTTTCTCGGATTGCAAATTAAGCAAGCAAAAAGTGGGACATTCATCAATCAATCAAAATATATTAAGGAATTACTGAAGAAGTTTGGGATGGAAAATGCTAAGGAAATTGGAACACCAATGAGCCCATCAACTAAACTTGATAAAGATGAATCCGGTAAGTCAGTTGACTCGAAGATATATCGAGGTATGATTGGTAGCTTATTATATTTAACAGCCAGTAGACCAGATATTATGTTTAGTGTGTGCTTATGTGCACGTTTTCAATCATCTCCAAAAGAATCACATTTAATTGCAGTTAAGCGCATTCTTAGATATCTTAGTGCTACAATTAACCTAGGGTTATGGTACCCTAAGCACACATCTTTCGATCTAATCAGCTACACAGATGCAGATTATGCTGGCTGTAAGATAGATCGAAAAAGCACTAGTGGAGCATGCCATTTCTTAGGTCATGCATTAGTTTCCTGGTTTAGTAAAAAACAAAATTCTGTTGCACTATCTACTGCTGAGGCAGAATATGTTGCTGTGGGTAGTTGTTGTGCTCAAGTTCTCTACATGAAGCAACAACTTGAAGATTTTAAACTCATGTATAATCACATTCCAATCAAATGTGATAATACAAGTGCTATAAATTTTTCAAAGAACCCAATACAACATTCTAGAACTAAGCATATTGAAATAAGGTATCATTTTCTTCGAGATCATGTGCAAAAAGGTGATATAATGTTAGAGTTCACAAACACACACGATCAGTTAGCAGATATTTTCACAAAACCTTTACCAAAAGATAGATTATGTATGATCAGAAGAGAAATAGGTATGACGCATGCTATGAATATCTCTTAAAAGATAGACCAGAGTCAATAAAAATAGAGATAGATTTTTTTTAATACTTTTACATAAATTTGAGATTCTTAGCCTCATGTTTGAGACGTTCATTCTCTTCATACAATATCATGTCATTCTTATTCATGGGAACCGGCAAGCGGAATGAAGAATCTAATAAAGATTTCAACTGTTTATTCTTCTGCCGAATGATTCCTTCCCTTGTGTGAGACTCTTGAACAATTTGTTGAAATACAACAATTTGTTCTTTGAGCTTTTCAACTTCGTGATTTTTGGCTTGTAGCCGCTGAGAAAAAGCCACAATAGAGGAAGAGTAGCGAGTCCCAAGACTCACCAAGTCATAAATAGCATCAGAATCTGACTTATTAGTCAGATTATTATTTTCTTGCTGCAACATGGCACCAATGGTAGCTGCAGAAAGAACAGGAGGTTGAGATGCAGAATGCCTCATGGATGGATCTAGAGAAATGTTAGAAGAATGAGCCATTGAGAAAAGAATAGAAGGCTTAAAACGAGAATGCTGAAGGAATGCAGATGAGTTATAGAGATGAGATGAAAACTTGATGCGGATTAGATGAACTTCAGGATTGATTTTATAGAGATAGCATAAAGAATAAGACAAACTATTTTCTCTTCAAATCTTATTTAGTCAAAAGAAATACAAGATATGCTGGACACACATTGTCAAAAGTTTTCTTACTAAGCCAGCGAGATTAACAGTAGATTGTCCCTATTTTTCTAGTAAACGATGAACCTCTGCTGTTATCTGCCGATGTTGACCTTGTATCTGAACCCTTTCTCGTTCCAGCTCTTCTATTCGTGGTTGCAGATCATGAGCATACCAATCTGCAAATTTTTTCAACTCTTGGTTTTCTTGCTTTAGCCTTTTATTCTCATTATCTTTATTAGCAAGCTTCTGTCGTAACTCAGATATTTGCATGTTAAGATGATCAATCTCACTCACCCTCGCCATTAACCTTCGAGACATGATCGTAACAGAGGCAGCATATTGATTACTGAGCATTCTTGATTCTGCAATAATCTCAGAATCAGCCTTATTAGAAAAACGGTTCACTGCTCCTATCATGGTATTGACGGCCTCAGGAGAGAAGATTGATGATTGATGCGTCAAGGGTTCCTGATTCAAGTCTGGAACATTAGTGGAAGAGAATTGCTCAGCCATTCTATCGTTGTGGAAAAACAGAACTCAGGTCAAGAAATGATTATTTTTTTGGCATCCGATAGATGAAAATGATCATTTTTTTATAGAAATTCGGAGCCTTCAATCCCGCTTGTCAACAACATCAGGCGATTGTTTAAATCTTCAGCCGTATTAAATTCATAGAGTTAGGCCTCGAGGCTTTGCAGCACTTGTCGGGTCACGGACGGCTCCATTTTTCAACTATCTACAGTGACTATTAAACGCATCGTTTTCTTCAGTCCATTTACTTGGTGCGGATCCTTTTTAATGATGCCAAAAGGGGGAGAAGTGTTAGACTAGAACATTAACACTGTTTAAATTGCTAAACTTGTTATATATGCTTGGAATTATATTTATACTTTTGCTTGAAAAACTAACGCACATTCTCAGGGGGAGCTTAAGTATTAATACAGGTTTCAGGTTCTATCAAGTATTTGTCATCATCAAAAAGGGGGAGATTGTTGAACCCAAGATTTCAAGTTTTGTGTAATTATATATTTACACATGGATTTTGATGATAACAAATGAATTCAAAGAATAAAGAAGTCTCAAGCTCAAGTTGTCTACACAATGGAGTCAAGCACATCAAGGAAACAAGCATGAGCAAGAAGGGAATAAGTTCACATTAAAATTATAGAGTAATGTTGTAAATCTCTTCAAAATTCGAAATTAGGATTAATGCTCAAAATTAATATTTTATCATAAAGCATTAAAATACATTTTCCACATGTGCATGAATATTTTTGAAAATTAAATTTGAAAATTTTGAAAGATGATTGATTGTCATATTTTGCATGTGCATGCCTTGATTAAAGGGTTGAACTTTGAAAATATTAAAGATGATTGATTGTCATCTTTTGCATGTGCATGCCTTGATTAAAGAGTTGAACTTTGAAAATATTAAAGATGATTGATTGTCATCTTTTGCATGTGCATGTTTTATTTGAATATTTTCAAAAGTGATTGATGCTTTTTTAGACTTATACAAAAAGTAAAAGATTAGGTTTGAATTTTTTGAAAATGAAAATATGCTCATTTTGTCATATGTCAAAAGTAAAAGATTAGGTTTGATTTTTTGAAAAAGTGAATGATGTTGTCTTTGACAATTGAAAAAGAAGAACCTTTTATTTGAATTCTTTGAAAAAGTGAATGATGTTGTCTTTGACAATTGAAAAAGAAGAACCTTTTATTTGAATTTTTTGAAAAAGTGAATGATGTTGTCTTTGACATGTGAATCTTTTTAAATTTGAATATGAAGTCTCATATGCCTATAAATAGATCATTTGAGAGCTTCACATTGACAACACCAAGAGTATACAACATTCATTCAAAGCTTTCATTCTCTCTTCTCTAAACATTGAGCCTTAATCCTTGTTCATTTTGAGAGATATAGTTTGCGCTGTATTGTTCTTATTTCACTCGTTGAGGAGTGTTTTCTGATAACCTACCCACTATCAGCTTTTGTATCAGAAAAAGGGTGTGTATAACCCTTGTGTGTGTAGAAAGTATTCTACACGGGGAATAGTTGAATCACCACGTGTAAGGTAATTGCAAGTGTAGAGGGTGTTCTACACGGATCCTTTGTAGCGGTGTTGTTCAAAGGTGTAATAGGTTTCTATCTCCACCTGAAGGAGGTTGAATAGTGAATTTGGGAATCCTCAAGGGGTAGCTTGAGGCGAGGACGTAGGCAGTGGGGCCGAACCTCGTTAACATACTGAGTTTGCTTCTCTCTTACCCTTACTCTTTATATTTATTGTTATTTCATATTTTGTTTATATTTTATATTATATATTTGATTTATAATTGTTATTTTTTTTTAATACAACTCAATTCACCCCCCCTCTTGTGTTAGTCATCTGGGCAACAAAGGTGAATCCTCTAGCACAAACAAAGATTGTATAATTTGAAAAATGAATGTCCCTGGAGTTGTTAAAAACTTCATTTGGAATGGGGTAAATAACTGTCTACCTACCAAGGGAAACTTGGTAAGAAGGAAGATTATTGAAAACCCCATGTGTCCTATTTGCAAAAGAGAAAATGAGTTAGTTTGCTATTCACTTTGGAGTTGTGTTGCCTAGATGTGTGGGAAAAACCTACTAGTCTTGTCCAAAAATGGTCTAGTAATAAAAATGAATTCTTCACAATCTAGAAGTTGTTAGTGTAGAAATTGAAACAAGAGGAACTGGAGAAGGTAGTAGTTATTATGAGGAACATATGACTGAAAAGAAATATGGTTATTTTTTAGGATGAATTCATAAGTCTAAAAAGAGTAATAAGAATAGTTTTGGAGAATCTGGAAGAGTTTCTGATGACACAAAAGAATTAGTTGGGGCACCATAATGCTAAAGGGCTTTTTCAAAGTGAGGTAAAAGTTAACTAGAATGCATCCTATGATTCAAGAAACAAGAAAATGGGTGAAGGAATCTTCATTAAAGATGGGGAGGGGGGGGGGGGGTTTAGCATCTTTGTGAATGAGTAAGATGAGAATAAACCAACCAATTATAGCTAAAATTTATGCATTGTGGCGAGCATTGGAATTTTGTATAGAATTGAATTTTTTTCTCGAGTGGTTTTTGATGGGGATGCTTTAATAGTGATAAAGGCTATAAATAGCAAGGAGGAGATCTAGATGTGGTATTGTCAGTTGATAGAAGGCCTAAGGAAAGTTTTTAGCAGTAGACGTGATTGGAAAATACAACACACGTATAGGGAATGCAATAAAGTGGCTTGTGCATTGGCTAGGGTAGCTATAGCTTATAGTGAGGAGTCTATGTGGATTGAGGATGGTCCACTAGAAACTTTTACACTTGTATTATAAGATAAATTTTGTATTGGCTAAGTTTAGATGAAATGAAATTATACATGTTTTACTTAAAAAAGAAAAAGAGAGAGACAAGTACACATACATTCGATTGAACTATAGAACAAATGGCACATCATCTTTTTGTAGTGCAAATGGATATTGAACAAGGAAAATGCTAGTTGGCCGCCTGAGTTATATCGCTTGATATGACATGGCTACGTGTCAGCCAACCGGTTCTATTGAAAAAAATATATATACGGAGAGCATAAGGATCAACTAAGTTATGCCCCAGCATGAGAAATCCTAATAGAAAAGGGCCAATTGAGTTACACCCCAGCATGAGAGAACCTCGTAACCATTCCGGTCCATCGCTGCTAACCACCATCTCGGTCAGGCAATATATCCAATGGACGCCCCATTTTTCAGCAATAGCCCATTTTTTGACAATATACTATGTGAGTTGCATGGTTATTTATTTAGAAACCTTTTAGATTTTGTTGTAAAGCTTCATAAATCAGTTGTTTAAGTTTTGTCTGAGCAAATGACTCCTTGATTGTAAACAAGGTGGAGAAATTGTGTCCAGGTCAATGACTCTCCCATTGTATACAAAGGTGGAAGGCAAATGATTCCTCCATCATGATCCATGAGCACGATCTTGACTTGAGGTTCGGTTTGGACGTAAGACGAGAATTTTGAATTTTAGGATAAAATATTAAAATATTATATTTTAATATTATTATTATTTTGAGATTTGAAAAAATTAAGAAATTATATTTTATATGGAGATTTGAAAAAGTTGTAATGATGGGATAAAAATTTTAAGTTTGAGATGAAAATTGTGAAGTACCAAACCGAACCAAGTCAAAAGCCAATTCATACATAAACTTATTTCTCTAAACATTGTTGTAAATTGTACATATTTAGATAATATTTCCTTTCAATTTGGTATTTTTAACTTCAAAGTTTGGACCGAAAGTTTGCCTTCTTATTTGAGATTATTAATAGGTATGATAATGGGTATCAATCACGTGCACACAAGTAAGGCCTCATTCGGTTGCGTAATTTAGATAAGATGAGATAAAATATTTTGAATAGTAGCAAGATTTTTGAATTAAAATGAGATAAGATAATTTGTAAAAAAGTGTGTATTTAGATATTGAGATGAAATGAAATGGTTTTAACATTTTGAAGATTTGATAAAGTGGTAGGTCCCACCAATTATTGAAAAGCATTTTTAATTATTGAGTGAAAAATATTATGAATATATGAAAAACAAGTAATATCTATTGTTAATTTAAAAACTCATAAATATTTTGACTTTCACAAAATATATTTTTATATTATGACTTATATATTATACCATATTTTATAAAATTTGAAATATATTTTTCTAATTATATATTACAATAAAATAAAAATTCTATAAATAATTATATATATTAAAAATGTAGTACTTAGCATTATTGTAGCGTTACTGTTTAATTACGGTAGTGATTAATGTAGCATTAATTGAAAAATTAAAAATAAGATAAGATTTTATTTTCAATAATTTAGATAAGAAAGATAAAGTGCAGCTGATAGCACATCGGGCTCTAAGTTATAAAAGCGGGGTAGGGAAGTCAATCTTGGTCCCTCCAACCCTTTCTCATATAAAAATAAATAAATATAATAAAATCAGCTTTGTTACGTACCATCATCACATGTAATCGATAATTTTGTTACGTACAGTCATCACATGTAATCGGCGTGCACTTACTTCCAACCTTTTATAAAAGCGACGGCTTCTCGCGTCCTATTATTGTCTCTCATTTATAATTTTTTAATCCCAACGTGAAAGTACACGAGGGTCCATCCTTTAACTCCCCATTTTTCCTCCATCAAACAAGGAGATAAATCCACACCGTCCTCCTCAATTTCATAGGGTCTTACCTGCCCTTCTCTCTCCTCCTTTTTTACGCAAACGGATTCGTCCTTCAATCCTCCGGCTGCCCATTGAAAGAGTGACGCGCGCTGAAAGCAACAGTTCCCAGTTCCCTACCCATCGAAAGAGTAATGCCCATTGAAAGTTACAGTTCCTCTCAATTTCCTTTTTTATTATTTCCCCCTTCTTCCATAAATTCAAAGGAAAACGTAAGAAGCCTCCAAAAAATACACGCAAGAAAGCCTGGTAGATGCAAAAGAAATGCGTTGCTATGGATTGACTCCGATACACGGAAGCGAATGTCGCTTCTTCTACCTCCCCGCCAAGCGGTCTATTCCAATCCCCCGTCCGAATTCCCGATTTCTCTCTTCCTCCGTGAATTTCTTCCAGTCAAAACTCGTAAAACCTTCGCCCCGGACACCAGCCAGCTCGCTCAGGGCCACCATCAACGATGTGTTCGTGACCGAGGAGGCCGCCGGGTTGAGCTTCTACGAGCTTCTGGGCATACCCGAATCCGGATCCTTGGTCGAGATCAAACAGGCATACAAGAAACTCGCCCGGATGTACCATCCGGACGTGTCCCCGCCCGGTCGGGTCGAGGAGTATACCAAGCGGTTCATCCGGGTCCAGGAGGCCTACGAGATCTTGTCGGATCCGAGAAGGAGAGCTCTTTATGATAGAGACTTGGCGAGAGGTCTTCACCTCGCTTTCTCCGCCCGAACACAATACCAGAGCGACGAGGTTTGTGTTTCTTTGCCTATCTCTCTCGTTGTTTTGGACATAAATTTGAATCTCCCCTTTAAGAGTGGATTAGTTTTGCCTCATGTTCGATAATTGCCCAACTTTGATGGACTAAACAAATCTTCTTTAATTCACGTCTGTTGGGATTTTGTTTTTATGCTCATTTGTCATGTTCTTTTAATTTAAGCTGTTTTAATTCTTCTATCTGTCATCTTCGATAATTTTTTAATCTTTTAAAATCTACCCTAACATTCATGCGTTTCTCAAGTATTGAGAGTAGCTTCCTGGTTCAGTCCCAAGAAATTGAATCAGTTCTTTGCAATTCACTGCCATATTTTAAGCATGGCGATAGTGCTATGCTAAGTTGTTTAAAGTGCTCATGATAACTCATAAATTATGCTAAGTTGTTTAAAGTGCTCATGGCAAGTCATAAATTATGCCAAGTTGTTTAAAGTTCTCAGATCTTATTCATTTGTGATCTTTCTTAGGAAAAGGCACCATGTATTCTATAGGATGTATTTTCAAGAGCTTTCACTCTCTCTCTTTGCTTTCCTTCATGTTCATTAGTCATTACTCCAACTTGTGTTTGGAAAATTTTCTTAGTTTACCCAATTCTTTCATGTTTTTGTTTTATTACCCAGTATTTATATCGGTTTTTTCTTGATGATCAGGGCATGGAAGAGAGAAGTGAGTGGAAGAACCGTTGGCAATCTCAGCTATCAGTGCTGAAGAGAAGAAGCCAGAACAGGGAAGCGGGTGGAGATATGTCCTGGGGAGCTCGAATGCGAAGGCGAAGGGATGAGCTAGCAAATGAATTATAAACGGATTTTTCTTCTACTAGCTATGAGGGTACATGGTTAATGTTGAAAGCGGAAACTAAATATTTGCATGCCCTCGGATCAATGCTGAAGCCTGACCAGGGGCAGGGGAAAAGTTTCTAATTTTGCATGGTGCCGTTGTACCTTCCATCTTTAAAATCTCCCCTTGTCGAGTGTTTCTGGGGTTGGATTCGACTCCTGCATATTTAGCTGCATTTACCCTCGTTTTTAAGATGCTTTGTGTTGGATATTCCATTCAAAACATAATCATTTCCAAGCATTCTGTGCCTCCACTCTTATAGTGTTGAAGGTTGCCGAAGTCAAAAGCCTGGGTCAAGTTGACGTAGTAATGGAGGATGCTGCTTGCTGCTAGAAGTTAACAGTTTTGTGGTTAATATCAACATTGGCCATCGTCTCCTTCTTACATTCGTTTGATTTAAATTGCCAAAGTTTGAGGCCTTGTATTCTGGGCAATGTGAATTTGAGTGAATGGTTCCTTCCCACTTTTGGTATATGAAATTGTTGATCTATTGCTTCCCAATGCCATGCCTTTTGGTATAAAGAACCCATCCCCTTCGGGCTGCGATTAAAATTGTGTTACTTGTCATGCCAGTTTGTAAATGGCTGTTGTGCGAGGAACGCAATACCAAAACCACACCTCAAATGTAGTTTTGGCAATTTTTGATACAATTTGTGAATTCACTCAAATATGAAATTAAGGAATAGGATTGAGGGGTTTTGACCTATCAAATGCATTGGATTGAGCCGAATTCAATGCAGCAACACCAATTGCTAAGCCTACTCAAAACGATCCCAGCAAACAAACTTTTGAGATAGGCTTGTGATAGCTTTAATTTCTTCTAATGGTTTATTGGCCAAGAGAGTTTCTGCCCAACTTTTTGTCTTCCCTGTTGTCCTCGATGAAGCTGTCTCATATATGTATACAGAGCTATGTTGATTGTAATGATTTTGTTACTCATTTCGTAAACATCTTTTTGCTGGGTCCCGATGAAGATGTTCTTGTCATGCGGCCAGAACTCCCCACTCAAGAGACTTTTGGGTTGTCTTCATTGCCAGTTGTCATTTAGCTTTATTTGCCTGTCTGCAATGATACCTTATCTGAGTTTCGTTCCAAGAATATTCCTTTGGCTTGATCTTTAACCGTGTAATTTGGTGTATCTTCCCTTCCTTCCTTTTCAGTTTTTCACTTTCAGAAATGCTAAATTAACTTAACGTAGCTCTGAATTTGTGTCCCGATTTTCTATTTTTTTTATTTAATAATTAAGAAAATATTTTTTTAATAATATTATGAATTTTTTATAACTTTTTAAAAAATACTTCAGAATATGAAAAAAATTAAAAAAAATCTTTTTCGCCTTTCTCTAGACCTCATGCTAGCACTACTCTTTCACTTCACTAAAAGATCTGGAAGCTAGTGTTTGCAAAAAGTGCACTTGGCAATATTTGTAATTTGCTTAACCAAACGTGACTTGATTTTGTTTCTTGTTTTTTGTTGGTGAGAGTGCTCGTTACAAACCTAACGGGGAGAGAGAGAGAGAGAGAGAGAGAGAGAGATCATTACAATAACTATAAGCAAAAGTCGACCACTAAGGATTGTACGTGCGGGGCTGTATTTTATGGGATTAGCCCCAATCAAAATTGAGGTGGTATGGACAGCTCGTACCTAAACCCATCCGTGCAGATGGTGTTAGAAATTTTAAATCAGAGCAGAATTGGGTTGAGTGGGGTTGATCCATGAGTTGCTGTCTTCTTCAATTTCAAGCACTTTTTTCTCGGTGGTAGAGCGCACACCGAGAGCAATACTCACATATTTTAAAGTCTAAAATAAAATCAAAAGAGACCAATCCATAAAGAGAGACTCACTTTATCATATTTTGTATCACCTTGCAAATGGACGTGGAGACAGGAGACGTACTCTATTGGCCTCCCTCAAATGGAACCATCACTGGCCATTGAGGCCAGCCATTATCTTGTGATGTAACTAACATTTTGTGCCATAATTCCCTTTACACTCTATCTCAACAAGTCACACTGTGAAGCGACTATTCTCATCATATAACTCTTACCATTGCACTTCAAAAAGTATTTTTCTTTTGATTTTCTAAAAACTATTCAATAAAATTTGTATTTAGAATCGCATATATATATATGAATAAACAATTTACATTTTAGGTCCATAGAGCATTAGTAGTGGCCTCGATACATTTTGACCAAAATTTGATTAGAAAATTCATTTTTACAAAATTTAACTAGTCATTTTTTACAATATCTAATAATAGATTCAACAAATCTATCACTATTATATTAAAATATTAATTTTGATCTTTTTATTTATTTTAATTATAATTATAATTTAAATATTTATTCATTATTAAAAAAATACACATTAATTTTCTAACTTTTTTCAACCTTTTCCAAATCGACGTATTTTTTAAATCACAAAAATTTTCAAACTTTTTCCTAATCACAATTTACACAATATATTCAAACCCAGAGTATTAGAATCAGCCAGCATGCACTACCTCCAAGGTTGCAACTTTCACACAGTATTAAAATTAGCATTTTCTTCTAATTTTAAGACTAAAATATTAGAAAAATGAATTATTTTATTCTAGAATAATATTTAACCAACCCAAGGGGCTAGCCAAATTTGGCTAGTGAAATTGCCTTGGGCTTTAATCGCTGTTTATTTGTTGAATCAATTACAATCACTTATTATATACCTTAGCTAAATTTTTGTTGCCCAGATGACTAACACAAGAGAGGGGGTGAATTGAGTTGTATAAAAAAAATAACAATTATAAATCAAATATATAATATAAAATATAAACAATATATGAAATAACAATAAATATAAAGAGTAAGGGTAAGAGAGAAGCAAACTTAGTATGTTAACGAGGTTCGGCCCCACTGCCTACGTCCTCGCCTCAAGCTACCCCTTGAGGATTCCCAAATTCACTATTCAACCTCCTTCAGGTGGAGATAGACACCTATTACACCTTTGAACAATACCGCTACAAAGGATCCGTGTAGAACACCCTATACACTTACAATCACCTTACACGTGGTGATTCAACTATTCCCCGTGTAGAATACTTTCTACACACACAAGGGTTATACACACCCTTTTTCATATATAAGAGCTGATAGTGGGTAGGTTATCAGAAAACACTCTTCAATGAGTGAAATAAGAACAATACAGCGCAAACTATATCTCTCAAAATGAACAAGGATTAAGGCTCAATGCTTAGAGAAGAGAGAATGAAAGATTTGAATGAATGTTGTATGCTCTTGGTGTTGTCAATGTGAAGCTATCAAATGATCTATTTATAGGCATATGAGACTTCATATTCAAATTTAAAAAGATTCACATGTCAAAGACAACATCATTCACTTTTTCAAAAAATTCAAATAAAAGGTTCTTCTTTTTCAATTGTCAAAGACAACATCATTCACTTTTTCAAAAAAATAAAACCTAATCTTTTACTTTTGGCATATGACAAAATGAGCATACTTTCATTTTCAAAAAATTCAAACCTAATCTTTTACTTTTTGTATAAGTCTAAAAAAGCATCAATCACTTTTGAAAATATTCAAATAAAACATGCACATGTGAAAGATGACAATCAATCATCTTTAATATTTTCAAAGTTCAACCCTTTAATCAAGGCATGCAATGCAAAAGATGACAATCAATCATCTTTCAAAATTTTCAAATTTAATTTTCAAAAATATTCATGCACATGTGGAAAATGTATTTTAATGCTTTATGATAAAATATTAATTTTGAGCATTAATCCTAATTTTGAATTTTGAAGAGATTTACAACATTACTCTATAATTTTAATGTGAACTTGTTCCCTTCTTGCTCATGCTTGTTTCCTTGATGTGCTTGATTCCATTGTGTAGACAATTTGAGCTTGAGACTTATTTATTCTTTGAATTCATTTGTTATCATCAAAATCCATGTGTAAATATATAATTACACAAAACTTAAAATCTTGGGTTCAACAATTTTAATTTTAATTTTATTGAGCCCACTATTAATGCTCTTAGATTTATTAGTACCCAAAAATGAACTTGACATAGAAAATGTTCATGCTGCCTTTTATCATTAAAGAAAAAGATTCGAATCTCAATAGTGAAAAAAGTTTTTATTTCTTAAGCTTATACCTATCATCCAATACCTTCACGATTCTCTCTCTTTTTCTCTCTCTCATTGCAATTTTTAATCTTCTTTTTTGTAATTGTATATATTGTTTGGCATGCTTACTTATCTATGTAATTCGTAAAATAAAATAAAAATCTATTTATTATTCCTTTTATCATCATTTTTTCAATATTTCTTGATGTGATAATAAATAATAGACTCAAAAATAAAATATAATAAATAAATTTTAAGAATTTAATATCGAAATAATAAGAAAATAATAGTAAAAGATATGAATAGTATTACTTTAAAATAAATAGTTTTCAGGAAGAATTAGGCTAGAAACACGGACCACACACAAGGGCAACAATTCGAAATTTTTACTTGTCATGATTACTGTGCACGGGAATGGTACGTTTTTATTTTTTTAATTTATTTTTTAAAAATTTTTGGGATGTAATGTCGTTGTGTTTCTTCCGTCAAACTATAATTTTTGATTCAGAAATTTTGTCCTATATATTTATAAAAATGAAAAGTGTCTATTTCAGAATCGATGAATACATGTTTTTTAAAATGGAAAATGATAGCTAGTACTAATGTTAAACTTATTTATTAATTCATATATTTTTATTTTTTATTTTTTCTTAATGGTTGAGGAAGTGCCTATTGATGAATTTATATATATATATATATATATATTTTTTTTTTAATGGTTAAGAATGTTTAAAAAATGATTTAAGAAAAATAAAAAAATAAAAAAATTCATTTATATTAGTGTGCATATTTGAAAGTCACCTTAGTATTATCCTTTTAAAAATCTAAGTTAAAAACTTGCCATATATCCATTCATTAAAAAGATGAATACTGCTATATCTACAAAAAAAAAAAAAAAATTATATAAAAGTATTTTCATAAATTAACGTGGCTTCATCTGGTCTGCTGATCTACTTTAAAAGAAAAATAACTTTATAATTTGACAACTCAAATCAATTTATGAGATTACTTTTATGTAATCTCTTTGTGAATAGAATTTTTTTTTTTAAAAATTATGTACGTGCCAAAAATCTAGTTTAGAGACTGCTTATTTAGAATGATGACAGCCGAGAGCTTTTTGTGTATTATTGGAAATGAAGGACCAGAATGGAAGAATGATGGATATTACAATGTGTATAGTGGTGGTATTGGAATTTTAAATGATGTGACCAGAGATTATATCTTTAATGGTAGAGGTGGGGTGTCACATTGTATATTTGTTTGTTCTAGTAAGAAAGAAAATGTGTTTTTATGAAAGACAACATGATCTCTACTTGAGGAAAACTATTTTGTGAATAATGCATATATCCCATCATTGTTGTAATAAAATATTGTGATAAAACTAAAGAGAAATAGCAAATGATTCAATGATTGCAAAAGAAAAGAAAGAAGATTGAGAGATTGTAATATACTTAGCTCTTCAAAAGTTTAATATCATTCACTACTCTTCAATTTCACGTGTGTTATAAATGATCTTCAAGACCTATATTTATAGGCAACTTCCATGGTGATTTGTTGTGCCAATCAATTCACATGCACAATAAATCATCACATGCACAACAACTAAGTCACAAGCACAACAAACTCTCACATGCATAACAACTAAGTCACAAACAAAACAAGCTCTCACATGCCCAACAACCAATTCACATGCACAATAATATTTACAACATGGTCATCCACCAAATGTATATATTTACAACAATTGCTTAATTTTTGGCTAAAGGGATACCAATAAAGATGTATTTGTGGGCATAATATATCTTTATATATATATATATATATATATATGCGCAGGACATAGTAGTCGTCAATATTGGTGTGATTGGTGGTCCCTCAGTCGTGGTCAAAATAAAGGCACTCACACAAAATGTGACAATTCTTCTCTCTGGAAAAGGGTGAAGCGCGAGTGGTGTAATAGTGGCACGGGTAGTTTGTTATAATAGAATTTGGGATTTGGTGGTGGGCCAAGGTGAGGAAAGAATATTTTTTGGTGGCTACTGATGTCAGGACCATGGCAGTATGGGGTGGAAAGTTTTAGGTGACGCAATCGAAAAGGCAGAGAGTGACTTTTTCAACAGAACAATTGGAAATACTGAAGGAAAAATGGGTAGAGCTCAGGTTGATGGAAGAGGAGAAAGTGGGTATTGAGCTTGACAAAGACTGTTTAGCTAAGTTGGTGAACAAAGAACAGAGAAGTTTGCTGGGGAAGATTTGCTTGTCAAGGTCAATTAGTAAAGAGGTAGTAGGGTCTACGATGACAAAGGTTTGGAGCATAAGTAAGGCAGTGAAGCTCACAAAGGTAAGGCCAAATTTCTTTGCTATAATTTTTGAGAATATAGATGATAAAATGAGAGTGTGGTCTGAGAGGCCTTGCTTGTTTGACAACAAGTTGCTTGTTCTTAAGGAATTCAAGGGTTATACCTCTTTACATAGAGTGAATTTCGATTTTGAAAATTTTTGGATGAGAATTCATAATCTGCCATTGTCTTGTATGACAAAAGATAGAGTAGAGGTAGAGGATGTCGAGGTGTAGGGGGACGGAAGTTGTTGGGGAGATTACTTGAGGGCTAGGTCCATTTGGACTTGACACATCCTATTGCTAGAGGCAGAACTTTAAAAGCGAGAGGTTGTAGTTTTTGGACCCCTTTCAGTTATGAGAAATTGCCTAAGATTTGTTTTTCTTGTGGCTGTATCGTACATGGAGTGAATAGATGTAGTAGTGGTCAGGATAATCATGATAGGAAAGAAGAGCAATATGATTCTTGGTTGAGGGCAAAGCAGTTTAAAAAAACTAAGAGCTACAGTGGTGGTACATGGAGGAAGGAGGAAGGTAGTAGGGGGAGAAGGAAGGAAAAATTGGACATAATGGAGGGAGTGGTGGAGAGAAAGAGGGGAAGGATGAGATAGAGAGAAATGGGGGTGATGGTCCAAAAAGTGAGGATAGAGATGAAAGAGGGGAAGATGAGTAGGGAAAGAATTGATAGTGTGTGATGGTGTTGTTAGTGGGGAGGAAAGGGTGATAGAAAATAGGGTGGAAATAGGAATAGGTGATGGGGAAAAGAAAAAGGAAAAGGAGAGAAGGGAGGTGAAGTTAATAGAAGGAGTACAACGGGAGCAATTTTTAGAAGAGAATTGTGACATTATGGTGATTTAGGGGGGTGAGTAGAAGGAAGAGGGGGCACTGAATTGAAGGAGCAGCCAAAAAAGAAAAGAAAGGAGAATAGAAGAGGAGAGCTAGAGCTAAAGGTAAGAAGGTGGGGTTTGATTCTATTAATGTTATAAAAAGGAAAAGTAGCTATGTAGGCTATGAGGTAGGTGAGAATGAAAGTCCGAGGAAGAAAGGAAAGTGGGGGCAGTGAGGGATGTGAATGTGACAATTTTGATGAAGTGCTAGAGGCTGAATTTCAGTCCCGCCAAGTATTATGAAAATACTTATAGTTGGAACTGTTAAGGGTTTCCAACTGCTGAGGGTTGGGAAACTCTTGAATAGTTCAAGATTATTGCAATATGGCAGAGAAGAATAAATCCAACTTAATTTTTGTCATGGAAACTAAGTCTATAAATAGAAGTTTCGAAAGTTTGAGAAAGGGGATACACTATGAAGGATGTTTTGTGGTAGAAGCAGTGGGGAAAAGGGGAGGAATAGTTCTGTTATGGAATTCAAATGTGAATATGAAAATTATAAAGTACTCATAAAGGTACATAAATTCTTGGGCAAAAGATGAAGGGGAGAAGAGGTGGCTATGAACCTACTTCTATGGGCAACTAGACACTATAAAAAGAAAGGAATCATGGAAACTGTTGAAGTCTTTCAAACTAGTAGAAGCATTTGGGTTGTGCATAATGAGGGATTTCAATGAAATTCTCACTAATGATTAAAAGTGGCCTGGGGAAGGGGGGAGAGCAAGGCCATATGAATATTTTAGAAAGAAAAGATTAGACAGGGCAATGGCTAACCCTAAGTGGCTTAATTTTTACAAAGAAACATGGATGGAAGTTATGGTGACAAGAAACTCATATCACAAGCCTCTACTAGTGCACGTATTAAAACAAAAAGATGAAGGATGGGGAAGGCAGAGAGCCTTTAAATATGAGGCCTACTGGGCTCTTGAAGAAGATTGTGAGGTGGTTTTAAAAGAGGCTTGGAAGGAAAAAGAAGATGAAGGAATTCAAGCCAGCTCTATGGTTGGGTTATTGCAGAGAAGTGGAACAGCTTTACAAAGGTGAAGTAGGACGAGAAAAATGGGGCAATAAGGAGATAGAAAAAAAAAAAAACCTGCTACAAAGGTTGCAAATAGAAGAAAACAGCAATAATTTGTTGAGATAAGGAGAGTGAAAGAGAATTCGAATCTTTTATTAGAGAAGGAAAATCTTAGATGGAAGTAAAGGGCCAAATGTAATTGGTACAAGCACGGATATAGGAATACAAAATATTTCTATGCTTGCGCCAATCAAAAGAGAAGGAAGAATTTTATTAAAGCAGTGGAAGATGAGTGTAACAGAAGGATTGAGGGGCACAAAGAAGTTGAAGCAACTTTCAAGTCTTATTTTGAGAAACAGTTTCATTCTTCTAACCCTAGTGGTGTAGAGATCGAAGAGTGTTGGGTGGGTTTGGAAGCAAAGGTCCCTCCTAAGATGAATGATACATTAATGAGGAGTTTCTCTAAATTGGAAGTGGAAGAAGCTTTGAAGCAAATGGCTCCTTTAAAAGCCCCTAGACCAGATGGGTTTGGCCCATGTTTATACCAAAATCACTGGGAGGTGGTTTCAGAAGAGGTCTGTCAAGCTGTTTTGTTAATTTTAAATGGTAATCCTATGGATCCCTCTTTTAATTATGCTCACATAGCTTTGATTAGTAAGTGTAAAGACCTAAAGAAAGTTAGTGAGTATAGGCCAATAAGCCTCTGCAATGTCATGTACAAACTAGTCTCCAAATCTATTTCTAATAGATTCAAGAAGATTCTTTCTGATATATTAACCCAACCCAAAGTTCTTTTCTACCTGGAAGGTTGATTAACAATAATATCATGGTGGCCTATGAGTTACTGCATTATATGAAAATAAGAAAGAGGGGGAAGGTGGAGAGCATGGCCATAAAATAATATATGTCTAAGGTCTATGATTGTGTAGAGTGAAAATATTTGGAGGCTGTGATGAAAAAACTAGGGTTTAATGAGAAGTGGGTGGAGCTTGTCATAAGCTATGTCAAATATGTCTCCTATTCAGTTTTGATCAATGGGTCTCCAAGGCACATATTTTGGCCTAAAAGGGGTTTGAGTCAAGATGACCCTTTGTCACCTTACCTCTTTATTCTCTGTGCTAAAGGATTGAACACTTTATTGAATTTCTATGAACATTAGAAACTTACAAGGGGATGCAAGTTGCTCGTGGGGGCACTAGCATTAATCATTTGCTTTTCACAGATGATTGCATCCTTTTTGGGGGGGCCAAGATAGAAGAATGGCATAGGTTTCAAGAGGGGTTGAAAATGTATGAGAAAGCCTCAGGTCAATTTTTGAACAAGGAGAAGACTTTAGTTTTCTTTAGCAGCAACACAAAGGAAGGGGACAAGAAGGTGATCATGGAAGCTGGAAATTCTATAGCTTGTGGCAGTTATGAGAAGCACCTAAGCCTTCCACCTATGGTGGGAAGATCTAAGTTTAACACTTTTAGAGTGTTAAAAGAAAGGATATGGTAGAAGATTACAAGTTGGAAAAATACCTTCTTATCACAAGCTGGTAAAGAAATTATGGTTAAGGCAGTATTACAGACTATCCCAACTTATTCTGTGTCTATGTTTAAGCTACCTAAGAGGATGTGCTAAGAGATTAACATGTTATTTTCAAAGTTTGGTTGGGGTAAACAACAAGAGGGTAGGTGTATTCACTATACTCTCGGGTTGCAGCCGTGTGACAACAAGTTCTCTTTGTTTTCCTTATTGAAGAATAAAATAAATGTGCCTTTCCAGATGGTGACACTGGGTTCATTAGAAAAATCTGACCACATATGGAAAACTAGCCTTCATATGAAGTGAGATGAGATGAGATGAAAAATTTGTGAATAGTAATGTAATGGTTTAGTTAAAATGTTTTATGGAGTTTTGAAAAATGAGAGAGAAAAAATTGAATAAAGATATTATAAAGTTATAATATTGTTATAATATAATTTTGTAAATTTTGGTCAATTTGAACAAGTTCTTGATGTTTTTCGTCTAACACTTTTCAAATCAACTTGAAGGCTCCAAAAGTCCATAAACACACTCTTAGCATGATTATAACTCCAACCTAAATGGTAATCATGCTTGAAAAACAACCAAAATCACTGAACTTATCAACTAACAAATTGGTTTGCACACTAAGTTCAAATCGAGTACCACATGTTTATTGTTTCGACTTTAGATCAAAATTACTAAATCCGAATATCTCATATTCAAGTTCTAAATTTGATCTAAGCATTTAATCTAGGATTACATGAAAAATAAATAACAAAAATACAACCATTAACCTAGAAGCTTCAAGTTTGGCTTCTAACCAAACATTTACGTGGAAAACATGCTTCCAACAAAGATTTAAACCAACTCTCTTAAAGCAAAAATTAACAACATATATGAATTTCATAGCCATTGGACTAGGTTTCTATAACCAACAAACATCACAACTTCAAAACAGAAACTGTTTTGTATGTTCTAATTTCAACCTCAAAGAAAATGTGTATAACTCTAATAAAAGTACTAACATGCCTTGGATCAACTCATGAAATGTATAAAAATTTGTTAAAATTTCATCATATCGATATCTACCACTAAAATTAACAAAAACTTCATTAAAAAATCAAGATTTCACACCATCAGTCAAACCGTCGCCTACCTTTGCATGTTCAAGTCCAATTTCCACCAATCAATACTCCATGAAAATTTACAAAAAATATATAAATCGAAATTAAACTCAAATAATAACAAATCATATGAAAGAAGGCTCATGAAAATCAACTTACAAAGATTTGGAAAATGCAATGCAAGAGTTGCAAAGAAAACTATTTAAAACTCTCATATGAGTTCTCTCCAAATAAGTGAATGAAAACCAACCAAAGGGTGAGAGAAATTAAAGGTGCATTCTTTATTGGAAGAGAGGGATGATAGGATATGGCTGAGTGACCTTTTGATAGGGGGTTCTCCAGACAAAACAATGGGCGAAACTATAGGCTACTTAGCCCATGGTATCAAGTGCTGCAACCAAGAGAGCTGGGTGGCTTTAGGTGGCTTTTTGGCCTCCCACCCATTTTATTTGGGTTGACATGTAAGCCATAGGACCACCTTGGATGGTGGGGGTAACTTTCTCCAAATGCTTTGCATTGTTGGTGGTTTTTTGTGGGCCCAAATGGGCCTCACTTTAGGGTTTAAATAGGGTTTGGTTTAGGATTTTAGTTTTGATCAAGCCTAATCTCAATTTTTCTTGGTCCAATAAAATTACCAATATATAAAACAATAAATGAGAGAGTAATAACATGGATTTGAGTGGTTAACAGTATATGGAAGTGATTTAATAAAATGATTTAATAAAGTGATTAATCACTTAGGCAAAAGCTAAGTAGTTTAGGTTTGGGAAACCATTTAGGGTTTCAGTTTCCTCCATTGATTTAGGATTTCAATTGGATATAAATGATTTAAAATTTCACTAGGGCTGAAACGCTCTTTGATTGACCACAAAGAGTTTGGTTAGATGGAATAGTATTTGGTTAAGGTGGGATGATCATATGGCTTCATTTGTCTTCCATTTCTTATATTTCCATCTCATGGTTCCTCTTTATACCAAGTGTCATACACTATTTATCAAGTGTGGTTTAGATCTTGCTAAGTGTCCAATAAAAACTCCCTAAGGCTATTTGGGACAATTTAAATAGTGATTTGACAATCGTCTAAACCAAGTGTCACATGAGTGTAATATTTACCCAAAATTACCAAGTCCTACACTATTTACCCAAAATTAGACTCCTAAGTGTCTCGATTAAGTCAAAATGTACTCTTAGGTAATATTCACATGGGAAATGTGGAATGTGACATTATAACAGAAAATCCTAAATAATTATTTGAGACTAATGGTACAATTCGTTTATCAAACTCGTACTCTTAAGTGCTCCAAATAATTAAGAAAACGAATGATGTTCTTAAGGTCTAAAGAAATTCATCCACTAAATTTTTGGTAGGTTGTTATAACTGGTGTCATCATCAAGAATATCAACTTTAATTTTCTCCACTTTTTCCACTTGCTCTACGAGGAAATCTCTTGTAACACCTCGACCTCGGTGATGCCTTACAACAGCGAGACTCGTAACGAACCTCAATGATGGCTTATAATAGCTATACTAGCCAAACAAGAATTATTTGCATTCAAACATTACAACATCCATTCGAATTGACACCTAACTTCTGCTTTGAAGAATTAAGATATTAGTTTGAACATATTCATTTTAGTTTGAACCATTTAAATAATAGTTCAAGCCGTATGTCCTCTTGAAAACTATCCATATGATGTGGATGTCTGAATAAATTTATATACTTTCAAACTTAGGTCTATCTTGTTCGAACGTGAAGCGTTATGGTTCAAAGGATGTGTTTTATTTTAATAGTGCACTCACTAGATATTTGAATGCATTAACTCTCCATTTGAACAATATCTCAATAGAGTTCGTACGTTGTGCTCTATCATTCAAACCATTAAATTATGTTCAAATGGTTGTCATGTTTATTCAAACAACACTTAGTTTATACTTAAAATTACACTTTATTGATTTCTATGCTTTTTTTTTTCTCAATAGTAGATTTATGGCATACGTTAGAAGGAAGCATGGTAGAGAGGCTAGCAACGAGGCTTGGGATTCAAGGAGGCCCATATTCGTTGAGCAAGAGATCATACTAGAAGACTTTCGTGATTTTGTTTGGGAGGGAAAGAGTTTAGAGTCCATCATTAATGACAAAGGATAGATCTTGATTTTTGAGTAGAAGGGGATGACCCATCCACATATGGTTGGTTAATTCTATCAGGCTATATCGGAGATGAGGGCTAATGACTAGTCTTTTGCATTCATTATTCAGGGAGTCAGTATTATGTTCTCATGATACAGTATCATTGAGTTACTCCACATTCCCCATGAGGTAGGTGCATATCCTACTTTGCCACTGACTATAGGGACAGATGGTAATGATGATATGAAGGACTAAGCTCGAACAGATGAGGGCCCAACAGATGATTAACTTTGTCAACTGATGCTAGACTCCTCCGCTCCTCAATATGATGACATCAAGGTCATCAAATAGGTTGATTGCCAAGCCTTCTTTTGCATGTTGCAGTTGATTGCTCACACAATATTAATCCTTGAAAACACAAGACAAATCTCCATATGGATCGGGCTCAATTTATGTTACAGATAGAATGAGGGCAGCCGATCAATCTACCTCTATACTTTCGAATCCGAATTCGATCAGAGTCACGATATTTGACTAGTGGTAGCCTACTATATGCATTAATGATCTCCAACCTACCTGTTAATATATTTCTAAAACAACTTTATTTAAATATTGTCCATCACTGTTCGAACAAGATAGAGCATTTAAATGGTCTACACATCTCATTCGAACGTTAATTCGAATATAAAATTAATATTCGAATGAGATATCAAACTCTCCCACCATAATTGTATACAACTTCTCTCCAAAACATGCGTTCGAACTAGTATACACTTTCATCCTTAAAAGTCAGTTTTGTTGTAGTGATAGAAAGTCATTTCCACCCAAAATCCCTTCTTGGAATAAAATCAATATGTTTCTTATTTGAAAAATTATTGGATCATTACTTTGATAAAAATCAGTGACTACTTCAAAAACAGATTGCACCGCCACTAGTGTCGCTCGAGCTCAACTTCTAGAGAATTGAGATTCTATGACAAAATCACTTTCCTTTTTTTATTCAATATGTTGTAATAATTTTGAAAGATTTTATAATATATGGCAAGCTCTTCTATTTTCAACAAGTCATTACCCTGGACTCTCTTTCTCTACCACTATTCTGAACCTATAAAAAGTTCAACTCATATCAACTTAAAAAAAAAAAAATTAAACTCATCTCAATTTAAAAAAGTTAAATCCATTTCAATGAAACCTATAAAATATTACTATTCATAACTTATCTTAACTCATCACAATATCCAAACATAGTCGTGGTTGTGTTTGAAAGATGAACTCAACTTAACTCAGCTTAACTCAACTCAAATCAATCATTGATGTGACCCACTACTTTTTTAATTTTTTATACAAAAGTTAAACACATCTTAACCTACTTCATATATTTCAATTTAAAAAATTAAACTCATCTCAACTTAAAAATGTTAAATCCATCTCATGAATAAGATCTATAAAATATTATTATTTACAACTCAACTCAATTTAACTCAATCTCAACATCCAAACGCAACTACTTAGAAGAATTGCCTAAATTCTATTAATTAATTAATCAAATAGCTACCTACCAAGGCAACAACCAACATCTCTTTTAAGAGGCAACTAATTCAATACTTAAACTACTTACCTAGAAGTATCGCCTAAATTCAATAAACCTCACACGAAGAGATAACTATCTCTTTCCTTTTCTTTTACTTTTTTTTCCTTCTTTTTTTGGGTTTAGGAAACTTCTAATTTCATTAAAACTTAGTGAGGAGTTACATTTGACAAGTTGTCTGAACAAACAACCAGATCAATTACATCATCTAGAATCGATATTGCAGCTTTGGCAAGATTATGGGCATCAACATTGCCTAATCTTTTGACATGTGAGGCCCTCCAGCTAGTTAAAGATAAAAGCCTTGTTTTAGTATCACTAATGATTATTCCCATCTATCCCATCTAGCTAGTTGTTGTTCTAATCCCTTTACAATTGTTAGAGAATCTCCCTCTATTATGACAGATCTGTATTCCAGTTCATTAGTCATATTTGTAGCATATAAAGCACCTAATCCTTAAGCAAGTAGAGGATCCATTAGACTTGGTCTTGAGAATTTTTTGGTAGCCAACACTCTGCCTTCATGATCCCGTGCCACTAGACCAAATCCTGCTCTTCCTCTTCCTTCACTCAGACTTGCATCACATGTTCATGGTTTTTGTTGATGGCATGCACGTACATGCATCTAACCCTATCTCAAGTTATTAACAATTAGCTAGCTAGGTCAAGTGGTGGTCATCAAATTGAATTCATTCATAGTAAATTAACATTAATTTGTTTTTTCTTATTTCATTTCTTCGATCCCTTTCAAATTAACCCATTCATGCATGCCGTGGAGCATTAACACCGAGCCTAGTTAGGGATGTAAACCTTAAAATGATTTCAAGCTTTATCTCTTTTCATAATCAAATCAGTCATAATATGATGAGTTGATCCACTTCCCCTTGAGGCCGACTTTAATGGGATTTAACCTAGCTTGCTTACAAACTTAAGGTTCAACATAGTCACGATTCCTCATTGATTTTTCTCTATTTGCTTCAATTCTTTGGTAGCTTCCTTTCATATTGGTAGGGGTGACTGCAACAACAATAAAGGCTGGTTGGGATTCCGAGATGAGATGAAATAGTTTTAGATAAAAGATGAAAGTTGAAAAAATATTACTAAAATATTGTTTTCTAATATTATTATTGTTTTGAGATTTGAAAATTTTGAAGTATTTATTATATTTTGTGTAGGAATTTGAAAAATTTGTAATGATGAAATGAGATGAAATGAAACACTTTGCGAATCTAAACAGGGCCTAAGGTTGAATTTGGGAGTTGAGAAGAGTTGTGAATAGAAGTAAAAAGTAGGTGGAAAGTAATAATAAAATAATAAATAGTAATAAAAAGTAGGTAAAAAGTGATGAATAGTAGTAAAAATATGTGAAAACTAATAATAAAGTAATGAATAGTAGTGAGAAATACTGAGAGTACCTAGTACCCAAATGCAGCCTAAATCTTCCTTAAATGGGAGAGGCAAGTCGTTATTAGAATATATGTTAACACTACAAGAAATTAGACTTTTACTGGCGATTTTAATTCTGTTGCAAAAGATATCGCTGTAATATATTAGTATTTGCAGCGAAATTTAAATCGCTGTAAAAACTAAACAAAGATACATCACTAATGAAATTGAGCGCTGTCAATTATTTTTTATAGTGATTTAAAAGCTTTTAAATCGAAATATCTCGCTTCAATATCCGAATTAATTTCACAGCCACTTAAAATTGCTGGGAAAGATACCAGCGCCAAAATCCATTTTATTTCCATCCCCCCGCGCCTTACCCATTTTGATTCACAGTACCTTCTCCCCCACTTCCATGTTTTTCTCGATCTTTCGGTAACCTCTTCTGTTGAATTCATACATAGACACAACGACAATCTCCATTTTCGAATACGTTCAAAGCTCCATCTCTGCCTCCACTACATTTTTTTTCTCCATAGAAGCCAGGGTCGTCATTTCCTTTTGAAAAACAAAACTGTGACTCATCGATTGCCTTACCCATTCAGAGTTCCTTATCAGTATTTCGGCTACCTGCAATTAATTCTGCAATTAATTCCCTCCAGCCGTCTCCTCCACCCCTCCCGTCTCTCCCCAATCCCTGTTCTCCCCCGATCCCCTCTCTTCATGCCTCCACACAGCAGCCAATGCACGCCGCCGTCGACCCATCGTCACTGTCCACTTCCACCATCACCGGCCAACCCAGCCAAGCCCCTCCCTTGCGGCTTCTCTCTCTCTCCCACAGATCTCCCTTTCTCCTCTTCCTCGAATTCTTTTCTCCTTCGGATTCCCAGTGCCACCGCGTCCGTAGCCGTCGCACCACCTCTAGCTACCAGCGTAGCTAACCCCCATCCCCTCCAAGGTCCCCAACCCCTCCACTGAAGCTCTCCCTCTCTCTCACCGTAAATCTGCTCTCCCCCTCACAGATCCAACTCAAGCACCCGAAATAGGTGATGCCAGTGACAAAGTCCAACATGGGTATGCAGAGCAGCTCCAGGTGTTTTTTTTTTTTTTTCCTTCTTCTTCTTCTTCTACAAATATAGCTAATATTGGTGTTTGATTGCGAAGCATGGTTTGAGTCAATTCTTTAGAATATTTCTCAAAAAACAACAATTAGATTTTCCAATTCAAATCTAGTTAAGTTTAGGATGTCTTTGATTCTGTAATTTTGTCCCTGGTTTTGTTAAGTTATTAACAAAACTCGAGCCAAGGGACTATATTAGTACTTGTTGATTTCTTCATTTAGCATTGACATATTGGGGGGAATTCGTTTAGCATTTGTGATCGATCTGATTAATAGAAAAGTACTACAAGATCAGTTGGATCCAATACACACACACACACACACACACATATATATAGTCCTACATCAATTTAGTTTACTTTTTGGAAAAGTCTCTTTAAATTTTGTCCTAGTTGTGGGGTTTTTCATATGAAAATTATATTTTAATATGGTAGGTGTGTCTATATATATATATGAATGAAAGTTTCTTCTTGTTTTTGTGGTCCAAACTCTGTAGCATCATTTGATCATTATAATTTGAAGCTGAAGTGGCTACTGATATTTCCTCAATTACTAACCTATTTGCTCCAATAATTAGGTGAATTAATTATAGCATATAAACATACATATATATATATATATATATAGTTTCTTCTTTTTGGGAAAACATTATAATGAAATCATGTATTTGATCTTGGTTAATTTGACTGAAGATTGGTTCTATCTTTGTGTCTATGTTCAATAACAATAAAATGATACCATGAACAAGCTCATTACGATAACAATATTAAAAATAATTTTATAAGCTTTATATAAATCAAATAGCCATGAGTGAAGACGAGAAAAAGAAATATCTCTTGTACGTATCTTATAGAAGAGGAAAGAGAAGATGAAAAATCAACATTTGTCTCTAAGGCCTGCTTAAGCTAATAGGAAGAGATATATTTAATTATTGTATTATATTCTTAACATTTTTTCTTACGTGTGAGTCATACTCCCCCCTCGATGAGTGGATCCACAACGTGAAATTAATACTTAATTAATAAATAAGGTGGAGTGTAGAATCAAAGACATTTGAACTTAGAATATCTGGTCTAATGACATTTAAAATACAACTTGTCCTAAATTTAAACTAATAGAAAGAAATATATAAGATTTAATTATTGTATTATATTTTTAATAGAAGAAGATAAGATCAGTCAGCTTCCAAATTAAATAAACTCCAAAAATTTAGCTTCTCTAGGAATGGAAGATACGGAATGATAGCTTTAGTCCATTTGGAAAGGACTTCATAACTATGTTTGGATGTTCTTCGGTCAGATGTATTTTTAGAACATGCCTAGCTTCCTAGACAACCTTTTAAAAAGAGTCCCAAAATGTATTTCAGAATTATAAAAATTTTGATAAACATATGTGTGGTACTATAGATCTTCCTCTGATCTTAGGGAAAAATGGACATGATGTGGGCCACTAGAGATCGAGGGAGATCATCTCGTTTCCACGCATGTTTGGCCGTTGCATACACGAGCTAGCTAGCCTTAATGGAGAGCAGGGGATCTAGCCTTCTGTATATATGCAATTTTCCATATGCGATTACCAAAATGATAGAGTAAAGATCATCAAGTCCTCCATTGATTATCGTTGCGATTGATGAACAAAATATAGAGGCCGGGGATACCACTTGTAAGATGAGTAAAACATACACGCAACGTACATGGGGACTAGTATATCACACCGGTCGGCGTTGATTTTGTTTAAAAACCGCGACGAAGACGTCCGTTTTCACACCTACTTTTATTTAAATTTTCAACTTTTAATAAAACTTCACAAAATAGTTACAATTAAAGCATACAAACGTGCAGGGTGCCATATATACAAACACACGTGCAACGAACAGTTAAAACACCATAAACACTCCTTCAAATCCCTCGCGATAGAAACACAATAGTGATAGCCAGTACTCTTTCTATATTTTTGGTGAGAGGAATATGAGTTTTCACACTAACCTGCCAAATCAATATGATTGTTTCTTGATAAGTAACTGGGAACCCAAATTCACACCTAGGCCAGGTCATGGCCAGCCTCCAATACCATTCTTTACCAACTCAACTTTCAGCTCCGGTACTTGATTTTCCGGTAAGGTTATTGTCACTATCCTTCCTTCGTCGGCACCTTTCGGCCCTGCCGGTAGCACAAAAACCGCTCCTTCATCTCCAACGCCTTGGACAGTATAATACACGAATTCCGGTTTATGTCCATTCAACTCAAACCCATACAAATCAACCTCTTCCAAGTCCACAAACGTCAAACGTGCTCCATATACAACGAAATCCGATAACCCATTATCCTTCTCTAGCAGTTCTTCAATCTGTCTTCTTTCGTCCACGGCTTTATTGACTAGCAAATTCACCAATCTTTTTGGGTCAGTCTCCGTTATAGGGAAGTCTGCCTTAACCGTGCTTATAATTTGGGTGTTGGTGACAATCCCATTAATGGCCAATTTAGCAGTTGGATCATTTTTGCAGATTGTCACTATCTCTGGTTGAATTGACCCTCTTCTAACTTTGGCTATGGAATGCCATATAATGGCACAAAGAGACTCAAAAATAGGCATTTCTTCAGCTTGGTTTTGATCAGAAATCTCTGACTGCAAAGTAGCTAACTGGGCAGCAGTTACATGGAATGAAAATGTACCCATTTTGCAGCTATTGGCAGTTATCCAGTGATCTCCGACAGGATCGACCTGTTTCACCGAAAGTGGCTTGTGTGAAAGTGGTGGCGCCGGGCTTTTGGACATCTGATGTTTGAACGATGTACCTGAGCTATGAAAGTTAGTCTGCATGTTGATCGAGCCAATACTGGCAATGATTTGGCTGCATCTGTTCATGAAATTTGAAGCAGACAATGCATCTCCAAGGACATGGGCCCAACTAAGGCCGAGAGATATTCCTCCACATTTAAAGCGGGTCACCTGCACTTCGAGATATAATATTAATTAATGGTAATAACGATAAAAACATGAAAGTTTTTGTAAGAATATCAAAAACACAATAGCAAGTAGCAACTATATATGGACCACCTTTCATATTTTCATGTATCGTTTTGACGGTACCCATGCATCCTTCTCAAATTAAATTTTACTTTAGATTTTAGAACTAGCTCCTTCGGTTCCAGAAGAGATATTTGAATTTTCTAGAGTGGACAAGGATGGTTTTATAAAAAAGACTTGCAGTCTACTTTTTGAAATGGCAAGCTGACTATTAGGGTTTGTTTGGACATGACTTAGATTGTGTTTGGGTAATGAAGTGATCTCTATTACTCTGTGAATAGTAATGAAAAATTAAAAAAAAAAATATTAAATAGTAATACAAAATAGTAAAAAGCATGTAAACATTAATGATAAAATAATAAATAGTAATGAAGCATTCTGACTACCCAAACCAACCCTTAGTGTCCATTTGGCAACAAAATTAATGTTCTCATATTCAGTGGCCGACCAACCTTATGTCAAAGGGATTTTCATTTTATTTTCACCTTAAATAAAATGAAAATACAAGAAAAATCATTTAAGGTCGATAATTTATATGAAAAATAGTTGAGAGATTTTATCTTTTAGACTTCATTGAGTACAAAAAATAAAATAAAATTATTTAAGATCTCAATTATAATATTATATGCTTAATGGGATACAAAAATATCTAGATTTTATATGAAACTTGATAAACTAGTTTACAAACTGGAATTAAAGATGACTTTTAAAAAGATCACTTGATAGTTTTTAAGAAGAAAATAAATTCTAAATATTTCATTATAAAAATAATAATGAATTAATATTATCCATGAAACATTATCATAAAAAATTTGAAACATATATTACGTTGTGTTTTTTAAAATTTTATTTCTATGTATATGTAGCAAATTATTGAGATTAAATTTTCTATATGGTTATATTTTATGATTTTTTAGTTTTTTATTTTATTTTACATAAACGTGTCACACAATAGAAAAGTTGGCCCCTCCTCATAAAAGTTCTTGGTTCCGCCATTGCTAATATTATTCTCTCAAATATTTTTAAATATTTCATTCTCAAACATCATACAAATACAAAATACTTTCAATTTCAATTCTTTAGTTTTTTTTATCGAATCATTACAATTTTATGGAACTTTCAAACAAAATATAAAAAATAATATTACCTTTTCAAATTTCAGAATAAAAAGTATATTAAAAAATTAGATTCAAACAGTTTTAAAACTTTATAAAAAATTTATTCAACTTTTTATTTCTCATTTTTCAAAACTCAATAAAATTTATAAATTCAAACTATTTTATGACTATTCATAAATATATTAAGATATTCTATGTATTTAAACAGGCCTTTAATTAATAATATCTGTATATAATAATGAAATAACTTGTAAATAGTAGTAAAATAATTTGAATAATAATTATTTATTAGGTTTTGAAAGATGAAAGAGGTAATGTTGATCAATAAAAAAATTATAAAGTTAAAAAATTGTTTAAATATAAATTTTTAATATGATTCTTATTTTAAAAATTGAAAAAATTTTATCAATTGAGAAAAATTTTAAATTTGTAATGAATTGAATATGAAAAAGTTGAAAATTAAAAAGTAAAAATTATTTTGTATTTAAGTGATTTTTAAAAATAAAATACATATAAATATAGTATAAGAATATTACTATTCATAAATTTGTGATTTCTTCTCCGTAGCTAGACTATAGTTTAGAATATTTCAATGAGAAATGATTTGCAGTCGTGATTGTGCAAGTGACGTGCAGTCGTTTTGAAAAAAATAAATTAATATGAGACCCACATGAAAAAAAAACTAACTTTTTAATCGTGGACCCTACTCTTTTTTAAAGCGATTGCGTGGCGTTTGTAATTTTACAACTGTATGTAGCATTGGTGTATTTCAATATATAACAGAAAGATAAAAGTAAGAGTAAGTAACACCTGTATGAGAGTAGGGGGAGAGAAAAAGAGGTCAGGGCCAATGACTTGTTGGGAAACTAGCAGCTTCTGCAGAGACGAATCCTTCATCTGTAGCCATTCGTGGATGGTTTTGTCACATTGAGCTTCGATGAATCGAGCCCCACAGTCATTACACTTGAGGTAAGGCCGGCCGGACTCTGTTCTACGGAGGCGAGCGCAGGAGTAGTAGTATTCACAGAACAAATGGAAAAGGGATTCCTTAACGCGCGGGAGGGTTAAACCTTGGGCAGCCTGGCCGCTAAAGAAGTAAACCCCTTTTACGTAGTGGAGCTTCATGGCTATGTCCATGCCACTTAGCTCATGAACAACGTCAGAACCGGTCGATCTTCCTGGCCCTACCGAGGAAAGCCTAATGCCATGAACCAAAACATGATGGTCTTCTTCCACCTTGGTGTTGACCATGATTCTTAATTCTCACTTTCTTCGGGGGTGAGAGAGTGTGTGTGCGAGTGAGAGGATTTGGTGCGAGAGGCCTGAACCTGTGGCGTATAAGTAGGGCCGAGCCGCCGAAGGCTTGAGGGGGTTTTATGATTTTATCGGTAACCGGTGGGAGATTTTATGGGTTCTTATTGCGTGTGATATTGCGATTGGTTTGTACACTAAAGCAGTTCCGCTGCCTACTTATTACATTTAATACTGTCACGTTGTGATCGCCGATTTAAATCAGAAAGAATAATGCTACCTCTATGCTACCTCTACCGGTCTCGTACGGATTTCGATAATTATTTTTAATTTTTTTAATTTAATGATTAAAAAAATATTTTTTATTGATATCATAATTTTTTTTTTCACTTTTTCTAAAAATGTTTACCACAATTAAAAAAATGCATTAAAGAAAAGAAAAAAGCTTGTATATCGCCCCATCTTGACTACCCTAGGCGACCTCTAGCCATATATATATATATATATATATATATTACTTAATAATTAAAAGAAGTCATTTTAATTATAAATATTGTGATGACCCGCTTTTGAGTGTATTTTTGCTGAAATAATTGTTTTTATTTTAATTAATATATAGTTTAATTATTTTAATTTAATTGCGTTTTTTTTAAATTAGTTTTTAATTTATTTGATGTTGTGTTTTATTTCTTTAAGTTGTTTTGTGGTTTTTAATCTTTTTGGCGGTTTAGTTTCGTTTCCCGGAATGAGGATTAGACCTCATTTCTTTTCACATCTTTTTCCTTTTCTCTTTTTCCTTTTTTTCTTTTTTCTTTTTCCTTCTTCTTTTCTTTTTCCTTTCTTTTTCTTTTTTTCTTCTTTTTCTTTTTTCTTTTCTCTCTCCCCGCGTCCGAACCCCCCCGATCGGCTCTCTCTCTCTCTTCTCTCTCCTCACCCATGGCCGGAAACTTCAACAGCCCAGACCGCCGCCGTCCGGCCACCGTTTGGCCCACCGCCGGTCTCGTTCGAACCCCCTCCCTCCAGTGCACCTTCCCACCAAATATCTTCCCCTGCCGACCGGCCGTTTGGCTAGAAAAGCCATTTGAAGCCCCATGGTTTTTCCTCCGTACCGCCGCCGTCGCTCCACCTCCGGCCACCATTTCTTCACCACTTCATCACCGGTCCCTTGCCGTCCTAACCCACCCATTTTCGGCCTCCAACGACCACCGGAACAGCTCCTACGAGCTTAATTTCCGATTTGCACTTTCTGGCCATTTCCGGCGATTCCGCCGCCACCCACGGCCGTTCATCACTTCCAATAGCTTCACAACCATCCCTAGACCATTCCCTATCAATTTCATGTCCTAGTTTGTCCCCGTTCAAAAGTGAGTTTTTTCAAACCCACGGCCACAGTGAATTTTCACTGTGACGTTGCTTTTCCGCCGCCGTTTGCAACGCCGCTTGTTTTCTAAAATTACCGTATAGCGCTGTAAGTATTTTCCAAACCCTATTTTCAGATTTAAATATATATCGCTCATTCAATTTATTTATTGTTGTTGGTTGTTGATTCCGGACTGAGTCCGAGGAGTTTCGGGGGTCGGATGGATGGAGGACGGAGTTGTCTGTTTAATTGATTTATGTTGTTTGATCATTTTATTATGCATTGTTATGGCATTGCATGGTGCATGCACGTGTGTTTGTGGAATTGTGTGAAAAGCCTGTGTATTGGAGTGAGTGGTTTTACGGGTGCGTGTGTATCACGGGCCCAAGCCGGGATGGGTTATTATCTCGGTGGAGCTCCTCTGGTCACTCGGGAGCGGAATAAACTGAGTGATGTCCCCTGAGTTGTCGCTAGACGACGGGAGCGGGACTAGGGGTTGCTTGGCTACGAACGCACCGGGCGCGGAATCGGGCATCGCCCTACGCACCAACTCCGTGGCCCTTTGCTGGTGAGGGCTAGAGGATGCTTGGCTACGCACGCGCGGGGCACGGAACTGTGCATCGCTTGTTAGGTGTCACACGCGCGGTGGTACTCTGCGGTGTGGCACTGGAGCCAGGGTGTGCGGATGACCCCTAGGGGAGGTCATGGTGCACGCGGTTAAAATTGGATAATGGTTTGAGAGGCCAAATGGGACTTTTGGCGTGGTATTGGGCCAAATGGACTTTTGGCGAGATATTGGGCCAAATGTGACTTTTGGTGTGTTAGTTAGAAAGGTTGTGTGTTTTTGGGCCAAATGGGTTTTTGGCGTGTGTGGAAAACGGGTGTTTTATGGGCTTTGTGCATTGGGCATGTTTCATGCATCTTGTTTGAGTTTTATGTGTTTTTATCTGGTAGTGTTTGGGTTTTACTTACCTGCGGTACCATTTTTGGTTCCGTAGCTTTTGGTGCAGAGTTAGAGGACGAAGAGGAGGAGGCTGAGCCCGAGGATGCGGCTCCGCCGGGCTGCTGATGCTATGTTTTATATTTGTTTAAAACTGTATTTGTGTTTTGTAATATTTTATCTATGTACGTTTTAAATAGCTTGTATTACGTTAAGAAAAATTCTGGTACTTAGTTATGACTTTCGTTATCCGCTGCGTGTTCTTTCGTGCACATTTGTTGCCTTTGCACACACTTGGCACCCGTCGATAGGGTGGTGACCCGGGTTGTCACCATCCGGACGTATCGATTTCCCCGTGTTCGGGCGTGGGGATTTGGGGGCGTCACAAATACTATTTATACAATGTTAGAAATACTTTTAGTATCCAAAGATGCCTATATCTTCTAGGAATTAAACCAATAACCCCAATCTCTTAACTGTAATTTAATATAAATATATATATATATAACTACAAATCAACAGTTGGAAAGATTTTTTTTTTTTTTATAGATATATTTAACAGTTACAGAATACAGTAGTCAACAGGATGGTAGGTTCCAATATTCATCTCAAACCAACAAATAAAATGCATGAAATATAAATAGAAAAAGAGAGATCCGGAGCTAATGACTTGACCTCCACCCAATTCCCACAAAAGGAAACCACTTGAAATGGTTTTATTATAGTTTGATAAACGGACTGTAATACTACGATTGTAAGTCATAATGATGTGATTTATGCTATATTTCGCTGGTCTGGAATGGCTACAAGAGACTTTACTACATTTTTGCCAAGATCCTTGGTTAGGAGAAGTGAAACATAAGAGATGCGTCAAATCACTGGCAGACAAGCATTAAGGATTATGGCCACGTGCCACTCTATAAGAGTGGAGGTTGGTTAGATTTGAAGGATCCGAGGTCACTAGCCCTGAAAATGTTGCCAATGGCGGTAACAAGCACTCTTTGATGCCATGGCGTGCGGATCTCATGCGCAATTTGATAAGCGTTGCTTTGTTTGACATTATGCTTCTGCTATCTAAAGGATTGGCGGTTGAAGAGTCATCCAATGGGATGCATGGTGGTCATGGAGGGTCGAAAAGCCTAGATTGACATTTTTTCTTATTATGGATGGAAAACAAAATAAAAACTAGAAAAAAAGGTTTAGACAGTTTTTGGACAAGTCAAACAAGAGTAAGGAAGGGAATGTGCCAAAGCTCCAGCCCAGGGTGGAGAAGATGGGATCTTTGGGTTTTTGGTTAAGTGCAAAATCGTTTAGAGAGAGAGAGGCACCGCTATAGAATGACGATTAAGGTCTCGTTTGGATTTACAATTGATATCAACTCATCTCATTAAATCATTACTATTTTTTTAAATATCTATATAAAATATAATAAATAATTAATTTTTTTAAATTTTAAAATAATAATAATATTAAAAACTAATATTTTATTAAAATTTTAATTTTTATCTCAACATATCTCAATTTAATTCAGTATCCAAACCTTATTTTAGTTATCAAGAAGGAATTTCATTGTTGCCTCATTCCTACTTTATATTTTAAGATCGATCATAAGGAAAAAGGCTAGTCCGCGCAACACAGTTTTGTACGAGGAGACAAAGAAACACTTTTGTACGAGGAGACAAAGGAGAGGGTAGATTAGATCCCCATCCTAATATCATAAACATTTTACATTAATAATTTTTAATATTCGATATAAAAAGTTGCATCATATCAATAATGTGATGCGATTATTGCTTCTAAATTCTAAGAAGTGGCGTTATTCTAATTATAATAATTTCACTATTTTTCTTACTTGATCAATAAAATTAATCTAAACCTGTTATTGGTTTTTTTATTTATTTTTTATTTTGCCGCATGCGCGCGCGCGCGCACACATATATATATATATATATAAAGCCCGCCCTTGATTTATCTTTTGATATAATTATTCATAAATGATTTGCATATATTAAAAGACTGTGGCTGGCGGGTCACCATCTACGGAATTTGATAGACCAACGGTCCAACCGAAAACCATAAATAGTGGCACTGTTTTCTTCACGAGCAATTACACATGATGAAGACCGTTGTAAAAATTATGGTTGCGCATAATTTTATATGGATCCATATTTTATGATCCATCTTATATATATATATATATATATATATATATTTTTTTTTTTTTAACTATAAATATGGATATTCGGATTATAACCAGATTTAATCCGGATCTAGATATCTGAATTGTATCGGGATTTAATCTAGATTTATTAATATTTTTTTATAAATTAAAAAAAAAACTGTTTAAACTTTAAAAAAATATTTTTATGGCATTTTAAAAAAAAAATTATGACGTTATGTTAAATTACCTAGATTTTATCTCTTGAACATTATAACTGTTTCTCTTTCTCTATCCACAATCCTCTCCTCTTCTCTCTATAATTGGTGACTTTTGGTAAAGTGCAGACTAAGCCGGGTTTCTAAATTGCAATATCCAACGAGGTAACGAACATAATCCCAACAATTCCAGCTCTTCTCTCATGCCTATATGCATGTTCAAGAGATAAAATTGGTGGGCTTTTCCGAGAGAAGACGAGGGCTTCTAAAGAAAGCTGAAGATCTTTATGTTCTGTGTGATGCTGAGGTTGCGCTCATCATCTTCTCAGTTACTAGAATTCAAGTTTTAAAATTTGGATAATTAAAAACAAAGAAAGAAAAAAGGGATCCGGTTACGGATATCCGGATTGCAAAACCAAATCTGTAACCATATCCAGGTTTATCTTATCCGCTCGGGTGTAATCTAGGTGAATAACTGCCCGGATGCACCCAAGTTCCAGGTTTTGGACCAGATTGGAAAACAAAATGGGGCTTGTTTCTACACTCATAGTAAAAATGTCTCACCTCATTTTATTTTACAGAAATGCTGAATGCAATCGGTTAAGGGAACCGCCATGAAACCCTTGCCCATGTGGAAAAAAATGAACTAGTGTGTTTCGTTTGCAATCAAATAAAACGGTGCATTTTTTTCTCCTTTTCCTTTCTCTCCATCCGACTCCTCTCCGTCATTCTCCTTCATCCTTTCCCTTCTCCATCCTTCTCTCATTCATTTTCCCCTTATTGCTTACAAGCACCGACTATGAGTCATAAGAAAGTCACATACTTCCATGCAAAATTGAGGAAGCCTGAAAATTAAAGACCTTTCCACCGTGTTGTTAAGAATTCAAAGAGAGCGCTTACTCTGACTCCTTCAAACACTTCCAAGAGAAAATACTTTCGAAAACAAAAAGCATAAAAAGTTTTATCAATATTAGAATCTAAAACAGATTATGGTAAAGAAATTGAAAGCAGCAAAAACAAGGAGCACCTCAAGGTCTTTAACAGTCCTCCACGTATGCATTGTACGAATTAACAACAAGATAATCTAGCAAATTCAATGAAAATAAAATAATTTAAACAAGGGCATTAAAACAGAGAGAATGATATAAATATACGAAATTTGCAAGCCAATGGGGATAGAATTTTAAAAAGCGAAAGCAAAGTGGAAAAAGAAGAGAGAACGGAAAGAACAACGGATCTAGGCATAAGAGTCATCCAAAAATGGCAAAAAACAACGAAACAAAAAGGAAAACGAATTTGGAAGAAGTACTTGAAAAGAATGGAAGTGAATCTAGGGTTTTGATAAGCCGAAGCAAAAGAATTCACTCTGAGAGCACATGAATCCAAGAGAGACTGAGCAAGATGTCCTTCTATGAGTATTTGTAAGTAAGAAGGGAGACACGAATGGGAGAATGATGGAGAAGGGAAAGGACGAAGGAGAAGGCTAGAGAGGAGTCGGATGGAGAGAAAGAAAAAAGAGAAAAAAACGCACCGTTTTGTTTGATTGCAAACGAAACAGACCGTTTCATTTTTTTCCACGTGTTCAAGGGTTACACGATGGTTTCCCAGCCAATGGCATTTAGCATTTCTGTTTATTTTATCTTATCATTATAATTTTTTCAAATTTTCACATAAAATATAATAAATAAATCAATTTTTTCAAATCTCAAAATGATAATAATATTAAAAATAATATTCTAATAATATTTTATTCAACTTTTAACTTTCATCTAAAACCATCTTATTTCATCTTCACTATCTAAATTGTACCTAAATTGTACAAATTTTGTGTAATACTCTTCTTAAAAGAAAAAAAAAAAAATCTTCTATTAAAAAATATCATATTTTTATAAGGTCCTTCGGATGGCTACTTTTATCATCTTTTTGCTTTGAATTTCCAAAAAAAAAAAAATAATAAAATAAATTATTTGTAAGTTAGCTATATAAACCCACTTTCCATTATGGAAAAGCGTAGTTTATAATTCAAATCTTCTATAAATTAAATAATATTTATGTCAATGATATGAATAATCTGCACACCAAGTTATAAGTAGTGTTGGAGAGGTTTTCTCAAAGGCACGAGCCCAGCCCAATGAATAGCAACACCTCATCTAAAGCAAAGCTGAGGCTCACTTGGCTTCTCAACGGCCCACATGAGAAGCCCCCAACTTAGCCAAGTACAGACCGGGGTATCGAGTCAAGCTAGCCGAAAGGCGCACGTCGCATTAAATAAGGACTATCAAGGAGCGTCCCTCAGCTCGGCCGCAGGGCATGGGTTGTTGACTTCAGACATAGGTATAAAGCTAGCCTTCCAAACTCTAGGAAAGGAGGTCAGTAATCCAGAATTTATGAATATATATTCATCTCCTCTGATGCTTAAGTTAGCTCTTCATCAACTCAAGGCTAACTTAAGCATCGGAGGCTCCTTTCGGCCATCCCACATAGTAGCTAGATCCTAGAGTTGTTTGTATATAGAGGAACAGGTTGAAGGACATAACCGTCAGGGACCCGGCCCAAAGGTATATGAAACACGACATCCAATATTGTCCAACCAATGAGTCCAAAACAAAAATGTAAAGAGAAACGTTAGATATACACATAAATTTTATAGAAGAAAGTCTACATATATATATATGGATATGGCTTAATGTAATAAATATGTCAGATTTTTTTGTAAGAATAGAAAATATTTTAAAATCTGATTGATTACATTAAATAATGTCAATAAATAAACTTTATTATGTACTATTGGTATGTAAACCGGATATTTATCAACATACACTACAAAAAATTTACTTTTAAGGACGAAATAATTTAGGGACAACTAAATTTTGTCCCTAAAAGTAAGTATTAGAGACTTAAATTTCATCTCAAAACATGGATGACTTTATAAAACCGTTCAAATGGTTAAATACCCATTTGAATGGGATTTTTTGTGACGATTTAGATCGTCTCAAGAAGTCAAAATCATTTGAACTGCAAAAATTCAGTTCGAACAAGGTTAATGATTGTTCGAATGGTGTATAATCTGTTTGAATAATCTTGACAGGGACAATTTCGAACATAATATATATTTATTTGAACAGATTGTTTGGTGGAAAATTAAATTAAAAAATTGCTAGGAATTTTTTAAACTTATTGGAACGGAACATACCTCGTTCAAATGCATAAACAAATGTTCGAACGGAAATGTTTAATTATAATAATATATTGTTAAAGAGGTTAAAAATATTAAAGTAATTAATATTTTTTCCATTAATTTATTATCATTTTCAAAATATAAAAAATGTGTATATATTATATATTATGATTTACGGAGAATTAAAATATTTACGAATTCAAAAATTACTTTTATGTAAATAATTTAAAAATATTTTAGTGCTTTCTTTCACGTAAAATAAGATTTTTAGTTAAATAAATATTACTTTAAAGATAATATTATTTTTTAGATGATCGTGAGCGGTAAGTATAATGAAAAAAAAAAAACATAATTAACAATAAAGATCCTAGCAAACACTAAAAATAAAAACCATAAAATAATTACATTCCAAAACTCTAACGTTCGATACAACATAAAAATCGTAAATTAATAACTAAAACTATCTATTTGTTAAATAAATCAAGATCCTCCTGTAAAATAGTTACGCGTCCATCTATCTCGTTAAGCTTCTCCATGATGGGTTTAATGAACTCCTGCTTCATAATTTGGTGGTGCTCCATCAACAGAGCTCATACTTCATCTAAAGTAACACCAACAGGCTATCTCTCAACATTGGTAGCAGTAGTTGAAGCTGGATCGGTCGGCGGAGCACTATCCTATATTGTAGGAGTCTTTGACAAGTAACCCTTGCTCTTACTGAATGTGATCTTGTTAAGGGGCCCTATCTGTGGTGACCTCCGCTCATTTCCTTGCATTGTAACCCCTGATCAGAGTAGGATGTTAGATATCGGTAGTGCAAATGGTAGACTACCTCCACTCAAATAGCAGGACTCCGATTGAATGTGGAGGAAGAAATACAATGCCAGATCAATCACCTCTCCCTATGTTATCTGCAACAAAAATCTAGCTCGCTCGATCTTGAAATCAGTCTTGTATTTTTTCGAATCGATGTTATACTCAACAATCAGATTAAGCATTCTGAAAAATGCTATACAGTTGGCGTATCGGATCACCTGCCGCCATCATATGAAGGAGATGAAGGGTCTCGCACTAGCTGATGTACCTGATCGTCTATGAGACCATCATTAGCTAGATCATCACTGCCGTCACTATCATCCAAGTTAGCATCCAGCTCATCGATCTCTACATCCAGCGCTGGCGATGAGGATGAGGCCAGTGTGTGCACATCAGATGGTGCAACCACTAGTCCTGGTGTAGGCGCCGCAACCACTATAGGATATGCACTAGGCATGAGCAGAATATCAAGGAACTCAACAATAACATGGGAGAGAAGATGATACTCACTCCCCAAACCGAAAAGTTGTAGCATAGAGTGTCACCAAGTTGCTCTCCCATGGCACGGTAAAACTCACCAACCATCTTTGGATATGCTATCCCCCTCTGTTGGCAAATCGGTGTCCATCCCTAATCGGTGATGATGGAGTGTATGCTCTGTCCCTCCCATGCAAGATCGTGAAAGTCATCCAGAATGATCTTCCGCTCAACTAGTGTAGGCCTCACTTGCTAAGCGTGAGTTGCTCCGCTACTTTGGCCAGTCTGATCTCGGGAACATTTTCTTCTGCTAGTTTCCATTAGTATATTGTTGATCTGCAGAACAATAATGAAAGTAAGAATATAATTAAAATAATTATGTAATTATATTATTGAAGAATTATACTATATTGAAATAAATTAAAATAAATAGTTCAAACAAAACATATTCTGTTCAAACGAGCCATCCTGTTCCTATTCATTCGAACAAGCAGCAGCCACATTCGAACACTAGAATTGGTGTTCAAACAAATATATTTTGGTCGTTCAAATGCGTGATCTATGTTTGAACGAAAATAAAGCTATTTGGAAACTCCTCATCTGAATGGATACCAGTCCGTTCGAATAATTGATGGCTAACTGCTATTTTCTTTCGAATGAAAAATTAATCCGTTCGAATGACCAATTAAGTAGTTCGAATGAATTAATATATGTTGAAAAATACGCATTCAAACGAATTGAACCTGTTCAAATGAAACCTGTGCCAAACAGCCATGGCCGAGTCAACTTAGCCCTGAGTGTAAAAACTTGGTTTTAATCGGTAGAAATGATTTAGAAGTGAAACCCCATCATTTCTACCGATTATATCGGTGTCATTTGGCACTAAAACACCAAAATGTTGTCGGATTGATTCAAAATCCAACAACTTCAAACCCTAACTAATTTACCAAAAAAAAAAAAAATACAATAGTTAAGTTTATAGGACCCATACCTCTTAGAAGTGAGAAATTTGAAGTAGTACGGTGGAGCTCATGGTGGAGTTGGTGGCAGCGAATGGAGGAGAGGTGGAGGATGGAGGAGAAATTTTGTTTATTTTTCATTTGAATGTAAATGGCAATATTAGAACTGGGTATATTAATCGTGATGTCACATTCAAACAGGTAAATTCCCCATTTGAACTAATTTCATTTGAACATTAAAGATATTGGTTTGAACGTTTATTATATACTTAAATGTAGTTCGAAGGGATATACGTTCGAATGGTTAATATACTAATATATTTCAAATTATATTACTAATACTAACATATAATAATACTAATATTACAAAGTGCAAAAGTACAAAACTACTAATTATACTTTACTAGTATAGATATAATATATATTATATAAATAAATATAGTATATAATATAATATACTTAACTAGAATATATATAATATAGTATATTGTATATTCACTAAGCATGTATAATATATATAAACCAGTATATATAATATTTTATATAAGTATATAGTATAATATAAGTATATATAATATACTTATATTATTATGAGCTTTTATCTTTCTCACTTGAATGTATTATAAAAATATTTAATAATTTTTCTTTTATTGTTTCATATGCATCTAATTCCTTAAATAGTTAATATAATTATATAATATATTGTAACTAGTATATATATAATATACTTATATTATTACTTATCCTATACTTATGCTATTATTTATATTGTAAGTATAAGTAATAGTGATAATTAATATTATACTATGACTTATATTATATTATACTTATAGTATTATACTATTACTTATATTATACTAGAGTGATACTTAGGGTCATAATGGAGCCGAGAAGAGTTGGTCTTTGGCTTGTTGAGCTTGGCTCAACTCAAAATACTCGAACTTGAGCTCAAGCCAGAGAATAAATTCTTTGTTCAAGCTCGACTCGATAAACTAAACTCTCAACTCGAGTTTGAGCTCAAGCTTTTCCCACAAACGAGTTTGAGTCGAGCAGAGCTCAAGCTCAAATTGTAGAAGATCTAATATTGAATTTATACAATTAATAAGTAGAACCTCTATTGAATTATAAAATTTTAAAAAAATTTATAAAAAATTAATATCTAGCTAGTTGATATTTATCTAAAATAACAATATATTATATGCCTACATATATTATTAATACATACACTTAATATAATAGCATATATCTATTTCATATATGGTTTCCATATACAAGGATATGAAATTATTAAATTTTATCGACTAATTATTATACAAATTATAAAAATATACCTATGAAATATATTCACTATATAAACATAAGTAATTAGATTACATATTATATATTTAATTATAAAAGTGGTATGCTTATCTTATTAGCTAATACATACATATATATATATATATATATATGTATGTATATATACACATAAGTGTATGTATATATATGTATATATCAATCTATGAATTAGTTTTAATCGACATGAGCAGACTGGTTCATTTACAACCGCAATGATACTTAGTATTATATTATTATATATACTAGATAGGTAATTATATAGTGTGTATGCTTTTAATATATACTAATATATATATATATATTTATATAAATTATATTAGAATAAATATAGACACTAATATAATGCATGCTATAATGCGTCTATTTGAATGGATATGCTAGTAGTTTGAATAGAATAAACTTTCGTTCGAACATAATATATATACTTCGTTCGAATGAATTTGTCTCGTAGAATGTGTTTGGAGGGAAACTTCACATAAAAAATTAGAATATTCACTCATTCGTACGTAAAATTCCCCATTCGAATACATTGGTTGAACACAGATTTGAAATTACCATCGTTGCTTCTCTTCATTTAAAGAATATGCCGTGGAATATTCTTAATTTTTCGTTCGAACTTGTATCTAATCCATTCGAACTCCAAATGTAGATAGGCAAAAATTTGCAATTTTTTTACTTTTCACGTACGAAATGGTAAATTACTTGTTTGAATGGTACTTCACAGATTCATAAGGCTGTACCTTCAGTTTATTTTCATGTAGAAGAAAAATTTTGGAGATAGAGCAAGCTGGCCAGGCGATTTTATGTGCATGTGTTGTGGAGAGAGAGAGAGAGAGAGAGAGAGAGAGAGAGAGAGAGAGGATCCTTTCTAGTGAGAGAGAATGAATTCTTTAGAGAGAGTAGAGGTATTTTGTTTTTATTTTGTTTTTTTTTTGTTTTTAGTTTATATATTTTGTTGTATTGAATTTGATTAAAGGTTTTTCTTATAATGTTTTATGTATATGTAGGTATTGTGGAATCATATTTGTTATTGGTTTGCAAAAATTTGAGGTAAAATTTCTTATTTTTACTAAATGTTGATTTGTATGATTTGAGAGAGTGTTTGGGATTGTTAATTAGTTAGATTTGGTAATGTATTGGTGATTTCTAATGTGATTTGGTAATGCATTGGTGATTTGTAATGTGATTTGGTAATATATTTGTGATTCTTAATGTGATTAGGTAAGATGATTAGGTGATGATAGGTATTGGGGAATTTGTGTATGATTTTTGGTATTTGTATTTGATGAAGTCGGTATATAGAAGTTGGTGTTTTGTAATTGATGAAGTTGGTATTTAGTGTAATATTGTTAATTTTGTTAGTATGTTATTTTAATTTGGGATTTGTTAGAATATTGTTTTGTTTGTGCATTGTAATTTGGGGATTTATTAAAATATGTTGGGTATGTTGTGTGAAATTTGTATGTATATTTGGGGATTTGTTAGAATATTGTTTTGATCGTGTATGTTAATTTGGGATTTGTTAAAACATGTTGGGTATATTGTGTAAAATGTTTATGTATATTTGGAAATTTTTTAGAATATTGTATGTTCTGTTTGTGTATGTTAATATGTTATTAGTTAGTTAGTGTATATTAATTTGGTATGTTAGTGTATGTTAATTAGTGTATTTGTGTATGTTAAATTGGTATGTTGCATAAAAGATGTTAGTATGTTAGTGTATGTTAATTTGGTATGTTGCATAAAAATTCCAAATTAAAATTGATAAAATTACTATATTCTAATTTAAAACCCAAAGTATTCCAATTATCTCCATAAAACACCCAAATTAAGATAATATCATTAATTTGTATGTATTGAAATTTATTTAATTTAAAGATATTAATTTAGAACCCAAATTTGCCAAGCTTTAAACATAAACTAAATCAATAAATCAATATAAATTTACAAAAAATAAATTAAATCAAATTAATGATCTATATACTAAATATATAGATACATTTTTAAATATTAGTATAATAATACCCTAATTAATAAGTTTGAATGATAATAAAACTTAATAGAAGACTTTAATTAATAAATTTACAAAAAATAAATTAAAACTTGAAAATGATCTATATATTAAATATATTCTAAAGTTAGTAATAGTATAATAATACCCTAATAATAAGTTTGAATAATAATAAAAATTAATGAAAGAAGACTTTAATAAATTAAAACTTGGAAATGATCAATATATTAAACCAACAAATCGATTACCTATGTATTAAACCAAAAAATCAATTACTTCAAATATATTCTAAGTGTATATTTTGTACAAACTAAAGGTTTGGTTTACTAGTTAGGACTTGAATGTTAGTATTATTTTTATATAATATTGAATCTTAGACCCGTTCGAGAGTTGTGGCCAAATATTCTCTTAAATAATGTTTGGATACAATTCTTGAATTATCCAAAGTGGACAGTTTGAGATTCTATCATCTATATGGCAGATATATTCAGTCTAAACTCTTATATTAGGGTTAGAAGTTTCAGTTTAGTATTTCCTAACATTCTTTGGGTGTGTGATCCGTAAGTTGCTAAGCCCATGGATAAGGTCAAGGACTTAGTGTGACTAGCATACTTAAAGAATTGTAGGGAAATGCTGCTGAAATTTTGACTAATATGATAGTTTTGGACTGAGACTATATGTGATATAAATGATAGCCTATCGAATAGGATAGGACCAACTACCTTATGGATGAGACAGAAGCATTGAATATGAAAAAGACTCTAAATATTGGTTATCCATGAATTAGGTTTTTTTTATAGATAGTGGACGAATAATGGAATTATAATGGAGAAGAGTTGGATGTTATTGGGAGATAGACTTGGTCAAGACTATAATGAGTATGAACAAGGGGTGAAGATTTTTGTAAAATTTTCTCGCGGAAATTTTTATAGTCAATGATTTATAAGATGTCTGTGCAAGAAGTGCAAAAACTTTAGTTCTTATAATTTGGTGATAGTAGAGGACCATTTATTTGTAAATGGAATAGACCCTAAATACTCACATTGGGTCTTACATGGCAAACCATTTCCTAAATCAGTTAGATTTAGCAGTCAATCCAATCAGATAAAGGAAGGTAACAAGATCAACATGGAGGAAGGAAGCGTAAATGTTTCTGATGATAGTAGTGATAATGGAGAGGATATGACTGACATATTAGGGGATATTGGCGCAGGCATATTTGGAAAAGGAACATCTACACAATCATCTGAGGGAAATGAAAACTTTGAAAGACTATGGGGGGATGCACAACGAAAATTATATGAGGGGTGCACCTGTCATAGTAAGTTATCATTCACTGTGAGGCTGCTTCATATTAAGTCTATTAGTCGTATTTCTACAAAGGTCATCGACATGTTGCTAGAATTATTTAAAGAAACTCTCCTAATGGATAACGTAGTACCTCGTAGTTTTTTTGAAGTGAAGAAATTAAAGTGAGAGCTAGGATTTGATTATAATATCATCCATGTATGTAAGAATGATTGTGTTCTCTTCTAGAAAGAATATGCAAAATTTGATTCATGTTTAGTGTGTTATGAGTCAAAGTGGACATCAGATAAGCGTAATGTACCCCATAAAGTGTTAAAGACATTTTCCGTTAATTTCTCGACTTCAAAGATTGTTTACTTCACGGATGACTGCGAAAGATATAACTTGGCATCACATAGAAAGAGTAAAAAATGATCAATTCCTCTCTCATCCAACAGATTCCTTACAATGTAAGAAATTTAATGACGAGTATCCATGATTTGCTGAAGAATCTTGTAATGTATGTCTTGATTTAGCAACTGATGGTTTTAATCCATTTGGCAACATGAGCACTTCTCATAATACTTGACTTGTCATATTAATGTCATATAATTTGCCACCATGGAAGTGTATGAAGGATCCTTATTTTATGATGACTCTACTGATCCCAGGACTAAGGTCACCAAGGAACGAAATAGACGTATATCTGCAGCCAATGATAGTAGAGTTGAAAGAGTTGTGGGAGCAAGATGTCAGTACATATGATGCGGCCTTGTTGCGGGAATTCAATATGCATGCTGCAGTACTGTGGTTAATAAATAATTTTCCAACATACAAGAACTTGTCTGGGTGGAGCACAAAAGGTAAAATGGTTTGTCCTGTTTGTAATAAAGATACATAGTCTCAGTGGTTAACAAATGGACAGAAAATATGTTTTATGGGATACCGTTGATATTTACCTCATGATCATAGATGGCGTTCAAATATAGCGATGTTTGATGGAAATGTTGATCATGGGTCATCAACGCTAGAGTACTCTGGTGGTGATATTCTTGAGTAATTAGAAGATGTTCTAGAAAACAGATGTGAAAAGGATGCAAGAGCTCGGAAGAGAAAATGACAAGTAGTGAAATTGAATTGGACCAAAAAAAGTATTTTCTTTAAGTTGCCATGCTAGTCTACTTTGATATGGCGCCACAATCTAAACGCTATGCACATTGAAAGAAATATATGTGAGAATATTTAGGGCACTATGATGTCAATAGAAGGGAAGACAAAATATATAGCTAACTCTCATAAATATTTAAAGGAGTTGAGGATAAAACCAGAGTTGCATTTACAAGCTAATGAGTTGTCAGGCTATATGCCCATCGATTGGTATACACTGTCAAATGATGAGATAAGGAAATTCTATAACTTGTTCATAACTATGAAATTACTCGATGAATATGCTTTGAACATGTCAAGATGTGTTCAAACTCATGATTGAAAGATAACTAGTCTTAAAAATCATGACTGTCATGTATTTCTGCAACATCTATTGCCACTTGGTGTGCTTGGAAAGCTTACTTGAGATGTTCATACAGCTTTTACAGAATTAGGAGGATTTTTTAGGGACATTTGTAGTAGATCATTGAAAGTTGATGCATTGTTTAAAAATGGAAGCTGACATTACAGTGATATTGTGTACATTAGAGAGTTTGTACCCACCTTCATTATTTGATGTAATGATTCATTAGGCTATGCACCTACCTCGTGAGGCTTTAGTTGCTGGCCTGGTTCAATTAGATGGATGTATCCTATTGAACAGTTTTCAGAAAAACTTAAGCAATTAGTGGGCAATAAGGCTCTTCCAGAAGATTCGATTGCAGAATCATACATTGATAATGAATGACATATATTTTGTTCAATGTATTTGTGTGGGGTTGATACTAGATTTATGAGATAGGATCGAAATTATGAAAGTGGACAAATGGAGGTTTCATTATCATTTTCCATGTTTTCTCAAACCGTACGTCTCATAGGCAAACAAGGTGGCTATGACCTAAGTGGACAAGAGTTTGATAGAGCTCGATGATATGTCTTGAATAATTGTGCAGAAATTTAGCGCTACTTGAGATTAGTGATGAATCTTCGTATCAATAAAGTTTTGCATATTCAAGTTATACAAATTAATATTTAACATGAACATGCGCAGTGAACAATTACAACTACTTCGCACTGGTGGTGTACCTGACATAGAAAAGAAGCTTGAAGAGGAATTCACCTCGTGGTTTGAATATATGGTATTATTCTAAAAATAAATTTAGTGGTATCTATGAACTTCATACCATTACACTATACATTTTTTCTATTAATATCTGATATAACTAAATTTATTTATTGATTTAGATACAATCAAAATATGCTAAAAATTCAGGTGAAATCTCACCAGAATTGTATGCATTGGCATGTGGTCCATCCAGGCAAGCCATCCAATACTCAGGATGTTTGGTGCATGGATATAGATTTCACACATGTGACAAAGAATGATACAGAAAAATTCAAACTTATGGAGTCATAGTCAAAGGAAGCCATGAGAATGATAATATTGACTTTTACGAAGTTGTAAAAGATATCATAGAGTTAAAATACGTAGGAGGATAAATGGTCTAGTTGTTTTAATATACTTAGTGGGATGTTTCAAATCCTAGGTTGGGAGTGCATAAGGATGAATATTTTGTCAATGTGAACACATCTCGCACATGGTATAAAGACGATACTTTCGTTCTTGCTTGCCAAGCGAATCAAGTCTTTTATTTAGATGATCTGAAGTACGGGAACTCATGGTGAGTGGTGGAGAAGTTTGCACCAAGAAATGTATATGATTACATTCCAGAGGCAGACAAACCATATGAAGAATTTGATAGTCCAATAAATGAAGAAGCATATCAAGAAAATGAATCAGGCATCAATCTATTTGTTGATCTAAGCCAATATGACATAGTCTCATTGCGTAGAAAAGAAGTTGAACCAAAAGTAATTGGGGGTGAAATGTTGAAAAAACTTGAATCAACTGAAGTGTCTAGTGAGGATAAGGGCGACTGGTCTAGCAAAATTGATAGTGAATGAATCTATAAATATCAATCTTATAAATATCTGCAATGTTTGTGCATACTATATATAATTTATTACAAGTTTAAATAGATATGCCTCTCAAACGCAAAGCAACATGTGTGCCATCCCCATCCATTATTGACTCCTCATGTAGTTCACACCTACCATCAATAGTGGGCCAACATCACCATCAAATTAAATGACACATTTAATGCTTGATTTAAGTAATCTATATTATTGCAATAAATAAATTTAATAAAAATATGTGGTTTAATTACTGTATATATAGCTGTTGTAAGCCAACGCCGAGGTTGAAACACTACGAGGGGTGTCTGCATAAAGAAAGTAAGGGAAGTAGGCAAAATTAAAGTTGAAAATTCCTGATGATCCAACCGCTGGCTCTGGGGATTTGGTAGCTTGGCTTGCTTCTTATGTTGGTAACCTTACTCGCACGTATGTACCAATGGTTACATCTTCCTGGGTTAAAGTTCCCTAAGATGTGAAATACGACATCAAAAAATGTTGCCTAGTAACAAGCTACATCCCAAGAAACTAAGTATAACACGTTGATTTAAAGTTTGTTTGTATTTATACTAATTGTTTATAATTTACTCAAGAACGAGTTTGAACTTAATTTTGGCCGACGAGAGGATCGACTAATGGTTGACGAGCTAATATCAAATGCATTCCGGAGGTACAAAAGTAGATGTCATGCACACTATCAGAAGTGCAATACTATGATAGAAGTGCATCAAAATTCATTCCAAGCAATGCTACCAAACGAATGGGAGAATGTTTGTGATATGTTTAAAGATCGTGCTTATTAGGTAATTTTGTTGCTATTTTTTTTTAATAGTATATGATAAATGTTTAACATACAGTTATAATTTTTTTTTAACAATGGGCTATTGTGAACAAAATAAATATATCAAATTTAATGATACACCATCATGTAGATTCTCGATCTTTTCATTATTTGTCTAAAAAAAATAGTCAGTTATTCTAGTCCTCATTAAATATTAAGATATACATTTTTCCGATTAAGTTCTAGTCTAGATTTCCATTTTGCATCAAGAAAAATGTCCTACTAATTATGATCTAACCCAATTGTATGTTAAAGCACATAAAAATCGTGATGATGCTTGAACCAGTCCCGAAGCAGAGGCAAATTATATAAGTTAAAGTTTATTTAATTCAAGTCTAATACAATATTTTTGTTAATTATATTAACTTTAATGTTTTCTTTTAGGACAAGATGATATCTCTTAAGGAAACTGTTGTACATCTATCTGATAAATCAACTATCAACGATGCTCAGATCCTTTCTCAATTTCTTTAATCACATTCTGGATATTTGAGGGGCTTAGGACGTTGCATGAAGCCATCCTCGACATCATCATCTTCTTCTAAAGCCAGATTGAATAATGACAAGATTAAGGCATTAGAGAAAGCAGCACTTGAGATAGAACATAGAACGTTTGAGGTCCAAGGAAAAGGAATTGTTGACTCGATTAGATCAAGCAGCAGATTTTGAAGTGAGATTAGAAGAGAACGTGCATAAGAGACTAGAGTTGAATAACCAAAAAATGTTTGAACAGTGGTAGCCAATTATGTCCCAAACCTCTATGCCACCACGACAATTTTAAAATTTATTTATTCTTTAATTGTCTTTCAATTATGATGTTCCAAAATATTTGAACAATTGTGATGTTTGAATTACAATATCTATAATATTAGTATGATATTTTTAATATTGTTCTGTAACATTAATAACGTTCGAATAGTAAATAACTTATTTGAACAGTCAATTACAATTTATAAATCCATTCGAACAAAAACTAACTCATTCGAACAAAAACTAACTCATTCGATCGACAACCAAGTAACACAGACAATAAAATATTTGTTCAAACAATATTAATATACAAAACCCCATTCGAACAGACAGAATTTTTTAAAATAAAAAGTCTATTCAAACGAAAAAATTTATATTCGAACACAAATCATTTGAAAAATTTATTCGTTCGAACCATAAAATCTGTTTGAACATGACCAAATATAATCATTACTTCGAATAAAAATTCTTATAGTTTGAACGGTATGTGTCAGTTTGAATAGATAGGTTTCCATTTAAACATTTTGTTAAGACGAAAATAATTTTTCTAAAAAAACCTGTTTGAACGGTTTCGACTTAGTCAACCTAATTTCGTCTTTAAAAATGATTTTTTGAAACAAAAATCACTTTCCATCTCCAATTATATTCCGAGATAGGCTTTTTGAGACAAAACAAAGACGAAATTTTTTCATCTACAAAAATATTTAGGAACACATTTTGAATTTTTAAAAATAAAATAATTTGTCTCAAAAAATCCAAACTCTTGTAGGGATAAAATATCTTCATTGATCTTTTTGTTCTCGCCGACGGATATATAGTACGTCACCATTCATCGTTTTCTTCATGCATGCATCCTCATGTATAAATCAAGGCCAGGCTCCAATAGCTAATGCCATTAAATTAGAGAGACCATGTGTATTAAAACCCGGTCTAAATATCATTTGTATTAGGTAACATAAGCGCTACACACTTTTTTAAATACTAGGTTAGGAGCACGTATAAAATACATTTGCTTAATTGGGTTAAACAAGTTTTTTACAAAAAATAATATGGTTTTTTAAAAAGAATTTGATTAATGAATAATTTAATGCATATAGACAAAAGCAAACTTTACATAATGATATGTCGGTAAATATAATAATTATATATTTAGATATATTAGAAAACAAAAAAATTAGTTCAAAATTAAAATCAAGATACATTAGAATAATACGGATAAATAAAAATAACATCATTGTCACCACAATAAATGTTACCACCACACTCAAAGAACACATAAAATTTGAGATTTTTTTTAGATGTTGGACGATAAATCCAAATCAGTATTTTGATATAATTTTTTTTTTTAATTTCGACATATTTGAACAACTTATAATTGTATCTAGTATTACTCTTTTAATATATGTATGGTAATATGATATATTATCTACTATGTTTAATTTATTGTGTAAATCAATTAATATAATAATTGATTTATTATATTTCTATTATTTTGTAGGGTTGCATTCACTTATATATAGGAATAGATGTTATGTATTCTATAACACAAATGAAAATAATAAAGATGTAGTCCTCATATTCTCTCTACCTTCTTGTCTGTTCTTCATCTCTTTTTATATTTTATAATATTTTATAAACTCTCAGCTAAGGGCCAGTTTGGATGGTACATATAGATATATAGTCAGTTTTTTCAAAATTAAAAAAATGTAAAGTAAACCTGCCATGTCAGCATAAAAATAGAAAATTATTAAAAATACAATAAAATATTAAAATATAAAATAAGTCAAATAAAGATAAATTTAAAAATGCTTTAAAAACTTTAACTTAAAAAAGAAGGAAAAAAATAGTTTATTTTCTTTTTAAAAAAAGTCAAAAGTAGTTATTATTTTAAAAACATTGAAGAATATAATAAGGCATCATAAAATAAAATAGAAAAATAGTTTTTTGTTTGTTTTATTTCTAGAAAGAGAAACTCCCACTTCTCTAGCCAAAAAAGCTACTCATTCTTTTCGTGTGTTTCCAATGGAGAGGAGATTGGCTCCCATCCTCCTCTCTGTTCATTTTGCAATACTGTTATCCTTGTGTTTTTTATCTCTCCTTTCCATCAGCTTAGTTTTGGTCATATATATCGTACTCCGGTGACCAATTTATCAACATGTGCCCCACCATGCAACTCCACCTCAAGATCTTTCAGATTTATCTCATCCCATCTCACAATTACTGGCGCATGGTCTCCACACACTATCACAGGTATGTGTGAAGAAACTTAGCCCACCACAGTCCAGCCCATTTGATGCTAGTTTTTCTACTATATGTTTCCGTTTTCAATAACCAATGATCTTGAGAAAGAGAATTCGAGTTTTTGTAGGAAACATTTCAAGACAACAAATTGTGCACAGCGCACCTTCAACTTCTACCGCTTTCAGTAGTGGCTTCATTGCTCGCACAACGGTGGCTTCCACCACAAACAAGGTAGTCGATAATGGCTTTTTCTCCTATTATTTTAATGATAAGTTTTTTATTTTCAAAATTTTTTGTTTTTTAGTTTATCTTTATATTTTGATTTTATTTAGTATTTCTTAACTATTTTATTTTTCTCATAAAAATTAATATAAAATTTTTTGTTTCTTATTTGTAAAGTTTTTTGTTTCTTTAAAAGTTCCTTAATTTATTTTTATTTTTATTTTATATTTTCAATGTTTTAAATTTTAAAAAGTTGATTGGATATAGTTTATTTTTTTAAGAAGAAGATGACCTCCGAATTTATTAGGAGCCCTCACTTAAGATGAATACCTGGTAACAATATGCTGACACCTTGGAATTAAATATTTAAAAAACCATAAATTAAGCTAAAAAGAAAAAAGAAGAATAGAGAGTAAAATAAAGCCATCAAACTATGATATGTATACACTTATCATTCTGTCAACCCTCCCAAAACACTCCCTATCCTATGTTTTAAGGATTAGCTTCACTCTCTTTAATTTAGCTGCTAATTTATAGAGACCCTTGCTTTGTACTTGCAAATTAGAATAACTATCATGCACTATCTTCTTGAAATCATGACGTTGGCATCGCATTCTCTGAAACCTGAAAGGATGCAGGCCATGAATGACATGATCAACGTGCCCTGAGGAGATCATGAACATAGGGCTATGGTACGAACATACCCCCTAGGTAGATGCTTAACTCTCAACTACCTGTAGGTTTCAGGAAGCTTTGGAGAAACTAGAACTCTGTCTAGTCTCCCCCCATATTCTAGATAGGACCTCTCATCCCTTGCACCATGTAACATTTGTTGGAGTATAGCATCAAAAATAGAAGATATGGAATTAAAAGCTAAATATGAGAAGGGCAGATTAGAGAATGTATATTGACAGTTATTTCTATTAATAAGCCACCATCTGTTATTCTCTTCTCATATCTGTATAAATACATGTAAAACGTTTGTATCAATTCATTCAATTCAGTAGCCTTAATGCAATATACGATAGCCTTCTTTTCTTTCTCTCTGTTTTTCTAGTTATCTAGAATTTAATCTTCTGTTTGTCAAGTTCTTAACATGGTATCAGAGCCATGTCAAGTTATTTCGTTTGTATATTGTATGTTGCCTCAGCCTTGGATCTATGGAATGAATTGAAGACTCGGTATTTGAGAAGTGATGGACCGAGAATATTTCATCTTGAGAAGTCATTAAGTTGCATTAATCAAGGTTCTTTATCAATCACAGAATATTTTAGTGCCTTCAAAACACTTTGGGATGAGTATGTGAGTTATCGTCCATTTCCTACTTGCACATGTGGAAAAATGTCATCTTGTACATGTGATCTTTTTACTTTCTTGCTACAAAGACAGCAATCTGACTATGTTTTAAAGTTTCTTGTTGGATTGAATGATTCCTATGCTTCTGTTAGAAGCCAATTACTTCTTGCTGTCCCATTACCAACTATGGCCAAAGTATTCTCTCTATTGATTCAAGAAGAGTCTCAAAGACAGCTTAGCAATTCAGTTTCTAGTGAAACTCATGCACTGATGGTAAAGCAGTTGAACCCAGCAGCTTCTTCATATCGATTCTCAAAAGAAAAATCCAAGAAAACTTCACTTCACTGCACACATTGTGGATACAATGGTCATACCATTGAAAAATGTTTTCAGCTTCATGGTTATCCCCCTGGGTGGACTGGACCAAAAGGGAAACGAAATTACTCTGCTCATAATGCCATTTCAGCTGAAGTCTGCAATCAAACCAACAATGAGGAACCAAGGTTTTCTTTAACTGCTGAAGAAATCAATAAACTCATATCTCTTGCCAACAATTCTCAGCCTTCCACAACTGTTCAGCCTTCAACTTGCAATCTTATTACATCTTCAAACTTCTCTGGTAATGTCTCTAAATATCCTACTTCATTTACTCAAAAATCCAATCATCATTGGATTCTCGACACTGGTGCAACAGATCATATGATCTGTTCACCACTTTTATACTGCTTTCCTCCCAAAGATATTAACACATCAATAAACCTGCCAAATGGCCAAACAGTTCCAGCCACTCATATTGGCACAATTTGCCTTTCCAATCAAATTTTCTTATCAAATGTACTATGTGTACCTTCATTTTCTGTTAATCTCTTATCTGTTTCAAAGCTCACCAAATATTCTAATCTTTGCTTATCCTTTTCTCATTCTCACTGCCTTATACAGGACCAATACCTAAAGAAGATGATTGGGATTGCATTTGAGAAACAAGGGCTCTACATTTTACAACAAGCTGATTCTAAGGCTTCTTCTTGCAACACATCTAAGTCTAATTCAGCCTCCTTTGCTTCAATTGTTTCAAACAATTCTTCAGATGTCTGGCATTACAGATTAGGTCATGCATCCCATTCTAGAATGCTTCTTCTCAAAAAGTTAGATCCCTCAATTTCTATCAATTGTCAAAGTGTTTGTGATGTATGTCCATTAGCAAAACAAAGAAAGCAACCCTTTGCTGTATCTGAAACTAGTTCTAATAAAATTTTTGATTTGATACATTGTGACATATGGGGTCCATTTGCAACAATTTCCTATTCAGGTTATAAATATTTTTTAACAATTGTAGATGATTTTACAATATGTACTTGGGTTTATATGCTTAAAACCAAGTCTGAAGTCCCTTTTTACTCAAGAACTTTTGCAACATGATAAAAACTCAGTTCAACACAACTATTAAAACAGTAAGGTCTGATAATGGACCAGAATTTCTCATTAATGATTTTTATCATGAAAATGGCATTTTACACCAAAGAAGTTGTGTAGAAACTCCACAGCAAAATGGAGTAGTTGAAAGAAAACATCAACACTTAATTAGCACAGCTAGAGCTTTAATGTTTCAAGCTAATATCCCTTTGTCTTTTTGGACTGACTGTGTGTTAGTTGCTGCCCATATAATAAATAGAATTCCCACCCCACTTCTCAATAATAAAACACCTTATGAAATGTTGTTTAACAAAATACCAAAACTTTCTCATTTAAAGGTTTTTGGTTGCCTTTGTTTTGCATCTACATTGCAACATCACAGACACAAATTCCATCCAAGAGCTACAAAATGTGTTTTCCTTGGATATCCATCTGATATCAAAGGTTACAAAGTCATGGACCTCAATAGCAATAAAATTTTCATTTCAAGGAATGTCACATTCCATGAAAATGTTTTCCCATTCAAAGTTGTTCCTACAAATCCTCATGCTCATTCTTTTTTGTTTCCTGCCTTAGAGGATTTATACAGTGCAGGTTATTCTTCTAAAATCCCAGTTGTTAATCCTAACCAGAGTGAATCATCAAATCTGTCCATTAATGACTCTATACCAAACATTGATCCAAATATCCCCAATCTAAACATTGATCCAAATCTGTCCATAATTCTTGATCAATCCAATAATAGCCCAGAAAGAAGAAAATCCTCTCGAGTTAGACACAAACCTACTTTCTTGCAGGACTACTATTGCAGCAATGTTTCTTCAAATGCAACCCCTCTCACTTCTTCTAATGATGCTTCTAAAGGTAATCCATATCCTATCTCATCCTTCTTATCTTCTAGTAGAATATCTAATTCCCATAAAGTTTTTCTTGCTTCAATTTCAAACTGTCCAGAACCTAAATCTTATAAACAGGCTGTACAATTTCCTGAATGGCAAAAAGCTATGAAAAATGAACTTGAGGCTTTGGAGTTAAATAAAACTTGGAACCTTGTTACTCTACCTAAAAATAAACAGACTATTGGTTGTAAATGGGTTTTTAGAGTCAAATATAAAGCTGATGGAAGTATAGAGAGGCACAAGGCCAGATTAGTGGCAAAGGGCTATAATCAACAAGAGGGTTTGGATTTCTTTGATACTTTTTCTCCTGTGGCAAAAGTGACTTCTATTAGACTATTACTTGCTGTGGCTGCAATTAAGAACTGGCATCTCCATTGATGAAGCGCTAAAATTGCATGATTAAAGTTACTTAAGTAAACAAATTGTTTAATAAAAAATGATTTAAGTACTTAATTATGCAATAGATCACATTACTTGATTCAATTGATAAATTCTAGTATTTTGGTGCTTAAAAAGATTTATAATGTAATTGTTTCACATGAAACAAGACAAGCACCTCACATAAATGCAACACAAACTCACACATGCTAAAAGCAAACAAACTCACTCAAATAAATCGGCACACATGCAGAACATGGACAGCAGCCACTACAGCAAAAGAAAGGAAAACCTGGACATCTCACATGCAATAAATCACACATGTGCAGCAGCTACTACACCAAGACAGCAGAGCAAACATTCGGACTACCAGCAGAACATGGACAGCACTTGCAGAAAAATCAGAAGTTCGGTCAAACATGCAACACACATGCAGAAAAGTTACATGCAGAAAACATGGACCGAAAGCAGCAAGACTTTTGGTTTTACATTCGGCAGAGTAATGTAGAAGTGAAGAAACGTGATTGAAGGAGAGTGGGTGAGAGCCGTGAGGTGGCTGGAATTATTTCTTTCTTGGAGGAAGTTGAGGCCGGTTGGAGTAATTTAATTGGATGTACAAAGCCAGCCGAAATGAAGGAAAATAAAGGAGGGAAGCAATCGGTTGAAAGTGAGAGTGGGAGATGGAGGTGGAAAGCAATTGATGTGGCTGAAGTGCAGGAGAGAGTATAGATGTGTAGGTTGATTGGTGCGATTGATTAGTGTCATCCAAGTCGTGATTGAAGAAAGGCAAGAAGGAGACAAGAATAGAGTGAAAGGGATAGGTGCAGAATTAAGATAAAGAGAGAGAGGGACCGGTTAGTGGAATAAAATGATAGGAACAAAGTTAGTGGAAGAGTGGAACCGGAATTGAAGGAATCAATATTTAAATAATTCTTCAAGCTAAGTGGAGTAGTTGGTAATTAAATATTTGCATGATTTGAGAGGGACCGGTGGAATTAAATGACTTCAAGAGGCAACTAGTTAACCGACGACAAAGAGGGAAAGAGAGTTAAGTGGGGGAAGCGGAAAGAGAGAGAAGTGAAAGCAACCGGTGTGGCCCTCATTAAAGAAAAGAAGGTGAGAATGGAATAATTTGCTTGGTTGATGGTAGTGCACCGAGATTGAAGGATTGAAGAGGAGTGGGGTCGGTTTGGTAGAGTAGAGAAGGAACCGATTGGTTTAAATTGTGAAAGGAAAGAAAGCAGAGTATCCTCCGAGCTGGAGTGAGACCAGCTGGTGAGAGAGGGAGATTACGAAGAGCTCTCATTAAAGAAAAAAAAGAAGTTTTTTCTCGTTCAAGTGGGATAAGGGAGAGTCGGTTGGTGGAGTTGGAGTGTTATTTGGCCGAGTAGAGCATTGATGTTGGTTGGTTCGGACGAAGAACAGATGAGCTGCTGGTTTTATCTTTTATTTTCTGCAGTTCAACAACAGCGTGGATTTTATTCTCTCGACATCAACTGAATTCCAAATTCTGTTATTTCTAAATTGTTACTTAGAATTTCTTATGTCTTAATTTAGTTTTCTAATAAACAATATTTATGTGATTTCTATAGTGTTTATAATGAATATGTTTGGCTAAATTTTCATACTAAGGTTAGAGGTGAAGTTTAATGATTTACATATTGTTTCTGAATCCACGTAAAATTTAGTCTACGAGCTTGATCGATTGAAAGATTTTATTATTGGATATTTTGATTATCTATATACTCGTCTTGATTCATTGTGATTTCCGAATACAGTGAATGCTTGAGGAATCCCTATGGTATTCAAATAGATTTGTAAATGTTTTAATCAATCAATCGTTCACACTCGATCATAAGCGTCTGTTTTTCTTGATCTTAAATGCTAAATCTTCCAATTAAACGGAATCATTATTCTAGTTTAATTGAAGTAAATCGATCGGAAACAATATCATAAATTATTAAATGGATTCTCGAAACCTTAGTCTTTTTCCATTCATTTTATCAATCTTCATTTGATTGCACGTTTCTTTTCGTAATTTTGTTTCATTATCTGAATTTATTTTATTTATCACAAAAGTCAATCCCTGTAGATTCGATCCTGTAAGATACTACAACACCTGTATACTTGCAGGTAAAACTGCACTAGATTTTTTATTCATTAATTTGAGTCAAAGTTTAGTCGCAACATCCACCAATTGGATGTAAACACTGCATTTTTGCATGGTGATTTACAAGAAGAAGTTTACATGGAGCTGCCCCCTGGAATGCCTAATGCAGAAAACAAGGTTTGCAAACTTTTAAAAAGCCTTTATGGTCTCAAACAGGCATCTCGAAAATGGTTTGAAAAACTGTCTACTGCCCTCATTAGTTATGGTTTTACTCAAGGGAATTCTGATTGCTCTCTTTTTATAAAGAAATCCACAACATCTTTTATGGCATTGCTGGTATATGTTGATGATGTGTTGCTGGCCAGTGATAGCTTACAAGAAATTCAACTCTTAAAAGAATTTCTGCATGATCAATTTACTATAAAAGATCTGGGGCCCCTCAAATATTTCCTTGGATTGGAAATAGCAAGATCCAAAGCAGGTATTTCCATCTGCCAAAGGAAATATGCATTGGATATTCTTCAAGACACAGGAATCATTGGTGTAAAGCCTGCAGCCTTTCCAATGGAGACCAACTTAAAGTTGACAGCCAATGATTCTGATTTGTATGAAGATCCTTCAGCCTACAGAAGACTCATTGGGAGACTACTATACTTAACACTTACAAGACCAGACCTTGCATATTCAGTCCAAGTCCTAAGCCAATTCCTAGCTAAGCCTGTTGTAAGTCATTATCAAGCAGCAGTTAGAGTGTTAAGGTACTTGAAAGCAACTCCAGGCCAGGGATTGTTCTTCTCGGCATCCTCAGAAATGCAACTCAAGGCATTTTCAGACAGTGATTGGGCAGGGTGCATTGATACAAGGAGAAGTGTCACAGGGTTTGCAGTGTTTTTGGGTAACTCATTGATCTCATGGAAGTCCAAAAAGCAAGTAACTATCAGTCGATCATCTGCTGAAGCAGAATATCGAGCACTTGCAGCCACAACATGTGAAGTCCAATGGTTGAATTATGCACTGCAGGATTTACAGATTCATCATTCTCAGCCAACATTGATGTATACTGATAGCAAATCTGCCATGTCCATAGCCTCCAATCCAGTTCAGCATGAAAGAACCAAACACATCCAAATTGACTGTCATTTAGTTCGTGAAAAACTACAGCAAAACCTTATCAAGCTATTCTACATTCCATCTCGACTACAGTTGGCAGACATCCTTACAAAACCACTTGGTTCTTTACCTTTTCACCATACTCTCCGCAAGATGAACATCCTCAATATTCATGTTCATCTTGAGGGGGGGTGTTGGAGTATAGCATCAAAAATAGAAGATATGGAATTAAAAGCTAAATATGAGAAGGGCAGATTAGAGAATGTACATTGACAGTTATTTCTGTTAATAAGCCACCATCTGTTATTCTCTTCTCATATCTGTATAAATACATGTAAAACGTTTGTATCAATTCACTCAATTCAGTAGCCTTAATGCAATATACGATAGCCTTCTTTTCTTTCTCTCTGTTTTTCTAGTTATCTAGAATTTAATCTTCTGTTTGTCAAGTTCTTAACAACATTCATATTAAAAATCATAAATTTTCACACTAGGTTTTGGGATATCCCCAATCTTTTTTTAATCCTCCCTAATAATATCGAAATCCCCTACCACACCACCCACGACCTGTCTAGGATAATCAGTTGTTTCAATTCTTGCCAGAAACATGAGGGGAGGAGCTATGAATTCGCCCTCCTCTGCTTCATTTATTGCATTTCCAACAAACTTTGCCTCTGTATGACACTACTAAATCCCACCCTGAGCGGAGGCCAAACCCCACACCGCCCAAGCAAGGGGGTAAATGTCCTTCTCGGCTATTATTTCTTGAGGAAGACCCCTATCAGCTTGACGCATGGCAGCGCGCGTTCGTGTTATGTCAAGTAGCGAGGGTTCTTTGTTGTTTCGGTGTAGGTTGCAGCACGCAAGATTGACTACCAACAACGACGTTGCAAGCGAGTACCACATTGACATTTTTTATTAGTTTGAAAGAAGGTATGATTTTGATATACCAACCTAATCACATCGATCTCTTTAAATTTTTTCAACTTTCATGATCAGCTAGAAAAAGATCCCAACCCAGGGAACCTGAACAAGGAAATTTTTCCGAAGTTTGTTTTGGTTTCCAATAAATTTTAACCAAATATCTTCAAATCTGAAAAACAATATACAATTTTAACTTTTCATCCAAATATCACCCAATCATTGAACCATACACAAAAATTAAAACCACTTTCACATGTAATAAAAAAATACTTTTTAAAAATAATATTAAAAAATCTTTTTAATTTTATTAATCCACTTTCACAATCCTCGTATAGAACTTATTTCAAAATATATATTTGAAATTTTCTTACCTTTTTCAAAACCCAATAAACAATAAATCTCAAAGAGAATTTCAAACATTCTCAAAAGCTTTATAACCAATCATGGCCAAATATTTCAGTTAAAGATAGCAATTTAGTGGTACAAATTGTACTAGAGTAGAACATTTTATTTACAGGAATTCTATTTCCTACCTCAAAAATTGGGTCCCCTCCGATTACGAATATTAGGAGACGGAAAATGAATGAATGCCCACTACCTTCTTTCCCTCTATTTTACATTTCTTGTAAATAAGAGTTGTATGTTACAAATCAAAATTGTGGCCGGGTTGTAGAGACCACATCTAGTTTCCCTTACATTCTGATTAGACAACTTCTAAGCTCAGCTCTTACGTAAATATGATAAAATTGCACGAGCTTATACATCTCCTTTCTGAAATCCAAAGAGACCTTCCGCAGTTGCCTTGTATGAAATTTGCCATTTTGAATGAGTTAGTGATCTGATGCCATGAGGCAAAAATCCCCCCCTCCCGTCCGGAATCTAGTCTCAAGGCTCACTGGAGCATGCAATGGTGGCGTAGGAACGTTCAATGAACTAAGTCAAAGAACAAGGCATGCACTGACGACCCACGCGACACTCTGGAACAGCATGCAATACAAAAGAATGCATCAAGAAAATCGGAAAATCCAAGTCCAAGGGCCAAATGCTGCTGTACCTTCTCTGGTTGTGTTCCTGATGAAGGGTTTCTTTCCCAGCTCAAAAGTAGGAGGGTGAAGCATGCCCATTTTCAATGATTAGTGCCCATTTGTATCATTAATCAGTATCATTAATCAGTAGGGAATAACATATGGCAGGGCACAAACATCAGCAGACTCTATTCTCAGAGCTTCATCCCATACCTGTGGTGTGTCCTCAACCCCTAAAGATTCCACCTTGGACTTCTCCGATTGAAAATCATGGCTGCTAAACAACCATTCTTGGTCATCATAATCCGACCATTCACCCATTTTCGGTACCATATACACCTCGCTTAGATATTTAGAATCTGGGTGGGGTGGCTTGGCGGACACTTGAGCAATCTGATCAGCTTGTGCAGTGACAATCGTAGACTTCTTTGAGTCAGAAGATGATTGATCTATAACGCCATTTATCTTGCATTCCTTATCATCCGCCTTAGGATTACTGGCTGCACCATGCCTATCTGAAGCATTCAGGACAGAAGTTTGACAAGGTTCCAATATCCTTCCATTTTCGGAAAATTGATGGGAGGAAGACGTGGTTCTTGCCAACTTATGGGGCCTAAGATCACCGACTGTAAGAAAGTTCAGAAATGAAATATCACTTGTCAGCAAAAGGAAATCATCAGAGTTCGAAACTGCTAGACAAAATTAAATTAATGTGATTTTAAGAATCACTGGCAACTAACTCGGAGAAAATTTTAACCCACAAAAAAGAGAGGAGAAGAAAATCACGAGACCTACCATAGTCTTAAAAGGATAGTTACAACAATCCTAAAAAGGGATAAAGGCTATCGTAATATGCAAGTAAAGGTTGGGCTGCAACAATTCATGATTCATTGTTAAAATAACTCACCATGTAAAACCCCATTTGTATCAACTTCCTTCCGTTTCTTGAGATTTTTCTCGGAAGCAGCACTCTTTTTGCTGTCCTTGGGAAGTTGCAAGGTTTTAGTATCATGGCTACTGATAAGATCACTCTTGTTGACATCTTTTAAATTATCGTGTTCTGTAATCTTATGGTCAATTTTGCCCTTCGTTTTCTCCTCCTTTTTCTTCTCTTTGTCCCTGTCCTTATCCTTCCCTTGGCTCTTTTTCTCTCGATCTTTATCCTTGCGTTTATCCCCCCATTTATCATCACCTTCCTTTTCTTTGGTCCTTTCCTTCTCTTCAACAGTTCTCTCAACATTTTTCTCAAACGGTCTAGAAATTCCTCCAATTCTAGTTTGAAGAACCACATCAGGACTCGGAACCATTGAATTTCCACTGAATCTTCCCTCACCTTTAATTCCTTGACCAACCACCTTTCTGTCATCAACCCTCTTGTTCTTCTCCTTACCTTCAGCCACCAATTTGGCCGTCCCCTCATCCTTTCTTTGATCCATTTTTGCAAACTTCTCAACCAACTTGCTCTCAGTTGCTCTGTCATCATCTTTAATCCTCCTGCCCAACTCCTGCACAAATTTAGAATCCTTCTCCTCTGCCATATGGCTGCTCTCGCTGAGTTTCTTTGCATTGTAACCTGCAAACTGCCCAGAAAATCTTTTCTCATCAGAAATGTGATTTTTAATTTTGTTTTCATCTTTTTTAACCAGTTTTTCTCCAGTTTGACCTGGAAGTCTCTTCTCATCAGGGGTACTTTTTTTCTCCTTATCTTTATCTCTGTCCTGCTTATCCTTCTTTTTATCTCTATGCTTGTCCTTCTTGTCTTTCTTTTCTCTAGGCTTTGCCTCATTTTTATCTGTCTCTCTTTTCTCTTTAGGTTCTCTCTTCTCTTTGTCCCTTTTCTCCTTTTTATGCTTCTTCTCTCTCTGCTTTTCCTGTGAAGCATGAGAAAGCAATAGTATGAAAATGCTTTTCTAAAATACTAGGAGAATATATTACAGAATTACAAAGAATCCATCCTGGCCGCAGACAGCAACAGATAGTTTTTCATTATATGATCTATTTTTCCCCAATGAAGTAAATATATCATCAGCAACAATTTACACAAGGTTCTAGATAAAATGAATGTGAGAAGATTCCAAACTGCAGTATAGTGACAAACAACAGCAAAGGAAGACATGGCAAACAAGAACCACCACAACAAATGAAGGCTGGAGAGAATTCTTCTGACCAATACATAACATTGTCCTACAATACCCTCTAGCTTATTTGAGACAAGGAAATCCATACATTTAAACCAATTAATAATAATCCATACTATGGAGAGGCCAATAAAGCACTAAAGTGAAGAACAAATCTATTTTTAAGCCTAGTTATTGACGCACCAAACATAACTTTGATGTGGAAACCTTCCAATTTGTCTAGCATAAAGAAGTATCAGTGTTTTGATCTTTTCTATAACTCTAATAGATCCCACAGCAAGTGGTGTAAACACACACCAGCTTGAAGCTAGCACAACTCTAACGTGAGAGCTTCCATTGTTTGGCTTCCACATTGGAACCACAAACTGCTCAGCATTAATGACATCTATGTAAAATATATACAAGTAGAGCCCCATTAAAGGGGAACCACTCAGGTTTTACAAGAGAAATGAAGAAAAGAAAAGAAAGGAAAAGAAAAAGAAGCAAATAGGAAATGAAAGCCAATTGGAAGTAGACCAATACGATATGCAAATCCTCCTAAACAACAATCATCTTCAATTTGCTGGCAAGTTAGAACATTCCTGAATACCATATTTCAAGAAACAAAATTGTAACCTATCATCTCGAACTAAGGAAGATGTTGTTGTCATATGCCTCTGAAATGCGCTGATCCATCAATATATATAGCCAATGCCTTCCCTAAATCTTGAAATTATACCCTTTCTAGCTCCTAACTTTGTACCTAGGTGTATGCTTGTTTGTATACCTCCTGTGTACTTGGACTATGCCTATTTACTACTTTCAATAAAATGTTATTTTACTTATCAAAAACTAAAATCTTGAAATTGTACCCTAAAGAAAAACAAGGAGATAATAATGATATACCATTTCCAGTGGTCTTTGGAAGGACATATCGCATGAGAGTTCTCTCAGTCATACAAGCTAAATGTTTCAGATTTTGGTAAACTTATGCATCATAAAAATTACCCACCATGCTTGATCGTGCTGATTAACTTATCTCAGAGGCATTGTTATCCCTCCATATAGGCTATAAAAAGAAACAAGCAGCAACACTAAAAACCCTCGAGTGGGGATGAAAAGATTTCCACATAATCTAGTGCTCCTTCCTCCTACTGGAGGGCAAATTTCGTAATTCACTCAGCATGCCCAATTAAGACAGAGTTGTGGAAGTTAAAAACACTATCTTCTATCACAAAAATCTATCCAACAAGAACAAAAATAGAACTCCACCTATACTGAAAGCTGTATTTCATTCTAACTAGGAAAAAACTAGAATGTCACCAATTAAAATGGTCCAGAAATCAAGTCTCTTGGCCGTCAAAACAAAGAAGAGGAATCCAACAAAGTATAGCTTCTGAGATGGGAACGATTGAAAAAATTGCAAGATCGCGCCTAATATTTTCAACTTTAAAGAAATTATCATGGGCCATCTAGCCAAAAAAATTCTCCTGTCATCAAAAGATCTTCTCAAAAGTAGCAGTTCTGCACAACTGGTGGGCATCTTATACTTGTTCTTCGGCTACAAAGGAGGCAACAATCTAAAGGACCTTGGTTTCCTTCAACCATCAAAACAGACTATCCCACTCAGCTAGTTGTATCCCAGCTTTTTTAGTTAATGATTGTCTCCTGGTCCTATATTTCTCAGAAACTCCTTGTACGGAACCCAAAAAATTATATTTCCCCAAAAGTTATTACAGACTTTCATAAAATAAACAAGATATTATCTCAAAGAGGTTTTTTTTACAAGTATATCTCAAAGATAAAATACTATGGTACAAAAGCTGAAAATGCTATCGGTCCTGTAGAACGATGAAGCCACTTCCCACGAACCTATATGTATTCTACTACTCCACAGTACATCACATCCTACATAAACAATGGAGGTAGCTGTTGTGGAGAAAGCACGGAGAAATGTGCCACCTGCTCAAGCCTGCAGAAGTAATATCAAAATGGTATGAGGTTCCTTGACCAAGAGAGCAGACGCAGAGAAGGCTGAAGATCTTTAGTTTCATAAACAAGAATTGCTAAAGTTAAGACGGTTGGTTAATTCCATGATCCAGCGGGTGGATAAGGCAATGGGCTTGGGCTTGGGCTTGGGTCCGAAATCTTCAAGCTTGGGCAAAAAGAGGCCGACTAAAGATACTAATATAAACTGGGCCAGCAAAGGAGATATACTTGGGCCGAGAAGGTAAATCAACAGCCCAGCCCATCAAAAATTGTTCGAACCCAAAATTGGCAGGTCAAACACCCCAAGCCACCAGGAACGGGTCCTGCATATGTTAACAGCAAAGACACGCAGATGTCCCCTAATCATTGGCCAGGGACCACATAGAACCAGAGGGAGTAGGCAACCTGTTGGGTGGGACCCTAGTCAAATGGGTTGCTGGAGTTGAGGCCGTCAACTGAGTTAGAAGCCGAGAATGGCTGTTTCGGATGTAAGAGGGTTCTCGGGCAGTGGAAAAGGGCCAGAATGAGCTGGGGAGCATCTCTGCCACATTTGGAAGTCCTACAGCTGCTGTGGCTGAACGAGATGAACCACAAATGGATACTAAGATGCCGATGGTGGACAGTACTGAGACACTGGGTGCAGGGGACATCCAAATCAATGCTGGTACCTTGATAATTTTCATGCCCATAGCCTCTTAACACAATACGGCTGTGGAGATATAGATGGTATGGACATTGGTGTTGATGATCCTTGGGATGAGCCTACCCGCTTTGAATTCACTGCTCCAGTTGAATGATCAGATCCTAGCACCAGATTGGGTATAACTTAAAGCCAAGGAGATTCAACTGTGTAAGACGCCCCTGTATTGGTTTTGAAGATCAATTCCCGGCCTTACTTGCTGCTATCGAAGCTGGATATCCCAATTCAAACATGGAAAGCCATTCAGCCAAGAAAAGGGAAAGGGAATTAAAGAGACTTACTTTGTTTGGTGAATTACGAAGGAAGTGCGACTCGTGGTAGTAAGGAAGGGGTAACATTGGTGGTAGGGGTGTAAATGGTCCGGTTGGATAAAAATTTTGGACGTGACCGATTTTTTCAGTCCACCAAAAATGGAGACTGAACCAGACCGGACCAATATAGTATTTAGACCAAACCGGACCACTTTGGTTCGGCGGTCCGATAGGTCTTATCTGGGTATTTTGGTCCAACCGTTTTTTTTTTTTTGTCTTTTTTTTTTTTTCAAGATTTTGAGAAAAAATATATATAAAATGATTAAAAAGAATCAAGTGAATGATATAAACTAAGTTATCTAACCTAAGTATATACATTTTTTTTTTTATTGGCACCGAGTGTCTGGAACAGCATCCCGACTAATCCCGATGGTGCACAGGCCCTCGACAATGAGTTTTTGTAGGTGCACCTCGGGTAATTCAAGAGAAAAATCCCCCAGTCTGATGGCTCGGGGAAGCATACCCCCCCAAGTTCAAAGCCTTAATTAATCACTTGAACCAACCCCTAGAGGTTTCTAAACTAAGTATATACTTAACTAATTAAGTATAATAAATTAATAATACTAATAGTATGTGTACTATCAATAATTAATAGTTAATACTTTGTCTTAAAATTCTTAACCTTTAATTTTTATATAATTTCTTGGACCGAGATCGACCAGTCTCTTAATTGGTCTGATTGGTTTTCTCAACCCAAAGGAAAAATTTTCAGCCCTAATAAGTGGTTTTATGAAGCTCAAGATCGTCTCATGTAATGTAAGGGGTTTGAACAACTCAAAGAAGTGCACCAAGTAAGAAATCAGCTTTGTGGCTGGAAAGGAGATGTTGTAGGTTTACAAGAGACAAGATTGGAGCTCATCTCCCCTAGCATAATACAGAGTTTGTGGAATTGTTGTCAAGTCAAGGTGGTCGTATTTGGTGACTAAAGGGGCTTCAGGAGGCATATTGGTAATGTGGGATAAAAGGGTGCTGGAAAAGACGGATGAGTGTGTTGGGGAGTATGCGGGGGCCATTTCTTTCAATAATGTGGAAAATAGTTATCACTGGTCCTTTGCCGGTGTTTATGGTCCTAATTCTAATATTGCGAGAAAAGGCTTGTGAGATGAATTGGCTGGTCTTTGTAACTTATGGAGCCTTGGTGTAGTGGGGGATGATTTTAATGTCATCCGTTTCTCAAGCAAATGATTAGGAGGTCCTAGCTCTAGTTCAGCAATGGCGTATTTTTCTGAATTTATTTACGAGCAAGATCTTTAGGACATTCCTCTAGTTAGTACTTAGTAGCACTTTCACTTGATCTAGTAATAGAGAGCATCCAGCTTGGTCAAGACTTGATAGATTCCTCATTTTGCACGATTGGGAAGCACATTTTCTGGATCTAATCCAGAATCAACTTCCAAGGTTGTGCTTAGATCACTTTCCCATTCTCAATGATTGTGGAGGCATCTAGGGAGGTAAAAGATATTTTAAGTTTGAGAACATGTGGCTGAAATTAGAAGGATTCATTGAGACAATGGTGGTCATCCTATGTCATACAAGGCAATCCTAGTTATGTGTTCATTTGTAAGCTGAAGGCTTTAAAACTGAAGAAGTGGAATGAGCAGATTTTTGGGAATGTGGAACACCAAAAAAAGTCCCTTCTCAATGGATTATAGGGTTTGGAGGATGTGGAGGAGGAGATGGGTCTTTCTAAAGAAGAAAAGGCTCACAAAAAGCTTGTGACCTCGGATATTGAAAGGATGGCTTTACTAGAAGAGATTTCTTGGAGACAAAAATTGAGGGCTTTATGGTTAAAAGAAGGGGACAAATGCACCAAGTTCTTCCATTGCTTGGCTAATTCACATAGAAGGCACAATGTGATTGAGTCATTGTTAGTAGATGGAAGGAATACATTGAACCTGTTTGAGACCACAGATCACATCACCAACTTCTATGCACAATTACTTTCCGAACAACTTTCTTGGAGACCGAGTCAGGATGGTTTTGTATTTGATCCGCTCAACCATCAAGAAGCAAGTTGGCTAGAGAAGCCATTCGAGGATGTAGAGATTTACAAGGTGGTGAAAAGTATGGCAAGCGACAAAGCTCCGGGTCTAGATGGGTTCACCATGGCTTTCTTTCAAGAATGTTGGGACGTAGTTATAGATGGCATCATAAGCTTCTTCCATGAGTTTCAAGAAAGAGGTAATTTTGAAAAAAAAACCTTAATGTTACTTTCATTGCTCTCATTCCAAACAAGCCAGGGGTGGTAGAGATTAAGGATTTCCATCCTATCAGCTTGGTGAGCGGAATGTACAAAAATCCTTTCAAAGGTATTGACTAATAGATTGAGTATGGTATTGAAGAAGATTATTTCCAAGCCCCCAAATGCATTTGTACGAGGTCAACAAATTTTTGACTCAATTCTCATTGCCAATGAATGTTTGGATAGTCAAATCAAGTAGGTTGAACTAGGGTTATTATGCAAACTCGATATGGAGAAGGTATATGATCGAGTTATACATGCTCAAGAGGTGTGGCCTTGGAGCGAGATGGTGCTCTTGGATTAAATTTTGTACATCCATCGTACATTTCCCTACATTGGTGAACGGTACTCCAATGGGCTTCTTCGGAAGCTCGAGGGGTTTGAGGCAAGATGATCCCATATCTCCATCACTTTTTGTTTTCCTAATGGAAGCTTTTAGTAAAATGATCACAGGTCTTGTGGAAGGTGGATTTCTATCTGGATTTGTAATAGGGGAAGCAAGAACCAACACTTGTGAGATGACTTACCTCTTATTTGCAGATGATACTCTTCTATGGTGCTAGAAATAATCAAATTCAAGTTTTGCTCCTGCTTTGCTTCAAAGCAGCATCGGGTTTGAAAGTGAATATTGCCAAGTTAGAATTAGTTCTAGTTGGAAATGTTCCAAGTGTTTTGAGCTTGGCTAGTATTATGGGGTGCAAAGTCTCCACCTTGCCAATGAAGTATCTTGATATTCCCTTGGGTGCTTCCTTTAAGTCGAAGTCTATCTAGGATGGGGTGTTGGAAAAAATGGAGAGTAAACTAGCTAGTTGGAAGAGGATATATTTGTCCAAACATGGTAGAGCTACATTGATAAAAAGTACTCTATCCAACTTGCTCACTTACTATTTATCATTATTTCCACTACCATGCAAGGTGGCTCACCAGTTAGAAATTGCAACGAGACTTCCTATTGGGGAGGAGAAAAGGGGGGGGGGGGGGGGGGGGGGGGGTTTGCGTATGGGATGAAGAATTCAAGTTTCATTTGGTGAAGGGCTATGGTTTGTACTCCAATACGTGAAGGCAGGTTGGGAATTCGGAACTTCTTTGTTTTCAATAAGGCCTTGATGGGTAAGTGGTTGTGGAGATACCAAGAAGAGAGGGGAGCTTTATGGAGGGTTATCATAGATCTAAAATATGGTGGATTGTGAGGAGGATGGTACTGGAATGATGTGAGCGAATGACATGGGGTGGGGCTTTGGAAACACATAAGAAGAGGCTGGAAAAGCTTCATCAATACACGCTTTGCAGTTGGGGATGGTTCCAAAATTAAATTCAGGAATGATTTATGGTGTGGAGATAAAATCCTAAAGGAAGCTTACCCGGCAATATATGGCATTGCACGAAGACAGTAGGCTTCAGTAGTAGAGCTCATGGATCTATCTATCTAGTGGCTCTCCTTAATGGAATATCATTTTCCTTAAGAGCTGCCCAATATTAGGAAATTGACATATATACAAATTTCTTCAATCTTGTGTATAATTGTAGAGTGAATGGAGGAGCTCATAAGATCTTGTTGTCGCTGTCCAAGAAGGGGAGATTCACTGTACAGTCGTACTATAATTTCCTTATCTTACACACTTTACAAGTCCGTTCCCATGGAAGAACATATGGAAGACTAAGGCCCCCTTAAAAGCTTCTTTTTTTTAATGGACAGCTTCATTAGGGAAGATTCTCACCTTAGATAATCTAAGTAAACACCGCATCATTGTGTTGGATTGGTGTTATGTGTAAGAAAAGTGGTGAGTCCATGGATCACCTATTATTGGATTGTGATGTAGCCATGAGCTTGTGGAATGATATCTTTGCTAGAATGGTGCTCCATTGGTGATGCCATGAAGGGTAGTTGATTTTCTATCCAGCTGGCGACGCATCCAAGGTAACTGTCAAATAGCAACTATGTGGAAGATGATTCCAATTTGTTTCTGGTGGTGTATATGGATGGAGAAGAATGGTCAAAGTTTTGAGGATCATGAGCGGACAATGGATGAGCTTAGAACATTTTTTCTTAATAATTTATTCCATTGGTCAATTGTAATAGACTTTAATGGCATTAAGGTACATGATTTCCTTGTATCTTTATACAATTATGCATAAGTATTGCTTTTGTATATGTCCCTTGTACTTGGCTATGCCTATTATAATAAAATTCTTATTTGCTGATCAAAAAAATTATTTGCAATGGCTAGAACTTGAAATCTTTTTCAGTGCCAGCTCATTCCTAGAACCAGAAATCTGAGATTTTCTCTTTCAGAAACACAACAATATACAAAGGCTAGGTCTTTGCTAAATCATATACACCTGAATTACTAAACTATGACTCCCTCATCCATATACCAATTAAGAATTCCGTTAAAATAGATATTGTATCTCCTCTCCAAATACACAAATCAAAATCATGGCTAAACCCAGTAAGTATTCCTTTTCGGAAGATGTATTCTTTATGGGCACATCTTTTTTTTTTTATAAGTAATGAGTTTAGATAAAAGTTGAAAGTTTCTCCCTATATATTATGGCATGATTACCGTATAACATAAATTTGACTCATACGCAAGTAATTCAATATATCTATCAGACTTTCAAGGCTTAATCCAATCATCAGATAGGTCACAAGCTATTTCTTGGCACTTTGCAAGATCAACCCCTTTTCTCTTACAAGTACTCACAACAATGGAGATAACAGCATCTTTCCTAGTATTGACTGGAAAAAGTGAAGAACACTTCTCCATGCATGCTTGTGGTTCTAACAGTCAACATGATCCTCGTGCAAAAACTCACAGGAGTATGTACTCTTATTTAATTTATGGGGAAAAAAGGCAAAAGATTTCTTTTGGGTCAAGGAATTTTTTTTATTTTTTGGCTGAATGAGTCGGAATAATTAGTCTCCCAGTTTAGTTTACCCTATGGTCTTGACACATGCATAAACACAAACTTGCATACAAAGACATGCTTTCTTAAGGTTTCAGAATAAGCAAATACGAAGCAATTCCCTCCTGTCTGAATTTAGGGTGCCCATCTATAATAACATAACATAGAGCATTCGAAGAGGGGACAAATATTATTTGTTTTCTATTGGTAATGGGTAGAAAACCATTGCTTAAAGCCAACGCTTGGAAGTAGGGTGACTAAATTTTCAATCACCCTTATGATCTTTGTGCTTTGAAAACAAATTGGAATGGTAAAAAAGGATATAATTTGTATCACAAAACTTGTAAGAGATGCAACAAAGGCGCAAATAATCAAGAAAAAGCAGTTACAAATAAGCATTTTTTGTTTTAGAAGTAGTTACAAATAAGCAGTTACACGCCAAAGGCTTGTGGCTTGATTGACATAATCCCCAGCCTCCAAAATGGAGGTCTGGAGTTTGAAACCCCCCTCCCCCAAATATATCAATAAAAAAAAAAAAAAAACATATTAACAAGTTGAGTCCAAAAACATCAGTGAATACCATGATCATTATTGTTGTACACAATTTGAACTAAATTTTCCAACAAATAAAGTACCATTAGTATCGAATCACATAATGCATCCTTCCAATTGCCTAAAACTCCAAGGAATGTAACTTGTAAGACTGGTTGACCCCAGTTTCTATCATAAACAATGGGCAACTATTGACACAGTTTTAAATTGAAAATTTATAAGGATTCATGTAAAAACTATAACCAAAGCTCCGTATATGCTATAGCCTCAAACACTTACCACTTCCAAATGCCATCAAACTTGAGTTGACAGAATTTCTTTCTTTTTTAACAAACAGAAGTCCTAAGTGCAGTTCTCCAGGAATTGCTTCATGAAGCGCAAAACAAGTGCAAACACATAATTTTCAGAAAAAATCACGGCATAATAGCAACAGCCTCCTCTCAAATCAAGGCATAAACACTCATTCACAAGCTCAGTGACACCACTTGCTCAGCAGTGTTAGATATGAAGTTTCTTCTCTCCTTTTTTTTTTTTTTCTTCTCTCTAAGTGATGAAGCATCTTCTTTAAAGCCTAAGACTAAGGCAAAACCAAGTAGGAAGCCTTCTAGATAAAAGAACAGGTGTCCATGGCTGTTAATTAGGTCAATATTACTTTATTTTAGCTATATCAATCTCAACTTCTTTGCACGACTTTTGCAACCCCAAATCAAACCCTTTCCTTTACCCCATTAAAACCCTATGCATACATACATATATATATATATATTCCCAAGCCTTTCAGACACCAAGTAACCAAAATAAAACCCTAAAATACCTAATTCTTTTCTTTTCTTTTTTTCATTGACACTAGGTGTCCAAGAACAAAGTCCCGACTAATCCCAAGGGTGCATAAGCCCTTGGCAATGAGTTTTCCGCAAATGCACCTCAAGTAATTTAAGGGGAAGTTCCCCCCAGTCCGATGGCCCTTCTAAATTGTTTGCAACAACAAAGATTTGGACCTTAGACCTCCCTACCCCCAGGGGTTAATAAAATAACCTAAAATACCTAATTCTAATGCTGCTCAGAATTCATGCAGCCTTTGTTCTTTGTTTCAGCCCCTCTTCACCCTTTCAAACCCATTATTTTCCAATCTGTATTCAGACCACGAACACAACTCAATCCTTATCTAATTCCAAACCCTTAACTGACTAATTTTGCTGACCTGAATCCCACCCAAGCACATGAAGATGGGTTCTCCAAGTTTATCCTACGTCAGGCAGTAAGATTTAGCTATCTGAGTACTAGGAAACGATCTTTCTAGTTTACTCATACATCTTACCATGAGCAGCAGTTTTTTGCAATGCAAATAATAATACTAAGAATGAATATATAAAACTGAAATACGTTAAAAAAAAAAAAAAGGGGATATCCAACAAATTCATACATTTGTAACAATAAGTTCATCATACAGGAAAATTTCTGGAATAAGATGACAGCCAGTTTTAAATGAAGAAAACTGAAGTCTCAGATATGCATGTATTTTCAGATTAGAGATAAGAACTTCAATTAGTTAAGCTCCATGACTAAAATGACTAAACCATAATGAAAAAGGGTAAAGAAAACTTGGAAAATTAAAGTAACACTCCCTGTAACATCTATAAAACAACACTCCAGAAGGAAACAGGAAGTCAGCCACGAATATCATGAATAGTGTGACACTGAAGACTGCCTTCTCTGAAGAGGAGAACACCATTGTGTAGTAGCAAGAAAATAGATCTGGTGTTTAAGTATGCACATAAATATGACCATAATAATCATAGTATTCAACATGGTGACAACATAATTTACAATTCTTTGTGGGTTTTTCTAATTGGTACATTTATGATTCTTCGTGGATTACAATACAAATTATGAATTAGTGGCAGGAAAAATAAACACTGGTACTTTTAATTATCCTAAGAATTATCTTATTGGTACTTATCAAAAAAAAAAAAATCTTATTGGCTCAAGCATTTCTCAGATTAAAAGCACCTCATCAGTCCAAGCCGAATAAATTATCTGAAACCCAAAATGGATTGTAATGCCATCATATGATAAAGCAGGAGCTTTCATGAATGGCATGAACTTGGTCGATCGTAATTGATTTTAATGGCATAAACTTACATGAATTTCTTGTATGACTAGACTAGCATGCATAAGTTATGCTCTTATATATGCCCCGTGTACTTAGGTTATTGCCTATCCATATGATCAAGAAAATTTTGTTTACCTATCAAAAAGAATATGATACAACATAAGCTTGAGGAAACATGGCGCAAAGAAACCTCATTGTCATAACTTCAATTCCAAATACAGTCTTAATACCTAAACAACCCAAACAATCATAGAAAATGTTAAAAAATGATTAACAGAGTTAGTCCATCATTTACTTACCAAAAAAGAAAAGGAGTTAGTCCATCATTCTATTGATCAACCAAAAGTCCCAATCTTAACCATCAAAAGTAGGCAGTAGGATTACCCCCACCATTTCACCCTTCGAATATCTTCAATAGCACCCAAACTTCCACAAGTAATCTCTAGTCTTTAATAAGTTCAAATTTTATCTGCTCTTAAAATACATCCTAATACGTCAATCTATTACTTACCCCACAAAAGCAGAATCCAATCCATTAAATACTAAAGCTCTTCAGTCAGATGTGGATAACTCACCCATACTTATTTAAGGAATTACAGAAAGCTATGTAGTGCATCCAGTCTAGCTATGGCACAGAAGCAAAAATCTTCTTAAAATATGAATGTATCGGCAAAATCAAATGCTGTGCAACTCATAATAATACTGATTTCCAAACCCCTAATGAATGTCACACCATCTATGGACTATTATTGAACAAAAGAAAGAAAATTAACCTGTTTTAGCAAGTCCACATCCTTCGTCCTAGCCTTCTTTTCAAATCCTGGTGGTGGGAATGGAAAGCAGCGCGACATTGCAGGAAATCCACGAACACAGTATTCTAGCACCTTCTACAAATAAAAATGCTCTGATTACTTTCCAGAAGTGATGTTCCAGAAAGGGAACGAACCAGCAACTATGCTCCTGTCCATGCACCATGTCCCCGCATTCATTTCCAGCTTCAATATCCCTCCATAAGCTTACCACTCACTCCAACAAACACCAAATCCAAAAGCCACCAACACTTCTTCCCCACTTGCACAAATGCACACAACGGTCAAGCAGATAACAACGAAAGAACCTTCAAAACTTAACCATCAACACAGCACCCACTCCTTACACTAAACTAGCTCAATCAACACAAATGACAAAACTTAAAAACAACTTTGGTCAATAATTTAGCTCAATCTATGTTAACCCGAACGGTTCCTTGAGAAACAGAAACAGTGAACTGCAATCAGACCCTCTGTGTATGACCAAAACAAAATCATCACCTCCTTCTTAGAAGCAAATCTCAACAACAAAATCATTCCCTGGTGAAAGATCAAATGAGCAAAAACCAAGAACAGCCCAGAAACCCTCCCAAGTTCTCGGATCACTGTCTACACAAAATTCATACGTGCAATCCTCTTCCATGACCAGAGCACCAATGGGCAGCCATTGTTCCTAAGCAATCTCCGAACTTGATAACTGAACCCTAGTGCTGTCAAATCCACAATTTCGTTTCCGTGGAAGATCGGAGCTCTTGCCCATCGCCGAGCACGCTCCGTCAATCTTCAATCTGTGCTCTGATCAAACCTAATTAAGTCTGGAATCAAGGTATCCAACAAGTGCTCGATTATGATCCACAAAACCCTAGAAATCCAAAAGCAAAAGAAACACGTTTCTCAGCAAAAACTGCCAGAACAAAAAAGAACCCTAATTTCAATACTCAAAAGAAATTTAGAGAGAGAGCATCAAGGACTTTATTGGGTACCTAGGTAATTGTAGGGTACCGATCAAAAGCAGAAGAAAGGAAGCACGATTCGAGTCGCAAACGACAAAATTAAGGAATTTTTGAGGAGGAGAAAAAGGTATGGAATTGAGGGATTGAGATTAGTTTGTCTGCTACAAGGTTGGAAATGTAGGAGGACGAGATCTCTGTCCCTGTCTCTGTCTCTCTGTCTGTTTTTTTTTTTTTCCTTTCTTTCTTTCTTCTTTCTTACTGATGAAGAAGAAGAAGAAGAAAAAGAAGAAGTTAGCAAGCAATATTTTGGGGGAAAGAACCTTAATCAGGGTTTTGGTTTCTTTGTCCAGTGGGTTCTCTTCTGTCTCACTGTTTTTTCAAGTATTTGTGTGTTACAGAGTCTCCCGTCTCTCTGAGACTCTTCCTCCCAGTAGGTAATGTATTGTTCGGAAGTAACACGCAAGAGTCAGTGGCGAAGGGCTTAATATATTGCTTTTGATTTGTGAGAGAGAAAAAGAGACGCCAATCTAGACAGAGAAACGAGAGAGAGAGAGAGAGAGAGCAGTGCTCCACCGATCAAGTCCCACCCTTTCTTCCAATGCATGTTTTTCGTACTCCCCCACTCTTTGTTTTCTTCTTTTCTGATTTTTTATTATTTTTTTACAAGTTGTCGTTTAAGAAAGGAAACCCCAACAAATAACACTATTTATGAAAAATGCATTTAAAAAATAGTTGGATTTAATTCATTTCAACTTGAATTAATAAGAAACTAAATCGGTTTTAGTAAGTTTTTTAAATCATTCACCAAACCACTTTGATCGATAGATTCAAATCGAATTTATTTTTATGTTATCTAACAACTGAAGTTTATTTATTTTTGTACAAAAATATGATATAATTAAACATAAATTAACGTTATTGTCATTGTGTTTAATAAGAATTTTTTAAAAAATTAAAAGATTATACATATATTTTTTTATTTTATGTTAAAATTTTTGTTGTGCATAAAATACTACATTTGTTATCTATTTAATGGTCTTTATCCTCTAAATATATGAGGCAAAAAAGTGTGAAGAATTGAGGTTAAATATATAAATTATATATTTATTGAAACTATTTATATTTATATTATATTTTTATTGAAATAGTTAGGCTCGATTTGGATTGAGAGGAGCTCTCAACGCATCTCATCTCATCATTATAATTTTTATAAATTTTTATATAAAATATAATAAATAATTCAACCTTTCAAATCTTAAAATAATAATAATATTAAAAAATAATATTTTATTTAACTTTCAACTTTCATCCAATTTATTATCCAGGCCTAATCTTAATCAATTTATATTTTTTAATCTTTTATACATAATATAAAATGCTTGAATTGTATTATATTTGATTTTGTGTACTTTTTATCAATATTAAAATAACTTATTCAAAATTATCATGAATTAGACGATTCATTGAATTAGTCCTTATCCAATTTTGAGTTTTTTTTTTTTTTTTTTTTGGAAAGGATATCCAATTTTGAGTTTGATTCTGATTTTAGAAACCATGATCAAGTATATTTTTTGGAAGTCTCCAAACTTTAACAAGGTTCGTATTAACTTGGTAGCTTGAGTATCTCACAATCAAGATAGCCGCATGAGCTATCTTCTACACGGTGAGAAATGCCCTAAGTACTATAATTACACAAGGAGTTGTGCTCTAACCATATACAACGAACAAAATCGATCAATAATAATTTGTTTTTACAAGTCTTTTCAACTCATCTCATCTAATTATTATAATTTTTTAAAATTTTATACAAAATAAAATAAACAATTTAACTTTTTCAAATCTTAAAATAAAAATAATATTAAAAAATATATTCTAATAATATTTTATTTAATTTTTAATTTTCATTTCAACTTATCTCATTTTATCCGTAAAATACAAACAAATAAGGCTCATAATGGTACCAAGAAGATATTTACCTTTGGCTATGAGCCAACCAAGAAATCAAATCTCCCAGCTTAGTAAGAGCGGAGGAATGTTCCATTGATCCCAAATAAGGAGCCAAAGTCATTCGGTGTATTGGCAAGAGAAAAATATATTATCAATATACGTAGCTCCATTATTGTAAAGAAAAGTGTTACTATTAGGCCTATGCATATGGCCCAGCAAACCGAGTGGCCCAAGTGCCCCGATCCGACCTGAATTGGCATATGCGGGGTTATTAGATGATCAGTTCACCAACCTAATAAATGACGAGTTTGGATTTTAAGTGTTAATCGATCGAAGTAAATTCATTCTTACTTTCAGACTTCAATTCTCGCAAACCCTAGCTTCCAAGATTCTGAGTACCAAGGTGACCATGGCAATGCTGAGGAGGATGAACAAGAGGCGCTGCTTGCCTAGGAATGTAGAGAAAGAACGTATTCATGAAATTCTAGAGAGGATTTCTAGGTTTTGGAAAATGAAGATCTTTGGGTTGTTCAGGAGTTTACATATAGTAGCTTCTATGAATGACCTCATAGTTCATTCTTTTCTACGAGATTTGAGAGGGTTGAGTTTGTTTCTAAATGCAAAAAGAAAAGATAAGACTTTTTGGGAAGAGTTAAGGGAAGATGGCCCTGAAAGTAAAGTTTAGGTTTTGATTTGGAAAAAGACTTTGCCTAATCCAAAAGTAAGGGTTGCCTTTGCCTGATCTGGCTTAGTCCTGTCTTCTTTCCTTCTCTCTCTCTTTCTTTGTGAGTTTGGCATGTGGTGTGTATTACATCTGCAACATGTGGCTTATATTTTTGTTAGATTCTACATTTTTTTGTACTCCAAGTGACCCAAGATCTATTTGCCTATTGTAGCTGCAAGTAAAATTATTTGAAAAATAAATGAATGTAATACGTAAATGCAGAAATATTAAAATATAAGCAAAATGAATAAGCTATGTTAACATTTTTATTCTTTCAAAAGTGGTAGTAGTAGATAAAAAAACAAGGAATAAGTAACCCATCTTGTACCTTGTTGTCTACATCTATATAGACATTGTTGTAATATTATTGAAGAGTTCTGAAGAATTCTTGAGACTGCATTGCTGCTTTCCACTAACCTCTTCCCATGGAGAATATTTATGGCATTAGAAGTTGAAGAGGGGGAAAAGGTGGACACGACCGATCCGACCCGGCTCCAACAGATCGGGTTGGCACGCACAACGTGTGCAATTAGGTTGGGTCGAGCACAAACCCAATTTGGGCTAACTAAGTTGTTGGCCTAGTTATTGTCACAAATTTAACATGATTTCATAGGATATATTAAATTTATTTTATAATAAAATTAATTTTATAATTTAATATATTATATCAAATTATATTAATTTATAAATTTATTTTAGTAAAATTTTTATATAATTAAAATATTTCTCACTTACAAAATAGGCTAGAAATGCAATTGAAAAAACCTCAGCCTCAGCCTAGGCCCGGGATTGTGTTCCAAAACATTCTAAAATTCTTAGGCCTAGGCCCCCTTTCTTAAAATTGAGAAACAAGTAACTTTACTCTTAAGGCCCCTCATACTAAAATCAAAGCCCTTCCATAGAGATATAGGGATTGGCCCACCTACTCACAACGTGTGGAACATCTAGAAATGGGAGCCGAGTTGTCCAACTCTAGTCCCTAGCAAACCATCTATCTACCAAGTCACAACGACTGGAAGGCCTAGAAAATAAACTCGAAGCCCAAATCTTGATAAGCGAGGAATATGTTGCTTCATTCCATCCATCATCAAGGCCCACACATGAAAATGCTGCTTTTGTGTGCATAATAAAAGAAATCATTAACAAAAAAAAAAAAATGAGATATCTCTTTTCTTGCAATGCCTTTGCGGAGTTTTGGGTCCAACCGAGAGCTTGAGAGGAACTCAAAAGGCGCTAAAAAATAATTCGCCACCTCTTCCTTAACATCCTTAGGCAGGGGTGCTCAACCGGTTCAGATTGAGTACCTGGGTATATCTGGTCCGGAACCCAGCCCTTCAGTCTGAATATATTTGAGTTATGATTTGGGTTGGAATCCGATTTTTTTTAATAAAAATCTATATTATTATATTTTTTTAAGAAAAAAATAATGCTGAAAGCCTATATTCTATTACACTTTTTTCGAAAAAATATATCAAAATTACATGCAATAGCATCAAAATTACATATTCATCTGTATTGACTATTGAGTGAAGGCTTGAAATCTACTATTGGATGAAGGCTTTTTTCCCAACAATGGAAGTGATTCCTCTATAGCATAAATGAAAGTTGCAATCTTGTAAGTGAAAAATTCCACCAATATTTGTATCAATTCCAAGTGCATATACCTAGAACTTCACCCAAAAACTCAGGTGCAAAGGTAAAAGTACAGTGAGCATTGTCATTCATTATGATAATTAGCATAGCCTTTCATATTTTCATTAGAACACGAGAATAAGCAGTCTCTAGAGGGATAAGCATTGTAAATCTTATCACGTTACTATTGGAGAATCCAATGATGGCCAATGTTGTGGATCACTAATTCACTAGGTTACTTGCCATTTGTCTCATCCCTTCCTCCAAAAAGTTAGTTTATTTATTTATTTATTATTATTATTTTACATTTGGGGAGGGGGGTTCAAACCTCCATTTTGGAGGCTGGGGATAATGCCTATTAATCTGAGGTCATATGCTAATTGTTGTCTTATTTGGTTCAAGATGAAGCTTTTGTCTGGTTAGAGGACCTATCTATCATTTGCGGGAAGCATTTTTTCTAAGCAATTAAGGGCATTCATGACTATAATCAATCAAGCAATTGATTTAGTAACAAGGTCATCCATAAGAAGTCATATTATATCAGGTACACAAGCCAACATCAAATTAAATACTGCCATCACCCCAAAACCAGAAGTATTCCATCTCAGGTTAATGTTGCATTTTTTTAAATAAAAATCAGTCAAACATATGAATTTATTTTAAAAAGTTAATGTTCTAAACCACTTGCAAAGAGCCACAACAACTTTCCTCCTGTATCTCATAGAGCATCACAAAGATCACAACAGTAATAAAGCTGTGGAGACATCGATTGATATACAACCAAAAAAGGATATTGCCAATCCCATGGTCCAAGTTAAAGAAACAAAAGAGTTGGGAGATTCAGCACCACCAAAACCAGCTCATCAACATATTCAGGATCCTCAACTACAACTAAGGAAACACTTATAATTTTTAGATAACATACCTGCTGTTTATGTTCACCTATCACTATAAAACTAGTAATAGCAATAAACAATAAATATGATCCTAAAAAATGGCAATTATTTGATATCTTTAAAGAAAGAAAAAAAACTCCATAGCCAAAATTAAAAACGAATGCACAAATCTCTTACTTCCATTGGAGATGAACATATTCTCTCATAACAGGGTCTAAATTTTTCAGCATGAATGGAAAGGGAGACTCATAGCAACCTCGGTTGAAAATGAAAATAGATGATCATCTAAAAAAAATATTAAAATTAAGTTAGATGGATAATAAACTGAGTTAGAGTGATATTAAAAAAAATATTTCGTGTTTCGAACTTACCTTCAAAGTCCATCGACTGTATAAATTCTTTCAACTCCCGAATGTTGATTGGTTTGGTCCTTAACCAATTTTGGGTGTAAATGAGGACTTCAACAGTTTCTAGAGATAATGAACTCCTAAAATGATCCAATATGTGTCCTCCAGTATTAAATGTGGACTCTGCAACAACAGTGGAAATGTGGGTGGCTAACACATCACGTGCTACCTCAGCAAGTATAGGATAATTAGTGGCATTAACTCTCCACCAATTTAAGATATCAAAACCAAGCGAGTCGTTTACATATGTCTCAGACAAGTACCTATCTAGTTTGATCTAAACTCTGTAACACCCTGCTCCTTAAGGAATTTGGTGAACAATATCTTAAATTTAGTCCGAGATGGTGCCGACTCATTACCAATATTTATATTAGTAGTGCTTAGCCTCCATTGAGCCACATTACAACTCTCTCACTAGCCACACAAAATGTGTTATACTGCTCGATTAAGCAGCCTAAAATGAGTTTAACCTTGTCTTCTATCTTATCTGTTAACTCATACCCTCTGTACTTTTACAACCAAAACTGTATTTGAAAAAGCGACAATTCAACACTTTTTACAAAACAATTTCACAAAGATTTTCACAAGAATATGCCAACCAACTCATTTTTATCTCAACAGTATTGTCATAATTTTATATCGTGGATCAAGCACAAAAGCAATGTATATCATCAAGTTAAAGATATTTGTGCTACCCCAATACTTATCATACTTGCTTCTCATATTTATGCCTATACTAGTGATAATATCATTACTTAAGCATATATCATTTAATGCATCTTCAATTGTGCAAAATTATTCAATATATATATTAGTTGTCGTATACAAAGAACTAGAAATGCACAATGTAACATCATAAAAAAATTTTAGAAACTCCACAAAAATCTATGCATTTTTCTAATCATCACTAACGGAGTTCATGAATTGTTCATCCACAAACACATATTGTTCAAAGGTTTGTTTATGTTTTATAGCAGTACTCAACATTAAATATGTGGAGTTCTATATAGTAGAAACATCCAAGCAAATCATCATTCCACTATTTTTTTCCTTTACCTTATAAGCATTGAATTTGGCAAATCTTGACGGTGTTGATTTCACATATTTGACGGCATCCCTAATCTTTGATACAAAATCATATATCCTTCAAGCCGTTCATAACAATCATATTCAATATATGAGCAGTACACCACATGTGAAGAAATTTACCACCCAATATAGTACGATCATTGTCTTTTATTTTCCTCCTCATGTAATCAACAACAACCATTATTTGAGGAGGCATTTTCAATTAAGATGGTCAAAAATTTTATCAACATCCCATTCATACAATTCTAAGTCTAACACCTTCCCAATCGTTTTGCCCCTATGATCAGGAATTTGGCAAAACTTAAGTATTTTTTTAGATAATCTCTAATTGCAATCAATAAAATATGCAGTAGAGCACATGTAGTTCAGATTTTACACCGATGTCCAAGTTTGGTGGTAAGACAAATTCTTTGATTATCTAACAACTTCTTTAGTTGTATTTTCTCTTCATTATATAACTTAATATAATCCATTTTTTAAGTGGCAGAGTAAGTCGAGGCTCTAAATCAGCAACAAATTTAATAAACCCATTATGCTCTACAAGTTTAAAAGACAATTCATAACTAATCTGTACTTAACGGTTGGCACCCTAAGTTTTTCTACATCATACTTCACTAGACCTCGTGGGCTACACACTCTTCCCTCTGCATCCCTCATAATAGTAGATGATTGTCTTTTTCCAACTCCTTTAACTCTAAGAGGAGAAGTTTCACATGCATTCTGGAGGTGGTGTAACATAGATAAAGTACCATTCTTGTAGTGGCAATTGTATAACTTAGCACAATAATTGCACTGAGTTTTTGGGTTATTTGCACTAAGCTTTTGGGTTATTGTTGTCAATAGGTTGTACTTTGGTAAAGTGTTCCAATGCCACAGATTGGTTGCTAGGTGTTTTTTTGGATTTATTGGATAAAGGTGGGATGGAACAAGTAGGTTGTTGTGTATGTGTGGAAGAAGGGTTTGGAAGACTCCTAAACTTCTTTACATCTAATGGAATAGAAGAGGAGTCACCAACCTCTTAGATTATACTGACATTACAACTCACAGAATCTTCTTCCATTAGTTAAAGTTACAACAAAACTAAAGAAAATCAAGAAATTAGAAGTACTTTCCAACAGGTATGCCAAATGAACACATAGTGACACTTTGTAAAAGTAGAGAGAAAATAAAAGGATTGTGTGTAGCTTTAATAAATAAGAAATCTAGGTTTACACATGAGAAACAAAATAGCATTTCAAGGCTGTAATATAATCAGGTTAAGATAAGTATTGAGAGTTTAAACTTTTTCATTTAATTTCCATTCAGCTACTGGACCAAAGAATAAAGCAAGCAGCCACTAAAGACCAACCCATATAACTTTAAAGATCCAACTTTATTTTTAGGAATTTTGTTTATTAGAATATTTTTCCCCCAAGGAACATGCATGCAAGCTCTCAATAAGAAATCTGGTTTATTTATTACAACAGTTGTTGATAAATTCTTTTTATTACTTGTATAAATATATATATATATCAAAATCAGAATGATGGAACTTTACCCCACGTTCTGAGACCCTCCAATTGAAATCCAAGTACTTGCTTGAAAATTAAATTCAAAGTTTATATATTGGGATAACCATTTTCATTTTATTCAACAATAGGATGAATCATATATAGTACCTCTAAAAAGGCGGAAAATGTATAGTTTAATTTTTCTTTGATGGCATTAATGTTAATTATGTTGGATTTTGCACGGTTGTGATTTTAAGACAGTATTAGTCTCTTTCTATTTTTAGCATAATTTTGACATGACAGTAATCATAAATATCAATTTATAGTGTGCAAATCCTATGAAAGTCTTTTAAAAAGTATCATAATCTACTATAAATAATGTTTTTTTAATAAAAAAAATGGGCATGGCTGAAATAGTACGAATCATTTATCTTTTTTTAAGATAATCAACTTGTCATGGGATCGAAATCATTTGTGAAAGATCCTCCCCTAAGCTCACAAGTCAAAATATATAACGTGGTTAGTCTCCTGTAAGCTCAACAAATCCATTAACTGCATATATAAGACCATTGCAACATTTGTAAAAAGAAGCGATGAGTGCGGCAATATTTAAAGAATCAGAAATTTGTGTGGGCAATCTGTCAAACGGGTGGAGTGCGGCAAAACTTCACAAGTGACACCCAAAATTAGAAATGACACCAAACAAATCAGCTACCAAACAAACGAACTAAAGAACCAAAATGGAAGAAAAGATAATAAAAAACTAATCTTGATTTGTAGTGTTTCTAAGGATGACAGGATGAAGGCTAGTTGGAGACGATGGGGACGACGGCGACAACAGGGTTGACGGTGACGATGGGGATGATGAAGGGTGGCTAGGATTTCTAACTTTCTAGCACAAAGAGAGAGAGAGAGAGAGAGAGAGAGAGAGAGAGAGAGAGAGAGAGAGAGAGAGAGAGAGAGAGAGAGAGAGAGAGAGATTGGGGGAATCGGGAGATATGGGGGGGTTTGATTTTAACCCAGTGCCAAAACCATTTTGACACTGGGTTTGGATTTAAAAAAAAATCTGGGTTCTGGGTTTTAAACTCGATACCCAACCTAGGTACACCCGGAATAGTTCCGGGTCGGAACTCGATTATCCAGGTTGCTTAGCCCTATCCTTTGGTTCCATAATCTAGTAAGATTGAAACAGTTTTGCCTTGATATCAGATATTCTTACATCTTCGAAGAAGAATCTATAGTGTTACGATCCCAAGTTTTAGCTATTGAATTTGGGACTTTTGTCTCAAGGAACTTTCCTTAACTCTACAAAGCATGACGACCTCTTGAGCTTTATCACCCTCTTGCTTTTGCTTATACAAGATAGTGTTCCTAATTCTTTAATGTTGGTAATGGATACTCCATGACCCATGTTGAGCCCACATGGATGGGGAAGTTATTAATTAACTCCCCACCACTACCACTTGACTTCAGGCAAGTTAATTAACCTTCCATGTGAAAACAAAGAGTTTTACGTATATTAAATTAAGATCTGTGGAAAAACTGTACATACAAAGAAAAGCTCTTATCTCTTTACAATTTCTTAGAGAAACTATCTACATCTCTTAATTTTGAAGCGTAGAATTTTTTAGTAGATTCTATTATAGTCTCCCAAGCGATGTAGGGGAGCAAACAAAAAAGTAATGTGGATTGTAAGAGGAGCAAAGATCCAGGCCTTGTGAGGATTCCACTCCTTGAGGTAATTCGAATTAACCTATTTAATATTGGTATCAGAGCATATGTTGCTTGATTTTGCCCATATAAATATGATTACATGTTGTTTGATGCTTTGGAATGAGTTTCTTGTTTTAGGAAGATAATGGTATCCCAAGTTTATTGATTGTCCTCATTTGTGTCGGAGCAAAACTGTGGTTACAAACTGAACACCTAAGGGTTACAAATAATTCAATAAAATCTAAACTCAGGCGTCAAAATAGTAAAACCATAAAACCTCAATACAAACTAGTCTAGAATAACCAAAAGAAAAAAACTACAATGAATGCATAAAAAGCACAAAGAACCTGCAAAACAAAGTTAGCCCATTCAAGAAATAAAATAATACAAAACCAAACCACAAAAACCAAAAGTAATAAAAACATCAAATAAAAAATTGGCTACATTACCAACTACGTAAAGAAGGAAGACCCAGTGTATCCAAGCGGATTAAACCGCTCAACAGTCTTGGCACTTCCCCAATCACTTACCACTCCATACGATGACCCATTGCACCATACTTTGCTAGCCAATCTGCATCTTTATTCCCCTCTCTAAAGACAAGACTCATAAAACAAACCATTGAATCCATGAGATCAATAATCTCCTCCCAAAAATATTCCAGATACCAAACCCACCACATCTCCGTTGCTTCCACCAAGACACCACCACTTGAGAGTTAAGTTCAATTTCCAAAAAAACAATTCTCAGAGTTTTACAAGCTTTAAGACCATACAAAAGAGCTAATAACTCCGCATAATTATTCTAACCAACTCCGAGAGGAGAAGCAAAAGCATGAACTAAATTACCTTGAGCATCTTTGATAATACCACCCACCCCAGACGACTTAGGATTCCCAAAATTGTTACCATTTGTATTTAACTTAAACCATCCTTGAGAAGGTTTTTGCTAGGCCACCAATTTAGGACAGCGCCTTGATGAAACTAAAGATGGAATAAACAAAGAGTGTAAAATCTGATTATCATGCCTTGAACATTTAGTAACCTTGTGGATGTCATGGCAAGTTGAATGAATCCAGTGATGAATGGATTGCCAAACCACATCGAAGGACTCTGGATGATCTTCCATGCGAGCTACACATATGCGATGCTAAAGATGCCAAGAAAGAAAAGAAGGAAGAATCCCCACTATTGTCTTGACCTGAGAAGAAGAAGATGCACAAGATGTGAAATTCCTAACGTACCCCTGTAAACCACGAAATTGTCTACCAATTTCCTTGAACAAATATGTTAGATCTCAATCTTATAATTATATAATAAATCAAATACTTAACGTAAATAAATAAACTTGCATGCCACAACGATTGGTTATGAAGGGAAATCCTTTAAATAACCATTTAAAGGTAAAACCCTACAAGGCAACCAAACCCAGGAAAGTCAATCTTATTATTTGAAGAACAATTACAAGCAATTATCAATTATAAAACTTTTGCAATTCGACTCTCTTACTTGCCTAGACAAATGACCCATTTGTCTTCTACCGCAGTAGCAGCCAGAACTTCTGGCGATTTTCAAATGTTGACTTCCCTTATGGAATTCCAGGAGCTGAAATCCAATCGATGTTCCTTCACGCTCAAAGTATGATCACACTCAAGAATAGATGAAAAACTCAATGAAAATTCTCAAGTGAATTTTCTCTCACAAATGCTCAGAATATACTCTCTAAAATTCGTGGCTCAAACTACTTCAGAGATACAAAACTGAATCCCTTTAATTATTAGGTCTGGAAAGAGTCCTAATTGAAATAGGGTTATGCTGACAGGTAGAGACAGTCGCGAGAATGTTTTCTGATGGGTTGCTGACATTTCATGATAACTCTTCACTGTAGTTTATTATCTGTGTTCAACTTCGGGTCTTGATAATTGTAGAATCTTACGAACTCGAAATACATGTAACTGACTTATCTAAACAATCTTATTAACATATAGATAAACTCAATATTGTTAAAGATTAAGTCATCTCTTATTTTACATTCATCTAAATTCAATCAAATAATGATAAGATAAACCTTATCATTTAGTCATCTAACTCTAGCCAAGTTTTGCCTCTACAAGGTGAAACCATACAATTACCGTCTCTTTCCAAGTATCCCCGAGCAGTAGCCCAAAAATAGCACCACAATGGCACCAAACCTGAGCAGCAAATTCCACTTCAAACAAAATATGATTTTGATCCTCATAATTACCCTTGACACAACTATCACACTTAGAAACAATCGGTACACCCACTCAACGGAGGTGATAATCAACATTGAAAGCATTATTCCAAACCTTCCACATAGAAACTGAAACCTTCAATGGAAGTAGATTATGCCACATTTTCTTGCCAATCCATAGTGGAACCCCTAATACGGATGCAATCCTAAGATGATTCATTAGAAAAACAATCACTATCATGCTTCATCTATATCAACGCATTTGAACGTCCCTTGCAAACTGTTAATGATTCAAGAATATCATTAATAGTTTCATACCCCACCAAACTAACCAATAAGTACACATCCCATGAATTAGATAGTTTACAATCCATGACTTTAAGTTGAGGGCTACCCACAATTGGAAAATCAGTAAATAAAGGACCCCAATCCCTCCATTTGTCATACCAAACGAAAAGATTTCCTTCCCTGATATGCCACTTAGGGTTCTCAAGAACCAATGGAATATATTTAACAATCATCTTCCAAAATTTTGTACCCTTATTCAAATTGATAAGAAACCATGGTTTAAAATCCACATATTTATCTTTGAAAAAATGAACCCATAAAGAATTACCTTGGATTAAATTCAAAGCAAACCTCAGATGGAGGGCCTTCTACATATCATTCAGGTTTCGCAAACCCAAACTATCTTCTACCATAGGGTTATACATGTGTGACCAAGCCACCCATTTTTTCTTACCTCCCCTATTAGCCTTGCCTCAAAAAAAAAGTACTCATCAAGCGATGTAACTCTTTGATGATAGATTAAGGGACCTGTAAAACAGTAAACAAATGCAACGCCATGCTAGAAAGTACATGCCTAAGGAGAATTGGATAACCTCCTGAAGAGAGAAGCTTCATCTTCTAAACACTAATTTTATGATAGACTTTATTAACCATCTCCTTTAGATGAACTTGCTTAAGTCTCTCCTAAGTATTTGAAAGGAAAAAAACCCTTCGAGTACCCAATCAAATGCTTAAGAGCTCTCTTGCAACCCAGAGGATTTTTTTGAGAAAAGAACATAGCTGTCTTTTCATTATTGATCCTTTGTCCTGACCAAGTCTCATATTTATCAAAGATAGATATATGCTCATGAATTGATCTCGTGCTACCATTTGTAAAAATCACCACATCATTAGTACACATGAGATGAGAGGTTTGAATCGTATCTCTAGCTTAAGAAAATTGATCAAACATTTTCTCCATGACACTATCTTAAGAAGTCTAGAAATAATCTCTTGAAGAATAATAAACAGGTAGGGAGAAAGAGGATCCCCCTGACGCAAAGTACGACCTCATCGAAAAAAACCTTTAGATGTTTCATTCATCATAACAGAGTACCAAGGAGACGAAATACAAACCCAATTAAATTACAAACCTAAGGAGAAAACCTGAAGCTATGAAGGATTGCCAATAACAAAGACCAATCAACCCGATCATATGCTTTAGCCATGTCCACTTTGAGGATAATATTGCCATCATGTGTTAATAGAATGGATGATCACCTTGGCACTTGAATATTGAGTAAGATGAGATAAATTGATTACTTTGGGGTTGGAAAGTGAGCTAGTAAATATCTTAATGCTTTTGGAGCATTCAAGATAAATTTAAAAAATGTCACCATAACTTGGATAAGATGAGACATTAAAGAGTCTTATATAAAATATTTTTAGAATTTTATGAAGGTTGATTAAAGCAGAATGTGATTAAAGCAGAATGTGAGATCTTGGGCAGACATTAGATGAGTGGTTGTGCTATGAAACTCAAGTTACGCATTTGTGGCGACTGGACTAAGATTCCTATAGTGTTTGAATGTGACAAATCCAATTAAGTGGGAGTTCTACGGTAACATATATTTCATACTATACGTGCTATAGATGACCATATGAGGGAATGATTGGATGGGTCCTTGCTCTATCCCTTTGTGAGCCCTAATGGATCAACAAATGATTTATTTCTATGCCCTTGAACTTAGAACTATGTCATGAAATAAAAGCTTGATTTTGCTATTTTAGCATGTTTTCTTAGGGCTACAAATGATACGGTCTTATAGAGCATATCTAGGAAATTAGTCAAGTCTAATTGTATTGACCTGAGTGTCGAAGGAATATTTTTTGGATTCTTACTTGTAATTTTATGTCTCATAACTCTGGTAATTATGTCATTTTTTACTCAACATAATCATGAGAATATTATCTAATGTGAGGTCAAGAATTGCTTTGAGTTTTAAACTCGTGAGATCATTGACCTAGTGAGATCAAAGAGCCTTGGGGTATAGATGAGATATTATGAGTGATGTACTATGTTAGTATGATGGTGACTTAACATAGTACTGCTACTCTTTGCCTTCTCATCAGGTCGCAAGTTTTGTTTTCTATATTAGGGATAATTGATTGAGATATTAGGAAAAGATTATTAATGGGCATAGCACTCATTGTGGATAAGTGGGAGATTTTGGTAGTGGGTACCCCATGACTCATGTTGTGCCTATATGGGTGGGGAAGTTATTAATTAACTCCCCACCACTACCACTTAACATCTCGTGTGAAAACTCTTTAAACAAGAGTTTTACTTACATTAAATTAAGGTGTGTGGAAAAACTGTACGTACAAAAAAAAAAAAAACTCTCCTCTCTCTACAATTTTCTAGACAAACCATCTAGATTTCTTGATCTTAAAGCATCGAATTTTTTAAGAGACTCAAGTAGAGCCTTCTAAGTAACGTAGAGGTGCAAACAATAAAGTGACATGGGCTGTAAGATGAGCAAAGATTCGGGCCTTGTGGGAATTCTACTCCTTGAAATAATTCGAATTAATCTTATTTAACACTTAAAAATGAGGAAAAAAATAGGGGCTTCTAGATTGGAGATGAGCTTATTTGTGACAACCTAAATAAAGATCAAGCCACATAGACCTATACTCCAAAGGGTTAGTCAAAGTAATAATCAAAATCGTATGGAATCATTCATTATAAATGGAAAAAAGCTTCTCTCTTTTAAGTAATGTAGGGATCTTATTCATTACATTCCCTTACTCAAGCTAGGGAATTACAATATCTATCTTTTAAATCTGTGGCATCCTTGACAAGTCATTCCATCATATATGGCACAACTCAGGTCACACAGTACATTTTCTAATTGAGATTGTCGCCGATATTATTTGCAAAAAATTAAGGAAAGCCTAAGCCAAATATAGGTCTATACTTCGAAAGGGCTGGTCAAAATTACAATTGGAATCCTTTAAAATCATTATGAAAAAAAAAAATCAACCCCATTCACAATCTTTCTATATTTTGATACTCAATCTAGGATATTACAAATTTAACACTCATTGTGAGAATCTTGGTCAAGATGTTAGAGAAGTAGGAATGAATTAAGTTTCTCTTAACTCCGCTTTAGCTCTTCCTAGCTTCACACAAAAATGGTATATATGAGGAGCAATGGGTTCCCACCATGGTATTGGCTACAACTTCCAAAAAAGTTGGGTGATTGCTCAAAAATTAAAAGAAAAACTTACAAGAAAAGTTGGTTTTGGAAAGCATAGTTATTTTTTTTTTAATAAAATCATACTTCTATATTCATCAAGAATTAATCAATACATAGCTTGTTTTGTATAACAAAACTAAAACATCCCGCCAGACCATCTTTTATCCAAACCTGTTCATCATTTACATCATAAGCATTTAAAAAAAAAAAAAATGAGCTACCTTATTTCCTTCCCTATATGTATGGTGAACTTTCCAATTGGGTAATGTTCAACTTTCCAATCGGATATATTGATGAGAATTCCCTTGATGTCTTGTACTAACTACCCATGCCATTCCCAGTTGCCTTTTGCACTATTTACTGATTTGATGATCCCTAGAGCATCCCTTTCTATCACAACCTTATCAACATTTAACTTTGCACATAGCTTTAGGGCCTTCAATAAAGCAGTGATCTCTTTTATAAGTGGCAAAGTAACTTGTTCTTTTGACATGCATAGGGAAGATAGAACTTCCCATTCTTCATCTCTGATAACCACTCCTACCCCCATCTTCTTATTTTATGAGTCAAAGCAGGATCTCAATTAACCTTCACAATGCCTTCCACAGGTGCTTTCCACCTTACCATGTTCCTGATCTCTAGATTACTCTCTATTCTCTTACTTGGGTTACCTTGTGCTTGCTAATATTCAGTTACACTGGTATTGGCATGGTTGAAAATCATTTTAGGACTAAGAAATTTATTCTCAAATACAAATCCATTTCTTCTCATCCAAATGTTTCTTACAACAGTTGCCACAATATCTAAATCCTCACTCGTCAGCTTCTCTACCATTTTCTTCGAGATAGTATTCACATCCACTTCATTAAATGTCATTTTTGTACAAAACAAAAATTTTCTGCCCACACATCTGTAGCAGTTGTACAACTTCAAATTGCATGACAGATGGTTTCTTCCTCTCTCTCACAAATGGGGTAGCAAAGAGTTTTAACTACTCTCCTTTCAAACAAATTCATCCTTTTTGGTAAGTAGTTATTGAGTGCCTTCCACATGAGAGTCTTCACCACCCCTAGAACATTCATCCTCCAAAGTATTTTCCATCATTCTTTACGAAAATTCTCCTTTTCCCCTCTTTTTTCTGCTCAACTTGAGATGGTATGCACTTTTAACACTGAAAGCATAGTTAACTTGATATCATAGCAAAAGTGATATGAAACAACAAATGGGTGGAAATGAGTCAAGGATTTAGAGAATCCCTCATTCTAGTAGCAATTAACAAGGACTAGATTCAATTTTTGAAGAATGGCGATAAAACTCTTTTGTTAGTCCACTTGAATAGTTGCCCTCCATATCTCAACTCATCAAGTTTGGCTTGGGTGAAGCAATTAATGGTTGAGGTTAAGCATCCAATTATACTTACTTGGGGACCCCCAACATTCCAAATGGACTCAAACCATATTAAAATCTCCAACCATCATTCATGGAGACACCATTAGAGTACAAATAAGAAATTTAATCGACCATAGCATTTTCCTTTTCACCAGACAATTATCTCAATACACCATAGACACATAATAGCACCAAGATTGGGAAATATCAAAGGCTCTACAATGAATGGCTTGCTGAGTGTGGCTTATAAAATTGGCATACCTCATGTGGGTTCTAACCCACCCAAATCCTAGTGTTGGTAGCTATGGGGGAAAAAAAAAAAATCCAATGCTTAGAAGGGGTACTCATGATATTATCTTTACTGTACTCTTTACCATAGTCTCAACTAGGCCCATAAGATACATGTAAAACTCCTTGACCCATCCCTTTATTTATGCTTGGTTTATAGGATCGTTCAAACCCCTATCATTCCAACAACCAAAACACGTGGATAACAGCCAAGAGCCTAATATGGCCTAGTTCTCCAAATAGAAAATCTAGGTTTGAAATCTCTCACCCCTTATAGAAATAGGAAAAAAGAAAAAGAAAAAAACAACACGTGGATAACAAAGAGAGGAGTCAATACATGAATTATCATTACTTCCCCTTGTAAAGGGATTTTTTCCCCTTCTTGGGCACTTGTTCAGGCCTTACTTCTTCATTTAGTCCTTACCAAGACTTCCTAAAATGTTTAAGTTCGGAGGGCTTGTTGAAGGTTCCAAAGTTGATGAAACAACTTGTACCATAATGTTAAAAATCATAGCCAGACCAGAGAACACTCCTCCAAAATGGGGGGCTAGAGGGTTGTCCCCTAGGGGAGGGAGATTACAAAACTACAATAGTAACTGCTACTAAAGGATAAGAGACAACTTGTACAAGGATGTAAAGAATCTTAGCTAGAACCAGAAAACACTCCTCCAAAATGGGGCTAGAAACATTGGTCGCATGCATGATGAGCCGTATCAATACTTTAGACATACTTTGTGCTTCTCATGTATATATTGAGGATTAAAAGAACAAAAAAAGAAGACAAATAATTGGTGAATTGGTATTTTGACGGTTTTACCCTTTTTCTCTCAAAGAACCCTACGGTATCTTTGGTTTGTTTTTGTTCTTGTTCCATGGCTGCCGCCATGGCCCCTCCTGGGCCATCGGTGCCGTCTGGGCGGCAGAGGTACCTGGCCGAGCTGGTCGCTCAGACGCCGCAACCTCTTCCGGAGGTTCTCCATGGTTCTCAAGTTTCTCAAGCAGAGGCCTTCTCTTGATGTTATTCGGGCTTTCATAAGGAGTAGATGGGGGCTGGACGCTCAACCGGTGGTTTCGGCTATGAGAAAGCTCCGAAATGTGTTTGTCCGGTTCTCAAATGAAGCTGATTTCATGAAGGCTCTGTCTAGAGAAGCAAATGACATTGAAGGAGTGCCCTATCGTGGGTTCCATTGGAAGCCCGATTTTGATGAGGATGCTGAGCCGGCAACGGTACTGGTATGGGTCTTTCTCCCTGGTTTACCCCCAAATTTCTTCCATGAATCTTGCTTGTGAAATATTGTTGCTCCCATTGGCCGGTTTTTACGTCGGGATAATGCTACACGGTGTGCCACTAAAACTGATGGGGCTAGATTGTGTTTGGAGATGGATGCTGGAAAAACGCCGATTACTGGAATTTGGATAGGAACCCCAAACCAGGAATGGAGTCAGTACATTGATATTGTTTATGAAACATTGCTTGCCTATTGTACTAAATGTAAACTGCAGGGACATAATTTACAGCTATGTAAATGGAAGGATGGGGCAAGAACGAAGAATGATCGGAAGTTAAAAATGGATGAGAAATAGTTGCAGGTCTGGAAGCCGAAACCTCAATGTCTTTCTGAACACCAGATGATCAATGTAGAGTCGGTTATTGAGAGTGGTGAAAAGGCAGTGGTGGATGATCCAAGTATTTCGGCAGCAGAGTTTGGGAAAGTTGAAGTGACAGTTATTGAGCCGGTTATGGAGGTGGGAATTAATGTAAGTCCTGATATAGAGGTTCAGAATTTTGCCTAGTGTAATAGGTTGAAGGACTCGTTGATGGAGGACTCGATGTTGGCTAGTGCGCAGGGGCCTGAGGCTCAATCCGCTGGTTTGGGTTCTGGAAATACGTTGCTGGATGCAGGGGCCGTGGGGATGTTTGGCCATGTGGAGGATGTGTCACGGACAGATGCAAGTAATGGAAATTCTGAGGAGCTTTTAATTGATTCAGGGGCTGTTGGGACGTCTGGAAACATTGAGGTTGGGAAGAATGGAAATATGGAGGTGGTATTGCTGCTAGATGAAACTATGGGAGCTGAAACTATGTCACATATTCAGGGTTTGAATGGTGAGTCGGGTGCTACTAAAAGTGTAGATGATGTTGATCTTCGGCTTGGCTTGTCTATGATGGAGGTTAATAATCAACAAAATGACCAACGTAGGTTGTCTATTAATTATGGGGAGGGGATTGAGGAAGGGCTTGATGAGGTGGAGAATGAAAATGGGTTAGTAGGAAATTCTATGGATGAGCAGAATATTGACATGTCAGTGCAAGAGGCTGTGGGAATGCATAGTAAGGATGATTGTGGCTCTGAACCCGAAAAGGAGGATGGAAAGAATAAAATTTATCTCTCGGACAATGATGCAAAAAATGGAAAGAAATTGCCAAAAGGGGGACGTTTACTTAGAAGTTCGACCCGGGTTCCAAGCAAACCTGTTCGTATGAATCTATGATATGCAACCCTATGTTCTGGAATATCCGGGGCCTTAGAACATCTCAAAGAAGGGTTTGTAAGTTGGTAAGGAAATTAAATTTGAATTTTATTATGTTAGCTGAGCCTTTTGCTGATGATTACAGGATGGTTAGCCTGCAAAATTTATTGAAGTTTGATTGCTGTTTTTCAAATTTTTGTGTTGGTGGAGAGCTTTGGTTAATCTGGAAAGAAGATTTGCATTTATCGATTATTAGTTAGAATGCCCAACATGTGACTGTTTCTATGAGCATGGATTCTCAGCAGGTTGTTATTTCTGTGGTGTATGCTAAATGTAATCATGTAGAAAGACGGGAGCTTTGGAGATTGTTGCAACTTGATGCAGTACAAGATGCACCTCAGTTATGCCTAGGTGATTTTAATATTATTTGTGGGGAGGAGGAACATCGTGGTGGTAGACCGAGATTGCGAGTTGCCATTGATGAATTTAATGAGTTTATTGATAACTGTGGTCTCGTTGATATGAAAGCTGTGGGGAGTAAATTCTCATGGTGTAATGGTCAGAGGGGACTAGCTCGGAGTTGGTCGAAAATAGATAGATGTTTAATGAATGTTGTGGCTGCAGGTGTTTTTCCGGACGCTTTATGTAAATATATGGCACGGACAATTTCTGATCATGCCCCGTTGTCCTTTGTGTTTAAGAATTTGGGGCATCGCTATGGTCCTTCCTCCTTTAAATTTCAGCAAATGTGGGTGTCTCATAGTAACTTTTGGGAGGTGGTTAATGATACTTGGAGGCATTCGATTGAGACTATGGGTCTTCGTGGCCTTGCTACTAAGTTAAAGAGAGTGAAAATAGTCTTAAAGGACTGGAATCATCGTGTTTTTGGTCATACGAAGACAAAGATCCAAGAATTGGAGAGTAAAATTGAACAGTTAGAAAGCCAACTCCATGAGGGTTTTTCAAAAGATACAGAGCAAGTTTTATTGGAGGCCAAGGAAGATCTTGCAGTTTGGATGAAAAGAGAAAAAACAAGGCTTTCACAGCAGGTGAAGCTTAGGTGGATGGAGAAAGGAGAGGCCTCGGCTCAGTTTTTTAAAACTTTTGTTTCTCTTAATAAACCTTTTGTGCAGGATATGAGGTGTCCAAATGGGACGTGTTTAAATTCTCCGGAAGATATTCATTCAGGTGCTGTGGATTATTTCAGTTCTTTTCTTCAGGCGCGTGCTTCAAGAGTTCTGCCTGACTTGTCACATTTGGTGCAAAATTCTATTTTTGAGGAGGAAAATGCTAATCTCCTCCAGTTCCCTTCAATCCAAGAGGTTAAAGAGGCTATGTTTTCTATTCCTGTGGATAGTAGCCCGGGTCCAGATGGTTTTGGATCTGGATTCTATAGGGCATGTTGGGATATTGTTGAAGCTGACGTCGTGGCAGCGGTTCGGGAATTGTTCCTTGGCACTCCAATGCCGAGGTTTTACTCTGCGTCTTACATTGTTCTCATTCCAAAAATGCAGCGGCCTACTAGTTTTGATAAGTTCCGCCCTATCAGTTTATGTTCAGTGGTGTATAAAGCTTTTTCCAAGATCCTGGTTAGAAGATTATCTCCTGTTCTTAACAGAATCATCTCTTCAGAACAAGGTGCTTTTCTTCCTGGGTGAAGCATATTTGAGAATATTTCTTTGGCCCAAGAAATGATACACATGATTAATAAAAAGGTTAGGGGTGGTAATATTGTTATTAAAGTGGACATGGCTAAGGCCTATGATAGCATCGATTGAGACTTTTTAATCCATGTTATGGCTTCATTTGGTTTTTCTGGGAGGTTCTGCAATTTGATCAGAAATTGTATTTCGACTCCTTGGTTCTCGGTGGTTATGAATGGGTCGTCTAAAGGTTTTTTCTCCAGTGTGCGAGGTTTGCGCCAAGGTGACCCATTTTCGCCATATTTGTTTATTCTCGTTGAGGAGGTGCTCTCCAGGCTTTTAAAGCATAAGTTTCTGAGTGGTCATATTGTTCCGTTCTCTCATCCCGAGGTACGCCTCTTATTTCTTATTTATTATATGCTGATGATGTTATGTTGTTTGTTAATGGTGGAAGAGCTTCTTTGAAAGAAGTTAGAGATACTTTTGAGTTATATGAAGCCTAGTCTGGTCAAGTGGTGAGTAGAGAGAAGTCCTCAATCTTTTTTTCTGAGTATGCTTCTAATGCTCGGAAAAGGAGATCTTTACTGTTGACATCGTTCTCAGAAGGTTTTTTCCCGGCCAAGTACTTGGGAGTCTCGCTCATGGTAGGTCGTCTGAAAATATCGTATTTTGATGATTTATTATGCTGCATTCGATGGAAATTGGAAGGCTGGCAGAATAGGCTTCTATCTTCTGGTACCCGTCTTCTCTTATTGAGACATGTCCTAGCCAGTATCCCTATTCATTTGCTCTTTGTTTTGCATGCTCCTAAGGCTGTCATGGCAGCCTTAAAGCGGCTTATGAGTAATTTTTTCTGGGGTTCATGGAATGGTAAGCAAAAGCGTCATTGGGTAAATTGGAATAATATTTGTTCTCCTATTCAAGAAGGAGGTTTGGGTCTTCGAAAATTAGAAGAAGTCCAAGAATCTTTATTTATGAAGCTGGCTTGGAATTTATTGACAGGTGATTCTTTGTGGGCCAATTTTTTCAAGCAGAAGTATGTGAAAAATCAGCATGTGACTTTGGTAGATCAACGGAAAGGAACAGTTTTTTGGAAGCATATTGTGGGTATTTTCCAAAGGTTTTAGGCAATTCTTGGTGGAGGGTTCGGGATGGTAATGTGTCTTTTTGGAGAGATCCTTGGCTTAAATCGGGAGCTCTTGTCAACTCTTGTGATATATCTGATTATCCTCTTTTGAAAGTTCGGGAATGTAGGCTTCATAATGGTTGGGATATGGATTTGTTACATAGATTGGTAGGGGACACTAAAATGGAAGAAATTCTTAATTGTCTCGGTGAACAAAAAGAGGGTGGAGATTTATTGATTTGGAAGCCTAATCTGAATGGGGTTTTTTCCTCAAAATCGACTTGGGAGTGTGTTCGTGTTCGTGCACCAAAATCTGAATGGGCTACCTGGATTTGGCATTCAGCTCTTCCAAAAAAATATTCGATTACCATCTAGAAGGCTTTGCATTATAGCCTTACTGTTGATAGTCGTATTAGCTCTTTGGGTATTCCTTTGGCCTCAAGATGTGAATGTTGTACGCAGGGGTGTGTGGAAGATCAAGATCATGTCCTTGTTTATGGGAGGATTGCTGCTGACATTTGGAGGTGGGTATCTACACAGTTAGGGATGCCTTATGATTCACAGAGATCTTGGAGAGCAACTATGAAGTTGTGGTTTAGGCGTGCAACTCATTCGACTCAAAAAGGTACTCTGCTTGCTCTTGTTCCTATTATTGTGACTTGGTCCCTTTGGATGTGGAGGTGTAAGGCATGTATGGAAGGGAAACACGTTGTTGTGAGTTCTCTCTGGGCTTCTATTAAGGCAGCCATTGCATGGGTGGGTGTCAGGTTACGTGTTAGTAAAAAGATAACTGATGGAGATGAAAGAGTGTTAAATTTTTTCTCTATTCTAGTAAACATGTGAAGAGGAAAAACTTTATGTTGGTGAAATGGATGAAACCAAGTCCGGGGTGGTTTAAATTAAATGTGGATGGCAGTTCTTTAGGAAATCCAGGTCGTATGGGTGCCAGGGGCATTATTAGAGATGAGAATGGGCATCTTATTTGGGCTTTTGCGAAGGAGTTAGGGTATGTCTCTAATAATGAGGCTGAGCTCATTGCGCTTTATTATGGTCTTCAGTATTGTCAGGACCTAAATATTGGAAGAGTGGAGATTGAATTAGATTCGCTGTTAGTGGTTCACTGGTTGCAAAAAAGGCGTTGTGGTATATGGTATCTTGAAGATTATTGGGAAAAGATACAAGTTATGGTCGCAACCTTGGAGGTCGAGATCCAACACATATACAGAAAAGGCAATGCAGGAGCAGATTTCTTGGCTCGTTTGGCGTCTGATCAGAAGAATGGTACATGGAGTTCATACAATGACGTGCCTCATTTGCTTAAAGGTATATTGAAAGTGGATAAAATTGGTCTTCAGGCTATTCGGTTATAGGTTTGTTTTTTTTGGTGGTCTATTTGTTTTTTTTTTTTTGCAAGTTGGTTTCGTTGTTTTTTTGTTGTATTGTGTTTTTGGTCTGCTGGTTTTTGTTTGGGCTCTTTTTTAGCACTTGGTTTGGGCTAATTGTATGCCCCCAAGTGTCTTTTTGTTACTACGGTATTCCTTCGCCACAAGTGAGGGTTTCTTAATAAACTTGGAACAGGCCTGCTATGTGGGTGACTACTGGCTCTTTACAAAAAAAAAAAAAAGCATTAGCATTGGATTAGGCAAAGAAAAAAATATAAAATTTGGTTCAAATCACATGTTTTGCCTTTTGTTGATTCCATTCAAGAGAGATTCCTACATTGGATTGGAGAGAGAGAGAGAGAGAGAGAGAGAGAGAGAGAGAGAGAGAGAGAGAGAGAGAGAGAGAGAGAGAGAGAGAGAGAGAGAGAGAGAAAAATTATTCATAAATTATTCAATAGATGGGAATAGTAACCATATAAATATATAGAATTTCTATAGCTTGTAAGCCAAAAATTTACATTTGCCTCTTTCAACGTAGACAATTTAATGGGGTTGTTAGCTAAATTTTAGTTTGCATTTACATTTGACTATGCTAATACTCTAAGATCTCAATCCAATATTAATAGTGTTGGAATATGTATAATTTTATTGGAATTAAGTTAGGTTTAATAAGCTATAATAGATAAGCTCACGAGTTATCATTTATTAAGATTACTTAGGGATTTTTATTTAGGCTCAAAGACCCAAAAGTTTGTTTTAAAGCCCATTAAGGTTTAGTGGATGATTATAGATGGTGCTAATGTGTCAATATTTTTGGAAATTCCAATTAAGATTTATTAGATAATCTTGAATAGGCCACGAGCCAAAATTTATTATAATGGATTAATTATTTTTATAAAACTGAACAATAGGATTAACACCCATTTAATATTTATAGATCAAATGGGCGCCTATTTAATTAGAATCAAGCCCAATAATATATTTATAAGCCCATATATATTTATTAGACGAGTTGAGCTTATTTTGAAATTTAAAATCGACCAATTAAAATTGTTAAGTGACTTGGCCCACGAAAAAATTATAGACAAATCTCAAAATTTAGCTGAACCTTGAAATGGCCCAATCCCTTTTTTAGAGCCCAAAATAGGACCAGAAATAAATTTGTATTTAAACCTATGGACGAATCAATTATCCCGTACACGTATACATAGAAACCAAAACCATGGATACCCTTCTTGTAGGGCCCAAGGAAGCCAGACACAAATCGCGCGAACTAGTTTCTCAACCTTAAACTGCTATCAAGTCGTAGCTACGCTATCGCACCACCATATGAAGCCCCTTGCAAAGCACAACAGCCATCCGCGTTGTGTACCATCTCATCGCACGTCCACCCTCTGTTAGGAGGTTGTAAGCTCAGGGATCTATGGAGATAAAGGTGAGGACTTTGAGGTTTGGTGGTAAGGAGGCGTGAGTTGCAAAATGCGAAGTGAAGAAGGTACTTTCAGGGTTTGGTTAAGTCTTCAGAAGATCTCCAAATGACGTAGCTTCAGCAAGTCTTGTGGGGAAACGATGTCACTGAATAAATTGGTGGAAATGGCACAGTTTTGATTAATTAAACGGTGTGTTTTTGGTTAGTCTTGGAATCTGTTATGCCAGCGAGTTTTATGTAATTTCCTTTTAAGTCAGTTAAGTATCTGTCTGGATGAATTTCTGGATTCATTCTGGAGCATTTTCATTTATTAGGTGGTTGTCTTCTATGGAGGAATTGGGGTCCTCGAATACCCCAAGACATATTAACATTGAAAAATTCTAAACATAAGCCCATACACCACACACCATCTATTTTTTTTAAATTTTTTTATTTTTTTATTTTATCAAATGTTTAGTATATGAATAATGAATAGAAAAATTGAATTAGTTTAAAAAGAATAAATCTAAAAAAAAATTTAAAAAAATTTTAAAAAATAAAAAATATATGGTGTGTGGTATATGAGGCTTATGAGTAGCAATGCTCATTAACATTTGAGGTATTTCATCACTCTTGTGTCATCTTCTATACTGTTCCTGCTACATTTCTTATATATAATCTGTGCAAATCAACGGATTACAAGTGGTATCACAAGCCGTCGATCCTACCCAATCCACCCAGACAGATCAAATCCAAACCAATCCACATATATTCACCCAGAAATAACAATCCTTCTTACAATCCCATCCAACCCATACACTATCATACCCTACCATATCCAATACGTAATATCAAACCCAGACACCAATCCAAACAGAACCATACACTACCATACACTACAATCTTCAATACTCAATATCAAACCAAGAAACCAACCCAAACAGACCCATACATTAATATGACCGAAAATACAATATCTAAACACCAACAACAAGAAACTTTACAGTAGCAAGTTGACTATCACCATCAAGAAATCCTGGAATTGAAAACAGATGTTAGTACTGTGAAAATAGATGTCAAAAAAAAATTAAGGATATGATACGTACCCTTTTCGCCCAACATCACAATCCACCTCCTCCTCCTCCTACTCCACCCTTTAACCAAGAATTTCCTCCAGAACCTAAAAATCCAGACTTGAGAAGGTTCAACCCTAGGTGGGTCAGACTTGACTTTCCTCATTTCCAATGTGTTAATCCTGCTGCGTGACTTTTCAAAGCCAACCATTACTTTTAATTCCACCAAACAGCACTGCCTCAGCAATTGTTGATGGCCTCCTACCACATGGAAGGGGATGCTTTTGTGTGGTTCCAAACCGTTGCAGATGGGGGTTTATGTAGGGATTGGGAAGCTTTTTCCAAATCATTATTACTTCATTTTGGTCCAAAAGCCTATGACAATCCCATGGAGGCATTGACAAGGCTAAAGCAGACCAGTTTGGTGGCTGGATATATGGCACAATTTGAAACTTTATTCAACTGCTTGAGGGGGCTCTCGGATGACCATAAGTTGAGTTGTTTCCTTAGTGGCTTGAAGGACAAAATTCACATTCCAATCCACATGTTGAACCCGGTAAATTTAACTGCAGCGTATAGGTTGGCGAAAATGCAAGAAGAATATCATAGCAGTACTAGAAAATATAGCAAACCAATGGAAGCAAAGACCACTACAGTTACTGGGGGAAATTTTGTCCAGCATTCTTATTCCAATGATAGTTACAACAAATGGAAGAAACCAATGGGGTTTACGAAAAAAGGGTCTATGCTACCATTGCAACGAGAAATGGAACCCAACTCATAGTTACAAAAATCCTAGAATTTATTTCATGCAAGTAAAATAAAGAAGTAGTGGAAGAGGAAGAGAAGGAACTTTGTGGGAAAGATGAAGAAAACAAGCAAATAGAGATACTGGCCAGCAACAAAGCAGAACTCGAGATTTCCTTGGTTGCTATATCTGGAACTTACTGTAAGAACTATGAGGTTGGTGGGAAGTATCAATGAGGAGAAAGTGGTGATTTTAGTAGACTTGGGTAACTCACACAACTTTATAGATTCAACCTTGGTCTCCAAGTTGTAGCTACCAGTGAAGGGTTATGCAGAACAATGTAGATGAAAGTACAAGGCAATTCGCTCCAACCTCCTCTTCATTTAGTAGACCTAACGGGTAGTGATATTGTACTAGGAGTCCAATGGTTAGAGACCTTGGGCCCTATCACTTTGGACTTTTCGAAGTTACTAATGAGCTTCGGGTGGGACGGGAAGGCAATAGAATTGAAAGGGTTGAAACTGAATCCTTCAGTTGTGGAGGATAGTGCAAAAATGTTCGAGGCCACTATGGCCAAAGGGAAGGGAATTCTCTTACAAATTACGTGTGTTGGGGAAGAATAACAGGAGTATGGGAATGTGGGTGAACCATTTTCAGAATTGCTAGAAGAGTTTAAAGAGGTGTTCAATGAAACTCAAGGATTACCCCCACCTTGTACCCATGACCATCAAATAGTCCTCAAGGAGGGCACTCAACCCATAACAAATAGACCCTATCAATATCCATATTACCGAAAAATAGAAATTGAAAATATGGTGGTTGAGTTGTTGAAATTGGGCATGATTAGACCTAGTTCTAGTCCTTTTTCAGCTCCAATTTTGCTAGTTTGTAAAGCTGATGGTAGTTGCCGACTTTGCGTGGATTATAGGGCACTTAACAAAGAAATAGTAAAGGCAAATTTTCCTATTCCAGTTATAGATGAGTTGTTGGATGAACTCTTAAGAGCAGTGATCTTCTCTAAGCTCAACTTACTGTCAGGCTATCACCAAGTGAGAGTGGTGCCTAGTGACTTCCTAAGACAGCTTTTTATACCCATGAGGGACATTACAAGTTTTTGGTGATGCCTTTTGGCCTCACCAATGCTCTAGCTACATTTCAAGGGTTAATGAATAAATGTATTCAAACCCTTTTTGAGGAAATTTGTGCTTGTTTTATTTTTTATTTTTTTAATGACCTATTGGTATATAGTATATCTTGGGAGGAGTATGAGAATCATTTGAGACAGGTTTTAAACATGCTGAAATTGCACTACTTGTATGCCAAAAAATCTAAGTGTCGATTTGCTATGGAAGAAGTGGATTATTTGGGTCACATAATTTTTGGGCAAGGTGTTAAGGCTGACCCTTCAAAAATTTAGTCAATGTTGGATTGGCCAACCCCTAAGACACCTAAGGCCTTGAGAGGGTTCTTGGGGTTAACGGGGTGTTATAGAAAATTTATAAGGCATTATGGGCTGTTAGTAACTCCACTTACTCAACTTTTGACAAAGAATGGGTTTGTGTGGACCCAAGAGGTAGAACTGGATTTTTTTTAAGTTAAAAGAAGCGGTGACACAGCCACCCGTCCTTGCACTACCAGATTTTTCAAGGCCTTTTTTACCTTGGAGTACTGTGATGCTAGCGAGAAGGGTATAGGTGCTGTCCTTATGCAGTCGGGGCAGCCTATTGCCTTTTTTAGTAAAATGTTGAAGGAAAGGGTTCTATTACTCTCAACATATGAGAAGGAGTTTCTGGCCATGGTGACAGCTGTGCAAAAATGGTAGCTCTATCTTTTGGGGCAATCATTTACCATCAATACGGGTAAACAAGCATTGAAATTTCTACTGGAGCAAAAAATTGTGATGGAAGCTCAATACAAATGGTTGAGTAAGCTTATAGGCTACGATTTTAAGATTGAGTACAAGAGGGGAAGGGAGAACATCGTGGCAGATGCACTGTCGAGTAAAGGGGAGATTGAAAATGAAGATGTCGGATTGTTTACCTAGATTTCGTTTCCCACTTCAAATTGGGTGGAAGAGTTGAAACTAAGCTATAAAAACATTACAAAGCCTTAGATTTGATGGATAAATTGTTGAACCATCAAGAGGTCCCTAGAGGGACCACATTATAGCAAGGGATAATCTTGAGGAAAGGCAGAATCTTCATAGTTCTAGATTCACCTTTCAAACTGAAAGTATTGCAATTTATTCACACCGACCCTATAGCTAGTCTTTTGGGGTACTTAAAGACCTATCAAAGGGCTAAAAGGGACTTCTATTGGCTAGGTATGAAAAAAGACAATAAAATGTAGGTGAGGGAGTGCAAAATATGTCAAGCTTCTAATTATGAGACACTACCTCCAGCTGGTCTCCTACAACCTCTCCCCATACCCCAACAAGCTTGGGTCGATATTTCAATGGATTTTGTGGAAGGGTTGCCAAGGTCTAAAGGGTGCTATGTAATTTTGTTGTGGTGGATCGTTTCACTAAATATGGACATTTCATGGCCCTATCACATCCCTATACAACTCAAGAAGTGGCTAAGGTGTTTTTCGGGCCAGTTTTCAAATTGCATGGTTTTCCAAAAACCAAAGTGTCTGACAGGGACCCAGTTGTAACACCCTATTCCCGGAGGTCCGGAGAGTTAGCTCTTATTACTTAATATCAACATCAATATCACAACTATGAAATCTAGAAAAAACTCCATAAAATATTAATTTACTCATTCAATCCAAATATCCATGTTCCTTTATAGGGAAAACAAAGAAATTCTCAATAACATAAATTAAAACCTCCCAAAAGACTCGAAAATATCCTTAACTCATCAACTCAAAATATCCAAAATTATCCTTAACTCTCAAATAAACACTTGTACCCTTTCTCCCCCCTTAGACAAGTAGATTCTCTTCCATCCTGCTAGTTTTCCTTCAATCTTCTCGATAATACCTTCCCACATTGTCTTAGATTTATGAGGGGCCCCCAAGGGAAGTTCAAGATACTTCATAGGCAAGGATGAAACCTTGCAACCCAGGATGGCTGCCGCCGTACTTAGGTTGTTGACCGAGCCAACGGGGACTACTTCTGACTTGGATAAATTCACCTCAAGGCCTGATACAGCTTCAAAACAAAGAAGAAGTGCTCATAAAGAGAGGAACTGTTCCTGGTCTGGGTCACAGAAAATCAATGTATCATTGGCGAAGAGAAGGTGGGAGACTGTCAAGCTGGCATGTGTGGAACCGCCCACCGTGAAACCAGAGAGAAAACCCCCTTCCACCGCCCTTCTCAGCATTCTAATCAGCACATCCATGACAAGAATAAATAATAGCGGGGAGATAGGATCCCCTTGTCTCAAACCCCGACAACTGTTGAAAAAGCCTTCAGGAGTGCCATTGACCAAAACAGAGAATCTGGCTATTGTAATACAGTGCTTTATCCACTGGCACCATCGTTCCCCAAAGTCGTACCTATCAAGGATATACAACAAAAAATCCCAATGCACATGATCAAAAGCCTTTTCCATGTCTAGTTTACATAAGATACCTGGAATGCCGGATCAGACTCTACTCTCCAGGCACTCATTGGCGATGAGGGCTAAGTCAAGAATTTGCCTTCCTTTCACAAAAGCATTTTGGGATTTCAAAATGATCTTCTCCAAGACTTCGCTCAACCGCTTTACTAAAACTTTGGAAATGATCTTGTAGACCCCACTTATCGAACTTATGGGACGGAAATCATTCACTTTCACCAACCGTACCCTCTTGGGAATGAGGGTGATGAAAGAAGCATTAAGGCTCTTCTCAAATTTTGTAAGGGTATGAAATTAAAAAAAAAAATCTTCATAAGATCCTCCTTAACAATATCCCAACAAGCATAAAAGAAAGCCATAGGAAAACCATTAGGTCCCGGGGCTTTATCTTTATTCATACCTTTTAACACTCCAAGAACCTCGTTTTCATCAAAAGGCCTCTCCAACCAAGCCGCGCTTGAGTGGTCAATAGAATCAAAGGCTAGTCCGTCAACCTTGGGCCTCCAAGTGTATTGCTCTGTCAAAAGCTTCTCATAAAATTGGACAATACGCTCCTTAATGACATCTCTACCCAGTAAAACTCTGCCATCCGTATGGAGGACCTCTATGACATTATTTCTTCGATGGGAATTTGCAATTCTATGAAAAAACTTTGTGCTCCTATCCCATTCTTTCAACCAAAGGGCCCGTGATTTTTGTCTCCACATAATCTCCTCCATAGTAGTAACTTTTTCTAGTTCAGTAACAACAGTCAATTTTCTTGCCCTATCATTATCTAATAATGTCCTTTCTACTTCTTTTTCATCAAATTGTTGTAGTTCCATGAAGAGTTTGTTCTGCTGGTCATTGATGTTCCTGAAGACTTCCAGGTTCCATTTTCTTAGATCATTTTTCAAAACTTTTAGTTTCCCAGCTAGTATAAAGCTAGGAGTGCCTGTGAACTGGTAAGATGCCCACCACATGCTGACTTTCTCAACCACATGTTCTGGAACTTAAAGTAACGGCGTCCCTCTTGAATACCCCCACAGTCTAGTAAAAGGGAAAAATGATCTGAGCAAAGGCGGGAGAGCCGTTTTTGGCATAGGGTGGGAAAGTGGGCCTCCCAAGAGGAAGAAACGATGAATCTGTCCAAACTCGACCATGCCCTTCCATTTGACCAGGTAAAATCGCCCCCTGCTAAGGGGAGATCCACCAAGTCTAGATCAAACAAGAGGGTGGAGAAATCAGCCATGGCTGAATCCAAACTAGAAACCCCTGACCTCTCGCTCGGAAACTAAGTGATGTTGAAATCACCCCTATACACTATGATACATCCCGCCAACTGCAAAGGCCAGCTATCTCATCCCAAAGAAATTTTTTGCTGCTATCATAGTTAGGCTCATAAACATCTACGAAGCCCCAACAAAATCCATCATCCACATTAGAGAAAGAGCAAGCTACTGAAAATTTTCCAACACATTCATCTACGAGGTTAATTGCTCTTTTGTCCCACAACACTAGAATTCCCCCTAAAGCACCCTTAGAAGCGAGAGTGGTCCATCCTGCATACGAACAATGCCACAAGCTTCTAATGATGTTTCTATGGATATATTTTAGTTTCGTTTCCTAAAAATAAATAACATCTGCCTTCCATTCCCATAATAAGTTCTTGATTGTGAGGCGCTTTTTCAGGTCAGTTAAGCCTTGAACATTCTAGGCTAGAATCTTTGGCTTCATGGATCACCAAGATTCACCCTATCTTTAAGTTGTCCCTTGCTCGTGTTGCCCTTCCTTACATCATAGTTTATGGAATAGACCAGTCTTTTAAGTTCCCTGTCCTTCTTAACAATAGATTTAGCCAAAGAAGGCTGACCCGCTCTCATAGCGATGAGTAAAGCTTGCAACTGGTCCTCAAAGCCCTCGTAGGACATACCCAAGCAATGCCGCATATCATTCACCTTCTTGAGGACCCAATCCGAATGTAATTCAGTTGAAGAATCTTCTGGTGGCAATGAGCAAAATGGGCTAGGTACTTCCTCGGGTTCACCTGGTTTAGTGGACAAAATGCCAGCCCCTAACTCCTTGCACACTAGCTGTAAGTTTGACCCACAAAGGGATCCTACGTTTGAAGATCCCTAATCCAGAGAAGAGTTGTCTCCTTTTCCATCTTGCACAATACCCTGGACAAGGTCTCAAAGAGACCTATAGAGAGAAGATGGGCTTCGAGAACTGCTCCTGTGTCTAGACTAGGTGCAGACGAAAGCCCCACCCCATTAGGCCTGCCTTTCACGATCTTGATCTGCTCCAAAGTGCCATACCCAGCTTCGATGGAGGCCATCGGCCCATTCTGTGGTGGCCGCGAGTTGGTGGTGGGCTGTGAGGTGTCTTTCGTAGTCAGCCCGTGAGTGTTCTCCGATAGAAACAATGGAGTTGGATGCTCCGTACCCATGTCAGAAGGTTCACTGGCGACCATCAGGATGTTCTGCAATGGTGGATCGTCGGTTTGAGTTACCGCCGGTGGAGGGGTTTTGAGCAAGCCTTGGGAAGTTGACCCTCCTGAGAGAAGCGGGTCTATGGCTGGTTTGAAAATGTGAGAGGGCCTGTCCGAGCCATGTGGGCTTACAGCCCGTGAATGAGGCCTTGAGGCCCGAGGCTGAGGGCAGACAGGGCCTGCCTCAGTTGAAGCCAACCTGCCCACGTGAAGGGCTTGAGGTCCATGGGTGAGGCCTTGTGTCCCGTAGCTAAAGCTCATGGCCTGTGGGCTTAAGGCCCGAAATTGAGGGCAGACAGGTTCCCTTTATCCTACGGCCTTCTCTATACCCTCTGTCCTTCCCGATGCTTTCTGTAAGTCCTTTTCAGCACCATAATTTCTGCCCAGTTCGACCTTCTTGCCTAGTCCCATCACCATGCTCAATCCTAGGTCCACCTTTTTCATCAAAAAGGAAACATCTTCTAAGACTCCTAAAAGTTGAGCTCTGATAGCCCAAAAAATACCTTCTACATCCCCCAGCTTTGTGCACCCGTTGGGAGACCCCCTAATGACCGCTGGGCAAGAAGTGTTTCAACATTCTGGTGAGGAGCTAGCCAAGACCGAGGCATAGGTTGCTGAAATGCTTCGTTCTAGGTTTGAACTAGTAGTCCCTCCCCTTCGCGATCCACTGCATAATATTCCTCATTGCAACAAGTTGATGATACTGATTCACAATATTGTAACCTCAACGTGGTGGATGTAATGAGTCATCTAGGCTACGGTCATCGAAGAGAGGTCTCGGAATCGAGTGTGAGGTGCCCGCTGCGGATGAAGGCTAACCACTATTGTTGTAGTGGGAATATAAGTCATCAAGATCCATTTTAAGCGTTGTAATAAACTGTGCAGCCTTCACTGCCCCCATTGTGGAGTTTGCCCAAAATTCTATCAAGGCCAACTTATATCGGGGGTCAAGGATCACAGCCACAAGAAGTAATCTATTTATTTTCTCAACATCCTCCCAATATTAATCATATTTGGCCTGCATCCTCATAGCCATACTAGATAATAGTCTGCAAGGATTAGTACAACCTTCTTACAAGTGGTAGTGAAGCTCTAAGAGCTTGTTGAAGAACAAGTTTGCAGTTGTATATGCGAATCCAAATATCCGCATATTCATATCATAAAAAACTTGTAAAAATCTCACAAAGTGCCCCACACTAGTCCAATCATGTGTGTCTGGTGCACCAAGCTCCTTTCCTGCAGGCTCCAGCAAAGCATACTTAAGGCCTCCATCCTCGACCTCCATTCGCTCGAATGCTATTTGGTACTTTTGTGCCACATCCAACATAAGATATGTCGAGTTCCATTGAGTGAAAAAATCAAAGCACAATGTATTAGAACATGAAATCCCAAGTTGGCTTGCTATTGCCTTGAACTTGGACAGCCTTTGAGGGGAAGCCCTCACATACCGCACAATGTTTCAGACTCTGGTAATAGAACTGTCAACCTCTTTTAACCCCTCAACGACAATTAAGTTGAGGCTATGAGCATAACATCGAACATGAATAAATTCGTGGTTGCGGATGACATCAGCTTTCACACTCGTATTCCTCTTGAACCATTTAATTGCAGTGTCATTGGCATTGGCATTGTCAATTGCAATACATAGAACCTTTTAAATTCTCCAATCCTTTAAACAATCATCTATCAGTGCCCCAATTGATGCTCCCTTATGATCAATAATTTCTTTGAACCCAAAAATCCGTTTTCTCAAATTCCACTTACTATCGATGTAGTGCGCTGTGATACACATGTAGAAAAAGTTCTGTATGGAAGTTCATGTGTCAGTCGTAAATGACACTCTCTGGCTAGTGGTAGTGAACATCTTCTTTATCTCCGCCCTCTCTTTTGCATGCTTTTTAAAACAATCCTGCATCACCGTATACCGTGATGACAATGGAAATCGTGACTCAATAGTCTTGACAAATTTTCGGAAGCCTCTTTTCTCAACTGTGGTAAAAGGCATCTCATTTTCAATTATCATCTCAGCAAGCATATCCCTCACCAATTTTTCACTGTATTGAGGGATGACCATTTTCTTAATCTGTGTATCGGTGGCCGTTGAAGTTTCGTAACTGAGCTTGGTTTGATCACTGGCAACCATTAAGATGGGCTATTAAGACATAGGTACCTTGCTTCTTTGAATGACATCCACAAAGTTGCCCACAGTGGTGGCATCTCGCCTGTGGGTTCTCACGATTACCAGGAATCTTGGTGAAATGCTCCCATGTCCAAGACCTTTTTTTAGTAGTTCGTGGCTGAGGTGGCGTTCTAGATGGAGGTGGTAGATCCCCAATACCCATCTCCTCATCCTCATTAAAATCATCCTCATCTTCTATGTCTATTGGAAGTGGGAATCGACTACTTGCACAAGAAGTAGTTGTTCTAGAAGTGGGTCTAGAACTTGGTGACCTAATTGTGGCAATTGGATTCCTTGGTGACTGAATTCTGGCATTTGGATTCCCTTCTGACCTTCCATTAGGTGAAGCATCCATATCTATCAAAAATAAAATAAATTAGTTTAGAGGTTGCTGCCTTAAATGGTAATAAAATAAAATAAATACTGAAACATCCATTAAATACTGATAGAAAGCATACCCATATACTAGATAGCTTCTCTAAATTGGCGTGTTATACGATCTTTTTGTGGAGCTGAAGACGAACTAGCCTTGAGCTTCACAATCTCCTCCTCAAACAACTTCTTAAAACGTGATAACTGCATTTCAAATGCCAATTGAAACATAAGCCAGCGAAAATGCAAAACAAATATTCTATGAATAAAAATGCAAAACAAATAACTGCATTTCAAATGCCAACTGAAACACAATTAGCTAGGTAGGAGAATTACATTTCTGATGTCTATTATGTTCTCAAATACTCTCGACCAACATATTTCCTAAGATAAGAACCAAAATGGTCTCAATTTAGCCATCTTGTCATGTTGGAGATCAAATATATATGTTGAATTATTAAACCCCATCAAAATAGGTATGAAGTGATGGTCTGAAAAATACATAGACTCAATAGGGGAAGACAATATCCCTCTTCCTTCTTACATTTTTCTCATGTCTATATATATGAATATTGTAACAGAGAATATGAGAAAACTGAAGAAGCTTCATGTGAATTGTGTCATAATTTCTAATTGTTTGTGTTGGCCCTTTTAGTTGCTGCTAATATTTCTTGCGTACCTTGTAGGTATTTTTATTTCAAAAAGCTGCCCTTTACAACTGTAACATGGCTGGAAAGCCTGCAGTGCTTACTCGTGTTGCGGACAGCATGACAAACAACTTGAGACCAACTCGTGCAGAAGCAACTGATGTTGCCAATGTTGTATGGTTATATAGCTATATATTCTTTTGGTTGTTCATTCTTTATGGCTATATAGCTATTTACAAGCAGAAAAACAAAAGGAGGACAAATATATAAGCCCACTGCATGCTCCGATAGGCAAGTGCTTTCAATGTAGGGTTTGGATGACCACCATAACAAATCCCCATGTTATGAGTTTCTTACTTATTTTCTTCTTCTCATTTTATATTGTGAAAACGATAATTATAAAAGGACTTAGTTTTCAAAGAAAAAGAACGAACAGATAAATATGCAGTTTTGTTAGTAGAATTGGATAAATATATATTGGGCAATAGTAGCTTCATAAGTTATTGTTGGCTTCTTTAAACTTAGAAATAGATATATCAAACTTTAAGTTTAAAGATAAACGCAATAGCTTTTGCAACCACAATTACCCAACATAAATTTACCTTTTCTACCATAAAAGCTCCACATTTAACCATTTTGTCTTAGAAACCATAAGACATTCATAAATAGTGTGTCTAATCATAACAAAAGAATACATAAGTAGAGAATAAAAAATTTAGTATTTTTATTTTTATTTTTTTGATGGAAATATGCTTCATATCATTCATTCATAAACGAAGTTACAACTGTGAGTTATCAATACATGAGAACCAGACTATAAGTCAACTAACGCAACTGCTCAGGAGCTTCCCTACTAACAAATTTCTTTGTGACAGACATTTTCTAAACCTCTACACCTTCTCTCTTGACAGCAGTTAAAAGAGAAAGCGCTCTGTCAAAACAGAGCTAAAACAACATTTCTTCCAAAGAAGAGAGGTACACTCACGCTCATCCTCCCAAGTAAGAGGAGTATAACCACACTCCCTCCTCCTAAAGAGGAAGAGTACTAACTCCTACCTTCCTCCAAAAGAGGAGTAGGACAAACACCCACCTTCTTCCAAAAAGAGGAGTGGGACACTAGCCTATTTATATTATTTATAAAAACTAAAACAGACTAATAATTACAAATACATAAAATAAAACTGATAATGGGCTGTAAAGCAAAAGGGCCCAGCCTGAGCTAAAGGCCCAGCGTGTATGCACATGGGGCCCCAACCTGTTAGGGTTTCATCTCATCACTCTGCTACTGCCGCCCATCATCATCCCTTCTATCCTCTACATCTTCCCCTACCCGTCTCTTGCCCAGCCTTGCAAAGCTCTCATCAAAAGTAGGTTTTGAGGACAGCCCACGCCGCACCCTAAGATTTTTACGCTCAGTCGCGCCCCGGCAGTACCTCCCCCACGTTCCAGCAGCACCAAACGCCACTCCAGCGGCCCTCTGCACTCCACAGTCAGCCCACGCCGCCTCTGCTAAAACCCAAAAACTAGAGCAACTGCTCAAACGTCCACAAGAGCTATCGCCCGACCACTCACCCCAAAAGACCCGAGGCCAAACCTCTTACCACCGAATCCTCTCTGCCAGGTCAACCCACACTTCCGCACCGCTCAACAACAACACGTCGCGATATACGACCAGAGAGAGGGGTATTGGGGTGAGCTGAGGGCAAGGCCTTGGCGTAAGAGTCACGGCGATACAACGCCCTCATCGAGAGCTTATCCAAAAACCAAAAACCAAAAACAAGAGATTAAAACAAAACTAAAACAAATCTAAATTAATAGCCACCAATAAAAGAAAAGGAAAAAGGAAAAGGAGGGAGGAAAGGAAGGGAGGATGGAGCCGAAGCCTCGTTCCCCCCTCCCCCGGGAATTGGTTCTGCGTTGGCTGGGTTTCTAGAGAGAAGTCGGAGGTTCTCTCTCTAAAAGGGTCAATTCTAGAATCAACTTCAATAGTATTTTTATGATCATGATGGATTGGTCACACGTACCATTTGATTTAATGGATTCTTCATGCACGTCTATCACATAGGCTACATGTAATTGTTTTACTGATCTAATTTCTAGATGTTTATTTACTTCATTTTTTATGATCTACCATATGATGTTGGTAATTTATCCGTTCTCCCTTATATCTTTTCAGCAAAAAACAAATGACAAACCAAATTACCATTTCCACTTTTTAGCAACCACCCAGGAATTCGATAATCAAAAGAAGCCATCTTGTTACTGAACCAATGACAAATATATCAAGCCAACAATTCCAATTCTATCTATGTTACCCACTTTTAATTGTTCTTATAATTACAACCATATCCAAATCTACACAAAAATAAATAGATAATGATCTAATTGAATATAAAATATATATCGACAAAAAAAAAATAAATTCCAAATGTATAACAACCACGTTTGTTGCCTTAAGACTTCAGAGTTTAGAGAAAACAAAGATGCCAAAGATGATTGAAGTAAAAAAATCTACCAAGTACCAACTATGAGAATAAATAAGATAAAGAAAATACTAACCCTAAGTTCCTAATTTTGTGATTTTGTACTAAGGAGTGAGGCGTGGCGTCTTGGGTAGCAGCACTGTGATTCTGTGAAGACGGCACCATGGGCAGCGGCATAGTTTCGAAGGCGGCACGAAGAACAAATGAAACGGGGGAGCCAAGGGAACGATGGTGAGCGGCTGAGCAAGGGAAGAAGAAGAAGAAGAAGAAGAAAGGGGGCAGCTGACTCGCTGAGCAAGGGAAGGGAAAACGAAATGAAGAAAAAAGGGGTAGCGGCTTTATCTTCACGTAGCAAACGACGTCGTTCCTATTTCAAGGAACGTCGTCATTTAAGTTAAGGGGGGGGGGGGGAACACAGATTCAAAATGACGTCGTTTTAAATCTGTATTTTTTTGTTTTAAAAAAAAAAGTCAGAGTTCGAAGTCAGAATCGGAACGGAGTTTGGTCGGAGTCGGAATTTTTGGAAATTTGCACACCCCTATCTACGGGCCTTTCAATGTGATTCAGAAGCTTGGATCTGTGGCCTACAGGCTCGAGTTACCTCATTTTCTTGGATTCAACCACTGGCTACTCTCCCACCCACCAACAACAATGACGAAGTGATTCTTGAGCCTGAGTTGGTGTGTGTTCAACATATGAGGCAACATGGGGGACAGGTTGTGATCGAGGTGTTGATTAAATGGGTAGGGCTTTCAGAGGATGATAACACTTGGGAAAATCTTTGGAAGCTTTGGGCTTTGTATCCACACCTTGTGGACAAGGTCTTATAAGGGAGGGGGAATGTTAGGAGGTTGCGAGCTCGGTGATCTATGGAGATAAAGGTAGGGACTTTGAGGTTTAGTGGTAAGGAGGTATGAGTTGTAGAATGCGAAGTGAAGAAGGTACTTTCAAGATTTGGTTACATCTTCAGAAGATCTCCAAATGACGTAGCTTTAGCAAGTCTTGTGGGTAAATGATGTCACTAAATAAATTGGTGGAAACGGCACAGTTTTAATGAGTAGTTAAACAATGTGTTTTTGGCTAGTCCTAAAACTCTTATGCCAGGGATTTTTATGTAATTTCCTTTTAAGTCAATTAAGTATCCTACCTGGATGAATTTCTAGATTCATTCTGGAGCATTTTCATCTATTAGCTATTTGTCTTTTATGGAGGAATTGTAGACCTCGAATACCCCAAGATGTATGAACATTTAAGGTATTAATTCATCACTATTGTGTCATCTTCTTTACTGTTCCTGCTACATTTCTTTATATAGAATATGTGCAAATCAATGGAACCCTTACACCCTCCATGCTCGTTTGCAACACCTACTTCCCGCGCAAGCACAGCCTATAGACCACTATGAGTCTTACCTTCATTGCACACTGATCAGACCTGATGTGAAATTTTAATTATACTTGCAAGCGCACAAACAGTACCAAAGTATAGTTTAGCAAAAATGAGGTTGAACCCGTAGGGACTTGTAAAAATGTAGGAAACTAATCCAATATAAACCAAATAAATTTTAATCCATAAAGACGAATTCTAAAATAAAGTAAGAAATTAAGAACTAAACAATCAATAAATCAAAGTAAGGAATAATTAATTTAATGAACTAATAACAATAAAAAGAACTAAAATAAATTTAAAGATGTAAATTAATCTAAACAATGAATAAACTATAAATGGATAATGAACTAAGGTTTTGGAATCCACCTCATTAATTCATAGTAAAATATTTATGATAATTAATTTTTTCCGAACATCTACATGATAATCTAGAAGTCAATCTTGTTATCATGGAAGATATCATCATTGAAACTAGAGTAGTAATCGATCTAGTTCAGTCCATTTTTGGACAGATTTTAGAACCAAACCAGTATATACTAATTTTGAAGTTTGATGAATTGATACCACACCGGTTATACCCTTAAACCAATACTTCTGATTAATTTTACGGGTTCCAGTCTGGTTTGGTTTCATTTTTTCAGTATATCATATAGTATATGTAATAATATAGTGATAATATATTGTAGTATATTATAATATATATTATAATTGCATTATAAACTATAGTAATATATTATAATATATTGTAATATATAGTGATATAGTATTAGTATAACTATTAATACAATAGACTATAGTGATAATATATAGTTATTTATATAAGATTTTAAAACTTAATATTATATTAATTAGTAATTTATTATATAATATAAAAAATTAATATATATATATATATGAAACAGTCCAATCTAGTGTTAGAAAAAGGAAAGCAGAACCAAACCAATTTTGACCGGTTTAAAAAAAATGAAACCAATACCGGATTGAACCAAACCCGGTACAGATCAAATCCACCGGTTCGGTTTGGTCCGATCGTGTATACCTTTTTTTTTCACCCCTAATTGAAATGTCTTTTTATAAGCTTCACGCCATGCCATTGTTGTCTAATCGACCGCCTCCTGTCAATCAATCTCTGGTGCACCTTCTGATCCTGACACATGGTCTAACATTTTAGAGAGAATGATAGTTGGGACTATCATGGTGAGATTTGATTATAAATACATGGACTAAACATACAGTTTATGAATATATGCATGACATTAAAAGCATGGATGCATAATTGTAATCATAAATAAGCATGGCATGAACTGAACATGGACTAAACTTGAAACTTGACTGACATAAACTTGAACGTGAACTTGAACTAACACATGAACTAAAACAAGAACTAAACTAAACTAAACGTCAACTAAAAATGCTAACTCCTGTAACTGAAATTATGCATTCTGATTGAGAAAATGGCAATACTCAGGTAACTCCTACACCTGCATTATGAGTATCATTTTTGTATTTACAGCATATTATATTCTTTTACCGTAATTCTGGGCAGTGCATATGCCTTGACCATAGTACTAGGCAGAATATATATTCCTTGACCAAAATTAACTAATAACATGAACTAAGATTGAACATGAACATAAAATAAAACATGATCTAATAGTTTAAAAATAAGAGCATGAACATGAAATACATAAACTTGAAATTGACTGAAATAGCGTGACATAAAAATGATCGTGAAATAACATGAACTAAGAATGACACCTTGAAATTGATTTGAATAATGCGAAAATATTATTTTTGAGACACATTCTGTATGAAGCAAAAGGACAAATGACTTCATGTAGTGTGACATGACATGTATGTAAAATGAATGACATGACATAATATGAAATAGACAAATATTTTGTAACTTGGCATAACATGAAACATACAAGTATTTCATGACATGGCATAACATGTAACAAATAGACATTTCAAACATGGCATAATAGGAAGCAGACAAACACTTAGTGACATAGCATAACATATAGCAGACAAACATTTCACAATAAGGCATAATATGTAACGGATAGCATTTTGTAACATGATATATATGTAACAAATAGTATTATGTGACATGACATAAGTGTGATAGATATCATTATGTGATAGAATAAATTGTATAATAGATAAATATTACATGACAAAATGTTATATGTAACAGATAAACACATAGTGGCATGGCATAATATGACATGTATGATAACATAAATATATAAACCATAATTCTCTTACCTATCGTACATACACAGTAATTTGATAGTAAGTTAAGAGCTAACTTACAGTGATTGTCACGTTTTATGAAGAAAATACGAAACACGAGAAATTGTAAGTAGGGATTCTAAAAGTTAGAAACTTTATCACTAATAATTAGAAACATGAAAAATACTAGTTTAGAGCAAAATGATCATTTTACCAATAACTTAAGAAGTTTATATCATAATTCCAGAAATTATCAAAATTTACATTGCTCATGTAAATTTTGTCCTAGACTCAAATATCTACTTAGAAAAATATTGAAATTTATATATTTGAAACTAATGCAAAAAAATATTCAAAAAATATCTTAAGATGCAGATCAAAGGCTTAGACTCATCAAATAAATTTATCAAAGTCGTTGGGGTAAGATCCAAACACAAAAGGTCCAATCTTTTTTAAACAAAAACTGTTTTTCTCCTTCTAGTTTCTATCCTTTTAGATCTAAAAAAAAACTTCAATTAAAAGATTTAATCATGTAACGAATCTTTAACCAATATTCATATAAACATGTTAATAAGACTATAAAAATTTTAGACCAAGATTTGTCCATTAACTTGGTTAAAAACTCCAAAATACAACACATTATCTAGTTTATCGCTCAGATTGACCTCTCCATGGTTAAAATAAATTTTGACTAATCAAACAAAAAAGGTACTCACTAAAACTAGACTCAATAGGAACAACTTTCATAAAGGAAGGTTTGTGAGATAATACTTACAAGGGCTTCAAATATTGAAGGTAAGTAAGCTTAGAAAACTACCCACGGAGAGAGGACTCTAACTGTTCTCTCCAAAAATAGAAATGAAAATGGGTGAAATGAGTGAAAGGATGACCTAAACACCTAACAAAATTATGAAGGGTGAAGTATGGACTTGAGTGACACTTTGATGGATGGTGATTAGGTCACAAAAAGGTGCAAATAGTGAGTAGTTTTCAGCCAAGGAAACTTCCAAGAGAAGGGTCATGGTGAGGTGGCCTTCCCTCTAACATCAAGTGACTATTTGGGTCTGTCATGAGCAGAGGTTGGCTTGCCATGGGTGAGTGAAAACTTCCTCATGTAGTTTTGTCAATGTGGCAAAAATTCGTGAGCCTTAACCAAATGGGCTTCATTTGGGGTTTAAAGAGCATTCAGTTAGGGTTGGGATGTTATCAAGCCCAAATCTAAGTTTCCTTGCCCAATCAAATTTTTAAAGTTTAAAGGGTTGAACAATGATGTTGTAACACAAATTTGATGGATTAATAGCGTGTGAAAGTTAATAATCAAGTGATTAAAAATAATGTTAGAAATCAGTTTGGTTTAGGGTTTGGAAACCAAGTTTAGGATTTGGAGAAAACATTTTGGGTTTCGGTTCCAACCAAGGTTTTGGGGTTTCAATTAGATTTCAACTGTTTAGGATTTCTATAGGATCGAAACCCTCGTTGGTTTGGCACAATTTAGTTAGTTGGATGGAATAGTGTTTTGCTTAGGTGTCATGATCTCACACATTAATTTCCTTCACATTTCCATCTCATAGTTTTTCTTAGTACCATGTGTCTAACAATATACATGAAGCATGGCTAAGGTCTTACTAAGTATCCAAATAAAACTTCTCTAACTTAATTTGGACATTCCACATTATGATTTTGAAAACACTGCACTAGGTGCTACTATTGAGGTTACTATTCATTTAGGAAAAGTTAAAAATAAACTCTACACTGAAAGTTCCTAAATAAACATACTAACCTAGTAGTACAATTTGTTTATCAAAATTCAACTTCGAAGTGCTTGGAAATCATCAAAATGCATTTTCGAATGGACGTTTCGTCCGAAAACTGAAAATGAGTTTATTACGCCATAAAATCCTAAATATTCCTCTAAGTCTAGTGGCGTAGACCATATCACATTCTAATCCTTTAAACTACCTCAAATAAATAAAATATGCTCCTGGCACCACAGTGAGTAGTAACACTAACTATACTGACAGACTAAAATTTACGTGGCTGGTCGATTAATGTAAACTTACGGAACTCTTACTAGGTTTCCAAAGTCCATAGAAATTCTACCATTGAAATTCTATCGGGCTGTTACACTTATTCTCTTCCCTATCCAATGCATGTGGTAGATTTACATATATTTGAAACCCTTTCATTTTGCTTTCCTTTCCAAGTTGTACATTGCTACTTCTCTTCTTTTTTTCTCTACCTATTCTTTTTATGTTTATGTTCAAAGTTTATTTTTTTTATTACTCCTGTAAAAAAAATATTTCAAGACAAAAAATATAAAAAATAATACTACACAATTGTGATAATACTTTATTTGAAGTAGTAAAATTATGCACAATTTAACTATTATCAAGACCCTATTTTTGCTCCTTAAAATAAAGGAAGATGCAAATCACCTTCAGCTACCCAACTCATTCACCTGGTCACCACTGAATGTCGGAGGACCTTGGAAACAACACCATGTGAGACCATTGCACGTATAGCCCTATTGCCCATGTACGAGTTGCATATCACCGACAAGTCCACACGCTTCCAAAATTGACCTTCCACACTCCACACATGTAAGTTTCCCGCACCTCAGAGAATGCCACTGGCCGTGCCACCCATCTCAGCTCCCAAGGTTACCACAACTACCTTCAATGGAAGAGTAGGGGGCCACCATAAAGACGGATGCCGCACTAGTGCACACCATAGTTATTCACACGAGTTGTACCCAACAAAGAGGAGCAAGGTCCACAAGACTTGCAACACCACCTCAGCCACTCTCACCATGGAAGCCCAACCACAATCGGTATAACTGTTGGCTACACACTCCCTTTCCATGTAACTCTCTCTCTCTCTCTCTCTCTCTCTCTCTCTCTCTCTCTCTCTCTCTCTCTCTCTCTCTCTCTCTCTCTCTCCATAAACTTGATCTCTCTCCACATTAGCTCCCTTTCTATATATATTTGTCTACATTATTCTCCCTCTCTCCCTCTCCAAGTTAGCATGGACTTAAGGGTGAAACATGTTGCTAATATGAAAGGTTCCCACGTGCGGTCTAAGTACCTTATAGCTAAATTACAAAATGTCCCTGCCCAATTAATGTTGATCTTAGGGTTTATTATTTATTATTATTATCTATAATAGAATTGAGATAAAATAGATGTTTAAATGTAAAGATATTTTTAAGGTTACAAGGATTTTAGGATTTAGGGAAACCTAGGTTATTTAATGTATTTAGGATTTCAATTCCAAAGTACGTGTTTAATTAGAAATTTGCGTAAGACTAGAAATTGATGCAAGTTAAGTGCTTATTTTTTAAGTGACCATTACATGCCGGAAATATTGGATTACGCTACGAGGTAAGCATCGTGATTATACCCTTATATGTTTGTACGTACAGTAAATGATATATTTTTTATAAAAGTATTATGTACGTATGTCTTCCATTGGGAGACCAATTTTATGTACCCAAGCCATGATAAATGTATAAATGCTATGATTTCAAGCATGGTTTGAATGACACGTGCATCTAGATATTTTATTAAAAACCATGATTAAATGTGAGGAATATAAATCAAGTTAATTTATGAAAAGTCATGATTTTATGTGACGATTCATGCATCAAAAAATTTATGAAGTTCCATTATTTTATGTGAGAAGTCATTCCTCAAAATATTTAGGAAAATTCATGATTTTATGTGAGGTGTGAGGAAACATGTACTACAACGTTTTATGAAAGGTTATGATTTCATTCGAAATCTATGATATGATAAGGTATGATAAGGCAATATATGACTAAAAAGTATACATGTATGATTATGATGAGATCATATGACTGTTATAAAAATATGTAATGCCCTATATTATGATAGTGAAGACAATACCATGAGATTAATGGGCATATTGCATTGTTAGGGTGCAGGTCATTTTGGTCGTATGCCTATTGCTGTCATCCTTATGTATGGATTTCCAATCTACGACCACGAGCATAATTGGAATCTTCAAGATTCTCTAACCTTAGCTCACTAGGGTCAACAGTGGGTACTAGCCAATAAGGACATGTGAAATAAGAGTTAAGGCATTTCATGCAAGGTTCATATTCATGCTCATGTTATTTATGTATATAACTATGAGTATGAATGTTTTCTAAGAAACCCTATGTTTATATTAAGTTTATTGTATGATATGTTACTTATTAAGTATTTGACTCATTTTGTATATTTGTATGCTTGTATGTTTTAACCACTCTAGGTGAGAATTTTTATGGGGATGGAGTTTCAGGATGTGACTTGATCTAGGGAGGTGAGGCAGGAGCCTAGATGTTGTACATAGGTTTTATTTTATGTTTTTGATACAAAAAGTTTTTATAGATGCTTCCACAAACGCTCTTTTATATTTTTGGTATTTTGATCAAGGATGACTTTGTTTTATTTTATGAAATCTTTTGTATTTGGCGTTTTGTTAAGAAAATTTTTTAAAGGCAAGGTTAGTAGCATACCGGTTCCCTTAAATTTATAATAAAAATTGTGTTATTCAAAATCCAAAGGGGATAGGGTGTTACACATATAGTCGCTAATCGCATGCACTACTCTCACACGTTTATTTTTTTGTACAAAGTTATATGTCCATTTAAACTAAAAGAAATGTCTTTTGGTTAATGGCAATTTTCAATTCTTAACCATTTGTAACTTTCTTTAACGGTTATAATTTCGAATTTTGAAATGCATGTTAACTATATTTTTAAGTTTTATGTCTGCTACTATATAAATTGGTTCTATTTTCATCGTAGATTTCGGCTTTTGCAATTTTCACATTATTAAAAGACAATGTTGTATCTTGAAGGCAAAATTATAGAGTTTCCAAGTTCTTGAGTGGGAGACAATATTTGTCTAAGAGACTAATTTATAATAACCTCACTGTCTACATGATTTCAATCTTTTTTTTATTCTTTCTCTTCCTTTTTTTTTTTTTCAATTTCAATCTCTATGTAAGTGAGCTCTAGAAGGTTAGTACTATTTCTTATTTCTTATTTGTCCTCTTTCATAATCTAAATGATATAGAAATCGATATTGCATATGTAATCTAGCGATTCAAATTGCCATCATTAGATTGTAAACGCAATTTCTCAAACATCAAGTTAAAATAGAAATGTTCAACATAGAAAATAGTTAGATAAATGAAAATTATTGCCAATGAGTTGTTCACTTAGTTTCAATATAATTTATAACCAAACTAAATTAGTCTACAATATAAATAAATAATTAAACAAATTAAGTAAACAAAGATTAGTAGCTTAGTTGTAATCAGTAAATAATTTGTTGAGAATTAAAGTAAATAAGAGTACAAATAATTAATGTGCAAAGAAGATATTAAAAGAAATGCATATATGTGTGTGTGTGTATCACAATAAAAAGGAGTGGTAATAAATGAAACGACCAAGTAACAAATATGAGCTTGCAATGAAAAAGCATTATGAACAAATGATAGAAATAATTAAAAATCAACAATGTTGATACTTTGAAGAAAATGTAACAATATGTAACAATGGGATATACCACTATTGCTAAAAGAGACCATTTTCTCCACCTTGTCTTTAGTTATACTATCAACCTTGGTGATGCATTTTTCCAACGCGGGTGGAGCACAAATGTATGGCAAAATGGCCTAATATGATGGTTTGAATGTTGATATGGTACTCGAATAATCATCTATGAAATAAAGAATAAATAAAATGTATAAAATGTAAATAAAGAGAGATACATAGAGATTTACGTGGTTTAACATAAAAACCTACGCCTATAGGTCATTTGGGGGCAAAATCTACTATGTTTGATGATTGTATGGTCTTTCATATCCCATAAATCTCAATATAATGGAGAAAATATGGTTAAATGGAGGTTGAAGAAGATGTTTTCCTTCTAGACAGTGAGTCTCACGAGTTGTAGGGAAGTACTAGAGTCTTTCCTGTAGAGTTTTAGAGTACCTCACTTTTGTAGTGGTCCCCTCATTTTATAAAGGTCTCATTCCTTCTTTGGAGTAGCTGAGTCCGACTTGCCCAAAGTGGATTTCACTTTTTTGTATGTCTGTCAACCTCTTTTCGCTTTATCTCTTCCTTTTCCTCTTGGCAATGGGTTGGACCTAGTTCATTTTATATCTAACAAATGCCCGCAATTCTTAAGGTTGACATGTTCGACAATAAGGTTTTGAGAATCTTCAATATAAGCCAACCATGATAGAGAAAGTCTATGAGAGCAGTAGAAAAAATAACTAACCAGAACGTGTCCTTGAATACCCATTTTTGTGCAATGCAATGAAGATCTCCAAGGGTGGACCTTTAGGAGACTTGTAAATTCCTTGCAAAAGACTTTGAGAATGGGCCTCTAGGATGTGCAAGCATATATTTGATAACTGAGCGTATATTTGATATTCAAGTGTATGACTGATGGTCACGTGTGACTATTCATCATTGGCAAAGAGCGAATATTTTGTACTTGGTGATCCATTTTGTTTTCGTTGGTGTGAGTGGATTTCTTGCCGTTCGAGGTGGTTTCAAGGTTTGTGTTATTGTTTTGTTGTTAAAACCAGTGCTTGTTTGTTGTAACCTAGGCTTAACTGGTCAGGGAGATTGTCGACCCAATGGGACCATCTTAGGTAGTTACAGATCCTATCGACTTGTTTTGAAAGGCAATTTGCACATGGAGGTTATGAAGCTCAAATGCTCATTTTAGGAGGTAACTCATTGGCAGCGGTTGTGGCAAGAGGTTTACTCTATAGCTAATGTGGCAGGAGGCTTGCTCGACTGTGCTATTAGGGTAAAAGCATACTTGTGCCTTATTTGTTGGAGTTCAATCTGCATGTTGCTAGGCTTGGCTATTATGGCTAGAGGCTTTCTACATGTGTATTGTGGCAAAGCTCAACTGTGTTATTGTGGCAAAGCTACATGTGTACCTTGCTTGTTGAAGCTCAACCTGCATGTTTTTAGGCTTGCCTGTTGTGGTGGAAGGCTTGCTCAATCACACTATCATGGCGAAGACATATGTGTGCATGTTTGTGGGGGGCCACAGTGCTTGACTTTAGGGCTATCCGAGCTATCTGAAATTTGATTTCCACAGTGCTCAAGTATGGCTTGACCCCGCTGTTGGGATCTTTCCTCCCTTTTTAGGCACCTAGGTGAGGCTTGAGGGTGGCCCTATCTTGGTGATAATAAAGATTTGGCATGCCTAAGCAAGTGCTCTAGGGAAGTATCATTTGGTGAATATAGGAAGCTAAGGTGCTCGAGGGCAACCTCGTTGCTAGTGCTCTAGGTCAAGTGGCTAGGTTCCAATCTTTTTGTTTGACATGTATCCAATTATTAAAAAAACATGTGATTGTCCCTTTGTTAAAAAGATTCATTTTACCCAATTTAGAGGAGAACTATGTCTATCTTTCTAATGATTTTGGTCATTCTACCCAATGCGCTGCACCGGAACCATAGACATGGCTAAGGAGATTCTGACATTGAAGTAGAGGGAGAAGTTGATTTTGCCAGAGAAGGTAATTTGTGGAGAGTTTAATAGTAACCATGTGGATCATGGTGTTGAAGGAGAAGGAAGAATCGGCCATGAGGGGATCAAGGAGGTTAAGCCAAAAAAGAGGCTGATACCATAACAATATTTGTAAAACCACCACACTTATCTTGGGTGGAGTTTTCCATTTATATAGGCATATACAAAATAGAGTAGAGTTTGAATACAAAGAGATAAAATAGGAAAGATAATTACAAATGGAAACCATATCTCTTAAACTATATCTCCTACAATCAAGGAGGATTCCATAAATCAATAATTGATTTACTGGAATCCTCTACAACCTTCATCTCTCAGCCACCCTCTCTCTTCACAGGACACAAGACTCACGGTTTCTCCACCCCAAAGCCATCGTGGCACAACCCCTCGCTTCTAGCTGCTTCTCCTTCTATCGATGAAAACCCTAGCCACCTAACCCAACTGCCACCTTTACCAATCTGCCCTCATGGTGTCACACACACACACACACACACACACACACACACACACACACACACACACACTCTCTCTCTCTCTCTCTCTCTCTCTCTCTCTCTCTCTCTCTCTCTCTCTCTCTCTCTCTCTCTCTTAGATTACACTCCTCAGCCAAACCGCCACCCTCACCACCACTCACGGCCTCTAACCACCGCCATCGGCTCCACCACCCTCCCTTAGCTCCTCCTTGCCAAGCCCAAGCCTCCCCTAGCTTCCTTTTTCATTTTTTTTGGTTTTAAAGCCCACAGTCAGACCCTTGAAATAGTGGCTCCGCCCCTTTCGTCGTCACTCGTGATCTTGAGCACCCTGTATCTTCCAGAGTTGCCTTTAGTCATTGTAAGTAATTTTTCAAAAACATTTCTTAAGATTTAAGTATATTTTTACACTAACATATTTTCTGCAGTCTAGTTGGTTGTGCTGGAGCTTGGGTCTGAGGAGTATGGAGGTTGGAAAATGGAGGATGGGACTATTTGTGGAATTGGGTTGTGTTTTGGATATTTTATATTTTGTGTTGGTGTCATGGCATTCATCATATGTTCATGCATGCTCATGTGTTGTAAATGAAAATTGGGTTTTCATGTGAGAAATGATTTTGAATATGTTTCTAATGAATGATTTGAAAGGGATGAAGGAGATGAAAAAGGAATTGTAGGGATGGTGGTAAGTAGAGATAGTGGTAGAATCCCACCTACGGTGCTAGCTATAGGGATGGTGGTAAGAATGGATAGTGGTAGAATCCCACCTGTGATTCCCGCCTATAGTGCACATAGTAGGGATGGTGGTAAGTAGGGATGGTGATAGAGTCTTACCAGCGATTCTTATGTACAGTGATTGATAAATGGATATGTTTGACTATTTTCTGAAAAAATGATTAGTTATGATTAAATAGATACGAGTATCATTTTTTGATAAAACGATGGGTTTATGTTTGAGCCATTTTTGGAAAAATGGCGGATGGTATTTTAATGTCGTATTTTGGGTCAAATTGAATTTTTGGCATGCATTAGAAAAATGATCATTTTCGGAAAAAAAAAAAAAAAAAGATGGTCTTGGGCACATGCATGTTTCCTTATGTGCATGCATATATGTTAGTTGTATTAATGTATTTTTATCTCATGAGTTGTTTGGTTAGTTACTTATTGAGATTCATAATGTCACGTGGAATTCGCACCATACGGGTTCGTTTTATGGAATCGCAGATTTTGATGCAGAAGAAGATGTTGAGTCTGAAGGATCAGCTCTATCGGAGGAGTGACATGTGGTCACTTTTGGACCATGGGATATGTTCCCTTTTTGGCTATGTAATTTTGGCTTGTATTATATTTTTGTTGGATAATTGTAAACCTATTAAAGGATCTTTTACTTTCGTAGTTCTATACTTAAAAATTTTGGTACTTAGTTAACTATCATTTATTTATTCGCTGTGATTTTTGTTGTACATATTTTGCATATATACATATTTAGTACTCGTTATTGGGGTGTGTGACCAGTGATGTCATCATTCCAACGTCACGATTCTCGCATTTTCATACGTGGGAGTGGGGGGCATCACAATTTCTTTAAGATAAATAACCAATATTTCATTAAGACCTTGAGTATTCATAATATGTATAGCTTTGTTAAAGAAGTCTATCTCTCTTGACTTACGTACGATCATTTTAATGTTTTATGTCGAGAAATTGACGAAAATTGAAATAGGGGTTTCAAATTCATTTTTGATGTGAAACTCAAGTATTAAATCTTCAAAATTAAAAAATGAAAAAGAAGAAGAAGAAGCAAAACAGGTTTTCAAAACCAAAAAGTTAAAAAAAAAAGAAAAAAAGAAAAAAAGAAGGTAGGTAACTCATGGATTTCATATTATTCCTTAAATGATATATTTATATATATATATATATATATATATATATAAGCAAATTACAACAATAAATTGGTTAATAGAATGTGAGCTAGTAAGGTTGAGATCTCTTACAATTCAGGCTAATTGTAGGCAAGGATTTTATACTAAAAATGAACAAATTAAGTAAACTTCATAATATTATTTCTCAAATAAAATAATAATTGATATATAAAGATCTACAATACCCCTACCCACAGGGGTCGGGGCCTGGCTAGGGGCCAATCTCTCTCTGTCTCTCCCTTTCTATCTCTCCGTGGGCCCATGTAGGTCGTGTCCAAGGGCCACCCATTCGGCGAATGCAAGGCCGTATCATCCCTACCACTTATGACCTGTCACCCTAAAAGAAGTTTGATAGGCTGTTGGCCTGTCCGTTTCCTCAACGACTAAAGGATACTTGACTCATTTGGATCGGTTCCATCTGGTAATAAAATTTTTTATTTAATTATTATAATTTTTTTAAATTTTTATATAAAATATAATAAATAATTTAACTTTTTCTTAATTTTTTTAATTTTTAAAATAATAATAATATTAAAATATAATATTTTAATATTTTATTTTAAGCTCAAAATTTCTATTCTAATTACTAAGTTGAACATTAAAGTATCTCAGAATTGTGTGACTTCCTTGCATGGAAAGCCACGATCACGAGTCTTTGAGTGCAAATCTATTCAATGGTGGACTCCAAAGTGCAAATGCATATGGTTGTGATATGATATTTTATTGTGATACAGTGATCTTAGGGGCATATGTTTGGATGGTGGACCAAGCCACCCATCTGCCTGTTAGATGGACATATGAAGGGTGCAGGATGGCTGATTGTCCGTATGGGGCGGGCAGCACCCCTTCCCTAGTACGTAATTTGAGATGGGTTTATGAATTTTTCCCTGAAATTCTTCTGTTGTGAAAAATGTACTACAGCAAATTGCAGTGATCATGAAACCGACCTGTAGAAGTAATGTAGCATGGAAAAAGAGGCACAAAGGAAAAAGCAAAAAAGAAAAGAAAGGAAAAAACCTTTAGAATTTGTCCAGTACAGCTTTTAAGTTCGAGTACTAGCTGGTAGGTAACTGGCCGGCGATGAGGTCGAGCCATATATATATGATAAAGAGGGAGGAACCGATGATTACATGCAGTTGATGAATCTTTTTTTTTTTTTTTTTTTTTTTTTTTGATATTGGGGATTGGGGAGGGGGATCAAACCCAAGACCTCTCTTATGGAAATTGGGTCTCATACTCTCTGAGCCACATGCTTTTAACACAGTTGATGAATCTTTATCAGCACTGCATGGCTATCAATTAGTTCTTTTGTTTTGATATAATTTTGGTAAAAAGAAAGCTTGTACGTTCCATCATTGGGGCCATTTTTGGCAACATCCAGTACTTGTTCGTGGCCATGATGATGATAGTTAGGAACTCCGATCGTGATGATCCCCTTAAATTTGAAGTTTGGGATTTTTTTTTTTTTTATTTGAAGTTATAGGTTGTATAAATTCTGTGCATTTTCTTTAAATAAAATTGATAATTCTATTATTCATATTAAAAAAATATTTTTCTTAACGATAAATCGTACATTTAGCTTACTCATTCTAAAACTGGATTTAGTATTATTATCATAATGTGAGTTTCTTAATTTTTGTTTTTGTCCGTAAATTTTTAAAAGGACAACTCAAATAATAATAACAACAATAATTAAGAAACTTAATTGTAGCTAATAATTATATAAATATATATATATATATATATATATATATACCGACACACACGAGCTAATTTTGCATGTGGTGCATACGTTAAAAGGAAAGCGAGCGGTGCATTAATGCGTGGTTGCTGGTGGTAGGTAGTGAACTTTATCAACAAACCCACATTTTCTGAGACCTGTCGATCTCTTCGATTCTACGCATGGACCTTCGATTCAACCAATTAACCCACATATATCAGCTGATTTTCACCCATCTACTCACACTTCTACACTTCTAGTTGGAGTACTGTTATAACTATAAAAAAAATTATATAAAAATAATCTATAAAATCATATGATTTAACGTGTTTCATCAGATTTATTTTATAACAAAAAATAACTTTATGATTTAAATAATTATATTAATTCACTTTAATTTATGAGATTATTTTTATATAATCTCCTTATAGCTAAAGTATTTCTTCTCTTCTATATATCTTCCCGGCCCTTTCGATTGACAATTCCATTTCTTGCTCATTCTGTGTAATAAAAGGTGCTTTAATAATGTTACGCACTACAAGAGATATGATTTTTTGAGACAAAAAATTTTGTCTCAAAAAATGGAAATTTCGTCCCTAAAAGTTTTGGGAGACGAAAAAATTTCGTCTCTATTTTGTCTCAAAAAGGCTGTCTCAGAAAGTTTTCGGAGACGAAAATTGATTTTCATCTCCGAAAAGTATTTTTAGGGACGAAATTGGGCGGAACCGGTCGAAACCGTTCGAACGGGAAATTTTTTCTGAGACAAAAGAATGTCGTCTCAGAATCTAGTTCGAACGGAAATATTTTTGTTCGAACAACATGAAATGTTAATTCGAACCAATAACCATATCTGACCAAGTTTGTTCGAAGAAAAATATTAACTGTTCGAACAAATAATCTATTTACAGAAATCTTCTGTTCGAACGGACTTTTAGAAATGAATTTATTCGAACGAGTATTTAGTTGTTCGAACGAACGCATGGATTGTATTTCCCGGTAAGTTCGAATGGGTATATTTTTGTTCGAATGGGAATTTATTGGTTCGAATGGATATGTTTTTGTTCGAATGTATGCATAAATGGTAATTTACCATTCAAACGGCATTGATCAAACAAAATGAAATTGATACTAATACAAATTGTAATCTATATACATCAATTGTTCAAATGTTTACAAACATCGTAAATATAAAAGGCTATTAAAAAAAAAACAAATGAATTATGATTGTGGTGGTGGTGGTGGTATAGGGTTTTGGGACATCATTAATTGAAATTGTTCAAACATTTTTTGGTTATTTAATTGTAGCCTCTCTTCTAATCTTGCTTCTAAATCTGCTGCTTGATCTAATCGGGTCAACAACTCTTTTTCCTTCGATCTCAATCGTTCTATCTCAAGTGCAGCTTCCTCTAATTTTTTAGTGTTGTCGTCATTCGATCTGGCTTTAGAAGATGATGAAGATGTTGAGGATGGCTTCACGCAACGTCCTAAGCCCCTCAAATATCCAGAACGTGATCCAAGAACTTGAGAAAAGATTTGAGCATCGTTGACAGATGATTCATCAGATGGATCCGCAACAGTGTCTTTAAGAGATATCATCTTGTCCTGGAAAAAGAAAAACATTAAAATTAGTATATGTAACAAAAATATATTTAGACAATGAAATTAAATAAACTTAAACTTACATAATTTGCCTCTGCTTCAGGATTGCTCCAAACACCATCACGATTTTTATGTGCTTTAGCATACAATTGGGTCAGATCATAATCAGTAGGATTTTCTTCTTGCTGCAAAATGAAAATTAATATCATAATTTATACGAAAAAAGTGTATATATTAAGATTTATTGGAGACAATAAGAACTAACCATTTTTTTTGCCAAGCGATGAAAAGATCGAGAACCCGCGTGATGGTGTATCGTTAAATTTGATCTATTTGTTTTGTTCACTGTACTCCGTTTCTAAAAAAAAGAATTATAATTTTTATTTAATACATCTATTATATATTATTAAAAAAAAGATGGTAGCGAAATTACCTGATAAGCAGGATCTTCAAACAGATCACAAACTTTCTCCCATTCGTTTGGTGGCATTGCTTGGAATGGATTTTGACGCGCCTCTATCGTAGTACTGAACTTCTGGTAGTGTGCATGGCATCGACCTTTGTACCTCCGAAATGCATTCGACATGAGTTCTTCAATCGTTAGTCGATCCTCCCGCCGACCAAAATTTAGTTCAAACTCGTCCTTCAAAGAATTATAAACAATTAGTATAATTTCAAACATTCGCATTTAAGTAAAAATGTTATACAAAGTAACTTATTACCAGACAACGATTTTTGATGTGGTCTTTCACATCTTGGGGAACTTTAGCCCAGGATGATGTAGCCATCGGTGCATACGTGCGAGTAAGTGTACCAACATAAGAAGCAAGCCAAGCTGCCGAATCCCCAGAGCCACCGGTGTGATCATCAGATATATCAACTTTAATTTTACCCACTTTCCTTACTTTTTCTATGCAGACACCCCTCGTAATGCCTCTAACTCGGCGCTGGTTTACAACAGCTATATATACAAATGGCTTAGAATATATTTTAATTAAATTAATCTTATTTGAAAGATATACATTGAAAAAATACCTTGTTCTGGTTCTGTTGACGGTGGCCCACCATTGTTGGCAGGTGAAGCACAGGGGGATTCGCTAAGTGGTGGGGATGGCTCACGTGTTCTTTTGCGTTTAGGAGGCATATCTGTTTGAAATTACACAATATATTATTATTCGAACAAAATACATGAAATATTTTTATAAGAATTTTACCTACACAAATATCTGTTTGAAAATCATTCGGTATCAGTATTGCTGGACCAATCGCTCTCATCCTCAGTAGACATTTCAGTTGATTCATGTTCTTCCGACATGTCACCTTCAATTACTTCGGGTTGAACATCTTCTCTGCGCAATGGGACCATGTCATAATGGCTGAGATCAACAAATAGATTGATGCCTGATTCATTTTCTTGATATGCTTCTTCATGGTCTGGACTATCAACTTCTTCATGTGGTTTGTCTACCTCTGGAATATAATCATACACATTTCTTGGCGCAAATTTCTCGACTATTCTCCATGGATTTCCGAACTCCGGATCATCTAAATAAAAAACTTGATTTGCTTGGCATGCGAGAACAAATGGGTCGTCCTCATACCATTTGCGAGATGTATTGACACTTACAAAATATTCATCCTTACGCACTCCCAATCTAGGATTCGAGACATCCCACCAGTTACATTTAAATAACCAGACCATATATCCCCCCACATACTTTAATGCTATGATATTCTCCACAATTCCGTAAAAATCAATATTTTCATCCCCATGGCTTCCTTCGACAACAACCCCACAATTTTGAGTTTTCCTATATCGTTCTCTGTCTGCTGTGTGAAATATATATCCACGCACCAAACATCCTGAATATTGGATAGCCCGCTTAGACGGACCACATGCCAAAGCATATACTTCTGGTGAGATTTCACCTGAATGTTCATTATATTTCGATGCAACCTACATAAATAAATTTTATTCTACTTATATCAATATCATATATAAATATGATGACACCTACAAATTAAATAAAGTTTAAAATACTTTCAAGTATAATTTTTTATACTATCAATACCGTATGTTCAAACCATGAGGCAAATTCTTCTTCATGCGTCTTTTCTACGTCAGTCACACCATTCGTGCGAAGTAGTTGTATATGTTCGCTGCATATGTTAATGTGAATTATTAATTTGTATCAATATATACTATATTATTAGAAATGCACTTAATACTACTACCAAATTAGATGATCATCACGAACCTCAAATACTGTTCAATCTCTTCACAATTATTTAAGACATACCATCGAGCTCTTTCAAACTCTCGCCCACATAGGTCATAGCCCCCTTGTGCACCTATAGGACGTACTTTCTGGGAAAACACGGTAAATGCTGACGAAACTCCCATTTGTCCACCTTCATAATTTCGATCCGGTCTCGTAAATCTAGTATCAACCCCACGAAAATACATTGAACAAAATGTATGCCACTCATTATGAATATATGACTCTGCGATCGATCCTTCCGGACGAGCCTTATTCCCCACAGATCGCTTAAGTTTTCCCAAAAACCGTTCAATAGGATACATCCATCTATACTGAACGGGGCCAGCAACTAAAGCCTCACGAGGGAGTTGCACAGCCAAATGAACCATTACATCAAAGAATGAAGGCGGGTACAAACTCTCCAATTTACACAATATCAATGCAATGTCAGCTTCCATTTTTAATAAGGCATCAACTTTCAACGTTCTACTGCAAATATTTCTGAAAAATCGCCCTAATTCTGTGATAGCTGTACGAACATCTGGAGTAAGCTTTCCCCGCACACCAACTGGCAACAATCGCTGTAAAAATATATGGCAGTCGTGACTTTTTAGACCAGTTATCTTCCAATCATAAGGTCGGACACATCTTGACATGTTCGAAGCATAACCATCGGGTAATTTGATTGTCATAAACCAATCACAGAATTTCTTTCTCTCATCACTTGAAAGTGTATACCATCCAATGGGCATATAAGCTGATGACCCAGTATCTTGCAAATGCAACTCTGATCTGATTCCCAACTCTTTCAAATCTTTACGAGAGTTGACTGTATCTTTTGTTTTTCCTTGTATTGACATCAGGGTACCCAAAATATTCTCACATATATTTTTTTCAATGTGCATTACGTCTAGATTGTGACGCAGTGTTAAGGTAGACCAGTATGGCAACTCAAAAAAAATACTTTTTTTGGTCCAATTCAATTCCACTGCTTGTCTTTTCCTCTTTCGGCATCTTGCATTCTTTCCAAATCTGTTGTCTGGGACATCTGCCAATTGAGTGAGAATATCACTGCCAGAATACTCTGGTGGTGATGACCTACGATCAACCGTTCCATCAAACATTACCCTATTGTTTCGCCATCTATGATCATGAGGTAGATATCGACGGTGTCCCATGAAACATAATTTCCGGCCATTCGCTAACCACTGAGACTGTGTATCTTTGTTACAAACAGGACAAGCCATTTTTCCCTTTGTGCTCCACCCAGACAAGTTCCCGTATGCCGGAAAATCATTAATTGTCCAAAGTATTGCAGCATGCATTTTGAATTCACGCGAAGCGGCCACATCATATGTATTGACACCCTATTCCCACAACTCTTTCAACTCTTCCATCATTGGCTGCAAATATACATCTATTTCATTTCCTGGTGACCTTGGCCCTGGAATCAATAGAGTCATCATAAAATAAGGATCCTTCATACACTTCCATGGTGGCAAATTATAAGGCATTACTATGACAGGCCAAGTGCTATGAGAAGTGCTCATGTTGCCAAATGGATTAAACCCATCAGTTGCTAAACCAAGACGTACATTGCGAGGTTCTTCAGCAAACCATGGATACTCGTCATCAAATTTCTTCCATTGTAAGGAATCTGCAGGATGAGTGAGAAATTGATCATTTTGAACTCTTTCTGTGTGATGCCAAGTCATATCTTTCGCAGTCATCCGGGAAGTAAATAATCTTTGAAGTCGAGGAATAAGCGGAAAATGTCTTAGCACTTTCTGGGGTACATTACGCTTATCTGATGTCCATCTTGACTCAAGACACACCGGACATGATTCACATTCTGCATATTGCTTCCAGAAGAGAACACAATCATTCTTACATGCATGGATGATATTATAATCAAATCCTAACCCTCGCTTCAATTTCTTCGCTTCATAAAAATTCCGAGGTACTACGTTATCCTCTGGCAGAGCCTCTTTAAATAATTCAAGCAGCATATCGATAGCCTTTGCAGAAATACGACAAATAGACTTTATATGGAGCAACCTGACAGTGAATGACAACTTGCTATGACGGGTACACCCTTCGTACAATTCTCGTTGTGCATCCTCCCACAATGATCCAAAGTCTTCATTTCCCCCAAATGACTGGGTAGATGTTCCTTCTCCAACCCTGGCACCAAATATACCAGCGCCAAGATCTCCTAACATTTCAGTCATATCTTCTCCATTATCATAACCATCATCAGAAATATCAACATTTATGTCCTCCGTGTCGATCTCGTTACATTCACCCATCTGGTTGGTGTGACTGCCAAATCTATCTCCTTGGGGAAATGGTTCTCCATGTAAAACCCAATCTGAATATTTACCATCAATTCCATTTACGAATAAATGATCCTCCACAACCGTCATATTATAAGAACTAAGGTTTTTGCACTTCTTGCATGGGCATCTTATAAATCCTCGACTATCAACACTCCCACAAGCAAATTCTAAGAAAGACTTCACCCCTTGTGCATATTGTATATAGTCTCGACCAAGTCTATCTCCCAACAACATCCAACTTTTATCCATCTATAAAGGAAAACCACAATCATGGGATAAACACTATCATTCAACTATTACAATACATGTGTTTAATTACCATGTACTTTTAAGGTAGTTGGTCCTATCCCATTCGAGAGACTATCATCTATATCGCATATATACTCAGTCTAAAACTCGTATGTTAGTTTAAATTTCGGCAGCATTTCCCTACAATTCTCCAAGTATGCTAGTCACGATAAGTCGTCGACCCTATTCATGAGCCGAGAAACTTATGAACTACATACTCGAAGAATGTAGAAAAATGTTAAACCAAAATTTAAATTGACTAACACAGGAGTTATAACTAAGTATATATGCCATATAGATGATAGAATCCCAAACTGTCCACTTTGGACAATTCAAGAGTTATACCCAAATATTCTTTAAGAGAATATTTGGCCACAACTCTCGAACGGGTCTAAGGTTTAACTGCATGTAAAATAACTACAAAATCCAAACACTTAGTAATAAACATAACAAGCATATGTCACAAATACATGGGAAGATTACATTACAAGTATACATGATGGGCCTTGAAATATTTAATACTTGAGTACTCAAATATCTTCACATATTTAATTATAATTTTTTAATTAAATATCTTATTATTATATTTGGAGTATTAAGCTATTTAATTAGTGTACTTAGATATAATTAATTATACATTAGGTATTAATCATCTTATTACTTGAGTACTTACTTATGTTCAAATATGTAATTATAATTTTTTAATTAAATATCTTATTATTATATTTGGAGTATTAAGCTATTTAATTAGTGTACTTAGATATAATTAATTATACATTAGGTATTAATCATCTTATTACTTGAGTACTTACTTATGTTCAAATATGTAATTATAATTTTTTAATTAAATATCTTATTATTATATTTGGAGTATTAAGCTATTTAATTAGTGTACTTAGATATAATTAATTATACATTAGGTATTAATCATCTTATTACTTGAGTACTTACTTATGTTCAAATATGTAATTATAATTTTTTAATTAAATATCTTATTATTATATTTGGAGTATTAAGCTATTTAATTAGTGTACTTAGATATAATTAATTATACATTAAGTATTAATCATCTTATTACTTGAGTACTTACTTATGTTCAAATATGTAATTATAATTTTTTAATTAAATATCTTATTATTATATTTGGAGTATTAAGCTATTTAATTAGTGTACTTAGATATAATTAATTATACATTAAGTATTAATCATCTTATTACTTGAGTACTTACTTATGTTCAAATATGTAATTATAATTTTTTAATTAAATATCTTATTATTATATTTGGAGTATTAAGCTATTTAATTAGTGTACTTAGATATAATTAATTATACATTAAGTATTAATCATCTTATTACTTGAGTACTCAAATATCTTCACATATTTAATTATAATTTTTTAATTAAATATCTTATTATTATATTTGGAGTATTAAGCTATTTAATTATCACTGCAAATAATAAGTATTTAATTCTGTGATACTGTTCGAACAAACACTCTATAAGTTCGAATGGAACGCTGGTGAAGTTATATTCTGTTCGAACAAATAAAAATTAATTCGAACGGTATTCAGAGCGTTCGAATTAAACCAACCCAGAAACCAGTCACGAAACAGAGCACAAAACTGATAAACAAAACACAATCTCTGCATTCATGATGCCATATTTCAATACAACAAACTCAAAACATCATGAATATCTCTAAATATGATTATTAAAAAACTTAGAAAACTAATAAAACTTACCTCTTGTACTAGCAATTCAAACTTTAGTCAATCCACAATACCTATATATACATAAAACACATTAAACTGTTGTTCTATCCCAACAAATAAATGCAAAAACTCTATAGATATTTGTAAACGAAAATCGAAATGAAAAATACAAAAAAACACAACTTACCTCTTGTCCTTCTCCTTTCTCTCTCAAGAATCTCTTCTCTCTCAACGCTTTCAAGCTCTCTCTCTCCACAACACTCTCTCACAGCCTCTGCCACGCTCTCTCTCCTTTTCTCAATCTTCAATCCGAGTGAAAAATGAAGTGAAAGGATCGGATTAATAATATGTGCATTTCAGTTCGAACTAAATTTTAATCAGTTCGAACGCGAAAGTCCAAATACCGCTAATTTTTCCCACAATTTTTTCGCGTTCGAATTAATATTTTTCCAGTTCGAACAGAAAAAGGAATATTCTCCAGCATATACTGATAACTTGGCGCGAATTTTCCCTCCAAACAAAAAAAATTCGTTCGAACATGAATTATCTCTATTCGAACTAACATTATATTAGTTCGAACAGATAATTAGATAAATATATAACTATACACATAATACACCCAATATTATTATGTGTATATGTAAAAATTATATAGACTATATAATACTAAGTGTCACTAATATCATAATACTAAGTTTCTTATCAATCTATAATATTAAGTATTTAAAATAGTATAATATTTTATTTACAATCACTAATAGTGTTATACTTATAAGTTAGTATCACTATAAGTATAATACTAAGTATCACTAATAGTATAATACTAAGTGATATTAAAGTATAGATACCATCAAAATATGAAAACTAATAATACTGTAATATTTTATAATATAGTCCAAGTACTTGGTTTATTATTAATATACAAACTAAACATATTAGAAATATGTTTTTTATACTAGTATAATTAATGCAATGTTTTACTATATACTTACTATATTTACTTTATAATGCAATACTTTAGACAATACTATTTTATACTCATCTAATCCATAATATATATACTATTACATATATATATACTAGATACTTACAATATATATAAGTAACTAGTATAAAACTCTATACTATCGATATATAGTTATCTAATATATATTATTATATATACTAGTGAGAAATTTGGCCATTAGTACTAGTATACTCTGTATTATATACTATTATTACTAATACTTCTCAATTGTTTTACCTCTTGTACTTATATATATATTTTTATGAAGTATTATATAATTCATTCGAACTTATACCCTTCTAGTTCGAACTTATACCCTTTTAGTTCGAACTAATTATACTTCCGTTCGAACGAAATCACGTTATTTAAGCCGCGAACCAGTTTCTTCCCCAGGAGATTTCGTGCCTCCTCTCATTCGAACTTTTCGATTTCCTCCGCCGTTAGCAGCCACAACGCCGCCATCAACTCCGACCAACTCCTCAAATCTCCTAGAACAAGAGGTATGGGTTAAATGTTAATTATTTTTATAATTTTTTTAGTTAGTTTTGGGGGGGTCGGATTTTGAATCAATCCGGCCCCATTTTGTTGTTTTGGGGGCAAATGACACAACTATAATCGGTAGAAATGATAGGGATTTACTCCTAAATCATTTCTACCGATTAAAATATTGGATTCCTTCATAAAAATGAATGTGTCGGTTCGGTTCTGAGTCGACTCAGCCATGTCTGTTTGGCTCAGGTCCGTTCGAATGAATACAAATTTCATTCGAATTGAAGTCAAGTCCATTCGAATTAAATTTATGTTAATTCGAATGGAATATAATTTTATTCGAATGGATTTTAGGCTAATTCGAATGGACATATCTGAGGTCATTCGAATGAAAATTATGTTCATTCGAATGAATTTAAATTTCATTCGAATGAATGGCCTTTAATTCGAATGGAATTAAAGGCCATTCGAATAAGCAGTTGTCAACCATGATAGCACAATATCATCATTCCTCTAATTCACTTTAATTAGATCACATATATCTTTTATACATCAACAGTATACTAATGGCAAGCAGCAGCGGAAGAAAACGTTCCAGACCCCAGACAGTAGAAAGTACCTCCGCATCTCCTTCTCAGCCGGCCGTCAGGCCTATACTAGTTGAGCGGGAGATCATTTTAGGTGACTTCCGTGACCTCACTTGGGAGGGGCGGAGCATACATGACATCATCACCGATCGTGGATGGACCCCGATCTGTCAACAGAGGGGCACAGCATATCCTGAGATGGTCGGTGAGTTTTACCGTGCCATGGGTGAGCAGCCTGGTGATGCTCTATGCTATAACTTAGTAGTCCGGGGAGTGAGTATTATATTCTCTCCTCGCGTTATTGCTGAGTTCCTAGATTTGCGGCGAGAGCCCGGTGCCTATCCTGCAGCAGCAGCAGCGAGATCAGCGACTGCACCATCTGGAGAGGACACTACAGTCGCATCCTCATCGCCAGTGCCGGATAGACAGACCGCAGAGCTGGATGCTAGCTCGGATGATAGCGAGAGCGGTGATGAGGTACCTGATGATGGTCTCACAGACGATCAGGTTCGTGACCTAGTGCGAGACCCTGAGGCTCCTCCATATGATGGCGGTAAAGTGATCCAACAGGCCGACTGTATAGCATTTTTCAGAATGCTTAATTTGATTGTTGGGTATAACATTGATCCGAAAAAACACAAGACTGATTTCAGGATCGAGCGGGCCAGATTTTTGTTACGGTTAGCACAGGGGGAGCCGATTGATCTGGCATTATATTTCTTCCTCCGCATTCGCACAGAGTCACGCTATTCGGGTGGAGGTAGTCTACCATTTGCGCTTTTGATATCTAACCTCTTACTCCATTCAGGGGTTGCAGTGACTTTGACTGAGCGGAGGTCGCCACAGATGGGGCCCGTTAACAAGATCACATTCAGTAAGAGCAAGGGTCACTTGTCGAAGACTCGTCCAGTCCTACAGGATCAGCCTCCGCCTACTGATCCAGCTTCTACTGCTGCTGCCCCTATTGAGAGACACCCTGCTGGGGCTACTCCAGATGAGGTACGAGCTATATTGGCGGACCACCGCGACATTTTATTGAGGGACTTCATTCAGCCCATGATGGAGAAGCTTAAGGACCTAGAAGGACGGTTGCAAACTTTACAGGAGGATTTTGATTTATATAATAAATAAATATTGTTAGTAATTTTTTTACTTTTTTATATTGTATAGAACGTCTAACTCATTTTGGAATGTAATTAATGCAGTATAGTTTTTATTTTTAGTGTTTGCTAGCCTCTTTATTGTTAATAACACATTTCTTCTCATTATACTTAGTGTTCACGATAATTGAAAAAATGACACTATCTTTAAATTAATATTTAGTTAACTAAAATATTTTTAAATTAATTACATAAAATTAATTATTTATGAATTTGTAAATATTTTAATTCATTGTAAATCATAATATATAATATATAGAACTTTTTATTTACTTTGGAAATGATAAAAAATTAATAGAAAAAATATGTATTCTTACAATTTTAACAATATATCTTTTCAATTAAATAATACCGTTCGAACACGTTAATACTAATTCGAACAAATAATATTGCATTCGAATTAATTAATTTTCTGTTCGAATTAAATTTAATTAGTTCGAACGGCATAGATTTTTGGAGACGACCTAATTCGTCTCAGAATCTCAAGTTCGAACTAATTTTTTTTAGTTCGAACGGATTTATAAGGTTTTCCATGTTTTGAGACGAAATTAAAATTTCGTCTCAGAAAAGTACTTTTAGGGACGAAGTTAATTTCGTCCCTAAGAAATTTCGTCCCTAAAAATTAAATTTCTTGTAGTGACGTGGCAAATTTAGAATATCTTTAGATTTGTTATTTTCCTTTCCATTTAGAAAAGATTTGATTTATAATCAACCCATTATAACCTACAGTGATATAATCTTTACATTCTTCTTATCCTCATCTATCCCAATTAATTCTCTTTAATTTTCCTTTAAAAATGAGTAATGTTAGATATAATCTTAATATTCACTTACTTTTTTTAAGGAAAAAAAATGGATTGCGATGCTTGTACACATTAAGATTGTAAATACTATCTCTCTTAAAAAAAAAAGTACTAATTATTTTTTTTAAAATAATAAAGAAAATATAAGCAAATCAAGCCATTGGGCTCTTACGTACCCAGTGGTAAATACTAGTGTATATATATAAATTGTAAGAGTAGTGCAATATATTTATAATTTTTATTCACACTTTTACATACAAAATTCATTCTGTCAGTTTTTTTTTTTCAAATTTAAATTTCAAATTTTAAATTTCATAATTTTCAACATATCAATAATTAATAGATGGAGAAGTAAATTTTTTATAAGTTCAATTAACATTTTTCATTTTGTAATGTTGAATAGGCCACCATAGAATTCTTTGTTTTATTTTCTCTCAATCTTCCTCTTTCTTTCAGTTACAATTGTATTACAAAATATTATTGGAACCGGCCTTGGTTACCGTTAGGCTCGATTCTGACATTTCTCTCTATATATTCAAATCTTTCTCTGCCGTCATCTTGCTCATAGGATCCTTACCATCATTTTAATTTTCAACCATATTTTATATCAAATCAATGTTTTAAGGGGATTTTTTTTTTTTCTCTCAGGCTTATTAATGCCAGAAGACAAGCCCAAGTGCAGGGAGCTTAGCCTAACTGGATGGCCCCTTTGGCCCATTAAGGGCACCTAGCCTTAAACCTAAAGTTGGCCCATGGTCATAATCATGTATGAAATCTCAAAATGCAAGAAAGAAGGAGACACATTGCACCGGCACTCCCTTATGACATCTAGCCTCATAAAATTTGTGCAGGCAGGTAGACAAGAAATGCGGGAAACCCTTGATCTTCTACTAGCAAGGGAGGAGGAGTCTAACGGCGTGCACCCACAGGATAGAAGAGACAGAAGCCATACCGCATTAATGGCACTGATCCAAGACTCCAACTTGCATTAATTGTACCACCCCAAGAGCTATGGTGCATTAAAGGACTGTGATTAAAACAACAGCTGATGGGACATATACTCCTGACACAGAGTATGGGTGATCCCTCTCCCGAAACTTAGTATAAAAATTGATCCCCAAGTATAAAGAACTCTTTCTGATTCTGCTATACTATCGCATGAACTATTAAGGAGATATTGACTTAAGTTAAGCATCAGAGACTCTCTAGCCTTCACTAAGGCCCTCAACTCTTTGTATTTTTCTTTTAAATATATAGGTACAAAACCGGAGACCCTAGTTGCTGGAGCTTGACCCAAAACCGTACAAAATATGACGTTAACAAATGCTTAGCATTTTCTTACACTTTTCCATATATCATTAGAAATCCTTTTCACATATTTGCAAAATGGAAAGACAATCAAGAACAAAAGGCTTATCACGAGCCAACACATGCCGCCTTAAGTTTCTTAAAGCCAAACCACTTGCTTCAAAAGCTAGCATCATGTGCCGCCAAATGTTGAAATTATTATTTTTCTCTAAACTATGATATTTACATGGTTAAGATGATTTGAAGCCTATACTAATGTCGATCATCTATCTCCATTGCAACAAATTAAAAAAAATAAATAAATAAATAAGAAAAGAAAAAAAAGCTTAATGTTTTCTCTCATATGTGCCTTTTTAGTTTGGTTCTTTATTAGCATAATTGTCCTATTATGAGCATGGGTTGAAGCCCAAAGCCCATTGTTTTCCTGGCCCTCTAGTTTTTGTCCTGTTAGTTGATCAATGCTATATTCAACCCATTTGTAGTTGAGTCTTTCAGCCTAACGACATGATTTTATGTACTAGGCCAATTTGTGTTGGTATTGAGCAACTCTTTTTGCTTATTGTTAGCCCCTTATTGGCTTTTGCCCATTGTCTATTGTCCAATTATGAACTATCTCTGGCCATTGCAGGCAGATCCTACCGTTAGTCCACTACAAGGATTTAGGCTTTTTGCAGTGCCTAAAATCCTTGCAAATACTCATTGAAAACGCTGCAATTTCTCAATTCTAGCGTTATCAACTTCCTTGCACGTTCAACAGTATAAACCCTTTATTTTTGATCTATTCCAATGAAACGATAAAAACGCTGCAACAGATATCTATTCCAGCGTATTAATATCGTTGTATTATATTCACTTTCACGCTGCAAAAATATCTACAAATTCTGTAGTTAGCGTTGCAAAACACTACTTATAGCGATAATTATCGTTGCAATTTGTATAAATTTTGCTGCAATGGATTACTCATTCAAGCAGCGTGTATATGTTTTTGTTGTTTTTATCATTAATTGCAACACTTTAATTCGCTGCAATTACTCTGTAATCGCTGCAAATGGAATTTGTCAATAGCAACAATTACGTATAGCGCTGCTGTTGATTATATTTGCAGCAACAATTTAACGTTGTAATAGAGACATTAGGGCTGCAAAAGCATGATGCCCAAAACAACAATTATAAGTTTCGTTGCTTTAGACTTTTTTTTGCAACAACATAAAATCGCTGCAATAGAAATATAAGCGCTGCAATTAGAGTCAATCAAACGCATTAAATATTTTCCTCGTTGCTTTTAAAGGTATTTGCAGCGCACAGTAGTCGTTGTTTTAGAGATTTTGCAACTTTAAAAAATGTTGCAATTAACATGAAACTAAGGCAACAAATTTTATAAACGTTGCTTTTAAGTCTATTTGCAGCGTGCTATGTCCGTTGCTTTAGGAGTTTTGCAACGTTAAAAAAACGCTGCAATTAGGGATTTGCAGCAATTTTAGTGTTGTTTGCAACGCTTTAGGAATACATTCGCTGGTCATTTGCAGTGAGCAAAATCACTGCAAAAAGCCATTGGCTATTTTTTTTTTCCCGCTTCGGCTAAAGAGCTGGGCTATTTGAAATGTCCATTTTTTACACTCAACTAAATTATTAGTATTTAAATCACTAAATTATTTATATGTCTAATTTAGTGACTAAATTGAAATACTTATATATGCCCAAAGACCCTGATAAAATAATATATTAATTTTGTCAAAATACCTTAAACCCAGTTTTTAAATATTACCAATACTTTTTCACCTACATGAAACGGCCACACCTAGCCCAACTATACAATATTAAGTACTCCCATAAATTACTAGTATAACATAATACTAAAACCTGGAACTTCCCTTATTTGCACTAATGAATATGATGGATCAAATTAAAAAAGAACCATTTCCTTGTGATATAATAAATCAAACACATTCAATCATCTAATCCCAGTTTAACATGAGACCTTAATGTAGTTATGGGCTATACATTGGGGTGGACCACATGGAACCAAGAACCTACAAGTTACGAACTACTAAATATATAGTGCACAATGTCCGGCTCTTTTATATTTAACAATGTTATCTAGACCAAGTGCACCTGGGCATTGGTGGTGCAGGCTAGAACAACTTCATCGTGAACTGCGTCATGTGGGGGAAACTACTTTTGCATTCTTGATAACGTCTCTCTCTCCAAAAAAACCTGGCAAGCGGGATAAAATGACTAGTAAGGCGATTGCAATTACTAATTTGCATGCATGCTCGCTGGAAAACAGAGTATGAAACAAAAAAAAAATTCCACCAAGAGAAGCAAGATACCCAAAAAAATAAATAAAACACACATCTCACATCTTAGATAGAAACCATAAATTCAAGGGTTTGTCTAACTACACAATGACTAGCAGATGATGATGCATATTGATGATGATCTAGACCCTCATGCATCATGGTATGCACGCAATGTCATTGGAAACTCGTGAAATATTAATACCCTTATGCCCACTTTTCAGAAATTTTGCTAGAATATATGCTATTGTCATTTCTTTTAGGATAAATTACTAACTGCAGTAGAATATATAATAAACATTTATGTACACCACAACAAGTGAAAAAGGAACATCATTCTGTCTTGCCAATGAGTGAAGTTCTAAAATCAATTTTATGGTTCAACTTCCATTCAAGTAAGATTGACATCTCAGGATCCCATCAAAACCCATATTGTCTAACTGAACAAGTTCAGATGAGATATAACATACTTTACAGTAAAGATAATAAATTTGATTTTCCAGGTTTGAAGTGTGGCTCAACATTGGGACTATATGTATTAAAACTGGAAATTTCAGTTTTAAGTATGGGACATTGTTAATGATATTTACATGGTTCTGCTCTTAAGGTGTTAAAGAATCCTATTTGTTATTAGGAGGAAAAACCAGATGCCTGGACCATAAGTATCGCTGGTCCAAATGCACATATTGAGTGTTTGATTGGTTCATGTAACCCAAAACATTTATAAAGACATAGAGAAATACATTCAGAATTGCAGTATCTCTGCCATCTATTTTTTCCTGTCATTTAATACAACAACCTAATTCACTCTTATGGAATTCTTGTGTCTTCAATGTGTAAAAGCCCTTATGGCAGAATCCAGCATGCAGTTCAGACTCCATACATCAACAATTACCCAACATATCATTTAGTTGGGTATCTTCTTTGACAAAGTTAGTGATGTGTACCTGTTTACTGATCTTCACAATTTCCTTCATGGATTCAACAAGTTTTGCTCAGACCTTCAGCCAGAGTAATGGCTTCTTGGAACTTCACATTTTTTGGCATGTACAAGAAGATGTTAGTGAGATAAGTTGCATAAGTTGCATGTACAATTAAATTATCAATCCTTCAGCTAATTTATATTGCTTTACAATCTCTCATGACTAGCAAAATGAAATACAAATAACATATTATACCCAAATCATCTAAAATCGAAAATTTACATTATTTGCAGCATGATGCCTTTATTTATAGTTGTTCTCTACATCACCGCTTAATAGACCATAACATCTAACTATTTCTACCTAAATACCATTTAGTAGTTAGAAATATTTTAGTTATCATGAAACAGGTATAAGTCCCAAAATTCACTCTTAGAGATCCTTCTAAAAATACTTTGATAGATATGGTCTTTTTCGTGTAGTGAGAACTGAAAAAGAAGTTATAGCAGCAAACACTTGTAAATCTGTCCACGTCTTGAATAACATGCACTGGTTGTTGCCTCATGTGGTTTAGGTAATATCCTTTTAGTCACACAAGTTTTAAGATCAAATCTTAAAACTGGAAAGTTTTGAAGTAGGATTTTTATGTTTGGCTAGGGTAGTTGCTGATTATTACTCACTAATTCTTCACCAGAAATACTACCTGTGCTGTGATTGCTGGATGGGTCAGTTTGGTGTGGACATCAGTCCAACAGATACATGTTGGGCAGAAATTCCAGTATAGCTTGGAAGGTGTTGGTTCCAGAAGCTTGCACATCAATACAACAGCAATAATGGTAAAGGGTAGTTCACCTAGAAACAAAAGAAGACAAATACCAGCAAGTTTAGAAATTTCTCTACAATTCATATACTGGTGAGAGTAAATATCACAGTTAAGAAATCAGTAATTGCAACCCTAACCAAGTATTTTCATTTCTTTTCAGTCTTTGCTTTTATTCCTCACAGTTTTGTTTTTACATATTTTTCCCTTTTCTGAATATATATCCCTGCTATGTCATATATGTTGTAAATTTTAGCTTCTTTTCATATATGAGAAATCATCTTTTCACATGGATCAACTTCATCAACCTATTGAACACAGCGTATATTCTCAATGTCACAGTATATAGCACATGCCAACTCCAAGAATATAAACACAGGAAATTAAGATATAAATTTCTGTAGTTGATATACAACATTGGAATTTTGTTCAGATTGATAGAGCACATGCCAACTCTAATAACAAACATAGATACAATCAGCATTTGTGTTACGCCCAACACAAACATAATCAGAATACAGCATTTTTTCTGCATATAGCTTGTTTTCAGGCCACTTATATCAGCGTGATATGATATCTCCAATCTCAAAGCAAACCAGTTTACCACTAATGAGTGGTTTTATCCATACCCATAGAATTAAAAAAATAGAAACTGATTGATTAGGTACCAATCTATCCAGTATTTATATATAAATAAACACTATACATTGTGCATCATTATAAATGCAGAGTATAATGGGGTAATCAGCTTCCACTTCCAATTTCTTAGTTAATCAAAGCTAAACAATAAGTTTCACATTGGCTATAACTAACCAAGGAATAGCCAATGTGTTTTGACATAATGTAGCTTCCTTTTGTACTGATACTTTGTTACTTCCATTCAAATAATTTCCTCAACTCTAAGACCTATTCTGAAAATAAAGACATTTTCTGAATCTCTTTGAACAATACTCAAAAAAACCATACCTTGAGAATATTTCATTGGTCGTTCTCATGGCTCTAAAGTTTAGTGATACATTAATCATCTTCAAAATGATTAATGTATGTGGTTCACCTTGAACCAAGAATTAACAATGTTCTTGGTTCTACTAAAATGCCAAATGATGACCATACTGAAATAAAGAAAATGAAAAAGGATTTGGTAAAGATGTGGAGAAAAAGGATTTAACAGAAAAATTAGCCAGATGAAAAGCTAAATTTTTTTTCACCATTATAAAAGGGTAACTATCAAATGAAGTCATCTACAAAGGAGGAAACAGTTAGAACTACAGTGGTTAGAAACATACAGAACCACTCATTAAATACATTGTAATGAATATATATATATATATATAGATATATATATATATATATGGACTGATCTTATATATAAACAGCAAACCAAATTAAGAAGTTGCTGCTGCCTCTTTCGTTGCATATCTAAATGGTTTCCAGCCTCTATTCTCTCTCTCTCTCTCTCTCTCTCTCTCTCTCTCTCTCTCACCATGTGTATTGCAACAGTTTTGGACTAGTACTAGAATGCAGTAACTTTATATGAAAAGCAAAGAGGTGAGAGGAGAAAAGATTTATATAGAAGGGAGATTAATTACAAATAGATTCTGTATTTGGAAAAATACAAAATAGGGGTAGCAACATTTAACATTGCACCCCTAAGCTATCATAAGGGATTGAAAAATAACATATTATCATACACATAGAATGGGGTAAAGGCTTCCTAGCATCACACCTGAATTATGCAAATAAACCTAGACACTTCTACAAATTAAAACCAAACAAGTATCCTTTGCAAGAAAATGTATGAAAAATCTGTATCATTACCAATTTAGGGATAGAAGCTAGCTATGGAGTGTCTGTACACAATTAATATGGTCTATATCCTCATAGACACAAATTAGTCTCTCTGCTCTCTATCACAAAACATGATATTGCAAATATGTAACATAAATCTAGAGGTTTTGTTTATAAAATCTAATAAAAGATCCCACTTAAGTGAAATACTTTATTCGTTTTGGCCCTAAAAGCATTAACGTTGGAATACAAATCTGAAAAAAAAAAAAAAAAAAAAAAAAAAAAAAAAAAAAAAAAAAACAGCATTTTAGATTTTCCTGATATACACTTACAGACCTTAATTTTTCTAGGCTATTGAAAACCTACTAAATACATTAGATAGAAAAGCATCTAATTAGGGATTTCACCTGACCATTAATTTTTCCAGGATACTGGATGGAAATAGCTACTATCACCTGACCATTAATGAACATACTAAACCAACATCTCACACGTAGCCAAAAAGCAACGCTATAAAAAAAAAATTAAGGAAATAGAAATGGTGAAAGTGATTCCTGCTTTCAGATTCAAACTTCTATCATAACCTCAGAGACAAACAAAAAGCTCCCATTTTTGTAAAGCAAGGAGCGCGGATGAAGGGGGAGAGAGAGACAAAAATGAGTTGCAGTAATACCTGTGGTGGCGGAAGGTATACCCTGTAGCAGTAGGTTCCACAATGTCTATGTCCGATACAACAGCAGAAATCGGAGGGGCAAACTACTCCGACACTAATCACACACACACAGAGCGGGATGGGGAGGAAACGATGACTGTAGCTTCCGCGGAAGGGAAATGAAGTGGTGAAGAATCTAGGGTTCGGGATGTCTTCAACCATCGACGGTAGATTTCCAACCGTGTGTATATCGTTGGTTAGCTGGGCGCCGAAGGTGGAGGAAATTGGCAAGAACTTTGAAGTGGACAAGCGTAGCTAGTAACAGAGTTGTTTTGAGGGAAAAAATAAATTGTCCTCTGATTTTTGGCGCCCTGAGCCAATAGCAACGGTATCACGCCATTGTAACAAGTGTTTTAGAAAAGCAAGGCGTATGTTCGCCGCTATAAAAGAAATTTCCGCTGCAAAAAATAAAGTCTAGCTGCCCACTTCATTAAATCAGTTCTTGCAGCAAAATCATAGCAACGATAAATATTTCGCTGCAAAAGACTATCTATTGCAGCGATTTTAATTGCAACAAAATAAAAAACGCTGTAAAAAGTGAGATTTCTTGTAGGGGTCACAGCTCTAAATTTGATATTCCCATCACTGGCAACTGTCTCACCATATTCAGAGTACGCCACTTCATCTATGTCGCGGTACTCTAGCACCTACACTACTTCTATCATCACATCAAAGATCAATCAAGGGATATAAAGGTCACAACCATGCCTATAACTTGTATTGTCGCACCAAGTCATTCTAAAATTAAGAAACATATAGATTTCAAACTCATAGCTTTAGGCGCGCTTTTGGATCCAGCTTGAGTTTGAGGCGGATGTTAGAGTATAATAGATTTGAATGCTTTCATGTCACTAGATTTGTTATTATCCCTTGTGTTTAGAAATGATTTAGTTACAATCAGATCATTATCTCTATATTTTTATTGTCATCATCATCATCTATCTTTATTCTCTTGTAAGTTGGAGTCATTTCATGTACCGTAAATAATCAAGAAATAAAAAAGCAAAATGTAGCTCTTTGAGCTCTTACCTAGCGGTAGACATGATAGGCATGATCATAATATCGAATCACCAGAAAATTTTGTATTTTCTTGTTTGTCTTCCTTTTCTCTTGCATTAATTACTATTACATTACAATATTGCCCTTTCGGATTTTCATTACCTATATTTCTTCAAGTGATAGAGCAAATATTTGCCAATGGCCATACTCTTCCCAGTTCCCTCTGTCCCTTCTTTTGCTCCCCCGGCCCGTTCATGGAAAATCTGGCCTATGATCACTATCAGGTAGCTAGATATATATATATATATATATATAAACATTGGCTGTATACAAAGGAAATGGGAAAGAATCAAACCATGCATTCTCTTGTAAAATCTCTATAGGCAGTTTGTGAAATATTCAAATACATATTTCAACATATTTACATTCAAATACATTTTAATAAGATTTATAAAATATTACTATTCACATATTAATTCAGATAATCTGAAATCATCTTAACATCCAAATGCAACTTTATTTAATGTGCATGGAGATGATTAATAGCAAGGTCAAAAGCGTCGACGTCCGTACGACATGACTTTATTTGAACAAGACATCAATTTGTTAAAAGTTTAATTAAGAATTGAAATCTTATATGTGTGTGTGTGTGTGTGTGTGTGTGTGTGTGTGTCTACCAAGAAAAATATCAAAAAGCTTGGGATTTCTCCAATTATAAGCTCTAATTAATTGGGTACTAATAAAGCTAATTAATAACCCATGTGAAGTTTCATGATTTGAATGCTGAATTTACACTGGTTGAATTTGAAGATAGGCGAGACAGAGCCAAAGTTGTACATGAAGGTCCTTGGAGTTTTGATAAAGATTTGGTGTTATTGAAGGAGTACGATGGTCTAATACAAATCAGTAAACTTGAACTGGTAAAGGCTCCTTTTTGGGTCCGTATTCATGATCTACCACTGATTGCTCGGAATGAATATATTGGGAAATTGGTGGGCAGTGCGTTGGGGGAAGTTCTGGAGGTTGATCTGGATAAGGGGGAAATGGAATGGGGGGAGTATATGCGAGTCTGAGTAATGTTGGATATCTCCAAACCTTTTTTGCGTCGGAAGCGTTTAAATGTGGGGAAGGGAGCTTCATGTTGGGTGAACTTTTCCTATGAAAGATTACCCGATTTATGTTTTTCTGAGGAGTGCTGGGACACACGCTGAAGGACTGTGAGTTTACAGACGCTGAAAAGTTGGATCCGACCAAGCTTCCCTATGGGCAATGGTTGAGAGCCGGCTTCTTGAGTACTCGAAAGGTGGCAGGACGGCGCGAAGGCAAAAACTCAGGAGCACCAACAGTGGTAGCACCTTTGTCGACGGCGGAGGGAGGGGAACCAGAGGGGACATCAACTCAATCGGTCAGTTACAACATTCTGTCTGTTACGGAACCAGGTACGACGATTATAGAGCTAGATACGGCACCAATTCAGTGAATAAATTCTGGGAATAACGATACTGTCGTGGAGGAGCTGATTCCGGAGGCCAATCCTTCAGATCCGAGCGTTCAGGCGAATTTTTCTGCAATAATGGATAGGCAGGAATCTCAGAATATGTTGGTTTCGAAAGTAATGGAAACAGAGCAGAGTTTTATTGCCGAAGACTTTGGGTGTACGAACCTTACTGAGGCGAAGGGGAGGGAAAATACACATGGGCTTACTGAGGTCCCAGTTTTACAGGATTCGGACGTGGGTTTGGGTTTGGGCTTAGGCCCATACGGCTACAACCCACAGGCTTCTAATTCTTTATTGAATTTTCATTCAGCCCCATTACCACCTAAGTGCAACCTGAGGATATCTTCAGCAGAGGCTAGGGCTGCGAATTTCAAGCGGAAACATGGGAGAGGTCGATCGGCTGTACCTGGGCGTACTGATGGAGGTCAAACGGAGAAAGCTTTCGGGTCTCTCGGCAGAAAATGAAAGGGTCTCTTGCTGTTAGAAGGTGATGCAAAAAAAGGTAAAATTTCTTGTGACTCAACTGATGTGGATTCGAAATCAGTTTAATCGGTGGTGGCTGTTGAACAGCCCCACCGGTCACCATGAAAGGCTGAAACTGGAACCTCCGTGGGATTGGGAACCCATGGAGTGTTCGTACACTTCATGATTTAGTTACGAAGGAAGCTCCTGATTTTATTTTTCTGCAAGAAACGAAAATGCATGCTAGAAAAGTGGAGATGTGTAAATTTAAGTTGGGATTCAGTAACTGTTTTGGTGTTGATTGTGTGGGGCGAAGCGGTGGTTTGGCTCTATTTTGGAAGGATGAGTTGAAGCTATCTATTGTTAATTTTTCTAATCACCATATTCATGCTATTATTACTGATTGTAATGGGCAAAAATTTTTGATAACTGGGGTTTATGGCCATCCGGATAGGACCATGAGATTGGACTTATGGCGGGTTTTAAAAACTTTGGGCCGTGGGGTTAATATACCTTGGTTAGTATTTGGGGATTTTAATGAAATCCTTGAAAATTCTGAAAAATATGGAGGAAGTTTACAGAGTAATACACAGTTAAGAGAGTTTAGAGAGGTGTTAGAAGTATGTGAGCTGAGAGACTTGGGGTTTGTTGGGACTCGATTCACTTGGAACAATCGGCGAAAAGAGGCTGGTTTAATTATGGAGAGATTGGATAGGTTTCTTGCTAATACTTTATGGTGTGATTTATATCCAAATCTCAGAGTTTATCATGGTGTAGCGGCACATTCTGACCATTCTCCTTTGTGGTTAGATACTGAGGGTATTTTAATTCGGAGAAGGGGGAAGAAATTGTTTTGTTTTGAAGCCATGTGGGTGGGGGAGACAGCATGCTCTTCTATTATTGAAAATGTGTGGAGGCATGTTGAGGATTCTGTTTCTTTGAGGAGTATTATGAGCTGTATTTCTACATGTGCAGAGGATTTGGACGTTTGGAATAAGTCATCTTTTGGTCATGTTCAACAAGAATTAGCCAAGGCTAAGATGAGGCTGCAGAGTTTACAAGCTACTGATCCTAACTGTTTGTTCACAGCTGAGTTTAATAAGGCCCGTGATGAAGTTCAGAAGTGGCTGGAAAGGGATGAATTAATGTGGAAACAGAGGTCCCATGTTCAGTGGCTCAGGGAGGGGGATTGTGACTCTAAGTATTTTCATTCAAAGGCTTCAGCTCGACGAAGGAAGAACACTATTGTTCAGCTGAGTGATGACTCTGGAAATTGGAAGAATGGGGTTCAGATGGATGCTTTAATTACTGATTATTTTCATAACCTTTTTTCAGCAATTGACCAAGTGGAGATGACAGAGGTATTATCGAGTATTGATAGGAAAGTCACAAATGATATGAATGAAGAGCTCTTAAAACCTTTTGTGGCTAAGGAAGTGGAGGATGCTCTCAAACAAATGCATCCCTCAAAAGCGCCCGGACCCGATGGTATGTCTTCTGTTTTTTTCCAGAAGTATTGGCATGTGATTGGTAAATCTGTTACTGATGCTTTGCTGTTAGCTCTGAATTCTAGAGATTTTCCTAGTGAATTGAATCATACTTTCCTTACCCTTATTCCTAAAAAAGCATCACCTTCAAAAGTGGCAAATTTTAGACCAATTAGTCTTTGTAATGTGCTTTATAAACTTCTGTCTAAAGTCATTGCAAATAGACTTAAGAAGATATTGCCGAATGTTGTTTCTGATACTCAATGTGCTTTTGTTCCGGGTAGACAGATTTCTGATAATGTGCTTGTTGCTTATGAAATTGTGTATTTTTTGAGAAGGAAGAGATATGGAAATACAGGATTTATGTCTTTTAAACTGGATATGAGTAAAGCATATGATAGGGTGGAGTGGACGTTTTTGGAAAAAATTATGGAATCCCTCGGGTTTGCTCATAACTTTGTCAGTTTGATTATGAAGTGTGTGCGAACAGTTTCCTTTTCAGTTTTAGTTAATGGCAGCCCCAAAGGCCCTATAATTCCAAGTAGGGGAATCAGACAAGGAGATCCTTTATCTCCTTATCTATTCCTCTTATGTACCGAAGGCCTAATCTCTTTGTTGAAAAATTCTGCTGGTAGAGAAGGTGTTAAGGGGGTTCAAATTTGTAGAGGTGCGCCTAGAGTGAATCATTTGCTATTTGCGGATGATAGTCTTATTTTTTGTCAAGCTGATGTTGCTAATAATGAAAAGATGCAGATCTTATTAAGCGAATATGAGAGAGCTTCGGGCCAATGTATTAACAAAGAAAAGACTTCTATGGTCTTTAGCAAGAATGTTAGTGAAGAGTTAAAAGCTGATATTATGCAACTTTGGGGAGGGAGTCATACACAGCAATATGAAAAATATTTGGGACTTCCACCTTTAGTTGGGAGATCAAAAAAAACAAGCTTTCTCTAGTATCAAAAGTAGAGTTTGGCAGAAATTACAGTTGTGGAAAAGTAAGTTATTATCTCAAGGGGGAAGAGAGGTACTCATTAAGGCAGTAGCAATGTCTATCCTTACGTATGCTATGAGCTATTTCTTGTTCCCAAAATCTCTTTGTAAAGAATTAGAGATGATGATGGCCAAGTTTTGGTGGGGAAATCAGGGGCAGGGGAATAAAATTCACTGGATAAGTTGGGAGAAACTAAGTAACTCAAAATTTAGAGGAGGGATGAGTTTTAAAGATTTGCATCTTTTTAATCTAGCTCTTTTAGCTAAACAAGGTTGGCGGTTGTTAAGGAATGAGGGCTCCCTAGTTCATCATATTTTTAAAGCAAAATATTTCCCCAATACAAGTTTGTTTGAAGCCAATCTAGGTGTAATTCATCATATGTGTGGAAGGGTATTTTGGCAACTATCAAAGATTTGAAGAGAGGTTGTAGGTGGAGAGTGGGGAATGGCAGATCTGTTAATGTCTTTAAAGACCCATGGATTCCTGATTATAATTTACCTCTCACTAATTCTGAGTTTGATGAAGAGTTAAAAGTTCATTCGTTGATTGATATAACTACGGGTTGGTGGCATATACAAGCTTTAAGAGCTCTATTCAATCCAAATGTGATCCAGAAAATTTTGCAACTTAATATTTCTGTTCATGTTGAAGATTCTTTGTTTTGGGTACATGAAAAAAATGGAATCTATTTAGTTAAAAGTGCTTACCAAATGTTACAGCAGGGTCTCTTAAATGATATGGGGCAGCACTCAAGGGAGCACATGGATTCAGCTTTTTGGAAGTGTTTGTGGCATCTGAAAATCCCTAAAAAGATTAAGATTTTTGCATGGAGGGCTTGCCATGAAAAACTACCAACTTTCCATAATTTAAAACATAAACATGTGCTTGAGAATGCTTGTTGTGTTATTTGTTCTAGTTGTGTGGAAGATGCTGCTCATGCCTTATTTTATTGCAGTGATGTGAGACAAGTGTGGTTGGATTATTGTCCTGAATTAGGTGAGATTGTTTCTGATCTCTTTTTTTGGGATTTGGCAAACTTGGCTCGTGATAGAGGTAGAGGTTCTCATGATGTGTTATCCACTTTTTTGGTTGTTGCTTGGGGACTATGGAATCAAAGAAACAAGTTCATTTATGAGAATGCATCTCTGAATATTAATGCTGCTGTTAATAGTGCTTTGTCTTTACAGCAAGAGTATACTAGAGTGCAGGTGTTTTCTGGGTTTGATAAAAGGATTAATCATGTTGTGTATTGGCATCCCCCTCCAATGGATTATTTGAAATTAAATGTAGATGGTGCTACATTTAGTGAATCTTGTTCTGCTGGGGTTGGGGTTATTTTGAGAGATCATAATGGGAATGTTGTAGTAGCAGTTAGTAAGGTGGAAAGGGAGGTTTCTTCATCTAAATTTATTGAAGCCATTGCTTTGTTGAGAGGCCTACAACTATGTGCTCAATGGGGGGTACCAAAAGTTATTTTAGAATCTGATTCTTTGATCCTTGTAAACTCTTTGAATGAAGGTTCTGAGTATTTAACTGAATTTGATTTTATCTTACAAGATATTCGAAGGCTTATGCATGGGTTTGAAGAAACAAGACTTGAGCATGTTCATCGCTTGGGTAATGGTACTGCCCATCAATTGGCAAGATATGCTAGGGAAGTTGAAGACATTGTTATGTGGTGGGATTCATGTCCTTCTTTTGCAAGCCAAGCCATTTGGCTTGATAAATGTTCTTTTTGTAAGGACTCTTTGATATGAATGAATATTAGTCTTGTTATCAAAAAAAAAAAAAAATAACCCCGTGTGACATCAATTTCAGCCATGGAAATAATGAACATCTTAAAAACAATTATTAATTTTCCAATGAGAAGATCATCAGTGGAGTTAAAAGAAGAGTAAAAGATCATGATCATATTGCTTAGTTGCAAGAGACTCATTCCCATGTAATTTGGCAGATGAGAGGTTATTAATTCAAGTCTTCGTAGACAGGTACGATGTTAAGATATAAGACTCATATTTATTATTATTTTTACCGGCCACTAGTACTACCTTAGTATATAGTGGAAAAGCTAGGGATCAAGCGGTATCCCGCTTGGTGCTACCGCTCCATTTCTTTTTTTTAGATTTATTTTTTATCCAATGATTAAGAAAATATTATTTAATAAAATTATAATTTTTTTAAAAAAATATTTAAAAATATTAAAAAATGATATAAAAAACGAAAAAAATAAATTATTAACAAAGTTTATATATATATTTAGGATAGAAGACATTAATAATTAATAATATATAGATGCAAGTCAAAGAGCCATTCAAAGTAATTCTTGAAAATGATAGATCAATAGCGTTGATGGATCACACAGTACCAATTCATGGCAATTTCTAACGCACATTAATATTATTATTTCGGTGGGTATTTACAACTCAATTTATTTGACTTTCTGTCTCTACCCCGTACCTCTCTACTAAATGTTTTTTCTATATATATATATATATATATAGATGGCGTTGAGGTCTATATATATATATATATGAAATAAGGACAAACCGACATGCATGGATGTGCAGCTAGAGGGCCAATTAGGTCTTTTTATCATGATCCCCTAGGGCAGATCGAAGCTAAAGGCGCTCTTTAAGCAATCTCTAAGGAGGAGGAGAACGTATCTAGCTCAGGGATATTGATCATATGTGACATCAAGTACTCTAAATTGTTGTATTGTTTTAAAAGATAGTCCACGAATGATGTAAGAAGAGAAGATAATAAATCTACCCTTCTCGTGACTAATATAATAGTTGATGACATGGAGGACAATTGTAATAGTTGATGACATTCTTCCCTTGCTCTAAAGGAATTGAGGAATAAAACAGCCTTCTTTTAAAATAATAATAATAATAAAAAAAGGGCCAATTAGGTCCAAAGGATCGATAGTCATGAGAAAACACGCCATTCTGACGTGGATGATCTTGATCATTAATTCATGATATACATACATATATATATATATGATGTGGCTCCATTAATTCATTACATACATACATACATACATACATACATGCATATATATATATATATATGAAGTGGTGGGAGCCACAAAACAAAGTCATGTCTTTGTTTATGCACATGTGACAACCTGTAGTTGCATGCATCCATGGATTCCTGCAATATTTGCGGCGTTAAAGTCAGAATTAATAAAATAATGCCAATTCTAAGCAAATATATATTAATTTCCTTTGAGATGAACTCAGCTCATTTCGTATCTATATATATTAATTTAAAGGTTAATGTGTATATAATATTCCAAAATCGACCAGTTTCTTGTATATATATATTTAAGAGAAATGATAGGGACACAACTATTATACATTAACGTCTCTCTAATAAAATATTATTATAATTTCGTTTCAAAGTCAAATAATAAATAATTTTAAAATATAATAATATTTACTAGAGAAATACTTTAGCTACAAAATAATTTTACAAAAATAAACTCACAAATTCACGTAGTTTGATTTGTTATGAATGATTTTAATGCTTCTTTTATTATAACATAAGTCTAATATATCACATGAAATCACGTCATCTTAGTGTGAACTTAGTTTTGTGAAATATTTTTATTGATGTAACACTTCTTTTTATTAGATAGCTGTAGGGTGTAACTAGTCTGGTTCGGTCCAATTTTAGACATTTTTCAAAAATTAAACTGGTATACACTAGTTTTAAAAATTTAATAATCGATACCGGACAGATTCACCATCGGAACCAAAACTTTCATTTTTTTTTTTGTTTCGATCCGATTTTTCTAGTTTTATGGATAAATAAGATCATACTCCAACAAAGTTTTAGTAAGTGATCGACCCATATCCCTCATGTTATATTATATTAATTGTATGTTATAAAAGTAAAATTTATATGTTATATCATAATTGAAATGTTATATTAAAAATTATAAAATTAATTTATATATCATAATCAAATGTTATATTAATTTTATGTTATAAGATTAATAGATATGAATAATAAGATTTTAAAATTTGATGTTATATTAATTAGCAATTTAGCATATAATATATATAATATAATATTAAAAATTATATATAATATAAAAAATTAAAAATAATATATATATGTATTGGTCTGGTTCGGTTTGAACCGGACTTCTAAGGTGAAGTTTGGATAGTGAGTTGATATGAAAATTAAAATTTGAATAAAATATTGTTAAAATATTAATATTATTTTGGGATTTGAAAATTTTGAATTTTTTTATTATATTTTGTGTGAGAATTTGAAAAAGTTATAATAATTAGATGAGATGAGTTGAGATCAACTCTCAATCCAAATAAGTCCTAAATACAAATTGGAACCGAACTAGATTGGACCGGTTTAATAATTTATTTATTTATTTATTGTTTTACAGGCCTAGATAATTATATGTATAATTACTCTTGTATAGGACTTGTATCATAATTTTGCTTATATCATTTTTGCATTGAAAGCTCTATCTGCAAGTCTATATTTTGAAACACCGGCCGGTAATGCACACGGAGGATATTGAGAAATGCCACATCAATTAATAAGTACTAGAGTTTTAACCTTTTTATAACTAAAAAGGCTCTACAATAAGTGGTGTGCTCGCATACTAGACATACAGAATAAGAGTGGTAATATATCACACGATATGTAAATTCAATACGAAATTAGTGAATTTAGATGGGATATAAATGAATTCGAGTCAAAACGAGTAACCTATTAAGGTACGATTAATAAACGGGTTAATAATCGATCAGCTCATTTAACCCGAAATCAACCTACAATAACGTGTGTAAATTTTATTTTAAGATTACAATTTCATTATTTTTGAGTTGTAATATTGATATGTCTCAACATGCTTATATATGTTTTTATTGTTAGAATTGTAATTCTAAACCTATGATTAAATTTGTTATTATAGGATTTGTAATATTGGTTTTATTATAGGTTAATATTTAATATTTTTTGTTAGTAGGCAGCCTTATTATTATTTTTAGATATTATAACTACTTATAAATATATATTTTATATTTTATGTAAAATTATTTCAATCAGGTCAAATGGATTATGTGTGTCAGCTTAACTTATTTACATAAAATGAGTTGAAATGAATCGTGTTATATTGACCTATTTCTAATTAATTATTAAACGAGTCAAAACATTTGTCATGACATGATCCATTGCTTAAATGATCTGGTTAGGGTTTAAAAGTTTGACACATTTAGCTTAACAAGTTAATTTTAGATTGAATTATATAGTTAAATGTCTATAACTTGACATGATACATATACGACACGAACACAATCCATAAAGACAAAGGAGGACTACCCCTAATACGACTAGCATATTAACTATACCAAAATTTTAATTTGGGCCATAAAATGACCTAGCTAGCAATGTCGTCGTTTTATATTGTTTTTAACTATCATTTTAGCCTTCATTTATGGGCAACGCCAAGCCAAATATAAAACAAAATGGTAACTCACAGGTTAATGCCTTAATTTGTACAACAAATTGAAAAGAAGAAAGAATCATTTCTGGCCCACAATGATAATTTGGATTTCAATACAGTGTTCTTTACGTTCATCCACTATAATGGGTGATTTTACAATCTCTTATGGCTCACCTACCTCACAATACAAATGAGGAATTTAGTTTAGGCATGGAGATGTTGTGGTGAGTCTAAGCATAGGTAGCTTCTATGGAGAGAACTTGTGTGTAAAATTTGTGGAGAGTCTCCACCTTATATAGAGGACTATTTTCTTAGAGTAATTAGATTCAACTTGCCTTGTAAAGTATTTTCCTTTTAGAAGTCCAAGTCTCTTTCCTAAGGTTTTAAATTTCATTCCATAGCGATCGATAAGGCCGGAATTTTTCGTTCCGATGTAGTGTCCGGTACACTCTACCACCTTGCTCTATTTCGCTTCGAATCTCGGTCATTCTGGTCCCGTTTTGGCCATTCCGATCATTTTTGCCGAAATTGGGCATTTAGTCCCCATTTCATTTTGGGCTATTTTTGGAATTTTTTTGTACTTAGATGGTCTTTTTGTAAATTTTAAATCCAGATAATATTTAATTAATTCTAGAATATAAAATGTATTCATATAATTTCAATTTTTTTATAACTTAAATTAAATGTTCTCTCTCTCTCTCTCTCTCATAACAACATAGCACTTTGTATTCATTAATAGTTACAAATTACATCAAAGATTCAGACCAAACAATTTGAGAGATACATTCAGGGCACGAGTCCTACCAAACTATCAAATCATCTAAATGCTTAGCATATATTGCTAAAGTATGAGCTGCAACATTTGCCATGCGCCCCTTATGTTGTATTGAACATATTGGAAGTCTCTTCATCATCTCTTGCACTTCATGAACCAAATTTCCCCAAGTTGACCTCGATTCTATAGTATCGTTTATTTCATGAACCAACAATAATGAATCACTCTCGATAACTAGCTCTGAAATGCCCATTGGAATGCAAAATTGTAGCCCTCTCAATATTACAAGTAATTCCACCTCCATTGGATCAATCACACCATTTTCTTTTTCACTTGCAGAGAACAAACCCCACCTTTATCATTCCTCAACAGGATTCCTACCCCTGCTTTATCCAGTTCTTCAAAAATGACACCATCTACATTTAACTTTAATGCACCTTGGGAACGAGGTTGCCAGCAAGAACTTGGGATCTTCCTCTGTTGCCTAACATCTTTGACTTCTTTATATTCAGTATCAATGGACAATGCTTGTTCAATAACTGTTGCAAGTTGTATTTTTTTATCCCCAAAGATCTGTCGATTCCTCCGATAACACATACCCCAGGCTATAAGAATGAATTTTTCAAGTTCACCCTATTTTCCTGCTGACATTATATCCATTGTAATCTGTAAAAAATCCTTTCGCGTATTAGTATTTAATAATTCCTGAAAATGTTGTTGCCATGAATGAATTACTAATGGACAGTAACATAATGCATGCCCTACATCTTCCTCATTCATACACCAAGAACATTGAGCTTCATTAATAATTTGCCTTTCCTATAGATTCACACGGGTTGGAAGTCCATTCCTACAAGTTCTCCATGCAAAGATTTTTATTTTATTTGGCAACTTCATTTTCCACAAATTTCTCCATAGCTTACACTAACACTCAGCATTTAAGTGCTCCCCATCTTGTTTAGCTAGCTTATGAAAATAGCTATATGCACTTTTGACACTAAACATGCATCCTTCTCATGATCCCATATAATGCAATAAGGCCTCATCTCAAAAGTAATCATAATTTTCAACACTGATTCTACTGCAGCAAGTGGTAGTAGCCTTCTAACCTTCTCAACATTCCACCACTTTATCCCCTCATCAATTATGCCATCAACTATTTGAGATTCATCAATAATCCCTTGCATTGAGGTATGTAGCAGTCTATGGCCAGGTATCCCATAATCAGTCCATACCTTTATTAACTTACCATCCCCAACTCTTCATCTGCATCCCTAAAGCATATCAGCCTTTGATCCCAATATACCTCTCGATACATAGGAAGAAGTAGACCCCAACCTTGAATTACTAAAATTAGAAGATGGAAAGTATCTTGCTTTGTATAGCTTATGCAACAATGTGGACTCATTTATCATGATCCTCCAAGCCTCTTTTGCAAGGAGAGTTTGATTAAAAGTTTTTAAATTTTTGTACCCCATACCTCCCAAAGGTTTAGCCTCACACATTTTCTTCCATCATACCCATCTTATTTTCTGTTCCTCTTTCTTCTGATCCCATCACTATAAAGAGTAGATGATATTTTGAAATACCTCATAGTGTATGTTGGGATGGCCATTGCAATAACCTTTATCAACACTTCTTTACCTCCCTAGGACAACAACTTCTCTTTCCATCCATTTAATTTTTGCCATACCTTCTATTTGAGCTATGAAAAAGCTTGCTTCTTCCCTCTTCCAATCATAGGAGGTAGGCCAAGGTATTTCTCATATTGCTGATATTACTAAACTCCCCAAAGATTCAAAATCTCTTGTTTCTAGCTGGTATTGACATTTTTACTAAACACCATGGAGGTCTTTTCTTTATTCACCTTCTGTCTAGATGCCCTTTCATTTATGCCAAGTAAATGTTGTATGTTCAAACAGGTCTGCAAATTGGCCCTATAAAATAACAAACAGCCATCTGCAAACATAATGTGGTTCAGCTTTGGAGCACCAGCACAAATCTACAATCCTTCAATCTGTTTTGATCTTTCAGCTTGATGCAAAAGGGTAATCAAACCCTCAATACATAGTAGGAACAAGTAAGAGAATATTGGATCCCCTTGCCTCAGCCCTTGATTTGAAAACAAATGTCCCTTTGATTCACTATTCACCAGAATAGAGAAAGAGACAGATTTGACACATCCTATAACCAACTTGATCCAATTCTCCTTAAAACACATCCTGGCCATTACAACTTCTAAAAAGCCTCATTCCACCCTATCATATGCTTTACTCATATCTTTAGGGGCATAAATCCTCTCCTTCCACTCCTTTTCTGCCTCATAAAATGCACTAGCTCATAAGATACTAGTATGTTATCTGTTATCAATCGACCAAGTACAAAAGTTGATTATGACTTAGAAATAACAATAGGCAAGATCTCTTTAAGCCTATTAGCTAAGACCTTAGAAATTAGTTTATATATGACATACATAAACTGATTGGCCTATAATCAGTAATCATTTCAGGATGTTTCTTTTTGGGATCAAAGTAATGAAAGTGTGATCTAGTTCATAAGGGAGCTGGCCTTGATTTAGAGCTATTAGAACTACTCGGTAGTATCCTTTCCAACAACGTACCAATGTTTTTTTATAAAAGAGAGGTGCCATGCCATAAGGTCCTAGGGCTTTATTAGGATCCATTTGATTAAGAGCTAGGACCACTTCATCTTCACTAAACTCCTTCACCAGATTCTCATTCATATCAGCAGTCACCCTTCCCCTCAAACCATCTAAGAAACCCACCTGCCCCATCTTAGCAGAAGCCTTGAACAAAGTACTAAAATACTCAATAATCAACTTATCTCTCTCCTCATTGAATTTCCAACTTCCATTCTCATCTCTTAGTCCCTTTATCCAATTTTTATTTTTTCTTTGAGAAGCTTTGTTATGGAAAAATCTGGCATTGGTATCCCCTTCTTTTAGCCATAAAGCTTTAGACCTTTGTCTCCATATGATCTCCTCCCTCTCCAGCCAGACTTGCATTTCTGTTCTTGCCTCCCTATGTTCATTCCTTTTTTGACAGTATAGATCACTAGTTTGCAACCATTTCAGTTTTGATCTTGCCCTTTCAATAACCTTTTTTTCACATGTCCAAACTTTGACTTGTTCCATACAGTAAGCTTTTCACCTGGTGAGTCTACCCACATAGCCTTAAACCTGAAAATTCTCTTTTCCTTCCTTTGGACTTGTTCCTCGTGAGTCTTAAAATAAAAGGCACATGATCTAAATAAGCAACTATGCCATGTTAAACTCGAGCCATAGGGCAGCATAAGCCCCAACTAAGGTTCGAAAGGACCCTATCCAACCTCTCACTAATACAATGAGTAGGCTCCCTTCTGTTACGTACCAAGTGAATGGAGGACCAGTGTACCCAAGATCCCTTAACTCATAATCATCCATCACATTTCTAAAATCTTCCATATGCCTCTCAGATCTCTATTGCCCCCCATACTTCTCATTACACCCGAATATTTCATTAAAGTCCCCCAACACAACCCAAGCTTAAGGGGAAGCCACTTTCAAAGCTCTAATTAGAGCCCAAGTTTCATACATTTTAGAGGCATCAGGATGTCCATATATTCTAGTGAAATACCAATCAGTATTAGTTGAATCATCACCTATAAGTCGTGCATGAATATGCAATTTTAAATATCATTCATTTTAATAATTTATCAATTTTTTTTTTCTTTGTCTTTGTATCTCAACTCAAGTCTGTAATTTTTTCAACATATATTCATTTTATAAATTTTCAATTTTTTCATATATATACACATATGCATGATACACACTTACATATATATATATATATATATGTATTTATTATATTAGTTATTAGTTTATATATACATATAAATATTTATATATAATATATACTTAATTTTGAAATTATACGGGTACCAAAATATGCTTTAACAGAAAAGGTCACCGAAATGGTATTCAAATCTTTACTCTTTCTTTTTAGGAGTCTGAGTTTCTTGTCCTATTTCTTCTTAGTTTTACCCCTTAGCTTGATTCTTAGTCTTATCCTGATGCTAAATTATAGGCTGTTGATTTGACCCCTACATCATGTTATTAATATTCCCGAGCAACAAAATCTGACAAATTAAGTTGAGCATATATACGAAAACAATTAGCAATCGGGGAATCATAATCAAAAGAAATGTCATAATTTTTCACCATAGAGTTTGTCTTCCCTAATCACTTTGTATTTTATAAAAATTAATCTTCATTATAAATGATTGAGATAGTAGACCACTTAAGATGCGACATATTATTTAAGTATATGTAATTTTAAATAATCTATTCAAAATGAAGAATAGTATTATATATATAAATTAAAAGATAAAATAAAAACTTCTTAGCATAAAGAAAGTGATTCCAAATTTTTGTCCAACATTAAACAGAAGATAGGTTGTTTACATTGACAGCCTCGCAGGATACATTCTAGTGACTAGTTGGATATAGATAAATATATGTATATGTATATGTATATATATACACATTCATGAGATTAATACGATTGACCAAGCATGTCTCAAATTTTTGTAGGGATTGACAATTCAATTTTTAGTCAATAATTGATTGCTTCCCAAACTTAAAATAGTCAAGATAATTTAAAATGGTCACCAGCCATTCATCATCACATAAGTCTGAATTAAATAGTGATGTACAATGGGTCAAAGGATCCAGTGGATCACTTGGAGAACTTCAAGACGCATATCACTCTCCACGAATTTCCAGGAGAAATCACTTGCTGGGCTTTTCCCTTGATCCTAAGGGGAATGGCGAGAGGGTGGTTTGTCACACTCTGGCTCGAATCTATCGACAGTTTTGAAGAGTTGGTTAAACAGTTCTTGACACAGTTCATGCCTAAAAGGAGGCATCGGCACCCAGTGGCATACCTCTTAACAATTTAACAAGGGGAAGATAAGAGCCTAAAGACGTATCTCACCCACTTTAATAAGGAGAGGTTGAAAACTGATAGTTAGGATGAGAAGAGCAGTAAGGGAGAGGTGTGTACTGCGGCAAGCAATGATGAACAATTTGTTCAAGAGGGTGGCCAGAGTACCTTACAACCACCCTTGTTCACACCCCTAACAATTTCTTTGGAAACGGGCTTGGAGATCAGGGACAAGCAAAACTTGCAGCAAACCAAAGCCAACGAGCCTTTGGAGATTGTAACATTGTACCTAGACCACCCCAACGCCACAACATAGATTGGAACCCAAATCCCTCCAAAAGACCAAGAAGCCCTAAAACAATTGCTAATAAAGCACCGGGACATATTTTCCTTAAGTCATGAAAATATGCTGGGGATCGACAATAGTGTTATCGAACACTATCTTTGTGTAGACCCCATGCACAAGAAGGTATGCAAAAAAAGGAGATCATTCTGTACTGAAAAGTATGCAACCATCGCTAAGGAAGTAGAACGCCTGCTCGGCTCTAGTTTCATCAGGGAGGCCCATTACCCAAAGTGGTTGTCCAACAATGTCCTTGTAAAGAAAGCAAACAATAAATAGAGAATGTGAGTGGATTTTAGCAACCTAAACAAAATCATATTCGAAGGACAGCTTCCCCCTACCACAAATTGACATCATCCGGGATGCTACAGCGAGGCACACAATGTTAAGCTTCATAGATGCCTACTTATGCTATAACCAAATTTGAATACACCCAATGGATGAGGGGAAGACATCGTTTATCATAGATTGTGGGCTATATTGCTACCAAGTTATGCCATTTAGCTTGAAGAAAGCAAGGGCAACCTACCAGAAGCTGGTCAACTGAATGTCTCAAAATACCTTGAAGAAAATCAACAAGGAGGCGAACGGGTCTAAAGTTATAAAATTGCCACGCATAAATGTGAAGGGAATTAGCCGGGTAATTAGAGGGTCCAATATCGGCATGGCCCCTAATCGAAGCCCAAAGGCCCATGACAGCACAATAACCTTAACCAATAGACAACTAAAGAGGCCACTTGGCTGCCCTGTTATTAGGAGAGATAAATTGTCTCTAATAGATATCCATAATACGAAAATCAAATAGCTCCAGTAATTTAGAGATAAGCCTCACGACTAAGTATAGCATGAACCTAATCTATTTATAATGTTGATCCAATAGGTTTCTACATATTTTCTACGCCTATATATATAGGTATCAGGTAACCCTCAATCCATCTGAGTTAGACTCTTAAATTATTATCCATCACTTGTTACTGACTTAGGCATCGAAGTTGTTATAGGCACCTAGTGCCACTCACATAGCTGCTGGCAGGTTGACAATCATGTTCGGTGGTGGGACACGCCCTTTACAAGGGGTGAGATATTTTCATTAGTGACAGCACTAGTTTGATTGAAGATGGGGTGAGACATTTCATGTACCCAAAAAGAAATTGGTCCTCTTCACTTACGCCCATTTGTTAAATGTAATTGGGATCTATCAATGTGCAGAGTCATGGTTTGAAATCAGGAATATTCTTCGTACACCAATATTGAAGAGAATAACTTCTAAGCGGTCAATCCATTAAAGGCCTGAAAATAGTCTAATGTGCTTATGCCACATAGCCCACCCATTTTACTTAGAATGCATATGCACAGCATCGACCTCCGGCTTTTACTTTCTTTCTCTTACTTTTCTTGCTCTGTCCATACCCTGATTTTAATTTTGTAGGCTTTTACATCTTTAATCTATGGCAGCCACTTCCATCAACATCGAGAAGAAAAAAGATTCAAGCTTTCCCCTGAGGAGAGGCCATATCAAAGCTTAGATTTTTGGGAGAAGTAGCGGAAAAAATCAGAGGAAAGCACATAATTAAGGGAAACTCTGCCTCCTCAAGTGCCTACAACTCTGATCTAAGTTCTGATAACTCCTAGAAAGCAGTGTTAGAAAACCATCTTCTCTCCATTCTCTAAATTGAGCTTTGTCCATGGTGTTTTTGTCCTTCACTTAGTATTTATTATCTTGGAGAAGCTATTTATTTTTGTCTTTTTACAGACAAAATAAAGTTGTTTCTATGGTGTTCTAGGGTACATGTTTAGGTAGTATTTTGTGTGGTTTGGAGATGTGGGAATAAGATTATGATATGAATTGATTGGTATGAGCTGCAGGACTCAGATTTTTAGGGAGTTTCTTGTGTCCCATAATCCCATCTAGCTTTTTTTGTGATTTGGATTTATGGGTAAGTTCTCAATTCTTATGTTGTAGGAGAGAAAAGAAAGAAAAGAAAAAAAAAAAACGGCATAGTGGGTAGCAACAAAGAGGAAGGGAAGGAAAATAAGTTTTAGGATATTTTAGGTAACAATTTGATATAGTCATCTTTAAGGTTTTATTTTGTATACTGCTGAGATGTCAGTGAGTTATTGATTGCAGGTCTAAGACGTAAAACAGTTTTGACCGCTCCAAAGCAGAACTAAAGATGGAATCATATGTAGCTTAATATATATATATATATATATATATATATATATATTTTGTTATATGAGTAGTGTGATCTATTTCCTTCTTGTTTCTAATAATTTTATCAAAATTTCAATGAGATAACAAGATTTACAACTCCTCTGCGGATTCGATTAAACATAGCCCTTCACATCAATTGCTTTAAATGGGTAGATCATTCATTTAGGTGTCTAGGCAGATTTAACATTAATCATCTCGTACCTACTAATTTTTGCACTTGATTTGCATGCATTCTCTATTATATGAATTGGATTAAATGAGTCAATCAGTCATTCTTTTTCTTTTTTTTTTTAAAGAATGGACTTCAATTCATTCATGAAAAAAATTATAGCTGTGACTGATAAATACAGGAAGAAAATCCCAATTAAGAGCCAAACTACTATCTGTTTGGATCTTCCCTACACAAATTTTTTTTACAGACTGTACATTATCTTAACTTCTAATAAACTCTCCAATGATAAGACCTTTTGAGATGTGAGACTCTATAAACACAGAAGTATCTATCTCAACTTGTTTGAGAAAAAAACATCAAACCCTTACCCTCCAAAGGAGGAGAGGGAAATAACCTCCTCCAAATGAGGAGAAGGACAAAACCCTGGAGGATGAGGGAGAAGCTTGCCATGGACAACAAGTCCAATAGCTTATTTTTATTTATTTATACTAAGTATCACATACAAAAACAAATACTACAATACTAAGATCATAAAACATTAAAACATTAAAAAACACTATTGCCTCCAACAGGCTATCAGTATGGACAGACTTTGCCCATCATTTTTGCTGTCATCAAGCCCATGTTGTCTGCCCGCTGTCAGCCTATCATCTAGCCCACGCCGTCTGCCCACATTCTCCTACAGCAAGCAAGCGTGGGACTCGATGTTCGTATGCTCCCTCTCTGTTCGGCTCCCTGCTTTCCAAGGCCCAAAGCTCAGCTGCTGCCAAACCCAGCCGCTGTAAAAACTCAAGCGCAGTTTCCCCCGCATCTGATGGCTTGATTCCAAGCATGGCAATAAACCACGGGTCACCACAGCTTGATTCCAAGCCAGTCAGTAGCAGAATAGACTACATCAGTGAGCTCCTTTTTGCTGAAGTTTGAGCTCCAAGTTCGGACTGCACCATTTGAGCTCCAAGTTCTGGAATTTGATTCCAAGCTCACGGGCTGCACCAGTGAGCTCCTCTGTCAACGCAAGCACAGATCACTTTTGATTCCAAACGGATTGCACCTCATACTTCTTCGAGCTTATTAAACCCGTGAAATTTCCCGGGGCTCACAACAGATCATGATGCATGCACGACGGCTCAGGGCAAACATCCTCTTCTTTCCATCTCTATGCACATCTCCAGCATTTCTTCATGTTGCAACGCGACATCTCGCAAGCCGTGGGCCACACCCAGAGAGGTTGGAAACTCTGTTCTTTGGTTTTCGAAACATAGGAGATTGGTACCTTACACTCAGCCCCGGCGCTATAGCCTCGGAGACAAGCACCTCACCCTTAAGCCACCATAACCTCAACCCCCAGACACCTTATTTACAAACACTGAAACATAAGAAACGAAATATAAAAGCTAGAAATAGTAAACAAGACTAGAAAGCAAATAAACGAGGAGAGAGGCTCCCCCCTTCCGCTTGGGGTATTTGTTATTTAGGTCTCTAGAGAGAAATGAGAGTTTCTCTCTCTCCCAGTTTTTGTGTCCGTCTCGAGTCGATCATTCATTCTAAACTTAGGCCGATTAATTCTTGTAGTAAATATTATCAGTTGTAGCATCCCATATCTCAATAGATCTTTGTAATTCTCCTACTACGTGTATATATAGTATTTTCATAAAGATGCAGGATGTTTTTCAAAATCAAACTTTGTTGTTCCACATCTTGGACTAACCATCCCTTAGAAAGTATAGTTAAAAGATGTCGATTAATAATGAAATAGATCTAGAAGTAGCTTGCAGGAAGGCACAATAACTTCTTAATCAACTAGAGAAGGATAGGTTCATGAATTATGGGGTATGAAGATCCCATGTCAAGGATAGTGCTCTCAATGATTGTGATTGGAAGTGATAATAAGAATGAGAAATGCTTGGCATGTAAAGAAATTTTATGACAAAACTTACAAATTGATGTAACTTAATACAGTATCTAAAATGATAAAATATTTTTTATAAAATAGATCTGACATATTAAATTAAACCGTGTGATTAATTTGTATCACTTCAAGAAAAATAAACATTTATAATGAGTTATTTACAATCAAAATGATTATTTGTGATGGAAATAAATTCATTTTGACAAAAACTAACTGTCAATAAGTAAGCAATTTTCTTATATCGGAAAAACTAAGATCTAGCACTAGCATATATGTCCTGTAGTATATTAATGATCAGATGATCCTCGGGGCTCGCAACTGTACACGGGTGTGGTGGTGGGGTTGCTACTGTGGAAACCGCTGCATGCATGGCTGTATGGATATCCTGAGCAAAGAGTACCACCACCCACACACCTCTCCACTCTCCAGCCACACCCCTCCCTCCCATTCCCGAAGAGAACGGCTGCCAACCCTAGATTTCTTTTAGCACTAAAATTGAAAGTGATAGTTCTAATTAAAAGCCCAACCATGCATCCAGTAGAACAGTACTCCTCTATTTTTTCTTTAATTTCTGATAAGAAGAATATTAATGTTATTTCATTACCATATGCACATAAAACTAGTTATAAAGACAGATACATCCAAACATCAATTAACACTCTTTTGTGAAGCCGAATGCAGGGGTTAACCCCACCCAACAGCTGTGCTCTCCACTAATCATGTCCGGGATGTTTTGGTTTTCATTTATTTTAATATTTGTACGAGTCTAAGGCTTATTTAGGAACATGGACTCATCTTGAGTTGAGTTTAAATTTATACCTAACTCAATATTCAAACAGTACACAATTACTAAATATTATTCAATTCAAAATTTTTTATCATAATCTTTTTTAAGTCAATACATCTTTATATGCAGGATTTACAATTTTTTATAATTTCTCATAAAAATATTTAAACTCATCTTAATATTCAAATACATCTAAACTCATCTTAAATGGGTCCTATAAAACTCACTCTACCATTTTAATTCATTATTATTCATAAAAAAAAAATTCAATTAATCTTAACTCAACTCATCATGCAAAGGTAGCCAATGTTTATTTTTTTGAAGCTTTTGTATCCTAGCTACCTACGCATTCTACAATAAAAAATATAAAAAATTAGTACGTATACTTTGTCTTCTTATAAAAAAAACTTTCGCAAGTTACCTCCAAATTATCTAAACATCTATATGAAATATTTAATTAAGAATTACTTTATCAATTCTAATTAATAAATTTTGTAATGTGTTTTACATCAATTTATCTTTTCTATTTTTATACTATTTACATATTTTTTATTCTTTCCTTTACGTAAAGTGCTAGGTTCATGAAAAGATTTTAGAAAAAAGAAATTGATAAATTGATGTGATTAGATGTAAAATGTTACATCTACCTTATACTATAAAGAAATTTTACAATCTCACGTGATGCATTAGTTTGTGATTTTATTTTAATCAGATCTCTTTCTGAACTAAAATTTCTCTTTCTTTATCCATTTTAAATTTATCATCTAATTTTAAATATTTATAATATCTCAAGATGTTTCTTTATCCCAATGCAATGGCTGCACTCAAAAGGATAAAAACAAGCCAAATAAAAAAAATTAAAAGAAAGAATAAGAGATGAAGGAGTCAAAAGAAAATGGATGATTGGATGAAAGATAATAAAGTGTAAAATATTTTTGCATGAATGAATAGTTCAATCCAAATTTTATGAGTTAGAGCAATTGTAGTGAGTTAAACAAAGTTAAAATTAAGCTAAAGTTATGTTTCGAGCATTTTTCTGCTGACGTGGCAGGCTATTTATTTTCCTCTGCTAGGGTTTGAGTGTTTTCAAAAGGAGGGTGAGGGCTTTGGCCTATGGCCGCCTCAGTTTGCCCTCCGGCAACTCCTATTGCCGGTGGGACTGGGGTGAGTTCTCAAAACGGGTTGTCAATGGATGGGGCTGGGGGTTCTGGAGAGGAGCCTAGTGCTGGTGGGGGTGGGAGTGGGAGCGAGAAGAGGACATTCGTGCAGGCATTGCATAGGCCACTACCGACGACTAAATTCTGGTTGCCTTTGAGGAAACTTGAATTGGTTAATGGCGAATTGGGATTTGTATTCTCCAATGTGGAAATGGATTGGGCTACTGAAGACCTGAAGTTTACTCTGGTTTTGAAATTCATTTCTGCGAGACCTTCTATTGATGTGCTGAGGCTACATATTATCAAATCTTGGGGTTTTAGTGAGGTCCTAATGATTAGCTTTATGGATAATTACCATGTCCTACTGCATTTGGTGAACAAAAAGGACTATTTTCATGCGTGGGTGGGCGAGGGAAGAGGTGTTGCAGGTTGCAATTTTTGACTGTTTCACTGGTCAGTGGATTTTGATGTGAAGAAAGAGCCGTCTCTTGCTCCTCAATGGATTTTTTGCCTGGGCCGCCACTACACTTGTATTGTTTGGATTGTTTGCAGAGCTTCGCCTCTCAGTTTGGGAGGTTTCTTGGCACAGACAATCAGACTTTGTATTGGACGAGGGCCACGGGGGCAAGAATGTGTGTGGACGTGGATTTGCAATATGATCAGGTTCATGGTTTTCCTTTGGTTGTTGGTGTGAATAAACAAATTTTGCAAGAGGTTGTTTATGAAAAGAGAAATTTTTATTGCTCTAAATGCTTTTAGCAAGGTCATACAGTAGTGGTTTGTAGGGCTAGTATGCGTAAGAATGAGAAACCTGGTAGGAGAGAGGGGGCGAAGGTGGCAGGGAAGGAGGGGGAGGATAAAGTGTGGAAGGAGGTGGGCCATAAATTGGTAACAAAAGTGCTGGTGGTAGAGTCCTACAAGATGGTGGATGGTGTAAAGGACAAACATGAGGAGTTGGATGGGAGTCCAAAGCTTGTGCAGGCAATTGTTAGTGAGGAGGAGAGGGTGGAGGTCACAGTTGTCAAGGGGGTACGAGGTGGGGAGGGTGTTGATGGGGAGGGGATGCTCTCAGTGGGTGCCAGAGAAGATGGGGAGATTTGTCTGGAGGAGTCAAATTCTATAGAGGTTTTGAAGGGTGAGAATGAGGCACTAGTGGTAGAGGTGGAGAGGTGGACAGAGGAGGTGATGTCTTACTGTAGGAGGGTTGTTTAGGGGATAACAAATAAGGGGTGTTTGTGCAGTTTGGAAGGGTTGAAGGTCGCAGAGGTCGTGGATGGTGAGAAGGAAGCGCTGGTGGTAGAGGGTGAGAGGGGGCAGTGTGGGACGTCTAATGGTGCTATGGACTGTCTTAATTCCTTTAAGGTTTTATCAGAAGATGACATTATGGTGACCATGGATGCTCAAAAAGATTATGATTCAGACCCGGGTGCAACTATGGGAGAGCAACCTATTAATGTTGTTTTGGTTAGGAAATCTTGTCGGGTGAAATTCTAAAAACGCATATTGAATTTCTGATTGATAACATTGTAGTGTGGAATGTGAGGGGGTTGAGGACCTCAAAAAGATGGATTCGAAAGTTGGTTAGAAAGTATGGTATCTCGGTTTTGGTGATTTTAGAGCCATTTCAGGATGTGTCAAAATTACAACGGTGGGCGTCTAGTTTGCAGTTTCCTAATTTTAATCTAATATGGAGGTGGGGGGAAAACTTTGGGTGTGTTGGAAAGAGGATGTAGTTATGGATGTGGTTGGTTTAACTAGCCAATCATTGTCTGGTTTGTTTGAGACTAATAGAGACAACTTGTTAGTAACTTTTATATATACTAAATGCTCTCTTAGTTAGAGCGCCAGGACTTGTGGAATCAGTTGAGTGGAATCTCGTGTGTGGGAACCGCATGGGTAGTGTTGGGGGACTTTAATATTATAAGAAGTAATGGGGAAAGGGTGGGTGGTAGGCTGAGGCCCATTTCGGCTATGGACTTACAATTCGATGGAAGGCAGTTGTCATGGTGCAATGGGCAGCAACGTATGGCGAGAAGTTGGGCAAAACTTGATAGGGTCTTGGTAAATAATGAGTTTCCATATAGGTTCGGCAAAGCGTTAGCCAGGTTGTTGAGTAGAAGAACGTCGAACCATTCACCTATTTTACTTTTGTTGGAGGCGAGGACTGAAAGGTATGGTCCCTTCCCTTTCAGATTCCAAAACGTGTGGATTGACCATGATAATTTTTTGGAGACAGTTCGCATGTCGTGGAAGAACCGATGGTATGTAACTCGGAGTTGTTGAAGTTAGCCTCTAAACTGAACCGCCTAAAAGTGAAACTGCGCAGTTGGAATAAGAAGGTATTCGACCATGTGGGTTATGTTATAAAGCAGCTGGAAGAGAGGTTTGATCACCTTGATTCTGATTGCAGGCATCTTATTCTGAAGAGACTGAGGTGGAGCTCCTTACCACTAAGGCTGAGTTGGAGATGTGGACTAAAAGGGAGGACATGAGACTCAGCCAACAAGTAAAAAAAACTTAGCTAATGGACGGTGACCAAAACTCCAAATTCTTTCATAATGTTATTGGGCAAAGGAGAATAAACTCTAGTGTAAAATCTATAAGGTTGCAAGATAAGACATTGCTAGAGTCGATGCAGAGGGTATATAAGGGTGCTATGAGGTATTTTGAAGAGTTCCTTTCCCAAGAGGACTCGGTTGTAATGCCTGATTTGAGTGAATTACTTGACTCAGCTTTCTCGGATGAGGTAGTGGCCAGATTGCAAGAAATTCGAGCAGAAACAGATGTGTATGAGGCGTTGGCTTCTATTGCGGCAGACAACAACTCAGGGCTAGATGGCTTTAGTTCAATTTTTTATTTGGATTGCTGGGATTTGATTAAATTGGATGTGATGGAGGCGGTGAAAGAGTTCTATTTGGGTGGGGAACTCTCCAAGTTTTATACCTCATCTTTTATTGTCCTTATTCCCAAGATTAAAAGCCCACAAGGTTTTGACAAGTTTCGGCCAATTAGTCTCTACAATGTTATCTACAAGGTGTTCTCCAAGACTCTGGTTGCAAAGCTTTCTTTGGTTCTTAGGGATATTATCTCACAAGAACAAGGTGTGTTTGTGAAAGGCCATAGTATTTTTGAGAATGTGACACTTGTGCAGGAAATGACAAAGGCTTTACACCGAAAGGTGCGGGGTGAAAATGTTATGTTGAAACTAGACATGAGTAAGGCATATGACCTTGTTGATTGGAGGTTTCTGGAACATGTCTTTCGTGCGATGTGCTTCCCTGAATTTTTCAGCAGGTTGGTCTTTAGGTGTGTTTTAACGCCTTGGTACTCGATAATGATATATGGTACGTTTAAAGGATTATTTAAATCCAAGAGGGGCCTTCGGCAGGGGGATCTACTTTCTCTGTACTTATTTATTATGTTAGAGGAGGTTTTCTCCCTATTGCTTAACAAGCGAATGTCTGAAAGGGGCATTTCTCATTTTTGCCTTCCGGCTGGTGCTCCTAGAATTACGCATTTACTGTACGCGGATGATGTTGTGATTTTCTCCAATGCTAGTAAGAGGTCTATTCGATGTTTAATGAGTGTCTTGAATGATTATGAGAAGTGGTCGGGACAGTGGGTGAACCATGAAAAGTCAGCTATCTTTTTCTCGAAGAAATTAAGTCTGTGCAGGAAAAGAGACATCTTGAATGAAACTAGGTTTGTAGAAGGTCATTTTCCATTCGTATACCTGGGTGTACCAATTGTAGATGGTAAATTCAAGGCTTGCCATTTTGGTCCTCTTCTTGGAAAAATGGGGAGGAAAGTGTCGGGCAGGAAGAGTAGGCTTCTTTCGCAAGGGGGTCTATTAATTCTTTTACGGCATTTCCTCTCTAGCATGCCTATGAATTTGTTGTCAACTCTTAATCTCCCTAACCTAGTTTTTAAGAAGTTACAGGGTTTATTTGCTAATTTTTTCTGGGGTGAACAGGATGATAAAAGTAAGTGGAAGTGGAGGGCATGGAAGAAGCTTTGTGTGCCGGTGAAGGAGGGAGGCATTGTTGTGAGAGATTTAGAGGAGGTTCAAAAATCGCTTTTCCTTAAATTTAGGTGGAATTTGCTGACAAAAAATTCTCTTTGGGCTAAGTTTTTTCGGGCAAAGTATGTGAAGCATGGCATTTTGTGCTTAATAATGAGGCTAGCTCGGGCTCTCTGTTCTGGAAAAGCATAATGGCAGTGATGCCTTCTTTGTGGGAGAATACAAAATGGAGAGTGGGGGAAGGAAAAATTTCCTTCTGGTTTGATCATTTTCTGGTGAATGGGCCTTTGTTCCGTGAGGTTAGTGAGGTGGTGGAACCTGATCTTATGATTCAAGACTTAGTTGTGGAGAACTACTGGGATGTGCAGTCAGGAGTTGCTAGGAAGCCAGAGGGCTGTAGAGTTTGTTGAATCGATTGGTTCTTTGAAAAATAAACAGGATACTTTCCTATGGCTCCATGAGAAGAGTGGCTGCTTCTCTACTAAATCAGCATGGGAGATAATCAGATTCAAGATGCCAAAGTTTGAATGGGCAAGATGGGTTTGGCATAAGTTCTTGCCGAAAAAGATTTCTTTGTGTATGTGGAAGGCAGTTTTTGGCTATCTAAGTGTGGATGCTCAGGTGCGGTGCCTTGGGATTGCTTTAAATTCTAGTTGTAATTGCTATTTGAGCAGGCATGTAGAAACATTGGAGCACGTACTCGGGAAAAGGGATTTTGCCATGGAGGTGTGGAAGTTGGCATCAGCTGAGTTAGGAATTCCTTTTATTCCACAGCAGTGCTGGCAAGAAAGAGTGCAAATATGGTTTAACCGTGCAACACGACAGTCTCAAGTGGGTACGTTGTTGGGCTTACTTCCTAGTATGGTGGTGTGACGTATGTGGAATAGAAGGTGTCTGACAAGAATGGAAGGGAAGGCTGAGTCTGTAAGGGAGGTCTATTGCTCTATAAAATTCTGAGAGCAAATCTTGGCATCTCGGATTGTCAAAGTGCAGAAATTGTCCATCATGGATGAACATATTATGAAGAGCTTGAATGTCCCGATACTTGAGAAGACTAGAGTGTAGGTGAAGTTGCTGAGATGGGGTAAACCAAGTCTGGGCAGATGGAAATTAAACTTGAACGACTATTCTTTTGGGAATCCTGGTCCTGTTGTGGGGGGTGGGCTGCTACGAGATCATGGAGGTAATTTCGTTTTTGGTTTTTCAAAATTTTTTTATTCTTGTTCTAATAACTAGGCGGAGCTTCGAGTTGTTATTAAGGGAATAAAAATTTGTCAGCAGAGGGGATTAAGGTGTATAGTCATAGAGTGTGATTCTTTATTGGTGGTTTCATTGATACGTTCTCAGATTTGTACAATGTGGTATCTTTGGGACTATTGGGATGAACTTTTGATGATTTTAGAAGACTTTGATTTCTCTATTTCTCATGTATTTAGAGAAGGAAATCAAGTAGCGGATGCATTGGCAAAATGTGGCGCGATGGGCGAAAATAACATTTTTAATGATTCTTTACACCTGCCTTGGGTGATTAAAGGGTTGTATAGATTGGACAAAATGAGTACGGCATATGTTAGATATAATAGATAAGTGCTAGTAGTTTTTGTTAGGGGTGGTTTTACGTGAGTAGTTTATTTGTTGGAGTTGGGTTCTTTGTAGTCAAGGTTTCCCTCCGCCATCAGTGAAGATTTTTTTTAATAAAGTACCGGAGGTGCCACCCTCCTTTTGGCCAAAAAAAACGAAGCTAAAGTTTGGTCAGATAATTCAAAATATATTAGATATCAAAATTAAGCTTCGAATTTTGGCATCTTTTTTCTCGTGACCAAAACAGTATGGATTAAATTTTTAGTTGGCTTTCTTGCGAACTAGATGACTAGATGAGTAATATTACTTATAGTCGTGAAGTGCGCAAACGTCATACAGTCACGTTTAAAAAAAGTAGGGTCCACAATTAAAAATTAATTTATTCTCATTTGAATTTTGTATTTATTCATTTTTTTCAAAATAATTGCATACGTTTATACACTATACTATTGCAACAATCGTTTCTCCAAAATATATTAAATGTGTAAATCCTTTGGACTATTCTCCATGATCCTATCCCATAGTTGGTCACTGTGGTTATTGTTTGAAACATTTATTATGAGAAACTCTAAAAATAGAAAGATATGGATGAGTCTAATCCCTTTGGGATAGGAGTAATAATAGACTTACTACCATTTTACCATTCTTTTACTATTTGAAAATTTTATTTTATTTTTAATTTTTTTTCTTTTAAGTATTTATTTACATCTTTAATCATTAAGGAAAAATTAAAAAAATATATAGTTTCACTAATATTCACTTCCTTAACCATTAAGTAAAAATAAAAATAAAATAAAACAAAAAAAAAGTGGTAAAAAGATGGTAGAAGAGTAATAAGTCTATCATTATTCTTGAGAGTGGTTGAAGATCCCAAAGTTACATCGTTTGTATTCTCCGTTAAGTTAGACAAAACTCACTTCCTAATTATAAAGAATTACAAGCATACTTATGTGTGAACAATAACCAATCAAACCAGCTAGGACTGACCAAAAACAGGCTAATAGATGGTAGAAACGACTGAGAGCGATAGAGAATTGGTCAGTTAGTTGTCCAAAGCGGTAGAACCTATATAAATCTGTTCAGTTCCCAGTCTGCATAGGATTGAAACACGTTCTTAACAGTGGCACCATCTATGGGATGCTTACAGAGTTCAATGTGATTTCCACATACTAACAGCACGGATAACCCTGCAAGAAAATGAGAGGACAACATGGGGTGTTTAGTGGAACCCCGATGACTAAGTTAGAGAGAAGTGATCTTAATATACGTATATGAATGAATGTGTAAATATATTACATTTAAGTGTTATTTATAGGGGCGTGATGATGGTGATAATGGCTGACCTCTAAAGTCTATTTTGAAAAGTCTTAATGTAAATTGGAGTAATCACCTTCTTGATCAGTTGAAGATGCTATCTATTCCTATTACTACAATGTATATCAATAAGACCAACCCTTGGGCTCGTAGCTCAGCCTTTGGCATCTCAACTTTAGGCCCCTTAATACATGAGTTTTCTTGTTCGAGGCCCCATATATACCTTTTAGTTATTCTGCTAATTTCCTTTGTGTCAGCAAGTGGGAAATTCACTAGCTCATGTTTTCCTTCTACCTCGCTAGCTCTAGACAGGTCGTGATCATAGGGATCTTATCCCGTTGAGGGTCTATGCTAACTAGGGTATGGGCTTGTGTAAATTTAGCTCCCTTGCACGTTCAAGATGTGACACACGTCATCTATAACTATTCCTGCACTTTGACTCCTTACTTTTAAGAATGACAACTAACAGCGTTGTCATCCATTCACCTGCCCAAGAATCCCTCATCATTGTCTTCTTTCTCCTACCTCTTCCATTTCATTGGGTCATTTCTCATTCTCGAGTTCTTCCATTCCCTCTCTACACACTATTCTCTAAGGCTTCCAAAGACTCGCACTCTCTTACTCTCTCGACTTTATTTCCTCCAACCTAAACATCAAATGGCTCACAGTGGTTCCTTGTGCACTTCCCACCAAGCTTCTGTGCAAACCCCTTCCAAGGTTTCTTCCCATTCCATGCCCGAATCTTCTGAGGGTCAGACTCTGCCTTTCTTCGAATGATTTACTTGGTGCTCCACACTCCTAGCTTGAGACTTGGCTAGGAAGCAATAGGGGTAAAACATATAGTTATGGCCATAGACTATTTCACGAAATGGGCAAAAAGGGAACCCCTAGCAACCATTACAACAAAGACTATCACTAAATTTCTGTGGAAGAACATCATCTGTTGATTCGGAATCCCAAATAGTATAATATTCGACAACGAGAAGCAGTTTGACTAAGAACATTACAAAGAATAGTAAAAGGAGCTGAGAATCCAAGCACAACATTTGTCACCTAGGCACCCACAAGCTAACGAGCAGGCAGAGGTGAGAAACAAGTCTTTACTCGGGATTTTAAAAAAGAAGCTAACAGACAAGAATGAAAGTGATTAGAAGAACTCTCAGGAGTACTGTGAGCATAAAGGACAACTGTGAAGATCCTAGAAGGCAAAACACTATTCACATTGGCTTTCAAAAGCAAAGCAATAGCCTCCGTGGAAATCGGTTTGCCTATGCACCAAACCTGCCACTTAATCAAACAGAGAACAACAAAACACTAGAGCAGCACCTTGACTTCTTAGAGGAGAAGAGAGAAGAAGTCAAGATCCAAAACGTTCTTCACAAAAGAAGGACATAGCACTACTTCAATAAACAAGTCAAGTCCAGATATTTTAAAATACGCGACCTGGTTCTTAAAGAAACGGGAGTGACAAGACAAGATAAAGGAAAGCTTGGGCCACTTTGGGAAGGGCCATACGTAGTGGTAGCCAACAATCGACTGGAGTCATACTGCCTCAAGGATAGCCAAGGAAAGGAGTTGCAACACCTTTGGAATGCTGAGTATCTAAAGAAGTTTTACCCTTAATTCTTTTCTCCTATGTATTCAATAAAGCAAGATCAATAAAGGCAGATGGTTATTTGCATACTTATGACTCTCATACTTAGCCACCAAAGTCAAGTCCAAATAATCACGGTGCAACCAAAGAGTATGGAGGTCAAAAGACCCATCGGCCCTCTCACTTAGCCACCAAAGTCTAGTAAGCTCGCGGTGCAGCCAAAGGGTGAGAAGGTCAAAAGACCTCACAACTCCTATACTTAGGCACCAACGTCAAGTCCAAAACTCACAATGTAGCCAAAGGTCGTGGAAGTCAAAAGACCCCATGACTCTCTCACTTAGCCACCAAAGTCGAGTCCAAATACTCACAGTGTAACTAAAGAGCATTGAGGTTAAAAGACCTCGACACAAAAGTCGAGTCCAAAGACTCGCGGTTTGGCCAATGGACGTGGAGGTCAAAAGACCCAATGACTCTCATACTTAGCTACCAAAATCGAGTCAAAAGATTCGCAGTGCAGTCAAAGGGCTTGGAGGTCAAAAGACACACAACTCCCTTACTCAACCACCGAAGGGCGACTATCTTACGAGTCAATATCGTGGATTTAATTAAGCTTGAAGATCACAAAGTAAACTCAAATAGAGCAACACATTAGCAGCAAAATATTACAATGTGTCAGCGCGAAATTGTCCAATGCATTTCCAAAAAGATATTACAAAAGTTCAAATTATTACAACAGTCCAAAAAACATCATCCATAAAAGATAAGAAAAGTCTTCAGGAAGGTGGGGCAAGTGAAGGCTCGGAGGGTATCGAGGGCGACAGGGAGTGCAAGAAGGGCGTTGGGCATAGTTCTACGCCCCAAGGAGTCAACGAACAGGACTATAGCATTATCAGATTTGAAGGCACAAGGTCTAAGTGCTTCAAGTCAGTTAGAGGATGGGCCAATAGGTGAGCTCACAGGTGGGCTATAACAGCCCCATACTCGTATCCAAAGGCTCAATCCCTAACACTCCTGTCAGAAGCCAGTTATGGATGTAGACGAACTGCCTTGCCCCTTGAAGCAGTCAATTCTACTTCCAACTCCAACAATTGCTTATTATGCTCCTTCACCTTCCCATCCAGATGCAACGTGGCTTGGCTCTTCTTGTCTTACTTGACATCTGTTTCCTCCCAATCCTTCTTGCAGGTGGCGAACCTATTGAACAAATCCTCATAGAACCCTTCCTTCTCTGACAGTTGAAGACCAAACTACCTTTGAGCTTCCTCATACTATGTGTTTGCCTCTAAAAGCTCAAGGGAAATTTGACTGCAACTTTCTTCAGAGACAACCAAAGCTTGGACATACCCAACACACCGTTACTCGGTGGAGGCAAATAGTCACTGAGAGGAATCCAATTCTCTCCTAACACAGGACAATTGGGCGCAAGCTGAATCATGCTTAGACTTTGCAACTGTAAGGCAAAGTTATGTCCAGCATTAAGGGACTTGGCCTGAAGCAACTCACTATGGAGCTCAGATGCCTTATAGTGATGGAGTTCGAGGTCATTGTCTATGAAGCGAATATGCTCATCAGCTTGCTCGAGGTAGGATTCTACCTTAGTCTTCTCAGTTAGCAGTTGAGCCATCTCCTGCTTGGCAAAAAAATCCAAACATTCGCATCTAGCATACCTCCAACTCCAAGTCAATGTGGTCATTGACAATCCAAGTCGCCAAGTCCTCCACGCCCTACAAGGCACAATAACACACTAAGGAATGAACTACGTGGGCAAAGAAGGAAAATAATGATAACATAACTAGCAATGTCAAACCGGGGACAAGAGATCCTACAAACAGCATGACATCTCCACCATGCCCCCATCTTTAGGAGAAGGACCCAAGTGAGAGGGTCCCTCAGTCCCTCTTCCCATGTCTCGTTGATCCTCCACCTAGACCATTCCAAAGGAATGTGTCAATTGCACAGAGGAGGTGGCAGTGACCTTTGTCTCTTGCACAGTTGGGCTCTGGATCGGGAGGGAGGGTGATAAACGCAAAGGTGCAGTTGGGACTTTCTCCTATTTTGTTCCCATCTTACTCACCCCTTCCTTCCAATTAATCCTCCCTCGACAACCCACCCCTTCTTTAAGGGTCAAGGAATCCACATCACCATCAAAGGAAGATGGGGAAGGGGAAGGGGAATGGGAAGGAATTGAGACCCTTTCATTGTGTGTGGATGGAATTACACCCCCAAAAATAGTCGCGGGTAAGGAACTTAGACTAGAGCCTTGGTCGCCACCAATAGTAGGGGCCTCCACCTCAAACGTCACGACCCCAGCCACGCCCATGGAAAATGTATCAAATATGTCAGACGCAAACTCACTGCCATTGGGAGCTGAGATTGACAAGAAGAGAGGGAAACTTGAAGGGCAAGGTACCCATTGAGTCTGACCCCTTGGCGAGCAAATCAAAATGGAAGGTCATGGCCAAATCAAGAAGGGCTTAGCCCATGAGCCCACAAGGTCGTCTAGCCTAAGGGATGTTAGCGGTGACACGAGCATTGGAGAAATGAACATCGTCTCCCCCTCAATAGAAGGTGTCTCCCTCTCCAAAATGGGATGGATGCCAAAATTAATAGCCATATCTAGCCTCAGGTCATCACCCATGCCCTCAACATCTTCAATTAGGTGGCTGGTAGGAGCCTCACCCTTCATTTGGTGAAAATGTTTCTCGGGAGCTTTAGAAAAAGGTGGGGAGGCATGCCTCTTCTTAGAAGGGGGCTTCACAGCTTTCAATTTATGCCCCTTTACATGGGAGCAGTCAGATGCGACAAGGAACCAGTTAATGTTGTCGGGAGCTAACAATTGCTCTGTCCACAGGGCATCATCGTTTTCTTTAGCCCAATTAAGGAATGTGTCGATACGATCACGTTCGCGGTCAGTAAGATCTATGAGGATCTTCTTGTTGTCAGGGACCTTGCCTTAATTAGCCCGAATGGGGAAGTCCCAAATCACCATTTCAGAGGCTGGGAATTTTTAGAAACAATGAAAAGTTTCTTTGTCCATTGTTTAACATTCGAATGTTGACCTTAAAGGTTGCCAAACGCTGGGAACATACACGAAAACTACAAATGTTACCTAACAGTCGGTTCACGAAGTAGAAAGAAAAGAACTCACTAGCAGTCAAGTCTGAGTATCTCTCCCCCAAAGATTCCAGAACCATGCGGAACACTATGCCAAGCGTGCGAATGGAGTTGGGTGAGAGCTAGTTTGAGAAAATCAAGAACATCGTGAACAGAGTGACAAAGCGGGAGGCACAAACAGTGCGTCAGAGCATAAACTGTAAGGGAAACTCTCCCCAAGAAACCCTCCTCGTCAATAGCACCCTCCGAGGGGATAGTGAGATCCACAGAATCAAGGATACGGCATGAAGCCCTTAGCTTCGTCAAGTCTTGAGCAACGAGTGTGGAGCGCCAAGTGAACCCTTCGAAGAAAGGTGGAGTCTAACCCTCAGAAGATTCGAGCATGGAATGGGAAGAAACCTGAGAAAGAGTTTGCATAGAAGCTTGGTGGGAAGTGCGGGAGGAAGCACGACGAGCCATTTATGTTTAGGTTGGAGGAAATAAAGTTGAGAGAGTGAGAGAATGCGAGTCTTTGGAAGCCTTAGAGAATAGGGTGTAGAGAGGGAATGGAAGAACTCGAGAAGAAGAAATGACTCAAGGAAATGGAAGAGGTAAGAGAAAAAGGGTACTGATGAGGGATTCTTAGGAAGGAGAACAAATGATAGCACCATCGATTATCATTCTTGAAAGTAAAGAATAAAAGTGCAAGAACAGTTATAGATAACAAGAGTCACGTCTTGGACATGCAGGGAAGCTAAATTTACACAAGCTCATACCCTAGTTAGCATAGACCCTCAGCGGGATAAGATCCTTGGGATCGCCACTTGTTTAGTGCTAGTGGGGTAGAAGGGAAACACAAGCTGGTGAATTTTCCATTTCCCACACGCTAACACGAAGGAAATTAGCAAGATAACTTGAAGGGATACTTGGAGCCTTGAACAAGAAACCCATGTATTAAAGGGCCTAAGTCTGAGATGTCAGGAGCTGAGCTACAGATTATAAAGGCTAGTTGTTATCACTATTGTCACGCTCTTATAAATAACATTTAAAGGTAACACAATTACACATTCATTCATATACGTATATTGATATCACTTCTTTTTAACTTAGGCATTGGAGTTTCACTTGGCATCCCATGCAGTCCTCTTATTTTGTTGCAGATTATCCGTATTGTTGGTAGTGAAACACATTCTTAACAAATATGTATGCCAAACGTGCTATAGAGCAAAGGTTAATACGAACCACTTACATGTGAAGGTGGTGGCGGCCAAGGAGTTGCTCATCCAAACAACAATGAGCACCCTACAAAAGCAAAACGGGATCGATCAAAATGTTTGCATGGGAAAAAGGGCTAAAAAGGGTGAGAATAGACTGGAATCTTCGGTGGTAAAGGGGCGTAAGCATCTGCCTCGAATGTTGCAATGGAAGTTGATAAACATTGCTTTTTCTTTTGTGTGGGAGAAGCTTTTGAAAGCTTCCCTCTCTGTGGGTTCCAATGTGTATCTTCACGTTTGTCATCTATTACGTAAGCTAGTCATCCTACCAAACTTTTTTTTAATTTTTTTCTCAATACATTAGAATTTGTTTAGAAATAAATCTCATCTTAAAATTTTTATTTTATTTTATCTTCTTTTCAAATATAATTTAAATACAACCTTTTCAAACTAATTATTAAAACTTTTATAAATTTTTAAATAAAAAATAATTCAATTTTTTCAAATCTTAAACAAAAATAATATTATATATAAAATATATCTTAACGATATTTTAATTTTATAATTTTTTATACTCAACTTTTTCTATATCTTTTTCCAAAACTTAAAAAAAATACTCAATTTAAACTATTTACAAATTATTTTCTTACTATTCACAAAATTCTCATCTCATCTCACTTCTTAAACTAATCCAGTAATCCTATATATCCAAGTCCTAATAGATATGGATATTAATTTGGAAGTCCTTGAGAATTGAAGAATGCATAAATATAAATCGAAAAATGATTTAAAAAAACATATTTAGACCATTTCTCCATAAATATAAATATAAGTCTTTCGAAGTCTTTTCTTTCTTTTCTTTTCTTTTCTTTTTTTTCTTTTTTTTTTTTTTTTTTTTTTTTTTGGAGAGAAAATTATGATAGAACTAATGATATAACTTTCTCCTCTTTGTTTTCGGTTTGAGCATTCGAAAAATTGAAGGAGAAAGATATGAGTTTCTTTAATTTATTTTGTAGAAGAGAAAAACTACTAAAAAAATGAGTATTTAGTATTAAATTTACAACGAGATAAAATGTTTAACCAAAATGGAAAACTTTTCCCAGCCAGTAGGTATTTAATCATTTGGATTCAAGTGAATGGGTATATAACTCACTTTTTAGAGTGAGTTAAGGCCCGGTTTGATTTTACATGAGACCATCTAATCATTATATCTTATTTCAACATTTAAATATGTACTATTCAAACACACTTTTTAATTTTTAATTTTAAACTTTTTAATTTTTCAGCTAATTATTACAAATTTTTCAAATTTTCAAATAAAACAAAAAAAAATAATTTAACCTTTTCAAATCATAAAATAAAAATAATATTAAAAAATTTATTATAACAATATTTTAATTTTATAATATTTTTTTAAAATTTTTTCTCACTCATTTTTAAAAACTCTATAAAATATCTTAACTCAAATTATTTCACTACTATTCACAAACTATCTCATTATTATTCATAAATTTCTCATCTCATCCAATTTATCTAACCAAATGAAGCCTTAATCATTTTGGATTGCTCTACATGAAAATATTATATCTCCCTTGGATTATTTTAAAAAAAAAAAAAAATTATATCTCGTAGTGCTCGTGGTGAAGTGGCTAAGTTTTGGCCAAAATCTAGTTAGAGATTTCACACTTCTCAATTTAGCTAGCCGTCTTTCATAAACTCACAAACTCTCTAAATATATTTCTATTTTATTACAAATTATTTTATTCTTTATTTTTATTTCTTTATTCTCATGATAATTGAAGATTTATTCCTTATTAAAAAAGCACACAAAGTTAAACACAAGAAGTGTCGACTAAATCGGTATGCATCAGTTTTACATTTTTTAAAATTAATTACGTACCAATTATTCTCCTAAACCAATATTTTAGTTTAATTCGTTTCCAGTCTAATTCAGTCTAATATATTATATATTATATAATATATATATATAATATAGTATATTATAATATATTATAATATATAGTGATATAGTATTAGTATAATTATTAATATAATAAATTATAGATATATAAGATTTTAAAATTTAATATTATATTAATTAATAATTTATCATATAATATATAATTATCTTATATATAATTATATATAAAAATTATATAAAAGATAAAAATTAAAATATATATATATATATATATAAGTCGGTTCGGTCTAATTATAAAAAAAAAATAAAAAATTGAACTGATTTTAACGGATTTAAAAATAAAATAAAATCAATATGAGTTGAACTAAACGCGTACTGCACCTAGCCCATCTGTTCAGTCTTATCTGAATGAGTTTAGCGGTTCACCCGTTGTTTTTTATACCCATAGTTATGTTTCTCTTGGCATTTGGATGTTTGCTGAGCTTTCATTTCTTTTTGACGTATTTCTTCTAATTTTATTTTTTTGGTATTAAAAAAATAGAGTGAGTCAGCAGGTCCGCATAGAACAAAATAGTACAAAGCAACAGGTGATGGTGTGACTGAAATGGGAGACATAACAGTTGTCCAAGTTCAGTAAAAAGTTTGACAAACATCACGTAATCAAAGGAATCCAACATGTTCATGACTCATGCCTCATTTTTTACGCGTAAAAGTACGGATACATGAATTATTTCCACCTCTTATCTCATGTGTAGAAACTTCCGCCACCCTTTTGCACTTTTACTTTTTCATTTGGGACTAGCGTTTTCAAAAGCCGCAAAAGATTCATTAAATTTCCTTTTTATCTATTAATCTAAACAATATCAATGATTAGATAGAAATAAACATAAAATATAAAACTTACTCTTTTTTTTTTTGAGAAAAATATAATTATAAATATAATTATGTATTAATCTGTGCATTAATATAATGTGATTGATTAAAAAGTAAATTTTATTAAAAATAATATTAATTTAAATTTTAAATATGAATAAATTAATATTGATATATAAATTAATGCACGACTGTACTTATATGTAATAAAATATATGTAGTAAAATTTTATTTAAATTTTTTACTTAAAAAATCGAATTATAGATCATATAGTCATCATATTCTTAATTATAAAACTTATTTTATTTAATATTAAAATCTATAATGTATAAGAAGAATGTTTAATATTATAGAATTTACAAATTGAGTATATAAATCTCTAGGATTTTGTTTGAAAAATAGTGAAACTCACCATTAAAAAATATATTTATATTTTGGAAAATACTTATATGTCCTCTCCTTAATGTATTTATATTTTGGAAAATGCTTATATGTACTCTCCCCATGTCTGATCGCTTATAAATTTTTATTTTTTTTTACTTAAAAATTAAAAAAATAATTTTAAGTGTATTAATATTTTTTTAAAATATTTAAAAAAAATCTATAAAGAAAAAAAAAATACGCATGTAGTAAAAATGAGCAGGTAGCACCGCTCTTATATTTTTACCAAATTTACCTATTTTTTAAAAGAAAAAATACACCACACTTACAAAGTTTATAATTGTATTAAGTCATTTCTCTTAAACATTATACTTATCTATATCGATAGAGTTTTATTATATATAATTATTTTTATATATTCTTGATATATTACATTTTGATTGATTAAATTAATTATTTTATATTAAAAAATAATTCTATATATTAATTAAATATATAAAAATAATTATACATAATATTTTTATATTATAAAAAGCTTTTGTTAAAAAAAAGGCGAGAATCTCATGCCACAAAAGACAACCCTACCGCCAACCAACCCCACTTTCATCCACCGAAGCAATCTTCAAAAGCCAAAAGAAATTAATAATATCTACTGCCCTTCCTTGCAGTCAATAAAAAGCAAAACAGATTATGACCAAACAAAAGGATAAAAGAAAGGCCAAAAGTAATAAATAATTGAACGCACAAATAAACAAAGTCTAATAAAAACGCGTGGATGTTTCTTGATGTCATCATTAAGATTATTGGTGTTGTTCTGTCACAAATTTCCCTCTCTCCTTCTTTCTTTTACATCAATCCAACGGCTAAGCTCTGCAATCTTAATTTCTAGCAGATCTCACCGACAAATTATTACGGCACAACACAGCACCCTCCCCCTAACCCCAGTTCACAGATCTACATTTCCTCCCACAGCTTCTTTCTCTGTGCTGCTTCATCTTCTTCTATAACAAATTTATATCTATATTGTACAGCTTCAACATCTTGATCCCATACTTTTAAGGACCACAACAATAACTTGACCAAAATATGTAAATGGAAAAGAAAGAACAGAAGTTTTAATTCAAAGAAGAAACGTGACCCAGAGTGATGATTTCGAATATGATCTTCATCATCGTCAATCGGATTCTTCGGGATGATTACTATTGCCGGTACTGGTTTCCTTCCTTACTTTCGATTGAATCCCATAGTAATTCACGTACCACTTGACGAACTTTCTCAATCCGGTGGACAAATCCGTGGTGGGCTTGTACCCAAAGTCCTTGAAAGCCAAGCTCACATTGGCATGCGTGTAAGGCACGTCCCCATTCCTCGGCATCTTGATCACGTGTTTCTTGGCTTTGGTGTTCAGCAACCCTTCCAATATCGACACCAACTTCCCCACCGGCACCGGTGACGTGTTTCCTAGATTGTAGATCCTCAGCTGTGCAGGTCCCCGCTTCTTTCCGCCGCTCCCGGTGCTCTTCTCCGTCGTGTCCAAGGCCCCAACGCACCCTTTCACGACGTCGTCGATGTACGTGAAGTCACGCGCCACCTCCTTGCCGTCCTGTGTCTTGTACACGTCAATGGCCTTACCCTGTAAGATGTCCTTGGTGAAGAAGAAATAGGCCATGTCTGGTCTACCCCAAGGTCCGTAAACCGTGAAGAACCTTAAACCAGTGAGGGAGAGCCCGTAGATATGGTTATAGGTGTGGGCGATTTCTTCGCCGGCCTTCTTTGTTGCGGCGTAGAGACTGGCGGGCTGGTCGGTCCGGTGCGATTCGGAGAATGGGTTCTCGGTGTTGAGGCCGTAGACGGAGCTGGACGACGCCCAAACGATTGCCGGTTGAGGATTCACAGCCTTGGCAACTTCCAAAAGATTCACAAACCCGGCAATGTTGGAGTTCACGTAGGATTGTGGATTCTGCATGGCGTAGCGAACCCCGGCCTGGGCGGCAAGGTGGAGGATGTGCGTAAAGGGAACGACGTCGAATAACTTAGTGAGCAATGGGGTATCGTTCAAATCTCCTTCCACAATGAAGACTTGGTGTTTGAGTAAAAGCGCCTGCCTCGCGCGCTTCAGCGATGGGTCATAGTAGCCGTTGAAGTTGTCGAGACCGAGGACGCCGTCGCCGCGTTTCTTCAAAGCGAGGGAGCAGTGGGAACCAACAAAGCCAGCAGCGCCGGTGACGAGGACGGACATGCCGTTGGGGCGGCGGGGGGTGGAGGAATGGCGGACTTGCTTCTCCCAGGTGGGGCCGCCGGCGCCGGGACCATGGAGAGCGGAGGAGAGGAAGCTGCGGCGGGTAGCGTGGAGATGGTGGGAGCCGGGGGCATCGGAAAGCGGAGGGTAGTGGAGGACGAAGTAAAAGATGAGGGCGAGGGCGATGAGAAGAGTGGCGCGGAACAAGACCTTGGAGGAGGCGTTAATTAGGAGCTTTGTGCTGTTAACTCTGCGGAGGTAGCTGTTGTAGCGCTCTATCTTTATGGTCTTGCTCTTGTCTGGCGGAGAAGAAGCCATTTTGCTTAGCATAGCTTACTTCTTTCCTTCTTTCTTTCTTCCTTTGCTTTTTGGTTGTCTAATTTCTCGTGTTAGAAACAAATTAGATCACAGAGAGAAAGAAATGGCTCAAAAGTGTTATGTATCTGCTTTTGTGTGTGTGTGTTTGTGAGAGAGCTGGATTGAGGTTGAGCCCTGAAGTTCTGAAGGATGCGGAAAGATTTGAATATAAAGAACAGACACAGATGGGTTGGTATTGGTTGGAGACCACTTTCTTTTTTCATTTCATTTTTTTTTTTTTTTTAATTTTTCGTTCAACCCTTTGTACTAATTACGGATGGAAAGCTTGCTAGCTCATATATATATATATATATATATATATTGGCATTCAGAATTAAATAAATTCATTCAATATATTGTTAATTTTATGTACCATAAATACCCTCCACCCTTTATAGGTCTGTTGTCCGTTGCTCTCATCCTCCCATGTCTCATGATTGATGCTGCCTTCATAATTAGAATGTGTCAATCACTTCTGTATATTATTATAAATTTATTAATTGTGATTGAAATTCTTCAAAACAATCAGACCAATGAGCCAATAAATAGCAGGCAAGTCATATATAATACATGGTACTATTTATTTACTGCTTATAAAGTATTAAATTTTTTTATTTTTTATTATTTTCTTTTCAATATTTTTTTAACATCCTTAATAATTAAGAAAAAATTAAAAATATATATAATTTTACTAATAATCACTTTTTTAACTATTAAATAAAATAAAAAATAAAAAAAATTAAATACAAAAAGAGTAATAAATAGATATTAACATAATAGCAACTCTATTATTTTTCATAATACATTCCTATTCACTTTTATCTTTATGTATTTTTGAAAATTATGTATGGATTATTAAATTTCTTAGTTCTAAAAAATAAAAATCTATAAAAATGAAATAAAAGTGTGATATAAATTATAGAATATAACTCTTAACTTGAATGCAATTATTTTTGTGTACATTTTACTGATTAATGTTATTAACGTCGTGTTTCGTAAGTCTTTAGGTCGGGTTGTTCAGTCGATCTAGACCTTTGCTCGATCTGTAGATGGTGCGCCGATGCTGGTGTTGGGCCTGGGTCGGCGATGTGCAGGCGGTGCAAGCCCCTGGCTAGTCCGGAGGGGCCATATAGAATCCAGGCATATGACCATGGAGGTGAACAGCATATAGATGCAAGGTAAATAGTAAAAGATAGACACACGGGTTTACGTGATTCTAGGCCTATGTCCACCTTGGTTTATGGATGAGAGAATCCACTATATAAGTTTTATTTATAGTGTCTCAAAGTCTCTCATCCTCACTATATAGTTCATTTGCAAATCACTCTACTAGTTTAGACGCTGTCATTGGATGTCGGGTTTGGAGGTTGAAGAAGCCATCTCGTTAAACCTTTCAGAAATTTGTCCAAAAATTCCTCAAAAAGCCCCCCTGAGATCCTAAAAGAAGTCATCTCTAAGTCGTCCGTTCCTTTCATTTTCATTTCTTCCTCATCCCCCCTCTTTATGTTACATCACCTTACCTTTCATGTCTTTTCCCTCATCCCTTACCCATAGGCCTGACATTACCTTCTCCCTCATTTTCCTTTGTCGTACCCCTTCATTTCTTCATATTTCATCCTCTAGTGAAACTTTCTTAGTAGGCTTGGGCTTTGAGCACTCTCATGGGTATAGGACAAAAATCTCCCATAACAAATATGATTGACTATATTATTTTTTTAATATAAAATAATTATTTTAACTTATCACATCCATAAAATATATAAAAAAAGGACGATGCTACTATGTCATCCTTTGCATTTTTTTCTTTTAATATTTTTTAAATATATTTAAATATTTTCTAAAAAATAAAAAAATATATCAATATATTTAAAATTACTTTTTTAATTATTAAATAAAAAAAAATTATGACCAGCTACTTTGAAAAGGCAAATAGAGAGGGCATTCAAGCATTTAAACTATATACAAGCATTTTCCAAATAAAAATATATAAACATCTTACGAGAATTCCTCTGGCTATTTTTAAATGAATATATTTGATTAAGTAAATGAATTGACGTGATTGATTAGGATTAGCACTCGTCTGTCTACTTTTTAAACTTAATAAGTTAAATAACTTATTGTAATAAACATAATCCAAACTACTCCATTGAGCTTAAAAACGGAGAGAATCAAATCGTACCAGATAATTTTGGTAAACAATTTAACGTGTAGCGAAGCCCACTTGAGCAAGTGGCGGTTTGTATGTTTGAGTAGAAGTCAAAAAGAGAACTGTAAAAAGCAATTCACGCGTACATGAGTCTGCATTACATCGACAATCATCTGTCTAAATAACCAGTTGGCTGGTACGAGACCCTTTGTTACCGACACGGCATTTTAATATTCTAACAATAAATTATGCAAAAGATCTAATAATCTAAGCTTATTTTGCCGGTGTTTATGTTGCGTTGGCGTACGTTGTTTGTTTGTTTGTTCGTTCGTTCGTTCGTTCAGTTCAAAGTTACTCCGTGTTGGCTGCACGTGTTCATTCATCCCATAGACCAGCTTACCCAACCCTCTTGCCGGTCGGTGCTGATCTCAATCATGCTTCTTGACTTTTATATTAAAATATGAGTTTTGTTACCATGACTAAAATTACGTACCGATCTCTATATTAATCTTATTATTTTTATATTTAAAATTTAAATTAATATTATATTTATAAAAATTTAACTTTTTAATTAATTATATTAAATAGATGTATATTGATACGTAAAATTACTTATAATCAAATTTTTTCTTAAAATATTCTTATATTTATAAAAAAAATTATATAAAATAATCTTATTAATTATTAAATAATATTTATAATAAGAATAATTTTATAATCTGACGAGCTGTATTAATATATAAAATTATTTTTATATAATTTTTTTATGACTAAAATATTTCTCCTTATATTAGCATGGGCTATTTCCAACTAGACTTTTAGTAATGCTAATTCATTATACCTTTATTTTATTAGATAAAATAGTGTTTTTATTATTTTTAAAGTATATTTTATTATTCTTTTATAAAATAAATTCAAAAGTTGATAGTATCGCCAACACATCGTATTAATATGAAAATATAATATATATAGCTTTTTTTATTTTAAAACTTTCAATTTTTACCAAAAAATGAAAACGTTTTTAAAAAGAAAAATGTCATTCATCCTCCGCTCAATCAGCATTCCTTATGTAACATTAAATGATTAAAAAATAAGTATAAAATGATAAATAAGTTTTCAATAATTTAATACCGTACTAGATGATGACACTTGGACTTTATAATAATTATACAAGATTTGCACACCCTGAATTTTTATCTACTATTACTCATTCTCCCTAATAAGATTATTTAATTTAATAAAATAATTAAGGGGATTTCAATTAATTATTCTCCAACTCTCAAATGCAATATCTTATTTAGTGCCTAGACTAAAATTGGTTATTGGTATTGAAAATAAAAATGACTCATTTAGTTGTTCAATGTCCTCCATTCTATAAATAAAGTATTAAACCTTTCATAAAATTAGTTTTTTAGATGATGACATATATTATATATGTTAGGTTATATTTGTGTATAAAATTGAGTATTAATATCAAGTAAAAGTCTCAAATAGATAAGCTTTATAAAAGTCTTTTGTATAAAACTGGGTCTACTTTGTTTATATTTCTCTTAGGTGGGGTCGATCTACTTTTTTATAAAGGCTTATCTATTTGAAACTTGTATAAATCATTTTTCAATTACTTATGAATTATTTTCAAAGAACTCAAGATTTTCATTATAGTAATGAAACGTGAATCATGAATTCTTATATTTATTGTTTGGCATTAAGGAACTATGATTGTGATGACCCGCTTTTGAGTGTATTTTCGCTGAAATAGTTGTTTTTATTTTAATTAATATATTAGTTATTTATTTTAATTTATTTGTATTTTAAAATTGTTTTTTTTCATTTAATTGATGTTGTGTTTTATTTTTTTTAGTTGTTTTGTGGTTTTTAATATCTTCGCGGCGGTTTAGTGTTGTTTTTCCCGGATTGAGGATTAGACCTCGTCTTTTCCCTACATCTCTTTCCCTTTTTCCTTTTCTTTTTCCTTTTTCTCTTTTTCCTTCTTTCTTTTTCCTTTCTTTTTCTTTTTTTTCTTTCTTTTCTTTTTCCCTCTCTCTCCCCGCGTCGACCCCCCTGCCTCTCTCTCTCTTCTCTCTCCCTCACGCCGGAAGCCTCTCACCCCCGATCTACTGCCGTCCGGCCACCGTGTGGCTCACCGCCGGCATCGTTCGGTTCGTCTCCCTCCGGCGCACCTCCCCACCGAGACTCACCTCCAACCGGCCGGCCGTTTGGCCGGAAAATCCCTTTAAAGGCCGCACGGCTTTGGCTCCGATCCGCCGCCGTCGCTCCACCTCCGGCCACCATTTCTTCACCACTTCATCACCGGTCCCTTGCCGTCCTAACCCACCTATTTCCGGCCTCCAACGACCACCGGAACAGCTCCTACGAGCTAGCTTTCCTTTTTGGGAAATCCGGCCTCCCACCGCCGTTTCTGCCGCCACCCACGGCCAACCACCACTTCCAATAGCTTCACAATCATCCCTAGACCATTCCCTATCAATCCCAAGCCCTAGTTTGTCCTCGTTCAAAAGTGGGTTTTTCACAACCCACGGCCACAGTGAATTTTCACTGTGACGTTGCTTTTTCGCCGCCGTTTGCAACGCCTCGTGTTTTTTAAAATTGCCATATAGCGCTGTAAGTATTTTCTAAACCCTAGTTTCAGATTTAAATATATATTGCTCTTTCAATTATTTTATCTGCTGGTTGGTTGATTCCGGACTGAGTCCGAGGAGTTCGGGGGTCGGATGGATGGAGGACGGAGTTACTTGTTTTATTGATTTATGTTGGTTGGTTATTTTTGTGCATTGATATGACATTACATGGTGCATGCACGTGTGTTTTTGTTTAAGTGTGAAAAGCCTGTTTATTGGCGTAAGTGGACTTACGGGTGCGTGTGTATCACGACCCCAAGCCGGGATGGGGTATTATCCCGGTGGAGCTCCTCTGGTCACTCGGGAGCAGAATAAACTGAGTGATGTCCCCTGAGTTGTCGCTAGATGACGGGAGCGGGGGCTAGGGGTTGCTTGGCTACGAACGCGCCGGGCGCGGAACCGGGCATCGCTCTACACACCGACTCCGTGGCCCTTCGCTGGTGAGGGCTAGAGGATGCTTGGCTACGAACGCGCGGGGCGCGAAACTGAACATCGCTCGTTAGGTGTCACATGCGTAGTGGTACTCTGCGGTGTGGCACTGGAGTCAGGGTGTGCAGATGAGCGTTTCCTGACGCATAGGACTCCACACTTCACTGGAAATGAGGAAGCTGCGGCGGGTAGCGTGGAGATGGTGGGAGCCAGGGCCATCGGAAAGCGGAGGGTAGTGGAGGACGAAGTAAAAGATGAGGGCGAGGGCGATGAGAAGAGTGGCGCGGAACAAGACCTTGGAGGAGGCGTTAATTAGGAGCTTTGTGCTGTCAACTCTGCGGAGGTAGCTGTTGTAGCGCTCTATCTTTATGGTCTTGCTCTTGTCTGGCGGAGAAGAAGCCATTTTGCTTAGCATAGCTTACTTCTTTCCTTCTTTCTTTCTTCCTTTGCTTTTTGGTTGTCTAATTTCTCGTGTTAGAAACAAATTAGATCACAGAGAGAAAGAAATGGCTCAAAAGTGTTATGTATCTGCTTTTGTGTGTGTGTGTTTGTGAGAGCTGGATTGAGGTTGAGCCCTGAAGTGCTGAAGGATGCGGAAAGATTTAAATATAAAGAACAGACACAGATGGGTTGGTATTGGTTGGAGACCACTTTCTTTTTTCATTTCATTTTTTTTTTTTTTAATTTTTCGTTCAACCCTTTGTACTAATTACGGATGGAAAGCTTGCTAGCTCATATATATATATATATATTGGCATTCATAATTAAATAAATTCATTCAATATATTGTTAATTTTATGTACCATAAATACCCTCCACCCTTTATAGGTCTGTTGTCCGTTGCTCTCATCCTCCCATGTCTCATGATTGATGCTGCCTTCATAATTAGAATGTGTCAATCACTTCTGTATATTATTATAAATTTATTAATTGTGATTGAAATTCTTCAAAACAATCAGACCAATGAGCCAATAAATAGCAGGCAAGTCATATATAATACATGGTACTATTTATTTACAGCTTATAAAGTATTAAATTTTTTTATTTTTTATTATTTTCTTTTAAATATTTTTTTAACATCCTTAATAATTAATAAAAAATTAAAAATATATATAATTTTACTAATAATCACTTTTTTAACTATTAAATAAAATAAAAAATAAAAAAAATCTAATACAAAAAGAGTAATAAATAGATATTAACATAATAGCAACTCTATTATTTTTCATAATACATTCCTATTCACTTTTATCTTTATGTATTTTTGAAAATTATGTGTGGATTATTAAATTTCTTAGTTCTAAAAAATAAAAATCTATAAAAATGAAATAAAAGTGTGATATAAACTATAGAATATAACTCTTAACTTGAATGCAATTATTTTTTTGTGCATTTTACTGATTAATGTTATTAACGTCGTGTTTCGTAAGTCTTTAGGTCGGATTGTTTAGTCGATCTAGACCTTTGCTCGATCTGTAGATGGTGCGCCGATGTTGGTGTTGGGCCCGGGTCGGCGATGTGCAGGCGGTGCAAGCCCCTGGCTAGTCCGAAGGGGCTATACAGAATCCAGGCATATGACCGTGGAGGTGAACAGCATATAGATGCAAGGAAAATAGAAAAAGATAGATACACGGGTTTACGTTCTAGGCCTATGTCCAACTTGGTTTATGGATGAGAGAATCCACTATATAAGTTTTATTTATAGTGTATCAGAGTCTCTCATCCTCACTATATAGTTGATTTGCAAATTACTCTACTAGTTTAGACGCTATCATTGGATGTCGGGTTTGAAGGTTGAAGAAGCCATCTCGTTAAACCTTTCAGAAATTTGTCCAAAAATTCCTCAAAAAGCCCCCCCGAGATCCTAAAAGAAGTCATCTCTAAATCGTCCGTTCCTTTCATTTTCATTTCTTTCTCATCTCCCTCTTTATGTTACATCACCTTATCTTTTATGTCTTTTCCCCCATCCCCTACCCATAGGCCTGACATTACCTTTTCCCTCATTTTCCTTTGTCGTACCCCTTCATTTCTTCATATTTCATCCTCTAGTGAAACTTTCTTGGTAGGCTTGGGCTTTGAGCACTCTCATGGGTATAGGACAAAAATCTCCCATAATAAATATGATTGATTATATTATTTTTTTAATATAAAATAATTATTTTAACTTATCACATTCATAAAATACATAAATAAAAAGGACGATGCTACCATGTCATATTTTGCATTTTTTTCTTTTAATATTTTTTAAATATATTTAAATATTTTATAAAAAATAAAAAAATATACTAATATATTTAAAATTACTTTCTTAATTATTAAATAAAAAAAAATTATGACCAGCTACTTTGAAAAGGCAAATAGAGAGGGCATTCAAGCATTTAAACTATATACAAGCATTTTCCATAAAAATATATAAACATCTTACGAGAATTCCTCTGGCTATTTTTAAATGAATATATTTGATTAAGTAAATGAATTGACGTGATTGATTAGGATTAGCACTCGTCTGTCTACTTTTTAAACTTAATAAGTTAAATAACTTATTGTAATAAACATAATCCAAACTACTCCATTGAGCTTAAAAACGGAGAGAATCAAATCGTACCAGATAATTTTGGTAAACAATTTAACGTGTAGCGAAGCCCACTTGAGCAAGTGGCGGTTTGTATGTTTGAGTAGAAGTCAAAAAGAGAACTGTAAAAAGCAATTCACGCGTACATGAGTCTGCATTACATCGACTATCATCTGTCTAAATAACCAGTTGGCTGGTACGAGACCCTTTGTTACCGACACGGCATTTTAATATTCTAACAATAAATTATGCAAAAGATCTAATAATCTAAGCTTATTTTGCCGGTGTTTATGTTGCGTTGGCGTACGTTGTTTGTTTGTTTGTTCGTTCGTTCGTTCAGTTCAAAGTTACTCCGTGTTGGCTGCACGTGTTCATTCATCCCATAGAGCAGCTTACCCAACACTGTTGCCGGTCGGTGCTGATCTCAATCATGCTTCTTGACTTTTATATTAAAATATGAGTTTTGTTACCTATGACTAAAATTACGTACCGATATCTATATTAATCTTATTATTTTTATATTTAAAATTTAAATTAATATTATATTTATAAAAATTTAACTTTTTGATCAATTATATTAGATAGATGTACATATTGATATATAAAATTACTTATAATCAGATTTTTTCTTAAAATATTCTTATATTTATAAAAAAAATTATATAAAATAATCTTATTAATTATTAAATAATATTTATAATAAGAATAATTTTATAATCTGACGAGCTGTATTAATATATAAAATTATTTTTATATAATTTTTTTATGACTAAAATATTTCTCCTTATATTAGCATGGGCTATTTCCAACTAGACTTTTAGTAATGCTAATTCATTATACCTTTATTTTATTAGATAAAATAGTGTTTTTATTATTTTTAAAGTATATTTTATTAATCTTTTATAAAATAAATTCAAAAGTTGATAGTATCGCCAACACATCGTATTAATATGAAAATATAATATATATAGCTTTTTTTATTTTAAAACTTTCAATTTTTACCAAAAAATGAAAACGTTTTTAGAAAGAAAAATGTCATTCATCCTCCGCTCAATCAGCATTCCTTATGTAACATTAAATGATTAAAAAATAAGTATAAAATGATAAATAAGTTTTCAATAATTTAATACCGTACTAGATGATGACACTTGGACTTTATAATAATTATACAAGATTTGCACACCCTGAATTTTTATCTACTATTACTCATTCTCCCTAATAAGATTATTTAATTTAATAAAATAATTAAGGGGATTTCAATTAATTATTCTCCAACTCTCAAATTCAATATCTTATTTAGTGCCTAGACTAAAATTGGTTATTGGTATTGAAAATAAAAATGACTCATTTAGTTGTTCAATGTCCTCCATTCTATAAATAAAGTATTAAACCTTTCATAAAATTAGTTTTTTAGATGATGACATATATTATATATATTAGGTTATATGTGTGTATAAAATTGAGTATTAATATCAAGTAAAAGTCTCAAATAGACAAGCTTTCTAAAAGTCTTTTGTATAAAACTGGGTCTACTTTGTTTATATTTTTCTTAGGTGGGGTCGATCTACTTTTTTACAAAGGCTTTATCTATTTGGAACTTGTATAAATCATTTTTCAATTACTTATGAATTATTTTCAAAGAACTCAAGATTTTCATTATAGTAATGAAACGTGAATCATGAATTCTTATATTTATTGTTTGGCATTAAGGAACTATGATCGATACTATAATTAATACACAGCTAGCTAGCTTGCTTCATCATGAAGAATGGTGAAAATGTTTGTTTATTTCTAAATTCTAATTAAACTTAATCATCAAGCTTAAGAACAAAGTTTATAAACTCAAGTTGGAATAGGAAAATGGTATAATCCCAAGTTTATCCCTCGATAAGAATAAAATAATCCCTCTATTCTCATAATTCACGCATGCATAGCCTAATTTAAGTAATCTTGATAACTAATTTAAAAAACTTGACTCGGATTACGTTCCTATTAAGACTGGATATATATATATATATATATATATATATATATAGGGACAATGTTAGGGTGCACACCAAATATGCACTCAAAATATGCTCACTAATGCTAATGAGGTTTTTTTAAAAAAATATTCTTTTAAACATAGTTAACCATTAAGATAAAAAAAAATAGAAAAAATAAATAAATAAATTCGCTCATAGTCACTTCTTTAACTATTAAAAAAAATAAAAAAATAAAAATATATTAGTGAATATATTTGATAGATATATTTAAGAGTCATATTATTATTTTCCAATATGAGACATTTTTTCTATGTCAATTGCATGTAATGAAACGCATGTCCCCCTTTTAAGGGATCTAGCTCTCACAAAAATTGGAGCGTTCAAATTTTGCCTCTAGCTGGACTGGGGTTTTTATTTATTTTTATTTATTTATTTATTTATTTTTATTCAAAATTTGAGATTTTAAAATTGGAGAAAGATAGATATATAAATTGGGTATTAATATAATATTTATTAAGCATTTAATTAATGACGTCTGAAAATAAATATTATAGAATCTAACTGATGATATGTTTATCTTTTCTATTTTCTGAAATTCAAATAATAACTTAAAACTTTGATTAAAAAAAAAAATTCCTCTATCTAAAAAAATCTTTTTTATTTTACCTTTCAAGAGTATATAGAATTAGTGTGTAGAATTTACAGGCACTGAAGACCTAAGCAAGAGCTAGCCCACGATGTAATGAGAAAAAAAAAAAGAAAAAAGAAAAAAGAAAAAAAAAATTATGAATAAATTTCATATCCTACCCACCCAAATATATGATAATTATTTTCTATTTTATTTTTCAGTCACCACGATTGCCACATGATGTGCGCCACTAACCCTATCATTGCACTGCATGTGTTTGAGAAATCTGATCTTCTCGGCAATTAACCCCACCGTACCCACCGACGATTAGCATCCATGCTTCAAGTCAAACCAAAAGAAAATTAAATAATTTATTTTATTTATTTTTCACTTCTAATATTATTATTTAATTATTATTTTATACTGCCAAAAAGAATTATTTATTAATATTTATTAAGCAATATGGATAATATATATACGTTCAGAAAATGATGGGAAGCAGAGAGAAGAAGGTGGGGACAAAAAAATGTCATTTTCCAGTTGGCATGAGCAGAAGCAGCAAGGCCGGAGAGAAGCAATAGAGGGGGAAGGTTCGTAGCCGACACGTGATACAGTCCTTCCATATTGTTGCTGGCCTGAGAATTGAGTGTATCGTATTACATGGAGAGAGATCCAGGGTGGAATCATGAGGGAGTGTTCACAGTTTTTGTTTGATTGGTTATGGATATTTTCACGTGAAATATTCATATAGTCGAGTCGAGTAGTACTGGGAAAGCCTGACTTCACTTTAATGATACTTGGCCTTTTGAACAAGGCATTCCCATGTGCCAGTCTTCAATTCCGTCCAAGCTTTCATATTGCTATCATCCTCCTTATCTGTTTATTTTAATTATCTTCTTGATTTTTCTTTTTATTTTTTAAAATGATGTGTAAGTTTTGTATTATCTTTTTTAAAAATAAAGCGAGATACATCTGAGCCTCACATTGAAAATATCTATTTTTCATGACGGACACTATTTTTATTTAAATGCATAATGCAAAATATGCATACTATATAACTGTACGTAATATTATTCTTCTTTTCTTGAATACTTGAGTAGATATATTCTTTTCTTTTAATTGCAAATATGAAATTAATGGACCATTTATTTGAACAATTGTCAAATTGCTCAATCCATGAGTCAAGTGGCGTTTCAACCTCGATCTGAATCAACCACATTCGTGATGGGTATGTTTTGTTTTTTGTTTTTTGTTTTGTTTTTTGCTTTTGTTTTTGTTTTTTTTTTGTTTTGTTTTAATTTATGGATAGTAAACGTGAATCCCATGACCCACGTAGTGTCTACATAAGTGGAAAAGTTAATTGCTATCAATTAAATAGCTCTTCACCAGTTAATTAAATCTTCATGACAAGCAGTTAATTAACCTATGAAGTTGATTAACTATCCTATTAGGAGACTCTTAAAAGAGATTGTTATGTACGTACGTTAATCAAATGAAAAGGCTGTGAACGTACAAACGAAATGCCTTTACTCTCTCTCTCTACAACTTCCTAAAGTACTAGTCATCTTGGGCTATTAATCTTAAAGTTTGGAATTATTTGAGATTCTAGTAGCCTCTTAAGTAATGCAGAGGTGTAATCACAACAATTTGACTTGAGTTGTAGGATGAACCCATATCTAGAGGCGGATACTAAAACATAGTACTTGCAACTTGGATTTAGTTTAAAAAAACGCAAAGATATAAATAAAAAAGTGGATTTTCTTTTTTCAAAATTTGGTCCACCTAGGTTCTAGGTTTCAAAAACCCAGATTATTCTGGGTATTGGGCCGAGCTATGACCCGGGTTAACTGAGTGGGTATTTGGGCCACATTTCACACCCAAGTCTAAGTTCGGGTATAGTTGGGTACTCAGATCCATACCTAAGTAAACAGTCTCAACAATATGGACTTTAAACAAAATTATAAATTGAAAGACATTGAAATAGTAAGCTGGTAAGGGGTAGCTTATAAGTATATCGATGATGTAGCATTCTTATTTATCTAGTTTTCTAGAATGTTTGTAGTTTTATTCAAAAATTGAATATTGGAATTATATATATATATATATTGAAATACTGATCTCATTAATCATGAAACAAATGAACATAACTCTCTATGGTCCAAAGTGACATAGAGGTGCTTGGTTACATCATTTCTTTGTGTACAATAGGCAAAATACAAGTTGGGAGTTTTCAATTTCATAAACATCCTCTACCAACTCTATAGTTGCTTTTGCAAGTTGGTGGGCTGTCATGTTTGCCTCTCTATGGATGTGAGTTGCTGTTCAGTTGACACTAGAGTTCAGCACCTTTCTTGCATCTTCAAAAAGGCATCCCCCCAAGCTCTAATCTAGCACTTTACTTTGTAGCAAATCCACCACATGTTTAGCATCACCCTCTAAACAAATCTGTTGTAGTCCTAGCTCTTTGCAAAACACGACTGCAGTTAATAATCCATATGCTTCAACATCGAAGGGAGTCCCTCTTAAAGGCCTCTAAGCTCGTACAGTACCAATAACCTGGCCTTGGTAGTCTCTGACTATCACTCCTATCCCAATTCTCCACTCCTTTGCTTTGATAGGTTCATCCCAATTGAGTTTGAAGTTATTCTGACTTGGTTTAGACCACTTATGCACTGCTGCACCAACCTGTCTCTTTACTCCCTTAGATGCTCTAGTGGTTTCTTTGAAAGTAGATAACTCTTCTATGGCCTGCTGGTATACTCTTGTCGGATGAGTGAAAGCTTTACCATGGTAGAGATCATTCTTTCTGGTCCAGATTCTTTTCAGTGTAACTGCAGTCTCCTCTAATTCAGCATCATCTAGGCTCTCTACTAGAGTGGACCAAATATCAAAGAACAGGTCACTATGGCAGGTCATTTTTTGGACCTTTCTGCAGCTTTGGTTCCACACATCCTGAGCAGCAGCACAACTCCATAAGGCATGACTTGAGGTTTCAAGGGCTTGTGTGCAGATGAAACATGTGCTTTCCTTTACAATTTTCCTTCTCTTCAAGTTTGCTAGGGTTGGTAGGGCCTCGCTGCATGCTCTCCATATGAATTGTTTGACATTTGGAGTGGTCCTTAGCTTCCATATGCTCTTTCATACATGCTTGACTTGTGCTCTTCTAGATGATTCCCCTTGAAGATCATCTTCTATTTGTCTGTGAAGATGGTAACCACTTCTTACTGAATACTGACCATTGGTGGTGAATTGCCATACCATCTTATCTTCCTTTCCTCCAATGCTGAGGGGTATTGTTTTTATAGCTTCATATTCCTGTGGGGATAGTAGCTCCTGGATGAGAGGATGCTTCTAGGTTTTGAGGTCATTATCAATTAGATCACTTACCTGTTCACATTCACAATCAATTGGTTGAATGGAGACTACTTTTTTTGATGGAAAAGAAGGTATCCACCAGTCCTTCCATATATTAATTTTGTGCCCATTGCCCACCCTCCACATGAGTCATTCTTTTAGTACTTCCAAGCCTGCACACATTCCTCTCCATGCAAAGGAAGGTCTTGACCCCAGCTTAGCATCTAACAACCCAGACTTTGAGAAGTATTTTTGTTTTAGAACCATAGCAGCTATAGAGGAAGGATTCTGTAAAATCCTCCACCCTTGTTTAGCTAACAAAGCAAGGTTGAAACTTTTGAAATCTCTGAAACCAAGACCACCTGCCTCTTTGCTGTAGCTGAGTTGTTTCTACCTGACCCATTGTATCTTAGAGGTATCCTCGTTGTAGCCCCACCAAAACTTCCTAATAAGTTGGTTCAGCATGTTAGTGATCGAGGTTGGCACCAGAAAAATCCCCTTTGCATAAGTGGGAATGGCCTGTAGCACTGCTTTTAAGAGGACTTCTTTAACTACATTTGAAAGAAATTTATTCTTCCAGTTTGCCATCCTAGCCCAAGTTTTATCAATGAGTGCATGAAAAGTTGCCACTTTCTGCCTCCCTACTATAGCAGGTAATCCCAAATATTTCTCAAAGTTGCTGGTAGCCTTAACTCCTGCTTGCTGCAAAATCTGTGTCTTATCCACTGTCTTAGTGTTCTTACTAAATAAGACTGTGGATTTTTCTTTGTTCAAGACCTGACCCGATACCTTTTCATAAACTTCAAGAATTTTGAAGATACATGAGAGCTCCTTAGTTGTTGCTTGACAGAAGAGTACACTGTCATCTGCACAAAACAGATGATTAACTGTGATGAGGCCTCTTCCAATAGGTGCAGGTGTAATCTGTCTATCTTGTTCAGCTCTATTAGGGAGTGAGGTAAGGGCTTCTGCACACATGATGATTATGTAAGGGGACACAGGGTCGCCTTGTCTAAGTCCCTTGATGGCATGAATTTCCTCTGTGGTTCCCCATTAACCAAAATCGAGTAGGATACTGAGTTAAGGCATGATTGAATGAGTCTAATCCATCTTAATGGAAAATCCATCTTTATCATTACAGCTTCTACAAAACTCCACTCTATTCTATCATATGCTTTACTCATATCAAGTTTTAGTGCCATACAACCTCTCTTTCCTTTCATTCTTGAATTCATGGAGTGTAGGACTTCATAAGCTACTAAAATATTGTCTGAAATGAGTCTACCAGGGAAAAATGCACTTTGATTCAAGGAGATAAGGTTGTGGAGAATGCCTTTCATTCTGTTAGCAAGAGTTTTATACACAATTTTGTATAATACATTACAAAGACTAATTGGTCTAAACTCAACTACTTTCTTAGGGTTTTTCACTTTGGGAATAAGGGAGATATAAGTGTCATTAACATCTTGGAGGGATCTATTATGATTGAGGACTTGGAGGGCATAAGAACACACCTCCTCACCCACCACCTCCCAATGTTTTTGATAAAAGTGTGTTGGAAAACCATCAGGTCCAGGTGACCCTAAAGGATTCATTTGAAAGATTGCATCTCTTAGTTCCTCTCGAGTGAAGGACTTTGAGAGCCAAGATTTCATATCAATGGTAAATTTTGATTCCATGGCATACAAGCAGTCATCAAAACTAGTGGGACAGGAGGTAGTAAAGAGTGAGGAAAAATAACCTGTGAATACTTCACCTATTCCTGTCTGGTCAGCAACTCCTCTTCCTTGTTGATCCTCTATGCTTCTAATTGCATTGGTTCTTCTTTTTTGGGAGGCCTGCTGATGGAAGAAATGTGTGTTTCTGTCCCCAAATTTCAGCCAGTGCTGCTTTGCCCTTTGGCGCCACTTTAAATCATCTGTTGCTAGAGAGGTTTCCACACTCTTTTGGAGCTGTTACATGAGAGCCAGTACCAGTGTTTTGAAGATGGCTTTTCTCTTTAGTGTCTCTGCAGTGGAGTTGTGGTTTTCTTGATGTGTTCTTTTCCTCCATTGCTGAAGGGCCTTTTGACATGTTTCTAGTTTTTGTCTCACTGTGTAGCCTGATGCACCTTCTGAATTGATGCTCTTCCAGCCATTTTCCACTATGCTATGACAATCCTCATGTAAATCCCAAGCAGCTTCATATCTAAAGCCTAGGTTCCACCTTTTCCTGCATTGGTTAGGGATCTGTTTGTTAATGTAGAGGGGGGAGTGGTCAGATTTTACTGCTGCTAGAGCAATACATGTTGCATCTCTGAAAAGTTCTTTCCACTCCTTGTTAGCCATAGCTCTGTCTATCCATTCCTTAGTAAATTCCCTACCCCTTCTATTATTGGACCAGGTAAATTGTTGTCCCAGGTGGTGCACATCATTAAGTCCACATCTCTCAATAACTTGTCTAAAAGCTTCAATCTGGTTGTAAGGTCTGCTAGCTGCCCATTGCTTTTCTTTGTGATGCAAAACTTCATTAAAGTCTCCTGCACACAACCAAGCCATAGGTGATAAAGGTTTTAGCATCTCAAGTAATTGCTAACTACTTTTCCTTTTGGCTGTCTCAGGATGGCCATAAAATCCAATAAATTGCCAAGTTTTGTCACAGAGCTCTTCCTTGATCATTGCACTAATGTGCCATCTGGTATAGTTAATCACTTTGACCTGCCATGCTTCTTTCCATAAAAGGGCAATGCCTCCACTCATACCCACACTTTCAATTGCAAAACATCCATCCATTCTCAAACACCTTCTGACTTCCTCCATTCTTTGTTTACTACACTTAGTTTCCACTAGGAAAACTAAAAAAATGGCTCTTTTCCTTAGCAAGTTTCCTAAGGATCCTAACTGACTGAGGGTTCCCAAGCCCTCAGCAGTTCCAGATTAAGAGGCTCATTGTTGGTGGCAGGACTAGAAGCTAGCCTCTGCCATTGTGTTTTGGTTCTCATTGGGATCATCCTTTCTCTTTTGACGTTTTGGTTTAATATCATTCACTGTAATATTCCTTTTTAGGCTACTCCTGGTTCGACATTTAAGAGGGTAGTTTGATATATCTTCCAAAGCCACACTCCCACCACCTTCATCTTGAGCAACCCCTCCTCGAGCAAGCTTTTTCCATTTCCTTACTTTGTTTCCTCAGTCCCCTTTACTGGTTCCTTCTCTGTTTTTTTGTCAGTCAATTTACCTTCGACTAGTCCTCCACAAGTAACCAGTTCCTTGTTGGTTCCAGCTGAATTGGTTACTCCTACATTCTGAGCACCAGTTGACCCTTTAGCTGTGATAGAGTCCAGTTCCATATTTGAGAGAGATGATGTGTTTTGTACCTCATGTTCAGATTCCAGTATGGCCACCTCGTGCATGTACAATGTTTCCTGATTATTAAGAAGTTGACTATCCAGCTGTCTTGTATTGGGAGGCTAAAAGGTATGACCTATTTTATCTTCATTGGTCAGGTTCACACTAGTATCTTGTTGCTTTTTACTAACTCTGTGGACTTGTTCCTGCATTTCCTTTTCAGTCACATCCTGTTTTAGCGCCAAAAGTTCCTGTTTGAAAGCATGGTTCTCTGGCCTAGTTTTCTCCTTAACACCGTGTTCTTGGCCTCCATGATGTTGTCGATGCTGGTTGCCACCCTGAGTGCCACCATACCTGCGGCCATTGAAGATATTTTGTGCATAAGTTGAGCTCTGAGCCATGCACCAAATTGTTGATGTGCTTGCTCATTCGCCTGTTGTTAATAACGTTGCCTTATACAGTTCTTCCCCTTATGATACAACATACCACATTGGAAAAAAAAACTCTACAATCTTTCATACTTGAATGAGACCCAGATTTTTTGGTCATTGAACACCAACCATTTCCCCCTTAACAAGGGTCTATGGAGATTCATTGCAATCCTGACCCTTAAGCATCTTCCCCATGCACGTCCATCCGCCTCTACCTCCACTCTGATGACATGCCCGATGGAGGCCCCTAGTTCCTCACCTATTTCTTCTGTCATTGTGTCCAGTGGCAGGTTGTGGAGTTGGACCCAAAACGGTTCATAGTTGAACTTAAGACCATTGATGGATTCCGTGCCATCCAGTTCTTGTAAGGTTAACAGGCTTCTATCATAAAACCAGGGTCTTCCACTCAATACTTTGTCTTTGTCCTCTCTGTACTGAAACTCGATCAGATAGCTCTGGTCGCCAAGTTCCTTGAAACTAACCCATCCCTCTAGCTGCCATACTTGAGACATAGTCTCTCTAAATCCCTCACTGTTGACATTCTTCTCAGTTAGAGCTTTGGCCACAATGCAATGCTTCCCTTGTCTATTTACATTCTTGAGACCCTCTTTTTTCAAGTGGAAGCAGGAACTCTCTTCCGTAGATAGGTGTATTCTCTCCCAATGCTTAGCCAGCTCGTCTGCTTCCATTCATTCTATCAATAACTCTGGACAGTAACAACAGAACACAAGAAACTAAAGCTCACAGAGAGAAATACCTTAAGCTTTTAGAGACCAAAAGCACTGAAGCTTTACTTCTTCTCATGAGAGAAGAGAAAGCACTCAGAGAGCATTGGAATTATATTTTTGGGTCTATGTAAAAGGATGTGCTTCACATCTATTGATATATTTTAAGGTCATCTTAACATAATTCACAAAATTATCAATAAGGCTTTGGGTGGAATCTATGCTTAATGTATTAGCACAACAACTATGGATTTTCTATACATAATGAATAAATTATATGTGCATGAGCTATGAGTTTTTGATATTCCTCTATAAAGTTTATTCAAAATTAATTAGATACTGTATCTTAATTTATATAAAGGGAAATGATTACTAGTATTTTGAAAAAACCAATTATCTCATTATTTAGAAAGGAATTCCATAGTCTAGTTAGCTTTTGAAATAGGAATAAATGTGTACTAATGTCAATCTCGTGCAATAAATATAGTGATAAGGGCTACTAAGAAAGTAAATACTGACCTTACTAAAGGAGATAAACTGAATGAGACCAACTATAGCATGTGGCATAGGAAAATCTCAGACCTGCTTAATGAACAAGTGGTTCTTAAATTTCTTTAAACTTATGATACAATCTAAGGAAGGGGATACTTCCTAACATTGTCAAGATATGGAAGCCTAGCTATCAATTCTGAGCAAAGAAAGATCGATGTGCGTGCTTTATCATGCACAACAACATGCACAAGGATCTTATTAGGGAGTTTAAGAATTGTCCAACTGCTCAAGATATGTTGAACCAGGTGAATATTGCCTGTGCGTGGACATCAACTACTAGGCTCTACGTTCTTACTTTGATATTTGAGTAGTATGTTATCTACCCTAACATACCATGATTGAGCATTTGAGGTCCATGCCTATCTTGATTCGTGATCTAAGGCTACTAGCAATAATCTCATTGATGAGCAGTGGTAAGTTACCGCTATGATACAAATCATGGAATGACGCAAAATCAAATTTGGAACATTTTCAGCCTTGGGGTTTTATGGGTTATGTTCACACCACTTCCCATAAATATGTGAAACTTGACCCTAGAGCAAATAAGCATACCTTCATAAGATATTCAGATAGCTCAAAGGATTATATAATGTATGGTGGATATCCTAATGGAAGAATTACGGAAATAGAGTCGCATAATGTCACATTTATTGAGTATAACTTTTCAAATATTGGTGAACAAAACAAACATCTTGAACTTTTTGAGTTGCACAACCTCACTAATAGCCTTGAATTGACATGAGTGCCTTGAAAGATTGTATGGAATTTTAATTTTTATTGTATGACTTATAGCCTGAATGATTATATCATTTTGACTTGATATAACCATGAGCATGTTATATAACATGAGGCCAAGAATTGCATTAAGTTATAAAGACTTTTGACCTAGTGAGATCAAATAGTTTGAGGTATGCACAAGATATTATGAGTGATTTACTATGTTAATAAGATGGTGACTTAATATAGTACTTGTACTCTTTGCCTTATCGTCAAGTCATGCTTCATTTTAATGGGCATGGCCCATTGTTGACTAGTGGGAGATATTAGTAAATGGGTACCCTATGACCCATGTAATGTCTACGTGGGTGGGGAAGTTATAATCAGTTAAATAACTCCCCCCACTAGTTATTTAACTGTACTTGCTAATTGACTCTCCACAAATTAACTCTCCACCACAAACAATCAATTAACTTCTTGAGAAATTAATAAACCACCCTATTAGCAGTGCCATGAGTGGCAATTCGGGTTGTGTTGTTTGGATCTATGTTAGGTTATTTGGGTTCATGTGAAGAAAGAGCCAACCGTAACCCAACTTGAATACCAAAATGAGTCATTCGAGTATATGTCATTTGGGTTCATGTCGTGTTATCGTATTTTTCTCAGTCTTCATGCTCTTATGGGTATTTTCCAATTAATGAATGTGAAAACATAATTATCATCTGCTTTAGGTTGTTACAATATATGGAAAAAGAATCTACTTTCTATATCAGCACTCATTGATTAATAAATAATTAAAAGAAAATAATTAGTCCACAAAGAGATTCGTGAAAAATTATCTTAGAAAGTTATGCAGCATGATGTGATACTTTAAATTATAAATCTTTCATTATTCTAAAACAACTCCTTTGTAAACACGGTAGTTCTTATATTAATTTAACTACAAGAAAACACAAATTCTTGTTTGAACTTTATGCTTTGTTTATTTTTTCTTGGACTTGACAGACACCTCCTTAGATATTTTAATTATCACTTCCCATTTGAGAGATGAGCAATGATCTTTTATCGTTCTCTTTTTCTCTTAATTGAATACTGTTTGTTTCACTTCACTAAATGTGAGACGTTATGTAAGAAAGCAAAAAAGAGCAATTAATTCAAATAAAATTATATAAACTTTAATTATGACAAATTAAAATAATAAAGAATATAGAATATTAAGAATATCACCTGCCAAAATATACTTCAAGATAGCAAAATTGATTTTATTTTCAAAATGCAAAATGTTTAACTTCGCATTCCTATCCATCCTTAGATTATATATATATATATATATATATATATATATAATCTTTTCACAGGACTGATTGGAAATAAAATTGATCAAAGTGTATTTAGGTCTCATCTAGTTACATAGATGAGATAAGATAATATGAAAAATATATAAATAGTAGTGAGATAGTTTGTAAATATTAGTGAAATGGTTTGAATTAAGATGTTTAATGGGATTTTGAAAAAAAAAAAGTTGAATAACAATATTATAAAGTTAAAATATTGTTAAAATATAATTTTTGTTTTAGAATTTGAAAAAATTGAATTATTTTTTATATTTTGTTTAGTAATTTGGAAAAGTTATGTTGATTAAATAATGATTAGATGAAAAAGTTAAAATTTAAAAATTTGAAATTGAAAGTATTTGTATTTAAATGATATTTGGATATTGAGATGAAATGATAAGTGATAAGATGGATAGAGACCATTTATGAAACTAAACGGAGTCTTAATATTTAGTAGTCCATGTAAAGTACTAGATTGGAAGACAGTACCCTTCATACTACTGATATGGCAAAAACTGGCTTGCAAGAGAAGTTTAAAATTTTCTAATTTTATATGTTTGACACATTTATGTGTGTACTCCACACTAACTTGTAAATCGATTTTTATTTTATTTCAATATCTCTCACGGTTAAATCATGTCGATCACCTCATGTTAATTTACTGATAATTATCAATGTGACAGAAGGATTTTTTTTATTCATAGTTTGGCTGTAGCTTAGGGCCGGTGAAACACTTTAGTGGCATGGAGAAGTTTTATTTTCACCTCCAAACTATCACTATTCTTTTAATAATTTGCATCATTAATTCAATTGATAAGCTCAATATGACAAAATCTTAGAATCTTTGCTTGACTTTTCTAAAATGCCCTCACTTGAATTTAATGAAAAAAAGGAAAAGAAAGGAAAATAATGTTATAAATTAAAAATAAAAAAAGACCACCCATGAGGGTTATTGCCAAGGCCACCATGTTTCTTGCCTAAATACCACATATGATTTCCTGATTTAGGCAACCAAGAGGGTGGCCCGGCCCTTTTCTGCCTTTTGTTTGTGAATGCTATTTTCATTTTTGTTAAATCAAGTGAAGATATTGTAAACACTTGGTTAAAATTTTTTTGGGTTCTATCATATTACATCAGGTTAATTGGAAGAATGGTTCGAATGTAAGAAATTGGTAATTTACGGTATTATATTGTTAATTTTGCTAGTTTGGTGTGCAATTTTTTATTTTATTTTTTTAAAATTAAAAAATGGTAGTTCGATGGTGCATATATATAGCAGTAGTTTATATTCATAGATATTTTTGAAGTATTTTATAGAAATTCATATGTGATTACAGAACATGTATATAGCCTCAAACTAATTAATGGTATTCTCTCATAAAGCAAGAGATCATGATCTCAAGCGCAATTGGGCTTCAATCCTCATCATCAATAAAATTAAGAAAGCTTAGTTAAACAGTTAATTAATTAGACTTGCTATGATTTAGGACTTGTTTGGTAATTGAGGTGATCTCATCTCATCTCATCTTATCATTTAATCATTTCTATACATCATTCAAATAGAAATACTTTTCAATTTTAAATTTTTAAATTTTTTATCTAATAGTTACAAATTTTCCAAACTTCAAAATAAAAAACAAAACAATATTTTAATTTTATAATATTTTTATTCAACTCTTTATATTTTCTTTACCAAAATCTAATAAAACATCTTAATTCAAACTATTTCACTATTATTAACAGAATCACCATCTCATCTTATTACCCAAACGAGCCTTTAGAGTTCTTTTCTTGCACTTTCTCATCACACAAACAATCAAATCTAAAGCACTGCTGAATTACAGCATGCAAGAGATGACAATGGATTAATCATGGAATTATGGCGACTGCGTTTGAAAAATAGATCCTCTTTGTCTTATGAAGCACAAAAGTCCCCTCTCATTGTCTCACGTTACCGAATCATATATATATATATATATATATATGAATAATATTATATATAGTTGTGAAATATACAGACGCACAATCGCTTTGAAAGAAAGTAAGATTTATGATTAAAAAGTTAGTTTTTTTTTTCAAGTGTGTCCCATATTAATTAACTCACTTTTTTTAAAGAGACTGCGCATGCAGCGCTTGCATAACCACCGTTACAAATATCATTTATATATATATTTTATAGAAACTTGCGCCAGTACTCTTCACAAGTTAGCCTGGGTGTTCATATATATTGTTGTCGATCGGGCTTCTGGAACTATGTAAGGCAATCGAATCCGGCCAAGAGAAAGAGGTCATTGGGGCAGAGAGGAGCATGGTAGAGTTTATCTAGTTAAGGAAGAAGTAAGCTCATGTGAGAGAGGAGAATCAAGAGAGAGACCGAGATATATAGGTTTTTCTGTTTATATATACGAGAGTGAATTAGGCTTATGTACGGTGTCATTTAATAATAAGAGTAATATTGATACTTACACAATATTTTTCACAAAATATTTCACAACTGTCTTAAGATAAGGATATTTTTTTAAAGTAATGTTCTAGGTAAGAGATATTTTACAAAAATACATTTCGTTTTAAAATATAGTTGTGAAAGTGTTATGAGAAATATTGTGGATATATATGGTTAACTATTCCTCTACAGTAAGACATCTTTCATGGGTTCTTTTCATGATTTGAAATTAAGGTCTTAGAGGTTGTTGGATCATGAAGGTAATTCAATGAAAGCAAAGGCCAAAATCATTGCAAAAGATCAGAAAGGACAAGTAGAGTAGAGTTTATCATTATATTTTTATATATATGTGCATAAAAATAAGGCTCCAAAGCTGAGGCAGATCAGGGAATATATAGCTTTAATCTGTATCATATTATTAATTATCAAGCTTGAGAAAAGAAAGAAATAGACGCCCTGTGTCTGTGGAGCCTCGATTTGACTTCCCGCACCTTTGCACATGTTTTATAGTTGAATTGAGCAACCCGACAAATGAGCTGGTCGCATAGTTGTTCGTCCAATTAACTTTAGCAGTCTTACTATTTGAAGTGTTATAGTTATTTTTTAAATTGATTAAGGTGTAAAATCACTCTAAAATGTGAGATATCAGTCTGTGTGATTAAGGTTTTGTTTGGCAATATAGATCATCTCATCTCATCTAAAAAATTCTTATAATTTCTTTTCCAAACATCACTCAAATGCAAAGCATATACTTTCCGATTTCAAGCCTTCAACTAATTTTTCATCTAATTATTATATAAACATTACATTTTTCCCAAACTTTCAAATAAAACACAAAAGAAAACACAAATTTTTTAATTTCAAAATAAAAATAATATTAAAATAAGATTTTAATTTTATAAAAATTTTATTCAAATTTTTCTCTCTTCTTTTCCAAAACTTAATAAAATATCTTAAACTAAACCATTTCGTAACTATTCGCAAATCATTTAACTACTATTCATGATATAATTCTTATATCATCTCATTACCCAAGCATCTCTTGGTATATATGAGAGCAGATCCGCGTTTTCTTTTTGAGAAATACTCTAACCACAAAATGATTATACAAATATAATCCTACAAACTGATATGGTTTGACGTGGTTTGTTAGATTGTAAATTTTCTTTTATTGAAAACAAATATGATAGATTACAGAAATCACGTTAGTTTGTAAGATTATTTTTATATAATCCCTTTCGTAGCTGTAGCATTCCTCTTTCTTGTTCTGTTTTCATAATAAAAAAACTTGTCATGATGGGGACCAATAAGCATGCCTAGCTATCGACATATCTTTTATATTGCCTTATGTAATTTGATTAATCCCATAATTTGTGTGACATATCTTAATTAATAAGTATTATTGTCATTTAATAAGGCCTAAACCATGGGATCGATGTGGTATAATATTTTGTGTGTCGTCATTGTCGGTAGCAATATGCATGCGCCATGCATTATTGAAATGCGTATCCGTATACAAACACAACTTGAAAAAGAAAGGTCAAGATGGGAAATAAAGGAAACAAAGAGAGAGAAACAGTGATGAAACAGGCCGGGGCAAAATATTTGTTTGCGATTAGGTGGTTTTGTTACCATACCAAACTATCTCATTTCAATTTATATAATCATCATAATTTTTATAAATTTTCATATAAAATATAATAAATAATTCAATCTATTCAAATCTCAAAACAAAACTAAAATTAAAAAATTATATTATAACATTAATATTTTATTTAATTTTCAACAAAGCATAGTACCTAAACTATGTAACCAAATGGAACTTTATTCTCTAAGTTCTTAAAACCTAATTAAAATAAAATTGAATTAACATGAGTATTGGACAAGTAAATCATATAAATATAAGTTAAATAATATCATAAAATAAATAAATAATTAAATCGACAAATTACATGGCCAATATATTGTAATTTTATGTTAAAAAAAAAAATCAAAGGTTTTGGTTGGATTGGAAATCTGGAACGTGTACGGATTAATTAGTTTCGGTATAAATTAGACCAAAATCAAGTCTTTTTAAAAGAGTTTCAGTTTAGTCTAGACTGACATTAAATATAAAATGCACAATCTCTTATAGTTTAGCATATCAAAAGGAATATTTAGTTGTTAGACACGAAGAGATATACTTTTAACACTATATTAACAAATTTTGGTTTTTCCACGAGTTATTTTTCCAAGACAAACCATCGTGGCAAATAGTGCTCTATTCACATGAACAATATTAGTGGGGACTAAACACGCCTTTAACCACAAGTTGAGGTCGGTCAGTAAACTTTTGTGGTAAATGCTTTTTTCCTATCGATGAAATGGATTTTTTCCATGATTTCAGGTTGCCACTAATAAAATAGACAGTAAGATTTGGTGATCGTGGGCTAAAACGTTTTACATCAAAGAAGCCTTTTTAACCACTAATGTAGATTGTCGCAAAAAAAAAATGCTCCCGGTCAAAATTTTTACTTCCAGTAATTTTTTTAGTCACGATTTATTTATTTTTTGCCATGACTATAACTTGCGGTAAAAATTTAAAACATAAACACCCCCCTCCCTTTCCGTTCCCCGCAATATCCCTCTCTCATCTTCCCTTCTTTCATTTCTTCCCCCCACCCCACCCCACGCGAAACACATAGTCAGCCACTCTTTTTGCGATTTTCCTACATAACGCCCTAGCCTCCACAACCACCTCTGTAGGCCGTAGTGGGTGCGTCCATCCTCTCTCTCCTAGGGCCACAGTAAGCCTCTCTCTCTCTTCTCCCTATGTTTTCTATCTCTATTGGTGGTATGATTGTGTAAAATTTTTGATGATATGATTGTGTAATATTTCTATAATGTTGTGACGATATTGTATTCCCAAATCTCCACCTTTGTTTTTTTCAGGCATTATTATATTGTTATAGTGGAGAGTCTTCCTTTTTCACAACTCTGTTGTGATTGTCATTGCATTGCCTTACTTGTGTTTTGTTTATGTCTATTGGGATAAATATTTTATGCTTCTATTTTGGGATGCTGGAGAAGAAAAATGAAGGCTTGTTTTTATGTTTTCTAAATTGTAGTTGTGCATAGAGTAATGATACATGCCTGTTTTTAATATTCTTTGCTTACACAGTATGCCGGCATAAAACTTGAAATCCAGAAAAATAAATAAAAATAGTATTTTTATTTGGAAGTAGACATTGATTGTAAAATGGGTTGTAAAATAGTCATATTGATATCATTATTCTTCAGCATAAGAAATTTCTTAAAGTCTTTTATTCTCTCTGTTTTTTTTTTCCTAAAGTTTTTTTTGGACACTACCGAAAGCTATTCTATCTCTTGGTTTCCATAGTTTTGTTTATCTTTAAAGTGAACATATTTTACCTCAATTTCTATCTTTTTTTGAGGGAGGAGATAGTTTTTTAGTGTCACCATTTCTTGCCCAATTATTATTAAGGAGTTAAACAATTGCACATCTACACTTATATGGACAACATGATGTGGAAGCTGAACATTTCTTGGACTCAAGTCAAAGGTTTTATGTTGTTTCTTCTTGAATATAAGTGTACAAGTGTCAATTGTAAGTGTTGCAATACTAAATAAGTCCCCTAATGTTGCAGCCAATGATTCGCTTTACCTTTTTGGTGTCTCTTGAGATTTTTTTTTCTTTTGATTATGCTAAAATCTGGACAGCTATTGGAAGCCTCTGATTAACTTCGAAGTTATTCATTCATTTGTTTACTTATGAATTATAATTTTTACAATTTCCATCGCTGCCGTTGTCAATATTGCTACTACTTTTTTTGCTAAACATGGTAGATTGATTGCTTATTCTTTTGTGGAGTTTGTCCTAATTATTGTGAATACATTTAAGTTGAATATGTCATATGTTTGTTGCTCTTTCCCCATCTTTTTGGGGATAATTCTGGTATTTCTCACATGGACTTGCTGTGGCTGTACCTTGGCATTCTAAGCTCCCAGCCACTAGCAATTTCTATGATCAAGGTAAACATCTAGCCATCACTTTTGATTGGCTATGCTTTTGAGTTTTTACTTTTTGACACTTGAGAAACTACTTTATGCAAGAACTATGCAGATGCAGTAACCATTAGATAATAAAAGAAAGAAAAAAAAAATGGAAAATTTTGGGCCTAATTTCCTCCTGGACCTAGATAGCAGAGTACTATGATATTATTGAGTTAATTTGTTATGCTTTTGCACTCTTTATTAAACCCATTTTGCATGTAATACTTCTTGGCTTGTTATAAAGTCCCTCACTTCATGTACAACCCATTCATTGGTCTTACCAATCAGCAGTCTTATTTCCTTTCCTCCACTACACTGTTAATGATATAAGGGGCGTATATATGATTTTCAACCATTTATTTCAGAACCCTCCAAACATTGTCAAAATATCCCTTAATCTGATTAGGATCAATTAAGCCATAGTGTAACAGCTTTAATTTCTTCAAGGAAATTATATATAAAGTGGCAGGAGAAAATTTTAGCCCCAGTGGAATGACTTACTCCACAATGTTCTTATTTCTTACTCACTTAGATGTGCTTGTCTGTATGTATGATTTGCAACATGAAATAGAAATTTTTATTGAAAACTTTGAATAAGACACCAAATGGATTTTTGGATGGGTTTTAATTTGTTTCACATTTTAGAGCAGAAAGACTAGAGTACTGCTTAATGTTATATGGCCTTGTACATTCTCCTTTTTCATAGAAATATTTTTAGGCACGTGTAATTTAAGATAAATAAAATTAGTAGCTTCTAGGATACATTTGTAATTCATATTGCTCACAAGCCTTTATTTTTTGACCCCAGCGGCCCCTAATACAAGTAAGCCCTGATTATGTTCCTTTTTGGAATGATGTATTGTCTGGATCATTTTACCATGATAGCTACTAATGTTATTGATGTGCACAAGAAAATGCATGCAAAACTAACTAGTACTTTCAATATCTATAAGTTCTGTCATATTTTTTAGATTGAAAGTAGGAATACCAATGGCCATGTCACTATTCATTTGTACCAATTGATTCTTACTAGAGCTTAAATATAAGCATGTTTGATGCAAGAAACTTGTACAGGGATAGAGAACATCTAATACGTATGGTTACTCACAGTTTATAATACAAGGGAGACATTGAGTCTAAAACGTACAAAGCAATCACAATTAGGTTCACCTTTACCTACCCACAAACACAATGCAGATTAAACACCTTTCATACTTGACTATATAGTAATCTGCATAATCCCATGAATTGTTCTACACTGCACAACTATCTGGAAGTTAATATTCAGTTCATTGCTTTTCGCCTTATAATGAAAAGTATACCATGATTTTCCTCCTGAAACTAATATAACCTTCTCAGTCTTTTTGAACTTGCGCACTCGCCTCCAAGTATAGAGACTAATATTACAGATTTTTATATTGCCTTGTAATTGCACATCCAATTTGAGTCCTCCTTACAAACTCTTTTCTACTACCTGGTCAACTGCATAAGATGGATAAGGCATGGATGCATATTGAGGATAGATTGCATTCCAATCAGTTCGCTGAAGGTGTTAGACAATTCCTAGCTATGGCGCGAGCCCACACACCTAGTTCTGATCAGATTAGGTGTCCATGTAGGAGATGCTGGAATACAACTTTCCACCCCATTCGTATAGTTGAAGATCATTTGTTCTTCAAAGATTGAAAGTAGTGGTCCACTTTATCCAACCACTTGTACGGATCTCCCCTACTAAACTTGGGAAAATCAACTTTAGGTCTCTTAGGTTGTAACACCCCATTCCCGTAGGATAGAGACGTTACTAACAAACATAATAAAATGCCCGGTAAAAAGACTCATTACTCTAAAATACCTTATTTATTGAAAGAAACTTAACTGAAAGGATATAAATAGTCTTGAAACTTGAAACTGAATAAAGCAAAACATGAGCTAATCTTAAACAAGACTAATTATTGAAATGACATAAAAGAAACTTAATCCTTGTGTAAATGACACTTATTCATCTCTAAGTCCTTATACTAAATCTACTCCTGGCCATCCAGCTCTGCATCATCATAATCACCATCTGTGGCAATCAACATAGAAGAAAACAAAAAGACAAACAACAAAAATGAGTCGAATACTCAGTAAATAATACATCATACCGTAAAATACTATCTAGCTTAGCATAAATTTGGTTTTTAAAGCCTTATCATAACTTTCATATAACATTCATGGATTAACATGGGTGGAAACACTCATAATCATGGCAAACATGAAGCGTGAATGCATGAGTAACTTGTTTATCTTGAATTGTACTTATTTCATGGTGAACCATGCTTGAGTCCGTGGCACCACATAACTTGTCATGTAGTGAAACACGCTTGAGTCCGTGTTTCACTTAACTTGCATAACATGAAGTGAAATACGCTTGAGTCCATATTTCACTTATCCTGCTTGACGTGGAGTGAAACACGCTTGGGTCCGTGTTTCACTTATCTTGCTTGACATGGAGTGAAACACGCTTGAGTCCGTGTTTCACTTATCTTGCTTGACATGGAGTGAAACACGCTTGAGTCCGTGTTTCACTTATCTTGCTTGACATGAAGTGAAACATGCTTGGGTCCATGTTCACTTAACTTGCATGACATGGAGTGAAACACGCTTGAGCGTGTTTCACTTATCTTGCTTGACATGGAGTGAAACACGCTTGAGTCCGTGTTTCACTTATCTTGCTTGACATGGAGTGAAACACGCTTGGGTCTGTGTTTCACTTATCTTGTTTGACATGAAGTGAAACATGCTTGGGTCCATGTTCACTTAACTTGCATGACATGGAGTGAAACACGCTTGAGTCCGTGTTTCACTTAACTTGTGGTAACCACGCTTGAGTCCGTGGTACCGTCTTAGCATAACTGTGGTAAACACGCTTGGATCCGTGTTACCTTAAAATGTTTATCTTTCTTGATACATGATAATTTTCTTGGACTTCTTAGACTTTTCTAACATGGCATATTCTTGTACATGGCATGGCATAACATGATATATTCTTGTACATGGTATAGTATAGCATGACATGGCCTAACATGATTTAATCATTTTATGACATTTCATGGCATGCATGATTTGAGAACTAATGAACATGTCATACATGATTAGGCTATTTATTACATGGCATGCTTGACTTAAGTTATTGCATGAACAATACATGGCATATATGGTCTAAGTACTACATGAATGAAGCATGCATGATCTGGCTATTTTAATTCATAGAATACCTATCTTAAATTATTATATGATCATATCATGATTTCCATGTGATTTTTGTAACATTCAATCCATCAATCAACAATCCGTAAAAGCATAACATATATATAGGCTTACTTTCATGTAAATCATCGTAATTCATAGAAGTTCGTGAAAGCAATCTAACCTTGACTTGGCTCTTAGCGCAACGTAGATAACCATCAAAACCATATCATATTATCATACCCAATTATAATATTTACATTACGTGTACATTTATATGATCATACTATTTACCTCTTAGCGCTGCTTCAGAAATCTCACGTCGTAGCTCGTGACCTATACGAGGCACTAGACGTTACTAATCTTTCTAGAAAACGTGTCGTAGCAATCTAATTACTTAAAATCTTACCATAGAGATAATTTAATAAATAAGTAATTAATAAAAAGAATAAATATAATCATAACATAACTAAATAATTTCTAACTGACTTAACCTAAATTCTAGGTTCGTATGTTACATAGGTCCCCAATCATAAGCCCGGTTTCCTCTTCTCTCATCATAGTGCTCATCATCATATCTTCTCTCATGGTGTCTTCTTCCCTCAAAGTGGTCTCCATGGCCATAGGAACCAATCCCTCAAGAGTGATGCTTGAGGAAAAGGAACCAATCTCCCTCAAACCTTAAAGGTGGAGGCTTGCCTATATCGTAGGAGCCAAGTGTTCTTTTGAGATGTACATAGTCTTTTTTCTAAAGGGCGACCACTTGTATTTGGTCCATTGTCCATCAGGCGATGAACGAACTGTTTGGGCTTGTACATATTTCAACATTTGGAATTAATGAAGAATGACATTAATTATTCCTATGTTGTGAATTTAGATTTTCTGGTACTGCAAGGTCTTAGTCACCAACTAATCCTCTATTTTTCTGTTGTGAGTTTATGTCTGAAACTTGACATGTGCACTTCCATTTGGAGCTAGGCATGCTAGATTCTCGACCAACATTAGGTGTTGGCACCCTTGGCACCACAGATTCTTGCCATGATTTCTATAAAGGAACGGGGTGCCATGTATTGTGTTGTAGCTTCTAGTAAGATTGTAAATGAATCCAAAACCAAACTTACATTCAACAGGAATCCTAGTAACATATATAATAGAAGAATCAAGGAGATATGGGGTGTGCAAGAGGCTATGAGACATGAAATATATTGAGGTTTACTAGCTATAATTGGCAAATCAAAGTTTAGATCTTTGAGAGATGTCAAATAAGGGTTTGGAAAAAATTACAAGGCAGGAGGAAAAGTTGATATCTCAACTAGGCCAAGAAGTATTAAGAAAGGCAATTGCATGTTAATGTTATAGATTCTCAAGCCAGCATAGGATGCAACTCTAATGATCATGTAGGCCATGACTTAAGTTAGAGCATATCCCCAGACAATCCTAATCCATGCCATGTTCAATCTTCAAGATCTTCACAGCCAACTCAACCTATTATCAAGGATTCTACTGTCACATACTAAGATTGTATTTAATACTTTGTTTCCATTTTTAGCTTGATTGATTTGTTGTACAGAAATTATTGTATTTACTCAACTGCTATAATTACTCATGAAGTTGGGTATATGTTTACTTTTAGCATATCAATGAAATCATTGAGCTTTTCCTAGCATCCTTTGTTTGTTTTCTTACATGATATCATGAGCCACACATTTTATACCAATTTCGATCCGAATGGCTAAAATCTCCTCTCACTTCTTCCTTTCTTATCCCCAACATTACACAATTTATCTCCATTAAAATTTTTTTTGATCGGTAATCAAGAAGTTTTATTCATCATAAGTGGCAAATCCCAAGTACATAGGGCATATACTTGAAAGATACCTATCTAGAGTTTACAACCGAAATAAGAAAGTCATGAACATTTAGTCCATTACATACAATGGCTCCCACCCAAGAAAACAAAGTTTTGAAGAAAAAAACTTTCAGCTCCCCCATTGTTCTCTCATGGTCTTCAAAACTTCTGTCAATTCTCTCTTGCCATATGCACCAACACATGCATATGGGTACCATTTTCCATATTGCTGCCACCTGTGAATCTCCTCGTAGTCCACTCTAGCAAGCTAGAAAATCCACCAATCTATGGGGCATGACCTATGCTACTCCAAGACCCGTAAAGAAATCTGCCCACATGGTCCTAGCCACCTCACAGTGTAGAAACAGATGATCAACTGATTCTCCATCTTTCTTGCACATACAACACCAATCCATTACCATTACCCGACGTCTTCTTAGGTTATCTGTGGTGAGAATTTTACCTAGTGCTGCTGTCCACACAAAGAACGCTGTTTTTGAAGGAGCTTTCGTCTGCCAAATGCTTTTCCAAGGGAAATTGAGCATGCCTGGGCTGGATAAAACTTTGTGAAACGATCTGACCGTGAATTTACCTTTCTTTGAGGGACTCCACAGTATCCTATCCATGGAGTCCTCTGTCATGTGTATTGAATACAGTGTTGCATAGAATTCTGTGATAACCTCCAACTTCCAATCTTGTGCTGCCCTAGAAAATTCCACATTCCAATAAGGGACGCCATTAGAGAAAACCAACAAATCCGCTATCATTGCATCCTTGACTCGTGCTAGCTCGAATATGGCGGAGAAGTTGTCTTTGAGGCTCCGTTCACCACACCATTTGTCATGCCAGAATCTAACTCTCGATCCATCCCCCACTACAATATGAGTATGTCTCCTGAAGGTCTCCCAACCGTTCCTAATGTTCTTCCACAAGCCCACCCCATGTGGTCCACGAACCTCATTTGAACACCAACCACCCCATGCCTTCCCAACACGTTCAGCTATAACTGACTTCCACAGAGTGAGTCTAAAGACATAAAGTAGGTGGGGAGGTTAGCTAAGGTAGTTTTAATCAAAGTGAGTCTACCACCTTTAGATAAATACAACCTTTTCCACGACGGCAACCTTCGCTCCATTTTTTCATTCCAAATCTGTTCAGATTTGAAAGTGGCACCAAGGGTAAACCAAGATGCTGCAAGGGTAGAGAAGAAACCTTACATTGCAATAGAGCAGCAAGACCCGCCACTTCAGGAACATTCCCCACCGGTACCAATTCAGACTTGGATAGATTTACTTTCAAACCTGATACCGCTGCAAAACAGAGAAGTAACGCCCTCAAAGATTGTATGTGCCCAAGATGTGCTCCACAGAAAATGAAAGTATCATCAGCAAATAACAAATGGGAAATGTAACTAGAACCATTCCCCACTGAGAAACCATAGAGATGACCCGCTTCCACAAGCCCTTCAATCATCTTACTGAGAGCTTCCATGACAAAAAGAAAGAGTAGCGGAGAGAGCGGATCTCCCTGTCTCAAACCACGTGAGGAGTCAAAGAAACTCACCAGTGAACCATTTACCAAGATAGAGAAGCGAGTTGTTGAAATGCAAAACTCCACCCATTTTAGCCATTTCTCTCCAAAGCCACATCTTGCCAATAAGTAAAGCAAGAATTTCCAGTTAACATGATCATAGGCTTTTTCCATATTTAGTTTGCAGATCAACCCAGGCTCATGGGCTTTGATTCTTCCATCTAGCACTTCGTTTGCAATAAGAACCGAATCTAGAATTTGTCAGCCTTTGACAAATGCATTTTGTGGCTTCGATATTAATCTCTCCATTACTGTACTCAAACGATTCGCTAGTACTTTGGAAATAATCTTGTAGACCCCAGTTATCAAGCTAATAGGACGATAGTCTCGAACATCTGTTGACCCCGCCTTTTTTGGGATAAGTGCTATAAAAGTGGCATTGAGACTTTTTTCGAAACTGGCGTGATTATAGAATTCTAGAAACACCTGCATGAGGTCACCCTTGATCACCTCCCAACAAGTTTGGAAAAAGCCCATAGTAAAACCATAAGGACCTGGGGCCTTATCACTAGCCATTCTTCGGATAACTTTGTGTACTTCTTCTTCGTCAAATGGTCTCTCAAGCTGCTCTAAAGACCGTTGATCTATTGTTGAGAAAGACAACCCATCAACTGTAGGTCTCCATTGTTGTTGTTCGACTAGTGAGTGTTCATAATACTGTGCAATGTGGTCCTTGATGCTTGCTTTATCCGAACAGACTACTCCATCCACCATCAATGTGTCGATGGTGTTGTTCCTCCGATGTGAATTAGCCACCCTATGAAAGAACTTCGTACACCTGTCCCCCTCCTTAAGCCATAGTGCTCTGGATTTCTGTCTCCAAGATATCTCCTCCATCAATAAAGCTTGTTCAAGATCTGTGACTACCTGATTCTTGTGGGTTTTTTCCGCTTCAGTGAGAACTCTTGCCTCCTACTCACCCTCCTGGCCCTGTAATTCCTCCATAAGGGATCGTTGTTGTGAAAGCACATTACCAAACACTTGTTCATTCCATAGCTTCAAATCTTGTTTCCGTGCTTTCAATTTTCTTGCCAAAATGTAACTCGGAGAGCCTTGGAACACGTAAGAGGACCACCATTGTCTGATCCTGTCTACAAAACCATAAGATTTTAGCCACATATTCTCAAATTTAAAATACCTTCTGCCTCCTTGAATACCTCCACAGTCTAAGAGGATAGGGAAATGATCTGAGCACACTCTATGTAGGCGTCTTTGGGTTACATCAGGATAATGTAGGTGAGGAAACTACCTAGGTTACATCAGGATAATGTAGACACCTCAAACTACCTTATGTAAGGTAGAAACCTAGGTGTCCACCTTTCTACATTAGGATAAGGTAGAAACCTAGGTAGGTTACATCAGGATAATGTAGGTGTCCACCATTAAAATTGACACCTCAAACTACCTAGGTTTCTCAATTTTTGCCTATCTTGCGCACCTATGACCTCCTCGGCATCGTAGAAGGCACAAAATCCTGCCCTTGACAATATCTTCCTATTTCCGAAGATAATCTTATCCTCTAATTCAATCCAACCTTAGTCCTATGGACCAAAATGGATCAGTTTATGCTAATGCCAGCCTCATTGAAGGTGTCCTTTCCATTGTCTATGGTCTCAACACTTCTAAACATGTATGGACCTCACTTGTTGCTAGGTTGCTTCACATTCAAGGTCTTATATAGCCTAGATCAAAAGGAAACTCCAAACTCTCAATCAAAACTCAAAATCATGCACTACATCTCTTCTATTGGCTAAACAATATGCTAACCAATTGCTACCATGGGCAAATCTCTTAAAGATGATGATCCCATCTCCTATATTATTAGTGGTCTCCACCCAACTTATACTACCATTGTGATTTTAGTGGTTCACTAAAATCATTTTAGAAGGTGATTCTTCTAGCATTATAGATAGCCTTCAAAGAGAGTCTCCACTACTTTCTCATCAGGGATGCATCTTGGAATAGCTTAGAACACTCCTAACAAATTTCATGAAGTTTCCCATGCCGGTAGAGAAGGGAATGAAGCCACTCATATAAGTATATGCGCAAAAGGTTACAAGCATATCAAAATCCAAGATAGGCAACCAAATCATTCAAGTTGGACTGGCTCTTGAAGCACTTGTTGGAGTTTTATCATTGCTACAATGGAGTGGTCTCAATTGGTACCAATGAGTATTCTTCCCTAGAAATTTTGTGTAATACCATCAGAGTGGGTTTGAGCTTAAAAATTGAGAAGTGTTACAGACACAAAAAAGTTACACAAAAATAAACCCAAAAATAGTCATGACTTCATTTGATCCATTAGATCTACTTTACGATAAAAGTAACTTTACCATCTTAGGTGCTACATCAAGCCACGTCACTTTGCGATTTTAATTTTATGCAATTTCTTTATAGTTAAAGTATTTTTCTTAAAATCCTGGGTTGTGATGATTACACTTGGAAGTTTTGAAGAAAATATCTGAAGCCTGAGGACAAGCTTCTTTCAAGGGTGTGAGAATTATTGTGTACCCAAAGTAGCCAGCTAATCTACTGCCAACGGTCAGCCATGAGACATTATAACCTTCCATAGAAGAACCAACAAGTGACAAGAAGATGGTATAGGCCAATGACACATGTTCTTGGAGATGGACCAAATAGGATTGCTGGCAACAGTAATTTTAGATATCTATATTTTCTAGTTATTTAATGTAAAATGTTATCAGTTATTAAGTCTTGATACATTAGGCTTAAGGGTTACTATTAGTTATGGGTAGTTTTTCTTTTTCTTTTTCTTTATATTTTTTTATTTCTTTTATGGGTAGTTATCATGGTTTCCTGTATGTGTGTTTAATCCGTTAGAGAGACGAAGAATCTTTAGAAGAAAATTGTGAGTTTATGTATTTGCGAGAGTGGCTTTTCCAACAATTGATTATGTGCAATTGTAGTATAATTATTTTAGTTTTGTGTTGGTTTGGTACCTTTCAAAGATGTTTCAAAACCCATAAATAATTCATGTTAACCTGAAAGGAATTTCAAATCAAATCACAACAATTGATCAGAATAAATCCCAAATCAAATCCCTGAAAAAAAAAAAGCACCTTATACGACTCATTTCCCTCCCAGCAATCCCCTGCTTTCTATCTTCCCTCATGGTGGGTTTTGTTTTTTCTATCCTAAATCCAAAGTGAAAGACATTGCCACAGACTACAACCCACGCAATGGATATCAAAAGATTCGATTTTGATGGTTGCAAGTTTTACCGCTGATGATATATTGACAAAAGCTGATCATCCCAGCAAGAAAAGCAACTCGTATCGTCTAGGCGTTGGCTATTGAAAAGTATGTACAATGCCGCCAATTTCATATCTGAGCCCTATATTTTTTTTTTATTTGTTTATTTCATTTCGAATGACCTTTTAGTTCCTTGGAAACTTTTGTATGTGTGATTGAAATGGGTTTATGTTATAAATTTGTATGTGTTTTCAATTATGAACATAGTAATAATAAGTTGAACAAAAGAGAATTATGGTAGTTCAGGAGCCAAGGATCTTCAGAAACACTCGTGCAAATAGGACTGAAAAGATGATTTTCATTACATTAGTCTGGTCCTCAAATACAAGATAAAAATAACAGAAAGCCAAAATAATTGCAACAACTAAAATTATTGAAACGAGAGAGACACCCACGTGCCTTAGCGGTCAAAGACCTGTTCTAACTCCAGTCTAAGCACATAATTAAAACCAATAGAACATACTAACAAAATTGACACTAATAACCCATTCAATTAAAGGAAATAAGACAGAAGAAGCACTGCACGTGGCAAGGCAATCCGAATCCTTCGTTCAGCTCCTAACACAGTCCCTCTTTTTAAAATCCTTCCCCTCATGGTCTGGAAACTTCTACCTGAGCTCATCTAGATCTTCCCACGTAGCATCTTCAGGAGTAGCTCCCTTCCATTGAATCAATATATCAACTCTACCTTGTGTTCCCTTCTCTTCCATCCTTTTCGCTAATACTTGGTTTAGTTCAGGAGATAAGAGTCCCATCCGACATGATGGATGGAAGGTTGGGGATGAGGTTAATGTGAGGTCCAAGTTTCTTATTAAGGAATGAGACATGAAAAACAGGATAAATTTGTGAGTCAATTGGGAGATTAAGCTTGTATGCGACCTTATAAATTCAGTTGATCACCTGGGAGGGACTGTAATATTTTGGGGAAAACTTCAAGTTCTGCAGGAGTGCCACTGTCATTTGCCGATATGGTCGCAACCTCAGGTAAACCCAATCCCCAATTTTGAATTCTCTTTCTACTCTTTTCCTATCTATATCATATTTCATCTTTGCTTGTGCTTCTTAAAGATTTTCTTGGACCAATGCCATTATATAGTCACGACTCATCATTTCCTCTTCCATGGGTTCAATTGTAGTGGAGCTTGGTTCATAAGGTAGGAGACGTGGCAGTTGGTGACTGTAAACAATCTCAAAGAGGCTGACTGGGTAAAGGTGTACGACCATTCTGCCAAGGAAAACCATCGTGCCCTATTCTTCGGTCGGTCACCTAAGAAGCACGTGAGGTAACATTCCAAGCCCTTTTTCATAATCGATCTTGCTTTGCTCATCTGTTTGGGAATGATAAGCTGAGCTCTTAAGCAACTCGGTCCCCACTAATCGGAAGCATCTCCTTTAAGAGTTTACTTGTGAAGATAGGATCTCAATCGCTAACTATGGTTTGTGGCATTCCCTGCTGTTTAAAGATGTTGTCCATGAATAATCGAGCAACATTAACAGTTACATATGGTTGAGCCAGAGAGGAAGAAACTATACTTCTTGAACCTGTCCACAATTACATTGTGGCTTCTAAAAGGTGTAAGACTCCATACTGATGTCGACCCATGCATGAGTTGGAATTGACAAGAGTTGGAGGATTTGAGCAGGGTGGAGATTTTTTGTTTTGACGCACTAATACACATTGCATTCTCGGATGAAGGTTCTCACATCACATTGCATCCCAAGCCAGAAAGACTCTCTTAATCCTTGAGGGAATTTTGTGTGCCCACAAGAAACCACCTAGTGGACTCCTATTAAATTGGTGTAAGACTTGTTGCTAGAGTGGTACAAGAGTCCTTAAGTGCATTCGACCCTTGTAAAATAATAAGCCATCACGTAAGTGGTACTTGTTTGGGTAAAGGGCCCCTTGATGGTCATTGTTGATTAGCTTCTACAACCGTGGGTACACTTGGAGAAGCTCTTTCATCCATGTAGCTGGATTGCACTAATGGCCTTCATCTACACGTTTATGATTGTTCTCGTAATTAGTTTCTCTTATGAATTAGAGTCTTCATCCTTATAGTTTAATCTCGATAATGCGTCAATTGCCTTATTTTCCCTTCCACATCTATACTCCACTGTAAGATTGAACCCCAGCAACCTAGAGACCCATCTTCATTGGGCAAGGGTACCCACTTTTTGTTCTAAGAGGTACTTGAGAGCTTGTCGATCTGTCCTTACTGTAAACTTGTGCTCAAGTAAATAATGTCTCCACTTCCTTATAGCCAATAGTACTAGTAATTCTTTCATAACTTGAGAAAAATAAGCTCCTCCCCTTGAGCCCCTAGCTGGCTAAAGTAGGTAGGCCAATGGTCTCCCTTCTTGCATGAGAATTGCTCCCAAACCTTCACATGAAGCATCACACTCATTTATAAACACATTAGAAAAATATGGTAAATCCCAAAACTAGAGGTATTACCATGGCTGCCTTGAGCGCATTGAATGCTTTGGTAGCATCGCGCCTTTGTCTAGTAGAATGAATTCTTCTTGAGGAGAAAAGTTAGTGGAGCTGCAATCCCTCCATAATCCTATATAAATTTCTATAAGACCCCGTGAGACCTAAGAATCCTCTTAAAGCATTGGGATTCTTAGGAATAGGGGTGTAAGAAAACCAGAAAACTGGTTATTCCTAAGAATCCTAGAAAACCGGTTGAACCGAACCGAACCGGTGAGTTTGGTTTGGTGCGGTACCAGTTCTTAAGAACCAAAACAAGTCCTAAACTGATGTGGTACCGGTTTTCATATTTTGAAAATCGGTTTAAACCAAACCGGACCGGTATTTATATTTATAATTTTTTATATTATATGTTAAATTGTTAATTAATATAACATGAAATTTTAATCTTTTTATTCAAGTCTATTAATCTTATAATTTTAATATAACATTTGATATAACATATAAATTTTAATCTTATAATATAACATTAATATAACATAAAATTTTAATCCTAAATATAAACATTAATATTAAGTTATTAATATAAGCTTACTTTCGATATATATATATATATATAATACATTTTTGGCATAATATATTATTATTAAATATATATATATATATATATATATATATATTGTAAATACGTTTTTACACATTTGATCATATATACTCATATACAAAGTCTAAAACTTATATAAACTATAGTTAAATTCAATACTATATTAGTATGTGTTAAATATTATAAAATAATGTATTTATACTATAATATGAATAGAATCATAGTTTAGTATATGTAAACATCATATTATTACTAACATTAATAATCTGTGAAACCGGACTAGATCGGACCGAAATCGAAAAAACCAATTTTCCAATTTCACTGTGAATCAGTCCTACTTAAAATTTTTAAAATCGGTGTATACCATTTCGATTTTAAAAAATGTACAAAATTGGACCTGTTACACCCCTCCTTAGGAAGTGGCCAGTCCAGCATTGCTGATATTTTCCTAGGATTGGATTTAACTCCTTTAGAAATTAAGAGGTCAAGATATTCAACCTCTTGGCTGCCTAACATACACTTGGATGGCATGGCATATAGCTAATGACTGTATAACACTTCCAAAACAGCCTTTAAATGCTTCAAATGATCATCCAATGTCTTGCTATATACAAGCATATCATGAAAAAATGCAAGCACGGATTTTCTAAGGTAAGGTCTAAAGATTTCATTCATCAACCTTTCAAGGTTGATGGTGTGTTGTTAATCCCAATGGCCATTACAAAAAACTCAGTGTCCCTCATATGTGCAAAAGACAGCTTTGGGTGCATCTTCAAGTCTCATCCTAATTTGATGGTTTCTTGACCTTAGGAAACAATTCAACGCCATGCAACCTCATGGTTTTTGGGGACGTGGCACTAGCTATGGCATGCAATGAGATGTCCAGTAATTCTCCTCGCTGCTCCTTTATTTCAGAATTAGTTCCTAGCTCTATGGTGGCTGGATTCCTTCCTCTCCCTCTTTTTCTTGATCTATCTCCATGCAATTTTGGGTTGGTTACATTTGTGTCAAGGTTGATATTATTCATCACAATAACAACATAATCCCAAATTTCTCATTTCTTGTATTTGATTGGGCATGATTTATTTATTGCAGTAGGCTAGTTTTCAAGGTGGCTAGGTGTTATTTTGAGGTGGTTGTGATGGTTGTGTTGCTAGTAATCTCTAGATGGGGTTAGGGGCAGGAAGCCATGATGTAGTTGGCTTGGTTGGTGTGGTATAGGGTGTGATATAGGGGTAGTGGTGCTGTAGCTCTTGTTTCGCCTCTAGACTTCCTCTTCTTGCAATCTAGATAGGCCAAAGACCGCAGAGAGTGTAGTAGCTTGAACATGGTAACTACTATCCTTAAATCATTCCTTTGGCCACTCAAAGGTACTAATGCAAAACTCCCCCTAAGACCTGAAATTTTGTTAGATAGAATTTTGAAATAGATATGATATTCTTTTGCTCTAATAGTCTGTCTGAGCATGGTATAAGCTTCCAATGGATCTTCATAAACTGAAGGCCCAAATCAAACTCTAAGAGTGACCAAAAGATCATTCCAACCAGCTATTGGACTTGACTCAATTAACTAGCAATCTACAACTTGTGATTTTTTAGTGTCTCAGAGTATGATAAAAATGTTGTACTTTGAGATCCATTCAGTGGGTTCAAATCCATCGAAGTGAGGAAAATTCAAATGAAGTATATGAGCTTGAATTCGACCTTGTCCTTAAAACATAGAATTGGCATTTAAATTTGTAGAAGACCAAGTAGATATTGCAGTCGAAAACTAGGAAGTTTCAAACCACCTATCAGCTGTTGATATCAATGCTACAAAGAACGGATGAGGAAGCTGTGATCTTGCTGTTTGATTTTGGTTTCCGTAATTGACATTCAAATTTAAATGTATTGCTGAAAGTTAGCATTTGGATATCAATCAATCAAAAATACAAGTACTCAAAAATTGTATTACTTTGTTTTCTTTTATGGTATCAGACTGACCAGCCAAGACAAATGTAAAAAAAAAAAAACAAAAAAACATGTCTTCCTCTCCCTCATCTTCAACCAGACTTCCCACCTCACCCTCCCATCCAACCTTTGTTATTTCCATGAATAATGTTGTCACTATCAAGCTTACTTTTGAGAATTATCTCCTCTGGAAAGCACAACTCATGCGTTACTTCTATGGCCAAGATTTATTTGGCTATCTTGATGGAACCACACCTATGCCTCCAAAAACTTGTCTTTATCACCCAACTTGAAAATGGCCCCATCACTGAAACAATCAACTCTGCCAACACTCACTGGGTCCGACAGGATTACATCATCCTTAGCACTCTCATGTCTTCTCTCTCTGAATGTGTCCTTGCCCAAGTGGTCAACTATACCACTTCACATAATGTTTGGTGTGCTCTTGAGGAGAATTTTTCTTCGCGATCTTGTGCCAAAATTGTGCAAATTTGCACACAACTGGCGACTGCTACCATAGGTAGTAAAACTGCTACTGAATATTTTTTGTTTATTAAGAAACTAACCAATGAGTTAGCTATTGTAGTCCAACCCATGACATGCGAAGATGTTATTGCCTATGTTCTTGTAGGATTAGGCCATGAAAGTTTTGTGGCCTCTATTTCCTCTCTCTACTTCTCACAACAGAGGCACGCATCTCTCGGCATCAACTGGCCTCGCCTATTCAGTAGGCATCGATCAACGATGCTCAAAAGCAATTGTTGGCTTCCAACGGCTTAAGTTCTCACTATCTGTGAGGTTTTGTTTACTTTGTTCTTAGTAGGCTCTATCTAGTGTCATTGAAGGAGTATAATTATTATCCCACCAAGTCTCAAAGGCTCAGTTTCTGTAAGTCAAACTACTTAATCCTTGTGTTTGGAGGAAGCACACCAATGGAGGCAGAGGACTTGGCCAAACGATGGGAAAGGCTACAGCTAACAACGGAAGAAAGTTCACCTATCCAGGTGAAACTGGATGGGCCAAAGGAGAGGATCAGGATGGGGGATTACTGCATAGTGGGACGGGCTATGGTGGAGAAGATGGTAAACAACGAAGCTTTTAGAACCACAATGTCACAAATTTGGAGGTTGCAAGGATGGGTGAAGTTTAAAGAGATAGGTGACCAGAGTTTCTTAATAGAATTTCAAGAACTGGCAGATAAGGAGAAGGTCTTGGGTGGCAGGCTATGGTTCTTCGACAGGTGCCTACTATCTTTACAAGAAATCGACGTTAAGGTGTCCATTAATAGCATGCAGTTTCGTTTTGAACCTTTCTGGGTTCAACTGCACAACCTTCCACTAGGCACGATGACAGAGGAGGTCGACATACAATTTGCAGAATCCATAGGACATGTTATCCGTGTAGATGCAAAGGTTGATGGACGTGCATGGGGTCGTTGTTTGAGGGTGAGAGTGGCTGTCGACCTTCACAAACCCCTGCTTAGGGGGAAGTGGATGCTGTTTGAAGATCAAGAGCATTGGATCTCATTCAAATAGCGCTTACAGAATTTCTGCTTCCACTGCGGTATCCTATACCACAAAGGTAGAAACTGTAACAGTATACGCCATGAACAACAAAAAGAAGACCAGGCCCCCCACCAGTTTGGTCATTGGCTAAGAGCTCAACCCATGCATATAGATATCTTTAGTATCCGTAAGTATGGTGGGTCAAAGGGTGGAGCAAGTGGAGGAGCAAGGGGAGGAGCATACGGTGCCAGTGATTGAGCTAAGATATTGCATATTTTAGCTATTTAAAACCAATGTATTTTAAATTCATCATGACATTATTATTGGTTTTAAATGGAAAAATGGTTAATAAGAATAAATACAAGTTGTGATTTAAATTGATTAATAGCATGAGTTTGTGCTTAATTTTATAACTTGAGATTCAATTGGATAATGTTTATTCATATGCATATTTTATTTAGAAAGCTTAGTATGAGATAAATTTTGTGTGTGATTCATATGTTAAATTTTTTTAATAGATTGGAAGTCATTAACGCATGCATGACTCAAAACAATGAATTTTGGCTTGTAGGTCCTATACACATGGCATGGAAAGATATATTGAATTGATGACCACCTCTAGATTGAAGAGTGCCGTATGCACTTCATCCCACCAACTCAACCCAAGTCCAAAAAGGAGGCTAAAACCAAGAAGAGGCATGTTGAAAAGAAAAACAAATAAATATGGAAGTGCATGCCGTGCCATGCTTGACTTGGAGGAAGGAGTTTGGCAGCACCAACTTGAATTCAACCATCTATATATATATATATATGTGTGTGTGTGTGTGTGTGTGTGTGTGTGTGTGTGGCTGGACGGTGCAGTAGGTACAAGAGAGTGAGTTTTCAACCAAGAGATTCCGTGCTTGAGCTTTCAACCAAGGGATTCATGAAATGAAAAAGAGTATCGGTGCATGAGTAGGTGAGAAATTGAAGATGGAAGTCAACTGGAATAACATGATTAAAGGGAAGTTGTTGGCTGAAACATGATCCCATTAAAGTGAAGAGAACCGGTGCATTTGAGCTACATAAACATATGAAAAGCTAGAAAGTGATCCGGTTATTAAATGAAGAAAAAGATGGTCTATTTGAGCTGCTGTCCACCGAATTGTCTCCACCAAATTTGACATTAAAAAAGTCATCAAAGGCTGCTGCCTTTCCACTGAATTGAACAAGAGCCGAAATGAAGAGAATAGAGAGAGGCATGTGAATGTTGTGCTGGAATTAAAATGTGTGTGGCTGGACGGCAGAAATTGAAAAGGTGTGGGAAGAAATAAGAGAAGTCGGCTGGAGTGAATTGTAGTTGGGGGAGTTTGGCACTGAATTGATATATATATATATATATATATGCATGTGTGTGTGGCTGGATGGTAGAATAAAGGTGTGAAAGAATAGATGCAGTGATTGGTGTTCGGTGCATGATTTGTTTGAGCTGAAGTGTGATGTGCTGGAATTAATTGAGAGAAGTCGGTAAGTGCTTAATGTGTTGTGCTGAAACTGAAAAATAAAAAGAAGAAGAAAGCAAAGTCGATGCATGATTAGAGGAAAGAGAGCCATGCTTGACTTGTATAAAGCAAGAGTTGGCTGGAATTATTCTAAAGGTGAAGTGTGAATGCAAGATTGAAGTGTGAATGCAAGATTGAGGTATGAATGCAAATTAGGTGTGAATGCAAATGAAATGTGAATGCAAGAGGCAACTAGCCAAGTTGTTCGGCTATAAAAGGGGTGCAGTCCAAACTTACAAGAACAACTTTGTGCTTTGTTATGTTGTTTAATTAATTGAGTCTTTCTTGTATTCGGATTTTTGTTTTTCCTTTTGGCTTCAATGCTCTGTTGTTTTAGAATTTTTATTAAGTGTATTAAGAATTGTTCTAGAATTTTATTTCATTAAGTGTAATACCTTAATTTCTATTAAGTGTGCTAGTTTGTTTCATTACTAGTTTGTTTCATGCAACAAAAGAATTATTTTAGAAGTTTTAATTAAATATGCTAGTTGGTTCCATACAACAAAAGAATTGTTCTAGGAGTTCTCATTAAGTTTGTTACCTTAATTTATTGCAAGAAAGGTTTGGTTGTAAGCTTTTGTTTTTGTTTTTGATTTTTCTGAAACATCATACGTGGGGAGTAGAGGAATTATTCTAGAGTTTTCATTAAAGGTTTGAAGATTAATTTTCAAGAGTGATACATGAGAAATTGTTTCTTTTTGCTTTAGATTTCAATTGAATGGTGAAGGGGAGTTTTCGTCTAGACTTTTCGTTCTCTATTTTATTTAACTTCAGTTTAAAGTTTATGGAATACTTTTGAGATTTTTTTTGGCTTAGAAGTTTGGGTAATTTATTTGCTGTTTACTTATTTCGTGTTATTTATTTTTCTCACTTCTTTAAGTTTTCATTTAATAGTGATTACAATTGTTATGTGTTATTTTGAGAATTTGTAATTTAATTACAAAGATGAATTCTAGAATCTTGGTTTTGGGCATTTTCAATTTTCAGTTCATGTTTTGTCAATTATTTTCTAATTTAGTTTAATTCTTAATTTAGTTTTATTAATTTCTGAGTTTAATTTATTAGTCCTTTACATTCCAATCCAACAATCAAAATCTAAAAACATGAATCTAGTCCATGACTAGTACACTTTTCCATCCATTGCACATATCATCATCTTGTTTTCTCTTTGTGAAGTTTTTTACATTTTTCAACGAGTTTAATTTTAAGCAACTTTCCCTGAGGAGACGATCTAGGAATTTATTCCTAATTATTACACTACATCCTCCTGTACTTGGGATAGCATTAGTGCTACTCATTTTTGAGTGAGTCAGCCAGCAGCAACAGTGGAGTGCATGTGCCGGAGGAAGGTCAATGTGACAGAGAAGAGCGCATACCAAGCAACCATGCTGTGAAACAGGAGGTGTCAGCGAAATTGGGGGAAACCTTTTCAGTGGGAAACTTAAAAAGGGTTTTCCAAAAAGAAAAAGGTCAAAGGGCAGATGAGGAAGTCCTAACTTCTGAAGTGATGACAGGTACACACCTAGCAACTAGTACCCATTTTCATTTAGATAGGCCATTTCCAAGTGTGCACGAGGCCCTTATACTGGACACTGACAATGAGACCCCACTGCCTCGGGCCTTGACTATAATGGAAATAGATCATGTCAAACAAAGTCTAGTTGAGGAAAGTACACACCCGAAACTAGATAAACAAGTTGGAACCAATGGGGAAAAGAACACAGGTGAAGTTTTGACTAGGAGGAAGGTTGTTAGCTCAGAGATCATGAAAATACCTGCTACACAGTTTGAGGGTCCCATTACCAGAAAATGGAAAAGGCTTGCCCGAGGAGAGGAATCTCATGGATGCTTATCAGAGGAAATTCCTTTGAAGGACATAACTAATATTTGCCAAAGGTCAGGATATAAGAGGGGTTGTAAAAGAGGAAGTGAAGAAAATAAACAAGATGCTAAGAGAATCAAGAGGCTAGGTAGGGACCATGAAAACAAGAACCAAGTGGCAAAGGCTGGGAGCCAGCCCTGCCAATATCAATGAGCATTGTGGTGTGGAACTGCCGAGGGCTAATTGGGAACCCTCGGCCAGTTAGAATCCTTAAAAAACTAGTTAAGGAGAAGTGCCCCAACCTAGTCTTTCTTGTGAAAACAAAGGCTGGGAAACAAAGACTAGAAAGTGTGAGAAGGAGCTTGAAGTTAGATGGCTGTTTTGCAGTGGATAGCGTGGGACTTAGTGGTGGGATTGCTCTACTGTGGAAAGAGGAATGGGAAGTTACAATCATTAACTACACCCGGTGGCATATCAGTGCACTAGTTAAGGAAGAAGTTAATGGACAATCATGGCAATTCACAGGATTTTATGGACATCCAGAAACAGCAAAAAGGAAAGGGAGTTGGCAATTACTTGAAATGTTAAAACCCCCCACACCTATGGCCTGGCTGTGTGCAGGAGACTTCAATGAAATCATGCACCAGAAGGAGAAACAAGGGGCTGCAAGTAGGCCTTATAAACAGATTGAGGATTTTAGGAGGGCAGTCGAGTTCTGTGGACTCCAAGACCTCTACTCACTGGGACAATGCTTTACTTGGTCCAATAACAAAAGAGGAAGGGCATTTACAAAAGAAAGAATTGATAGGGCAATGGTAAACAAGGAATGGAATGAACTGTTTAGCTCTGGCACCTATACTGTTCTAGCAGCAGTAAGGTCTGATCATTCCCCTCTATGGATCAGCAAACATAAGGAAGGCAATGCAAAAAAGAAGAGGAGAGTGTGCTTTAGATATGAGGCAGCTTGGGACCTAAAAGAGGAGTGTAAGGAGATAGTAGAAAAGGCTTGGAAGGCAGATAGAATGAGTGGAGGAGGTGGCAACTCAGTACGACTAAAACTTGAGCTATGCCAGAGGGGCTTAGTGCAGTGGAACCAGAAGGAAAAAGGGCAGACTCAAAAGGATATTAATTAGAAACTGGAAAAGATTAGTCATCTCCAGGAGACAGGCAGTGGGGAGCACATAGCAGCCATGAAACACCTTCAAAATGAGGTTGAGATCTCAATGGAAGTAAATGACACGAAATGGAGACAGAGAGCTAAGCAACACTGGATGAAAGTTGGGGACAGGAACACTACATATTTTCACCTGCAGGCCAATCAAAGAAAGAAGATAAATACCATTAGAAGTATTCAAGATTCACAAGGAAGGGTAATAACTGAGCAAGAGGGTATTGGTGAGGTCTTTACAGACTTTTTCAAATCTTTGTTTACTACTTCCTCCCCAACTAATTTTGAGGAATGTTTGGTTGCATTAAACACCACCTTAACCACTGAGATGACATAATGGCTCCTTAATCCTTTCACCCGAGAAGAAATCCACGGTGCTGTAGACCAAATGAATCCTTTAGGCTCCCCTGGGCCTGATGGATTCCCAGCATTCTTCTACCAAAAGCACTGGCAAGTAGTAGGAGAGGAGGTAAGTCAGTTTGCACTACATGTTCTAAACCAAGGAGGTTCCTTAGCTGAAGTTAATGACACACTTATATCTCTAATCCCAAAAGTTAAAAGCCCCACAAGAGTGATTGAATTTTGACCCATCAGCCTGTGCAATGTATTGTAAAAGATTGTCTCAAAAACCCTTGCCAACAGACTGAAGTCCATCCTCCCCAACCTCATATCCCCCAACCAAAGCGCCTTTGTACCTGGCAGAATCATTTCAGACAATGTATTAGTTGCTTATGAAGCTCTCCACTCCATGAGTACAAGAATGAAAGGAAAGAAAGGGAGTATGGCCCTCAAATTAGACATGAGTAAGGCTTATGATAGGGTAGAATGGGGTTTTGTGAAGAGTGTTATGTCAAAAATGGGTTTCCCTATCAAATGGATCAACCTAGTTCAAACATGCCTTAATTCTGTCACATACTCAATCCTAGTTAATGGGACACCACAGGAAAAGTTCTTTCCCTCAAGAGGCATAAGACAAGGCGACCCTATGTCCCCCTACATCTTCATTTTATGTACTGAGGCTCTCACCTCATTACTGAACCAAGCTGAAAAGCACAAAGAGATAACCCCAGTTCAGATAGGAAGAGGCCCCATCACTGTAAACCACCTCTTTTTTGCAGATGACAGCCTCCTTTTTTGCCAAGCAAACCCAAAGGAACTTATTCACTTGCTTGATACTTTAGCTGTGTATGAGCAGGCCTCGGGTCAAGTTCTTAACAAGGAAAAATCATCAGTGTTTTTCAGCAATAACACTAAGAAAGAGACCAAAGATCAAATCCTGCAGCTGGCAGGGGTTAAGACTAATGGCTCATTTGAAAAATACTTGGGGCTTCCAGCATGTGTTGGTAGGAAGAAAGTGACTGCATTCCACTCCTTAGTTGACAGAACATGGGCCAGAATTGCAAATTGGAAAACAAAGCACCTTTCAAGCGCAGGGAAATAGGTATTACTCAAGGCGGTTCTGCAGGCCATTCCCACATATACAATGGGGATTTTCCTACTTCCAGATTCGATTACAAGGAAGCTGAATCAGTTACTAAGAAAGTTCTGGTGGGGCTTCAGTGAAGACACTTCAAAAATACAGTGGGTCAGCTGGGATCAGATCAGCAAGCACAAAGAGGCTGGAGGCCTTGGCTTCAGGGACTTCAGAAGTTTTAACCTGGCACTTCTAGCCAAACAAGGCTAGAGAATGCTCAATAACCCATCCTCCCTGGTGGCCATGGTTATTAGGCAGAAATATTGTGGAAAAGGTGCTTTATTAGATGCACAGTTGGGCTCGAGACCATCTTTTGCTTGGAAGGGCATACATGCAGGCATAGAGGTCCTTAAAAGGGGAGTGGTATGGAGAATAGGAAATGGCCAAAGTGTAAACATTTGGTCGGATAACTGGATCCCATCTCTGCCATCATACAAACTTATCACCCCAAGAGAAGAAGACTGCTGGTGTGAGCAAGTAAGTGATCTTATAGATCCAATATGTAGAAGCTGGAAGGAATGTTTACTCCAGGATTTATTCTTAACACACGAGATAGAGGCAATCAAAGCAATACCAGTGTGCCTTGGGGATAGACAGGACAGGATGACTTGGCAACATACCAACAATGGTCAATTCTCAGTTAAGAGTTGCTACCATTTGCACAGGTCAATGGAAGCTAAAGTAGATGGGGAACCCTCATGTAGAAGACAAGATACACAAGTGTGGAAGACAATATGGAAGATCAAAACCACACCAGCAACCAAAATGTTTATATGGAGAGCATGCAGTGAGGCTCTCCCCACCTTGGCAAATTTGAAAAGGAGGAGGGTGGTTGAAGATAGTTCTTGTGGTATTTGCAAACAAGCCTCTGAGACGTCAGGCCATGCCCTATAGGGCTGTGTTGCTGCGCAAGATGTATGGAACCATAGCTTTAGAAAGATTCAAAAGATGACATACCATAGTGATCACTTCTTTGATGTATGGTCCAGTCTAGTGGAGGTGCTGAACACCAGTGAGCTTGGGATAGTGGCAGGCATCTCAAAAGGAATATGGAATAGGAGGAATCAGATGGTTCATGGCAAGGAACTTAGGCATCCCACCAGGGTATACAACCAGGCACTAGAAGAGTGGACTTTATACACAGACAGCTTGCAAGGCCCAGGAAAGGGAAGAGACAACCCTCGGGTAGATTCACACAAGTGGAAAAAGCCAGCTGAGAACCACTACAAGGTCAATTGGGATGCAGCAGTAAGGTCAGTTGAAGGCAGAATTGGCATAGGTGTCATGGTCAGGGATCACACAGGCCAGGTTACTGGTGCACTCCGAGCTCAAAGAACCTTCAGAGAGAGGCCTTTTGATGCAGAAGCATATGGATTACTGCTAGCAGCAGTGTTCATCAAGGAGTTGGGCATACAGCAGGCTTCATTGGAAGGAGACTCAAAACAGGTAGTTGATTTGACTAAAAGACAAGGCTTGGACTGGAGCATGGGACGATGTCTGGTGGGAAATGCAAGGAAGATACTGAACTCATGCGCAAAATGGAGCATTTCTCATGTTCCTCGTGAGGCAAACATGGCAGCTCATCTTCTGGCACAAGAAGCTCTAAGCTGTGCAGAGGATACCTATGATATTAACCTGTCCTTCATGTGTAGTTTCAGTTGTAACCAAAGAAATGGTGTAATCGTGGCACTCTGTGTATGTATGTAGCATGGAGTCATCTGTTACAAATTGTTTTCTGGTTTATTAATGAGATGAGATCTCTTCAAAAAAAAAAAAACCATGTATATTTTGAATTTCACAACAAATATTTTCTTGTGAAGGACTACTTGGGGAAGATCCATTATCAAGACCAACTCAGGAATAGACTCTATCAATTCAACTCCACTTCTCGTCACCCTCATACTCTCACCACTGTCCATGTATCCACTCACGAATGGCATCGTCGTCTTGGACATGCATCCCAACCCGTTCTCAACAAAGTCCTCATCAATAATCAACTTTCAGCTAGCACCAATAAAAGGTCATCTATTTGCTCCAAATGTCAAATGGCTAAAAGCCATAACTTACCCTTTCAGTCTTCTTCACATGTTTCTCGTCATCCATTAGATTTAATTTTTAGCGATGTATGGGGACCTGCTTCTGTGTCTTCTGCCACGGGTGCTAAATATTATGTTAGTTTCCTTGATGATTATTCAAAATTTGTATGGATGTTTCCAATCAAATTCAAATCTGATGTTGAACAATTTTTTCTTCAATTCCAAGCCGATGTTGAAAAACATTTTGAAAAAAAATTCAATTCGATTGGGGTGGTGAATACCGTCAATTAAACACCTATTTTAAACACCATGGAATCAATCATCGGGTGGCATGTCCTTACACCCACCAACAAAATGGATCAATTGAACGTAAACATCACCATATTGTCGAAGTTGGTCTAAGTTTGTTGGCTCACTCAAATCTTCCTTTCATCTATTGGGAAGATGCTTTCCGAACAACAACATACATCATAAATCGTCTTCCGACAATTGTCCTCCAACACAAATCTCCTTTCAAATTAATTTATCATCGTGTGCTCGATTACTCATTTATGCGTGTATTTGATTGTGCTTGTTGGCCAAACATGAGACCCTATAACAAAAATAAACTCAATTTTTGGTCTCAAACTTGCATCTTTCTTGGCTACAGTTTGTGTCATAATAGATATAAATGTTTTGATCCCTCTACAGGTAGAACTTACATTTCCAAACATGTCATTTTTTATGAAACTCTTTTTCCATATTTCCAGCAAGTCAAGCCTGGGACACCTCTCACTCCGTCTGTGGCTCTTCCATTCACCATTACCATCTCCTCTCCTCCAAACACCACTCCCATGCAACCTAATTCATTTCCCATGGGAACACAATCTACACATTGCTCTTCTTCTTTTGCAAGAACAGACGACGTGATCTTGCCCAACTCCCCTCCTAATAGTGATGCTCCTTTGGACCAAGCAGTAACTCAAGTTTGTTCTACATCTCAGCCTGCTGTTAATCGCCATCCTATGGTCATGAGATCCAAAAATAACATTCATTAACCACGGGAGCATGCAAATGACTACATCCGTTACCCACTTTCAAAAGCTCTAATCACAGAAACAACCACTGAAGCTCAAGAACCAACCTCATTTACGGCAACCTTCAAACATAGCCACTGGCGTGACACTATGAATAAAGAATTTGATGCACTTCTCCAAAATGGTACGTGGTCTCTTGTTACACCACAATCTCGAGCTAATATCGTTGGATGTCGTTGGGTATATCGAATCAAAAGGAAAGCCGATGGAACCATTGAGCGCTACAAAGCTCGTTTGGTTGCCAAAAGGTTTCACCAACAGAAAGGGATTGATTTCACAGAAACCTTTAGTCCAATTGTGAAGCATGCAACAATTCGACTAGTCTTATCTATTGTCGTAACTTATGGATGGCTTATTCTTCAACTTAACGTACAAAATGTATTTTTGCATGGAGATTTAAAAGATTAGGTGTTCATGACTCAACCTCAAGGTTATATTCACCCACAATATCCGCATCATGTATGCAAGCTCCATAAGTCGTTATATGGCTTGCGCCAAGCCCCAAGAGCTTGGTTTTCAAAGCTCTCTAATAAACTCAAGTCACTCAATTTATGTGAAAGCAAAGCCGATAACTCTCTTTTTGTGCTAAAGACCACCAAAGATGTACTTTACATTTTAATATATGTTGGTGACATATTAATTACAGTGTCAAGTTCTCATGCTATCAACAGAATAATTCAAAGTCTCAAAGCTTCATTTGCTGTCAATAAACTGGGCAATCTTCACTTTTTCCTTGGAGTCAAAGCGGTTCGAAGCTCCGAAGGGCTCTATCTCACTCAAAGAAAACCCGAAGGACTCTATCTCACTCAAAGAAAATATATTGTTGATTTATTAAAAAGGAGTAAAATGGACAAGGCTAAGTTGTGTACCACCCCAACGGCTTCTAATTGTCATCTGGTTGCTAACGATGGATCACCATGTACTGATGTTAGCCTCTACTGAAGTATTGTAGGTAGCATGCAATACTTGGCATTTACGTGGCCAAATTTGGCTTTTGCAGTTCACAAAGTAAGTAAGTTCACGCACAAGCCCATGGACACTCATTGGCAAGCCGTCAAGAGAATATTGAGGTGCTTAAAGCACACAGTTTCAACTGGTCTCCTCATCACCAAAGCTAATAACTTGAGAATTCAAGCATACTTCGACTCTGATTGGGCTGCAGATCGAGATGATCGAAGATCAATTGGTGCGTATTGTATTTTTCAACGACCCAATCTAATCTCGTGGAGCTGTAAACAACAACAAACCGTGGCCCGAAGTAGCACTGAGGCTAAATATAAATCACTTTCAAACACAACTGCTGAAATCATATGGATCCGCTCCATCTTATCTGAGTTACATCTCTCTATTTTTCAACCTCTTGTGCTTTGGTGTGATAATATTGTAGCAACGTATCTCTCCTCCAATCCGGTGTTTCAAGCATGAATAAAGCACATCAAAATTGATTTTCATTTTGTCAAAAATCAAGTATCTCACAAGCAGCTAGCAGTGCAATTTATTTCCAGCCGCAATCAACTAGCTGATGCCTTGACAAAACCATTACCACCTATCAAATTCAAAGATGTGCAATTCAATCTGAATGTCCGTGATCTCCTCTTCAGATTGAGGGGGCATGTAGAAGATCAAGTAGATATTGCGGCTGAAAATCATGAGGTTTTAAACCACTTACTAGCTGCCGAAATCAACGCTACAGATAAGGGATGAGGAAGTCGTGATCCTGCTGTTTGATTTTGGTTTCCGTAACTGACATTCAAATTTAAATGTATTGTTGAAAGTTAGCATTTGATTGTAAAAATGTCTTTCTATTTATACTCTCTATAATCTGCCGATATCAATCGATCAAAAATACAAGTATTCAAAAATTGTATTACTCTGTTTTCTTTTAAATTTCAGGTTATCACCACTTGAGAAACCTTCCCCAGAGTGAGCCTTTGAGCAAAGTTGAGCCAAGTTGTCATAACTAGCTGCTAGATTGTTGATCTATTGCGGAACATTCTCCATCAATGCCCATTCTCGATCGTGTACGTGTGTCCTTTAAGGAAGTTGTCTCACACAAAGTTGCCACCGCTTCCACTAGTTGAGCATTACGAGTATCATATATCGACCATGTCGTAAAAATGTGGCACTGAGACAACGTATTAAGAACACAATAATAATAAGTTGAACAAAAGAGAATTATGGCAGTTCGAGGAGCCAAGGACTTCCAGAAACACTTACACAAATAGGACTGAAAAGACAATTTTCATTGCATTACTCCGGTCCTTAAATACAAGATAAAAATAGCAAAAAGCCAAAGTAATTGCAACAACTAAAATAACTGGACGTGACCAGGCAACCACGTGCCTTAGTGGTCCAAGACCTATTCAACTCTAGTCTAAACACATAATTAAAACCAACAGGACATACTAACATAATTAATTAACACTAATAAACCTATTCAATATTTAAAGAAAATAAGACTGAAGAAGCATTAATGCACGTGGCAAGGCAATCCGAATCCTTCGGTCAGCTCTAACATGTTCATATGGGGGCAATTGAAAGTTATGTAATGGCTGAAATTGAAATCTTATTTATGGCTGAAATTGTAATGGCACACATTCTAGTTTCGGTTATCTATTTCTGATCACTACTGATGTCTTGTTGAAGAATGATGATTTTCTTTTCCTTTTTATTTTTTATTTTTTTTAAATTCCAGTTCATGTTATTGCCATGCATTTGTGTTTTGCAATTCCAAGGCATGATTGCTGCTTCGAATTGCCCCATTATTTTGTAAATTTCCTAATTTTGTTTACCATTCCTATGTTAAATCCGAATCTTATAGCGTGATCAGCCACATGACAATGGGGGAGGGTCAAATGTAACTTATAATATTAGGGTAAGGTTTCATTCTAGTGTTTGGATTATTATTCATGTTATGTGTCTTTTGGGTATGTTGGGTTCTCGAAATGAGAATTTATATTCCTAAGTCATGGGAATTATAGGTATGCTCATTCCTACTCAGCTATAAATTCTTTTGTTTGGAGACAAAATATGAGTGCCACGGCCACCCCTTCCAGAATATTGATATCATTTTTGTTTTCTTCTTCACCATATTCATTGTCGCTTTTATTATATCTGAGTGCCATGATCACTATTTTCCATAGAAAAACGAATAATGAAAAGACAATGCTAAGAACAAACAAATATATATATATATATATATATAAGAATACATAATTTGAAAAAGAATGCATTATAATGCTAGAAATCATTCATTAATAAAAGAAACATAAAGATAAATCCTTACAAGTTCGCAAATTTTTTATTACAAACTATTAGAAAAATAGAAAGCTACTAATATGATCCATAACAAAAACATCATGATAGCAGTTCAATGATTTATAATTTCTCTTTTTCTCATCTACTTAATGAACTCAATCCTTAAGGGCTAAACATTTCTTTATGTGATCTCGTAAGGAGTACTTCGCTCGCAATCATGAAAATGTCAAAGTCATTCTCTCTTTTGACAATCTCCTATTTTCCTTCGAAAAATTCTACTCATCAATATCCCTACACCATACATTATACATAATTTTTTATTTTTTTTTCTCTTAACAAATATGTTATACATGGATGATGAGTAGAGAAATTCAATTAGTTTAAGAAGAATAAAACTAAAAATAATTTTAAAAAAAATTAAAAATAAGAGTAGTGTGTGGAGATGATGCGTAGCAAAGCTTTTTTTTTCTTCTCCTATCTTAGGGCGTAGGACTAACCCGCTTCTTTTCTTTGACCCAAGTGTCTAAATCAATAAGGAATATCATCAAATACCATTATATCATGCGTTGAGATCAGGTCTGTCATGGCTATGAGTCATCTAATCACTCTAACAATTCATCATTAAATTGGTCATATCTTATTATACTTTCAAAATCCTAGAGGAAGGTGCCCAAGCTCCCTCACCAGTGACACTTATACATCTAAACAATATATGCAACCTCACAACATGAGCCTAACCCATATTTCAAACCTAGCTACGTGTGGAATTCCCTACATTCATAAGCATGAAGGTATTAATAACAAATCCTAATGTATTACATAAAAGACATATATTCTAAAAGATAAACACTTGCAACTTTTTTTCCCACCAAGTGTCAGTATCATCAATTGTCTTTTTCATCAGATCCTATCCATGGATAGTCTCCTTCCCTATCAATTTCATTCAAGTGTTCCAATTATTTTGTAACTATTCTCAAGAAATAAAATATGAGTACAAGGAAAAGAAACATGAGAACACTAAACAAACACACCATAGAATACAATGCAGCAACCAAGTTTATGAAAAGCACAATGTAGCAGATAAAAGGTGTAAAGCAGTGGCACAGAAAAGCAAGGCAATAGAAGAAAATCATGAGCTGACAGATCACTCTCAAAGGCTACACAGATTGCACACAAAAGTAGATAAAGTGATGAAAGACATGTAAGGCAATGTCTAATCCAACTAACTGCAGAAGATTACTTGTAAATCAATAGAAGATAAAAACTTTAGGACTCTTCCTTTTCTGTTTTCTGTAGTGTATATATATGTAATAGAACTTTGTATCATTCAGTCTATTGGATGAGAATCAGATTTTCTCTACATTGTGGTTTCACTTCGAGTTCTTATTTTCACTTCTAACATGGTATCAGAGCAGGCTAGTTGTCCTACTGTGTTTGCTTAAGTTTGCAAACAAACTTCATTTTCTAAGCCATCACATCCTCCTTTTCTTCTTCACCTATTTCCCTTGTTGAGGACCCAAGCAATCATTTCTTTCTATATCATAGTGACAGTGCTAACACTGTCATTATCTCACTCCATTAACTGGTTCAAATTACATATCGTGGAGCAAATCATTTCTACTTTCCATTTCAATCAAAAACAAGTTAGGCTTCCTAGATGGCACCATTTCTACTCCTGAGTTGTCAGATCCCTCATATGTGTCATGGCTAAGATGCAACAACATCCTACTTGCTTGATCCTAAACTCTATTGCAAAAGATATTGCATCTAATGTTTGTTTTTTTTTTTTTTTTTTCATGACCTAAGCTAAATAGGTTTGGGACAAACTTAAAGAAAGATTTGCTCAACCTGATGAAACTCGAATTTATCACTTCCAACACAAGCTCAGTAGCATTGTTCAAGGACATCTCTCTTTAAGTGATTACTTCACATAGCTTAATGCTATTTGGGAAGAGTTACACAGTTATAAACCCATTCCTTGTTGTTCTTGTGGAAAGTGTACCTGTGATGCTTTAAAAACTGTTGGTACAGTCCAACAAGGAGACTATGTCTTTAAATTTTTAATGGGCTTAAATGATAGCTATGATTCTGTGAAGGGACAAATCATTTTACTAAGTCCCTTGCCTTCATTTGACAAAACCTTTTCACTAATTTTACAAGAAGAAAGACAAAGGTAAGCAAGGAATACGGCATTGCCCATCTCAGAGCCTTCTGCTCTTCTTGCCTACCAAACCTTCCCAAAGAAAAAGGAAAAATCAGACTTGGTTTGTCATCATTGTGGTAAGGTTGGACATACGAAGGGTAAGTACTATAAATTAGTAGGATTCCCACCAAACTTTAAGTTTACCAAAACCAAGTTTGGAAGTAACTCTGCTGCATCATATTCTGCAAACCAACTTACTAGATAGGTTACCGCTTCACCTCAGGAAGCACCTGCTCCAAGTGCCTCTCAACTGAATCTCTCTCAAGCACAAGCACAGCACCTCATGGCTCTTGTCAATGATTAATTCCCTCAGCTGAACTTGGGACAAACAAGCCAATACTACCTACTCCTGCCAAACCAAATACTTTTGAAACCAGTTCCTCAATCACACCTTACTCGAACTTAGCAGGTAATTATCATTGCCTCTCCACTCTTTCATTACCTGCTAATCACTCCCATCTCAATACTTTGAATCATTATAAATACAGTTCATCTTCCCAACATGAGCACCCTAATGTTTATAACACACCATGGATCTTGGACACAGGAGCCACTGATCACATGGTGTGCTCCACCTCCTTTTTTGACAAACCCTCTTCTTGCATACAAGCTTTTGTGCAGCTCCCAAATGGTATAAAGGCTCAAGTCACACACATAGGCACTGTCAAATTTTCATAATCAGTATTTTTTACTGATTTCCTATGTGTTTCCTTATTTACATTCAATTTGATCTCAGTTAGTAAGCTCACTCAAAGACTAGATACATGCCTATTCTTCTTAAGGGATCTGTGCTTCATTTAAGCTCTCATTGTAAAATTTGTCATTTGGCCAACCAAAAACATCTTTCCTTTCCTTCAAGTGTGTCCACTAATTCATTTCCTTTTGACCTAATACACTGTGATATATCAGGACCATATTCTCAAGCTTCATTTCAACGTTTTCATTACTTTTTTACTATTGTAGATGACTATTCCAGAGTGACTTGGGTTTTTTTTTTTTTTTAAATGAAACTAAAATCAAATACAAGATCTTTCTTACAATCATTCTTTCAACTCATACACACTCAATTCAATAAGAAAGTGAAGAAAATCAAGACTGACAATGGCCTTGAATTTGATATGGCTAATTTCTATAAAGACCATGGCATCATTCACCAAAAATTTTGTGTGTATACCCTTCAACAAAATGGTGTTGTTGAGAGGAAACACCAACACCTCTTAAATGTGGCCCGAGCCCTTCTCTTTCAATCTGTATTGCCTACTCAATTTTGGGGAGATGCAATTTTAGCAGCTACATACATCATTAATAGGATACCTACACCTCTCCTCTCTAATAAATCTCCCTATTAAATGCTCTTTTCATCACCACCGTCTTATGCTCACCTTCGAGTTTTTGGATGCCTAAGTTATGCTAGCACCACCAAACATCAGAGAACTAAGTTTGAGCCACGAGATAGGCCCTGTATTTTTCAAGGATATCCTGTAAATGTCAAGGGTCACAAGCTTTATGACATAGAAACCCATTCCACATTCATTTCCAGGAATGTAAACTTCCATGAATCCGTCTTTCCATTCCAATCTCTCACCTCCATTCCCTCTACTCATTCCTTCTCTAAGGACATCCATTCTTCCTTTCCTCAAAATCTGGTACTCCCTCCTGTATTACCAGACGACTCATTTTCACCCACTTCCATGTCACAATTTACCCTACCAAATGACTCACAATCTGAAACACCCCATCCTGAAACATCTTTGCCTACTACCTCCCTTGATTTTCAACTCCTCTTCCACTCCATCCTCATGAGCTGCATACCACCCCCCCTCTTCGAAGGTCCACCAGAGATAGACATCAACTTGCCTATCTCCATCAATACCACTATCAGGTAGCAGCATCTCATCCCCTCATCAATAATTCATCCACACCTTCTTCAACTCTTCACCCACTCCATCAAGTGAACCTAAAAACATCTCTCCCCATCCCACCTATCTTTTTATGTTTCCCTTTCATCATTTTCTGAACCATCCTCCTATAGTGAAGTTGTTTAGTTTAAGCATTGGCAGGATGCCATGAGCACTAAACTCAATGCCTTAGAAGAGAACAACACTTGGACTGTTACTCCTCTTCCCACCAACAAAATTGCAATTGGCTATAAATATGTCTTCAAAGTCAAGCTTCAATCTGATGGTTCTCTTGAAAAAAGACACAAAGCAAGGCTTATAGTAAAAGGATACATTCAAAGAGAGGGTTTTGACTTTCAAGAGACCTTCAGTCCAATGGCTAAACTCACCACAGTTCACGTCTTCCTTGCCTTAGCATCCGTTCAAAACTAGTTTTTATCTCAAATGGATGTTCATAATGCCTTTTTACAAGGGGATCTCAATGAGGAAATTTATATGGACCTACCACCTGGTTACAACATTCACAAAGAGCAGCTTGAGGGGGAGTTCTTAGTATGCAAGCTGAATAAGTCTATCTATGGACTTAAACAACCATCAAGGCAAGTGCAAAATTCTCTAATTCACTCACTGCCATTGGCTTTTATCAATCTAGATCTGGCTATTCTTTATTCAATAAAGAGAGTCAAAAAGGAGGATTCATAGCACTCTTAGTGTATGTGGATGATCTCATAATTGGAGGCAATTCTCAAGAAGAAATTGATCTGCTCAAAGCTTACCTTCATGGAAAATTCAAAATCAAGGACCTTGGACCCCTCAAATAATTCCTAGGACTAGAGGTTACAAGGTCATCAGCTGGAATAAATATCTGTCAAATGAAGTATACCCTCGAAATCTTGAAAGACTCAAGGTTACTTGGCACCGAAGCAGCTTCCACACCCATTGAGTTAAATAAAAAATTGTTCCATACCACAAATGAAATCCTACAAGACCCTATAGCCTATAGAAGACTCATTGGAAGGCTCATCTACTTGACCATTACCAGGGCGAACATTACTTATGTTGTAAATGTTCCGATCCAGTTTATGGACAAACCCTCACAAGCTCACCTACACTTAGCTTATAGAGTTCTTAGGTATCTCAAAGGATCTATGGGCCAGGGTATCTTTCTATCATCAAAGTCATCTTTACACTTGAAGGCCTATAGTGACTTTGATTGGGCTGCTTGTCCCCAGATTAGGAGGTCTGTCACAGATTTTTGTATATTTATTGGAGACTCATTGATAAGATGGAAATCAAAGAATCAAGTGACTATTTCTAGGTCTTCAATGGAGGTAGAATAAAGAGCATTGGCCTCTACAAGCTGTGAAATTATTTGGCTCCTTGGTCTATTAAAAGAATTCAACATCAACTGTGCACAACTTGCTCTCTTGCTTTGTGATAACCAAGCAGCCATCCATATCACAAAGAACCCCATCTTCCATGAGAGAACTAAGCATATAAAACTGGACTGCCATTTTGTTAGAGAAAATGTCTTGGCTAGAATCATCACACATGTCCACATTGCCTCAAAGTTCCAACTAGCAGATATCTTCACCAAGGCCTTGACAGTTTCTGCTTTTCAGTTCTTACTATCCAAGCTGAGAATACTCAACATCTATGCCTATCTTGAAAGGGAGTCTCACGAAACAAAATATGAGTACAAGGAAAAGAAACATAAGAAAATTAACTGAACAAACACACCATAGCATACAATGCAGCAACCAAGTTGATGAAAAGCACAATGCAGCAGCTAAAAGGTGTAAAGCAGTGGCACAGAAAAGCAAGGCGGCAGAAGAAAAGTATGAGGCGATAGATCACTCTTGAAGGCTGCACAGATTGCACATAAAAGTAGATAAAGTGATGAAAGACATGTAACGCAATGCCTAATCCAACTGACTACAGAAGATTACTTGTGAATTAGTAAAAGATAAAAAGTTAACTTTAGGACTCTTCCTTTTCTGTTTTCTATAGTGTATATATATGTAACAAAACTTTGTATCATTTATTCTATTGAATGAGAATCAGATTTTCTCCACATTGTGGCTTCACTTCTAGTTCGTATTTTCACTTCTAACAACTATTACACTTGTTCTCAAGTTGTTTGAAACAAGCTACTACATTTTCCACTCTATCTAATTAAAATATGTTCTTGGAAGATTTATCAATGTACATAAATCTCACCAATGCATATATCCAGGTAATCAATCCTACAGCATGTTATCTTTATCAATTATATATCCTCGTTTTAAGTATATGTTGCATTTATCAATTATCGGCAACAACATTGTTTCGGCTTCCCTTAATCATGTTTGCAACACAATCTATAGTTGGGCTGCAAATCATATCAAACTATTAAAAGATTTCTTTATTAACGTCCTTCTCTTTCCAATAAGAACTATCGATCTATTACTTGGTTAAAGGAATCATTATTCCAATCTCTTCATTGTGACCAGCCCGAAATAAAATTTCAGAAAAATAATAGTAAAAAAAAAGATTAAATGAAACATTAATAAAAGACAAACGACGTAGCATCCATTCAAAAATACTATTGTTTTAAAATATGATTATATAAAGGCTTACGTATCTATCGTTACTCTTTACCAAAATACTCTTATTTGAACGTAATTCATCACTTTAAACATCGAAATGAAAATTAAGTCGATCGGGCTATCAAGCTTTAATGCAAAGGTAATGGCTATCTGGATCAAAAGGTTTTTCTTTTTCTCTCTCTTGTGGTCTCAAAATAAAAAATCTCTGCTCATCCGTTTGATAGTGTGTTTCCAAGCTTTCCAGTATTGGTGAATGATCTTCTTTAATCCAAGTAGTTATTCAACTCAGGGAAGGTCGACCCGACTCCCAAGTGTAAAACAAAACCATAATGGCAATTTGACTACTCGGCCTAGTTGGAACCTTTCAACAGATAAGCTTCCCTATTTTCCTTTTCACCCTTTCATTTGGAATGATGTTATCCCCACAAATATTGTTGTTTTTGTATGGAAACAAGGGCATAACGCTATTGATCTTTTGGATGACAAAATTCAGTAATGTGGTATACCGGTAGCTTCAATCGATCTATGTATGTTGTTTGGGTCATTCTGAATCGACAAATCGTGTATTCTTGGGCTGCCATGTGTCTAATAATGTTTGGCTTCATTTTTCATTACTTTTTGGCTGTTTTCACATCATGACAAACATTTGGAAGGACAAAACTACTCTATGATGGTCCCTTTTCAAAGGCTCTGACCAGTATCACTTTAGTTGCTTAACTAGTCCGAATTTTTATAATATGGAGAACGGTTGGGAAGAAAATATTTCCAAATTTGAAGGTCACCTTTCCTTCATTATTTAACCTGTTAAGAAAAAGGTTCCCACATGGCTAAAAGATATGAATACCCTTATTAGGCCAACAACTTTAACGATCAATACAAACATTTATGTTCTCAATTATCTCCACATCCCTCAAAGGCTGATTCAGTAGGCTGGTTGTACAGTGTCCTAAGGTCTTTCAACTGTTCTTTTTCTATTTGGTTTCTGTGTTTTTCTAGGAAATTGTAATATTAGTAATTGGTATGCCATTACTCATGTAGTGTCTACATGGGTGAGGAAGTTACAAGCCGTTAATTAACTCCCCATCACTAGCAGTTAATTAACTTCTAAGAAAGTTAATTAACCACCCCCATTAGGAAATTCTTTAAATGAGAGTTTTACATACATTAGTTTTATAAGTGTGGAAAAAGTGAACGTATAAAAAAAACCTCTCATCTCTCTACATTTTTCTAGAGAAACCATATTAAGATCTTGATCTTGAAATGTAGTATTACTTTTAAGAGACTCTAGTAGCCTCCTAAGTGACGTAGAGGTGAAATATAAACAATTTGATGTGGTTTGTAAGACGAGCAAAGATTCAGGTTGCGAGAATTTCGCTCCACTTGAGGTAACTCAAATTAACCTTATCTAACATTGGTATCAAAGCCTATGCTTCTTGTTTTCACCTGTATGAATATGATATATGTTGTTTGATGTTTTGAAATGAGTACAAAAGCATGTAATTTGATAATTTGCCATGATTATTTGAGTTTCGCATTTTCATTAGAGGCTATATTATGACATATTTAAGATCAAGTTCTCTATATGGAAACATTCCTTATAATGTCATAAACATGATCCTTAAATTTGGTAAAGTCTTGTTGCATGTAGAGGGTGAAATTTGAAACACAAATTTAAAGTTCATGTTTAGACCGTCACTTTGCACCTACTTTTAACTAACCAGATATTATTTTCTCAAATTAACTTTTATATGATTAACAAGCTTGGTTTATAAGGTTTAATTTGACATATCAATTATCATATGCTTGAATTATACTTAAAATGAGTAAATCATGGCCAATCGAAATCAAGTGGATATAATCGGGAAAGGAAAAAAAAAAAAAAAGGTGACGTAGACGACAATGAATAGTAATTTTTACTAGTCCCACTCTTGGTCCTAGAGAGTGCACTCCACCCTCGCACTTTCAGTCACTTTTTAACTACACTATGGCTTTAGAAAAAAATTATAAACCCAATGACACTTGTAATAGAAATCAAAATGTTTGTATAAGGTAGAGGTGTTGTGCACTCTCCACCATGGCGCGTGAAAAAGAGCAAGACAACTTCTTGAGCCAAAACAACGCTCACACATGCAGGATGTGTGTGGGAGCATGTTTGCTGGTTCCTAGTGTCCATTTTTGGTCACGTGTGGCATGTGTACTCTTGGGTTGGTCTACAAAATTTATACATACATTGTTTTGTTGAGACCAAGAATCGAGAATATTTTTTTAATCATTTTTCGTAAAATGCTTACAAAAAGATGATAATAAAAGTTATTTTTTAGACACTTGTCATACTTCCTCAAATCTAATTTTTCTATGCTACATGAACATTTATACAGATTATTGTGGACATGCATTTAATAATAATAATTCAATACATGAAACTAGGCCTGCAACCCGACCAACTCGGGATGTGTTTTGGTCCGACCCGACCCGACCCGAATCACAGAGTGCAAAAGCACGATCTGATCCGACTAGAGTCGGATCAACCCGATTTTAACACTGGAATGGGCACAGAACTCACAGACGATGGGGATCTTCACTGCAAACTTGGTGTAGCAGAAAATAGATAGCATATGGAGACGCCGGAGATGACAGGCCCGTGTTTTCCTTGGTCTCGTACCCCATAAGATTGAAGACACCGGCGCCAATGACACACCGATGCTGAATTTGTTATGATTCCATAATTTCCATCGCGAGGTGATGTTGTTGCAGAAGGATGTGTAGTTTTTTGGGGAAATTGAAGTCTGAGTTCGATAAGGGTCAACACACCCTAGCGTGACTGTCGATTTCATCTCTACCTGTTTCTATCACTTTTTATCCTTGTTTTTCACATCATCTTCCACTATTTCCATATCGATTTACCAGGTCGCTAACAGAATCGCATGAGGTTCCACCATGTGAGCGTCTTCTTCATCTCATGCTGGCTCCAAGCCTTCATCTCCACAAGCTGCGCCTGGTCCATGGATCGAGTCAAGACCCAACTCTAAAAAGATCTCTCGGGGAGAACTCGTGTGCATGAACACCTCATCTGTGCCTGCTCCATGGATCGAGTCAAGACCCAACTCTGAAAAGATCTCTCGAGGAGAACTCGTGTGCACGAACACCTCATCTGTGCCTGCTCCATGGATCGAGTCAAGACCCAACTCTAAAACGATCTCTCGAGGAGAACTCGTGTGCACGAACACCTCATCTTCCTAAGCCCTTCGTCGACCATTCTGTCTTCACCACCAACAATAGAAAGTTTGAGATCCAGAACGGAAATCAGGCCGTGAAGCAAATCGGAAATGAGTAAGTTTTAAGAGCCGGGTTGAGCGAGTTGTACGGGTCGAAACCGACCACTAGCCAAAACCGTTTTTCTCGGATTGGGTTGGGTCGGTGCTCACGGACGGACCGGGTTACTCGGTTTCCTGCACAGGCCTACATGAAACCATATTGAATATGTATTCCTAAATTTGATGGCCTATTAAACCAGTCTCATTTGTTGAGAATGTGGGTCTTCTATCCATTGAACCATCATGCATACCTTTATGATTGAATGTTTGAGTTCATTGATTTTATTTTATTTTTAAATTAAATTGGATAGAGTTGACATTAGTAAGTTATTGTGCTCAAGTCTTGTAACGCCCAGTACCCTGATGGGGTCAAAGAGTTAGTTCCTATCACTTAAAATCATCTCCTGTAACACAAATATATATACTCCAAAGGCTCCATAAAATATAAATTCATTTGTTCAAACCTAATATATATATTCCTCTAAAAGGCCAACAAAGAAAGCCCTCAATATAACAAATTAAAATTTTCATAAAGACTCAATAAAGTATCCACATCTCAAAACACCCAAATCAATAGAAAATAATAAACCTACTGAATAGGACTCTCCAATGATTACATGTACCCTTTGGCACTTATTCTCATACAATCATCTAATCTTGCTCATACTTCCTACTCTTGTTCTTTAGCTGAAATATCCAAATCATCTTAAAGTATTGTGGACAGAAGGGGCTGATGAGTTATCAATAACTTAGTAAATAAAGAACATATACTAGTGTGTAAACATAAGCCAGTAAGAAAATGCAAAACCAAAACATATTATTAAAAATATCATACTGACAATTTAGAAATATTCATATTCAAAAATCATTTGGCATAGCATAACTGAAACATCATTACATTATAACAAAATCACATATTTAAACTCTGTGATAGGGTTGTGCAAACTCCAGTAGCCAACCTAGCAAAAATAGAATGTGAAACCTTCTCCTTATTATTCTCGAAGCCCCGAATATACACACATCAAAGAGCACATAGAACCTACTTTATTTCTAAAGTGAGTGCATCAGAAACAGAAAAGTTAATACCAACCATAACTTTAAATTTCATTTCGTTCCAGTGTATTATCTAGTATACTATAACTCCTTATTGCGTTTCGCTCCAAATTTTTGCTCGTTCCAGTCCGTTTCGGCCATTTCGAGCCATATTCTATTTAGATTGTTTTTGTAATTTTCTTGTACATGGATCTCATTTTTATAAATTTTAAATCTAGATGGTATTTAACTAATTCTAGGATATAAAATGTATTTTTATAATTTTAATTTTTTCTTGTAACTTTAAATATGTCCCATCATTCTTTTTTTTTAAATATCATTATTTTGAATAATTTCTCTATTCTTTTATTTTTTTTTCCTTTTTTTCCTTTTTTCCTTTTTTTTTTTTTTTTTTTTTTTTTGTATCTCAACTCAAATTTGTGATTTTTTTTAAATGTATATTTATTTATAAATCTTCAATTCTTCCATACATATACACATATACTTGATACAAAATTACATATATATTTATTTATTCTATTAGTTGCTAGTTTATATATACATATCTATATTTATATAATATAATTTATTCCGAAACAGCATACTGGAATGCACTGGTATCGAAATATTCAATCCACTACTTAAATAGGAATGATCACCATAATAAAATTTAAAACATTGGTATCAACCCAAATAGAGACTACATTTTACATCTGTGGTAAGGTCCAAATAGAACAGAAATAGAATATCATGCCAGAGGTTTTAAGAGGTCACATTATATCATAAGAGAGTATAGAACAGATTTAGAATACAACAGATTGAGATCATCGTCATATAATCATGCATAAATTTTTATATTCGCTATTTATACACAATTCAAAAATAGAATGTCAAAAATAGCTCATGTCTACACCAGTCATGATAGAAAATATTTTTCTTTTCTTATACAGATTTCATGAGTAATACAGATAAAATGACCAAGGTTGTTTTCATGTTTTCTTTTCATAACAAAACATACATATTTTTTAGGAAATCAATATCAATCCATTCGTTTTATGTAAAGTCTAGCATAAGAACTCTCTTTACCTAGGCTTTTTTAACTTTTCTGAATTTTCTCACAACTATGCAAAATAATATTAATCTTCACCTATAAAAAAGACACATAACTTACTTAAATCTCTAATTAAACACCTGTTTTTATATTTAAGATTGAAATAATAAAATAACCTATTTTTCCTAAAAGTAAAATATTCTCCTAACACTAAAATATCATCACTTCCCAAATTAATCGATATCCACTTAATTTTTTCGACTAATAAACTAAACACTAAATTATTTCTGTTAAATAATCTTTTTGGGCTAAAATAAAGTGAGACTAAGCCTACTTAAAATAACTAATAGTTTTCTCCTATAAAACTGACGCCCATCGTAAAATCAACCCAACATAAAAAACAAGTTCAAAACACATTTGCTTTGGCTTATAACTCAAAAGGGTATAAATGTGATAATTATCTCAAAAAGGTTACTCTACTTTGCATAAGAAGCCTTAGGCTCCATTTGAAATTAACTTCAACTGAATTGAGTTCAATTTAATTTCAAACTGAGTTTAATATCCAAACACCCAACTCTCAATTTAATTTCAAGCTGAGTTTAATATCCAAACACCCAACTCTCAAATTACTAAATTCATCTCAACTCAAAACTTCTTTACACGTGAGACCCACAACCTTTTTCAACTCAATACCTTTTTAGACACAGGATCCACAACCTTTTTCAACTTCCCATAAATTTATCTGAACTCATCTTAACATCCAAATATATATAAATTCATCTTAGATAGGCCTTACAAAACTCACTTCACCATCTCAACTGTAATACCCGACTCTCACTACGTAAGTCCTTTCGTCATTTTAATTCTTTAGGTTAAATATTTTAAGATAACAATTTTTATTATCTTATTATTATATTTTAAGATGGGTGTGCTTTTATTTTTCTGTGGGTTATTAAAATAAATTAAGGACATGATTTTAAGACCTTGTAATATTTTTCTCTTAAGCCCTCTAATTTTTATTATTTAAGAAATGGCCCAATTATTCTCTACCATTGGATTGGTAGGTGAAAATTATTTTGAGGTGGATAGATCTCCACCATCCATTTGCTTACTTGTGATGGAAGAAGGGAAGAAAGACCAAAAAGCCTTTTCCCCTTCCTCCAAGCCTACGCCTAAGACAACAAAAATGGGAAAAGACAAAGTAAATCCCTATAAGTCTTCTCCCTTATCTGTTAGTCCCCTTTGAAATTCCCAACGTATCCCTGTAAACCACGAAATTGTCTACCAATTTCCTTGAACAAATATGTTAGATCTCAATTATCAAGATTATAAAACGAATAAAATACTTTAAAATAAATAATCAAATTTGTAAGACACAACGATTGGTTACGAAAGGAAACCCTTTAAAGAACTCTTTAAAGGTAAAACCCTACGGGGCAGCCAAACCCAGGAAAGTCAATCTTATTATTTGAATAACAATTACAAGCAATAATCAATTACAAAACCTTTGCAATTCGACTGTCTTACTTGCCTAGACAAATGACCCGTTTGTCTTCTACCGCAGTAGCAGCCAGAACCTCTGGCAATCTTCAAATGTTGACTTCCCTTCTGGAACTCCAGAGGCTGAAATCCAATCGATGTTCATTCACACTCAAAGCATGATCACACTCAAGAAGAGATGAAAAATTCAATGAAAATTCTCGAGTGAATTTTCTCTCATAAATGCTCAGAATATATTCTCTGAAGTTTGTGGCTCCAAGTCCCTCAAAAGATACAAAACCGAATCCCTTTAAATAGAAAGTCTGGAAAGAGTTCTAGTCACAGTAGGATTCTGCTGACGGGTAAAGATAGTCGCTAGAACGGTTTCGACTGGTTGCTGACATTTTGCGATAACTCTTCACTGTAGTTTCTTATCTGTGTTCAGTTTCAGGTCTTGATACTTCCAGACTCTTATGGATTCGAAATTCATGTAACTGACTTATCTAAACAACCTTATAAACATCTAGATAAACTCAATGTAGTTTAAAGATAAAGTCATCTCTTATTTTACATTCATCCAAATTTAATCAAATAATGATAAGATAAACCTTATCATTTAGTCATCTAATCCTAGCCAATTTTTACGTTTACAATCTCCATCTTTGGCGGATTGATGACAAAACCAACTTGATGAATGTATTGCATCTACAATCTTCCCCTTTGGCGGATTGATCATAAAACCAACTTGATGAATGTAGTGTGTACCTAAGACAAAGCAACCAGCAGACCAAGATCTCGTGAAGAAAATCTTAATACAGTAATGACAAGAAATAACATAGAACATTCCTTGAAACTAGTCTCAATAATAATCAAAGGTTAGTTCTCCCCCTCAATATTCTGCTGCTCCCCCTTTTTATTTTTAACAAATTCATTAAACTGCCCCTATATTTCACAATATCAAAATATTCTAATTTTCTCTTCCAATACTCCCCATTTTTGTCACTAATCTGACAAGACACAAAATAGAATAAATATCACTTATGTGTGCCAAGATGAAGATGCTAAAAAAGACATGATGAACAACTCCCATGTATATCAAGTTTTCATGGATTAAATGCACATGATGTATGAGTATGAATGTATGTTAAACAATGAGCAAATGATTGAGACAACTTGGTTGAGACAAAAAAACAAACACTTGGTGGGCATTCCATGAAAACCGAATGACAAAGGTTAAGGACCCACTTAAAAACCGTCCTCAATACATGCAAACAAAATGCTCAACTGAGCACCATAGTGATTTCAACGCAACCCAACCAAATAAAACACAGATAATGAATAGCCCCTCATAAATCGGCGAAATACATACCAACCCTAGAAACTTGAGAAGTCCGAAAATCACAAAAGCCTTACCTTGATTAGGACGCAGAGATGAGTAGAACTGGATGATCTTCAGAATTTCAAAAGTCTAACTAGTGATATGAGTGAATGAAGGATTCGGTTGGGTCTTAAAAGAGGAGGAAAGGTGTGAGTGAGATTAATGCCGTGCAAAATAGGAGTGAAAGGAGGTGGGGGGCTGGGCATGTATGCGACATAAGGCAAGGAAAAAAACTTAAGGCACATAAGTGTCGTGTGCCTATACACTTGCCAGAAATTAGAGAGTCCCACCGGGACTACTGCAAGAACAGCATAAGAGTCAAATACTCAGACTTAGGCACATATTTCAAACTGACCAAAAAAAAAATTTATATTTATATTTTTGTATTTATTTTATAGAAACCAAAATAAATAGAGATTAGAAAAAATAAAAATAACAAAAAAATTTGAATTTTTTTTATATATAAATATATGAATAAGCAATAGGGCAAGTAACATGCCTAAATGCATCTTAGTTCAAACATAGTGTAACTCACAAAACAAATTCAATAGAGTACACCCTCTTATTTGCAACAATCACTATGGATGTTAACTCCTCATAAGATCATCAATGTCAAAGTTCATGTGAATGTGTGAGTAAGTATACTTATACCATAGCATTTTTATTAACTCCTTTATTCAATATATTTTTTATACCTTTACTTATGAATGATTACTTCTTATAGATGCTTACAAGAGTTTGTTGCTTCATCTTAATAGTCAAACTTTATGCTAGGGCCTAGATACATGAGCATCTCCTCCAAACACTAGTTTGTACACCCCTTTTTTATGTTCATGTTTGTTGCTCATCCTTTTCCATAATGATTAGAGTAATGATTTTTTCTATAAGAACTTAAAGTGGTAGATCCGTGTAGGGTGTTTGTCTTTTTTCGCAATGAATTAACACCGACTTTTTCTATATGGATCAACTCTTTGTGTTTGGCAAGGGGAGAACTCTTTATTTATGTACTAGGTTCAACTAGTATTAGTCAATTCAAGGCATGAACTCCCTCTTTGATGAGCATCTCATTAAATAATGTGAACTTTAATAATAAAATACATACATATAAGTTCCTCACTGTGCATCGAAAATGAACTTTTTCCAAGATAATCCATAGGGTTAGTATGCACAAAGTGAATTCCACAAAGTAGAGAGATGCATAGGTTCATGAATTTACTAAGTGAGAACACAAATGTTCAAACTTTGACATATCAAGCATGCACTTTCCTTAAAGAAAAGTTTTGAACCAAACCAAAAAAAAAAAAATTTATATTATATTTTTCTTATTTAAAACTGAAAAAAAAACATAAAGGCAAAACAGAAAAATAAAATGTATGTCATAGACTGATGCAATAATATAAAGAATATAAGAACATGCAAGTATTCCTATTAAATAATGGCATCTTCTTTGACCACCCACTTTGCTTTAAATTTTGGCCTATTCTTTTTATCAACATCACTTTGTATGATTTTTTCTTTATTTTGAAAGCAAACATCTGCTAGTTCACCAAGTTTGAGACTTAAAAAATTGATTTGTTGACTCATATCACAAACTTGATTCTCTATACTCTTTCTTTTCCTCTTTAGATTTCTTTCACCTCCATTTTTCTTCACTTTATTCAAGTTAAAGCAATTTGGCCTTATATGACCAACACCACCACAATAATGACAAGTAGGAATAAACTTACCTTTGGATTTACCTTGGTTGGGCTTCTTTGTCATTGATCTATCATGTGAGGCTCTTGGAACATGAGTTTTAGACACGACCTTCTTTGGAGCTTCCTCATCTTGACTTCCTTTAATAAGAATGATATTTTTTGATGAGGTGGCAGCGGATGATGAGTCTTTAAGTTCCATACCTTGGGAAGTCATATACCCCAAACCCGTGCGATAACAACTAGATTTTTGAAAACTCAATATCTCTTCTAATTTTTGTGTTGCTGTTTTTTCTTGAACCTTTTCCAATTCTTTTTCTAGTGCAATTTTTTGATCCCTTAATCTTGCTATTTCAATATCAGAAATTTTTAATGCCTCAGACAGGTTATTTTTCTCAGTCTCCATATCAGTGAATTTCTTGTACAGCTTCTTGTTGAGTTTCTTTAATTTGATCACTTCTTCACACACATCATTGTAAGCTTCCTGTAAACTCAGTTATTGATCAATATCAACAAGTGATACATCTAAATCACTGTAATCACAACTACTTTCAGATTTTGTTAGTGATTTTGTTAGTGTAATTTCAGGAAAATCATTCACAATAGTAGAGAAAGCCATAAAAGATTTTTCACCATCAAAAGATGAGTTTGAACTTTCAGAATCTGAACTATCACTAAGTGTGACATTCAACGTTTTTCCTTTATTTTTCTTGAAATTTGGACACTCAATTCTTATATGACCATACACAGAACATTCATGACACTGTACCTTATCATTTTTCTCAGTTTTTTCTTTCTTCCAATTTTCAGATTCGTTTTTCTTAATAAAAATATTTTTTCTTCTTTTTTGTTTACCACTCTCATTTTTATTAAACATAAATTTTCTGAATTTTCTCGCAAGCAGAGTAATCTCCTCATCATTTAGACTTTCTTCATCAGAAAAATCCTCATGATTTTCTTCTATAGTTTTTAAGGCAATGAACTTACCTTTTCTTGCTTGAGGAAGCGAAGATTCATACGTTTGTAAAGAACCTACCAGTTCTTCTACCTTTATTGCATCCAGATCTTTATTTTCTTCAATAGCGGTAACTTTGGGTCGAAATCTTTCAGGTAAAGACCTTAGAATCTTCCTCACGATCCTTGAATCCTCCACCTTCTCGCCAAGATTAAACCTGAAATTCACAATATCATTTAGTTTAGCATAAAAATCATTAAAATTTTCGTCTTCCAACATTTTAATCTCTTCAAATTTTGATGTTAACATCTGCAATTTTGAATTTTTTACTATTCTTGTGCCTTTATGTATAACCTCCAAAATATCCCAAGCTTCTTTAGCAATCTCACACATGGACATTCTTTTAAATTCTTCAGGGGATACAGCTATGAAAATAGCGTTATGTCCTTTGCTATTCAAATTGCAAATGCTGATTTCATCTTTTGTCTAAGCATCTATAGATGTCCCGGGGTTTAGTCCATCCTCGTTCAACCAAATGCCATACACGTTCATCCAAAGATTTGAGAAAAGCCCTCATACGAGCTTTCCAATAAACATAGTTTTCCCCATAAAAGTATGGTGGAACGTATAATGACGTCGATATGATCTACAAGGGCACGAATCACACTCGAATGAGTGAACCACGCTCTGATGCCAATTGAAATTCCCAACGTACCCCTGTAAACCACGAAATTGTCTACCAATTTCCTTGAACTAATATGTTAGATCTCAATTATCAAGATTATAAAAGGAATAAAATACTTTAAAATAAATAATCAACTTTGTAAGATACAACGATTGGTTACAAAAGGAAACCCTTTAAAGAACTCTTTAGAGGTAAAACGCTACGGGGCAGCCAAACCCAGGAAATTCAATCTTATTATTTGAAGAATAATTACAAGCAATAATCAATTACAAAACCTTTACAATTCGACTCTCTTACTTATCTAGACAAACGACCCGTTTGTCTTCTACTGCAGTAGCAGCCAGAGCCTCTGGCGATCTTCAAATGTTGACTTTCCTTCTAGAACTCCAGAGGTTGAAATCCAATCGATGTTCCTTCACACTCAAGAAGAGATGAAAAACTCAATAAAAATTCTCAAGTAAATTTTCTCTCATAAATGCTAAAAATATATTCTTTGAAATTCGTGGCTCCAAGTCCATCAAAAGATACAAAACTGAATCCCTTTAAATAAAAATTCTGGAAAGAGTTCTAGTCACAATAGGATTCTACTAACGGGTAGAGACAGTTGCGAGAATGCTTCCTGATAGGTTGCTGACATTTCGCGATAACTCTTCACTGTAGTTTCTTATCTTTGTTCAGTTTCAGGTCTTGATAATTCCAGACTCTTATGGATTCAAAATTCATGAAACTGACTTATCTAAACAACCTTATAAACATCTAGATAAACTCAATGTTGTTTAAAGATAAAGTCATCTCTTATTTTACATTCATCCAAATTTAGTGTATGTTTGGGGTTGTGATAGAAAATATTACTTTTAACTTAAAGCTTATAGCTTAGAGCTTAACACAATAAGCTCTACTATTAAAAAACTATTTATTGTTTGGGATCCGTATGTCTATAGCACTTTTAAACATACTAATTTGTTTGGAAACAAATTTAAAAAGCACTTTTTGACATAAAAAAGACATAAAAAGGCATATACTTGATAAAAATAAAATATTATAATAAAATAATAACAAAAATAGTCTAATAGATTTTTCAATAATTATAATGAAAAAGAAAATTTCTTCAACGATGCATAAGTGATAGGAGAAGAATGAAAAATATTGATGGGCAAAGTCTTGAGTAGATTATATGGGAATAATAAAAAATATAGATTGGCAAAATTGTCATTGTGTTAAAATGATAAGGGTCATTTCGTAATGTACATAGCACGGTAAAATAAGGATTATTTTTTCTGAAGTGCTTCTGACAAAAAGCATCACTTTGGTGCTTTTGTTGAAACGTAGTTTTCTGCTTTTTCTTAGTTTAAAAGTACTTTAATGTAAAACTACCAAACGGATAAATTTTGTCATATAAGCACTTTATACCATTCTACCGCACTTTTTAGACCTCCCACCGCAATCCCAAACAGGCCTTTAATCAAATAATGATAAGATAAAACTTATCATTTAGTCATCTAATCCTAGCCAATTCTTGCTTTTACACCCTTCCTAGCTTGTGAGACAAGCTTTGAACAAAAAGTGATTTAGTTTTTATCCCTTGAACCCATCGGCTTCTAAGGCAAGAAAAGAAGAAAAATTTTCCCAAGTTCTCAAGCCCTCAACCGTGTGACACTACCTTCTTTCTCTCCTATTTCCTTTCTCCTTCAAATCTTTAGCCAAGCACCCATTATTTCTTCTTCCCAAGAGGAAAATAACAAGGTAAGATTACCCTTAACCTGTCTCCTTTGTGTTTCGAACCTAGCCTTGGTTTAATCAAGTGGGTTTTCTTTTGTTGTTGATGTTTTGGTTTTGGATTTCCAGCCAAGGGATTCGCGTGCTCTTTAGTTTTCCAAGTTGAACCCACCATTCCTCTTCTCCATTTTTGTGTTTTGGGAAGGGATTCACCAAGGTATAAATCCTAGCTTGAACTCCATTTGATTGGGATGTTGTTTTGAGGCTAACAAAATCATGTGACAAGCTTGTGTTCCAGATTTGGTTCCTTATCTCTTCATTTGTGATTTCTCATATATATGCCCTGTTTTGGCTTAGCCGTACATATATGGGAGCCGTTTTTTTGTTTTGCATTATTATATTTCGAAATGAAGGGGTGTTTTAGCAAACAAACTTGTTTCAAATCTTGGATGACTCTTGGAATGCTTTGGGTATGTTGGAAACGTTGTAGATAAAAAAAAATATTGTTCTGTTTTGGGGTCTTCCAAGTAATGATGTTTCTTCAAAAAGGAAACTTAACGTAGTATTAATTGGTTTATATCATGCTTTTAAAGGTGTTAAATGATTAAACTATAAACTTGATGTTTAAAGATTTATAAGTTTACTTAATGGGTTACTCTTGCTATTCTCTATGTTATGCTTAATTAAGTAGTTATGTTAACTAGGCTATTTATTACACATATGTCACTAGATTTATAAAATGGATTCGTAGTAAGAAGATGTGACCAAGGTGCAAAAGGTACTATAGTATGTAAAGCTGTCCAAGAACTTTTAAACCTATCCTATACCATGTCTTGTTTTGGAAATAGCCCATTTATGTTGCTCCTCTTTTTATTTAATTTTTACCTAACCCAAGAGTGAAAATGTTGAATAAATTAGCATTTTATAAAGAAGGACCACGAGTTGATTTCAAGGGGCATGTTTCCTAAGCTTGTTAGCCCACTTGAGATGCCTAAATCTATTTTAAAGCCATTGTTGAGCATTTCCAGATTTGATCTCTTAATGTCCATAGCCCAAAGTGAGCTTGAACCAAAGAGACCTTGCTTGAAGCGTATGAAATCTTAACTACTTTTCATGTACGCTATTAAATGGCCTTTCATGGACAACTAGCATGCTTTAGTATTAATTTCGTTATTCTTGTTAAGGTTATACAAGAAGATAGTTAATCAGGTTAACGCTAAGTGTAGAAAGGGGGTTAGGTTAATGTCGTGGCTTTCTCGTTTAAAAGGAGGCCTAAAGGATATTTAATAAGTATTAACATGCTTATTATTTATTGGAATATGACCTATATTGACATTGGAAGTATCGAGGAGCATAGAGGTAAGTAGCTTTGACCATGCTTCTTACACAAAGTTCTCTTATGAAAGAATGTCTCTCTCTTTTCAAAGGTTCTTCTAAAGAAGAGTAAATGTATATATTATGTACAAGCCTTTCTTGATAGCCCCTGTTAAGCACCCTATCAATTATAATTGTTTGTATATGTATAAGGTAATGCATGGACATATTCTAAGTCATGAGATTTTCATATATGCTCTCTCAAATAAGTAATGCCTTACTTATACGTAGCACGAAATGAAATGCTCTTTTTCAAAAATAAACGCATATGCACTGGACTAAGAAAAGATAATAAAAACGTTTGATTTCAAAGAAAGAAAAGAAATGAAAAGAAGGTTAGGGTATGAAAATTGATAACGGCATGAGAGATGATGTTTAAGCTCATTCTTTTAAATGATATTTTTCCATGAATAAACTAGTAAATGAAAAGGATTGAATGAAAGAAAGAAATGACTGAAAGGAAATGAATTTTTTAATGTATGAAACTACGTAATGACCATGATTGAAAAATGAATAATGGTACTAAAGGACTAGGCAGATTGCAATGTCGGGTAAGTAGTACTGGCGGTGCACCCAATGCTGCCCCCTGACAGAAGGATTCCCAACCCGTGGCCACAGGCGAAATCAAGTCCAAAAAACTGCTAACTCCAACACACGGGACGTAATAGTGTGTACCGGCCAAATGAAAATGAAACATGAAAGTAATATTATGCATGAACATATTGCTTAAATGTTATGCATGAAATTGCTTAAATGTTTATGCATGAAAGTATGATTTATTTCTTAAACTGTTTATGCATGAAAGTATTGTCAAAATTAGCAAACGTTTATGTATGCATGATTTCAAAAGAAAAAGATTAGATGATTAGTAAGTTAACAACATGGTGTACTGTTTATTGAGTATTAGACTCACTTTGTGTTTATGTTTTAAACGTCCAGGTAATGACAAAGAGGCTGGGGAGTAGAGCATTACTGTAAGAGAGAGAGAGAGAGAGGCAGACGCTTAGTGTCTTCCCTGTTGATTCGACTTTACATGGATGATGGGTTATGTTTATGGATGTTGTTTTTATGTTGGGATGGGTTCCTTGTTGGGACGTTTTGTCAGGTTTGACTTTAAACCATGTATCTTTTGGTATGGTGTAACCGTTATGGTGGGGTGATGGTAAACCCTTATACATTGACTTAATACCTTCTTGTATGTATAGTAGATATGGAGTCCCTTCCTAACTAGAATAGTTATGTTTTTATGAACGTATAATAGACTCTGAGAGTCTCTTGTAGATGAATGTTTGAATAGAATGTCTATCAAGTATTCCCTTTATTAAATTAGAAATTTAGAGTACACATGTGTCATGTTCATGCTGATCGCATATTACTAGAAAAAAGGGAGGAAAAAAAAAAGTGAAAGAGAAAGAAAGAAAAGGAAGAGGGACATGTACGACGTAGTGATTTCACCTTTCCTAGGGCAAGATTGTTACTTCAACTCACTACTATTCATAAAGAACTCAATGTATCTCAACTTAATTCAACATCCCAACAAGGCCTTATAGAAGACTCAAAGAAATCACTTTCTATTTTTGCAAAAAAAGTACATGTTCATTGTGGGTAGCAGAGGAGTTCCATGACATAGGCTTACCAAGAGAGGAGGGAGATGGGGCAATGGGTGGCTTACGGTGCTGTTGGTTGAAAATGGAGGTGGCCTAGTGAGGACTCCAAGAGGCACCTTGGGGTTTGGCAGTGCAGAAGCGATGATAGCATTGGCTAACCAGTGTCTCCACGAGCTTCCACGGTGTGACTTAGGTTGGACTTTTGATCCAGTGTTTAGGAGGCCACAAGGATGTATGGTGGGGCTACTGTTTGGCATGCTCTACTACTGTTGGCAATGGTATCTACATCAGCTTGCAGTTGGTGGTCTGAACGGTGAAATTTTTTCTCTATGTTTAGTGCTTGAAACAGAGGTTGGTTTTAGTGTGGAAGTGGGTCTGGTTTTACGACACAAGGGTTGCCATGCAGTGCAAACCTGGTGGCTGAGGCATGGAGGAGTGAGGGTGGTTTAAGGCAGTTCAGTGGTATAGCTGCTTACCGTTGATTACAGGTGACTTGTTGGCTTTCCAAGGTGGCAGCGGCATGGGATCTCTAGCTAGGCAACATGGTGGTCAGGGTTACGGTTTGGTTGCTGGAACCTATGTGCGGCAACCATAGTTTAGGGGAAAATGAACATGTAGATTTTGTGTGTATATATATTGTACACACACTGTTATCGTGAACCCTAGTGGTAGGAAGACGTGCATGGCATGGAGTTTGGACTTGGTTCTCACGGTTTGGGTTTTGGGCATACAAGATTTCAGCCTATCCATGAGTTATGGGCCTTGAGTTGGTCCTAATATAGACATATTTGGGTTTGGAGTCCATTTCGAAATATTTGGCCCTACTTCTTGGGTAGTGTATGAACGTAACAAATAGATTGGGTCAGTTAGAGTAGTCCAAATAACCTCTTTTTTTTTTGGTCTATATTTTCACTGTTTAAGTATTTAATAAATACCATTGGGGCTCGACTCAAATTCTAAAATAATATAACTCATCCCATAGATTGTTTCAGTCCAATTATCAAATAAACTTTGGGCCCGTGACTTATTAAAAATTACTCATTAAATCTCAAGTGGGCTACCTATATATATTAACCTAAAAAAATTTATAGTACGCGGGCTTGTCCTGAGTTCGATGTTGGGTCTGGGTGTTATATGTGTAATGTATAAAGAGTAGCTTATAGGTATATCAGTGACATGTCATCCCTATTTATTTATTATTATCCTAGAATATTTGTATAAGATTTTGTTTTGAATGGTTTCTTTATGTTGAATTTAGATAATTCCTCATTTTCTTTTTGACTTCAAATAATGATGATTTTGTTTCTAATACATTGAAATTGCATACTAGACTAACTAGAGAAGACCTATTGGGACCTTTTGCTACTGTAAGCCTGCCTGTATGTAAGTCTTGTTTAAAGCCTTTTGGAAATACTCTAGGGAATCTTATCCTTTAGAGCTAGTCCATTCTAATATTTGTGGACCTATGAATGTGAAGGTACACCATAATACCTCTTATTTTTCCATCTTTATAGAAGACTACTCACATTCCATTATATCTATATGATCTCCCATCGCTTTGAAACATTGGACAGCTTCAAGTACTTTGTAGCTAAGGTTGAGAACTAGAAATAAATAAATTTAAAAATTCAACGAACTGATTTGGGTTGTGAGTAGTTTTATAAAGAATTTCAGGGACTATGTGAGCAAAAATGGATACGCAGACAATTAGTGATTCCTAGCACACCACAACAAAATGGTGTTGTAGAAAAAATAAATTGTACCTTATTGAAATAGTTCAATCAATGATGGTGCAAGCTAACTTGCCAATATCATTTTGGGAGATACCCTTTTTGTTGTTGCCAACATTTTGAACTATGTACCATCTAAGTCTGTTCCTTCCACCCTATATGAACCATGAAATGACGCAAAATTTGAAATATTTACTGCCTTGGGGTTCTGCGGGTTATGTTCACACCACTTCACATAAAATAAGCGTATCTTGGCCTTAGAGAAATAAGTGTATCTTCATAAAATATATAGAAATCTCAAATGGCTATGTAATGTATGGTTAACATCTTAACGAAGGAATGACGAAGATAGAGTCACGTGATGTCAGATTTATTGATAATGATTTTCCTAATATTAGTGAAGTAAAGAAAGATCTTGCACGTTTTGAGTTGCAAGAACTCAAACTATCTTTTGATGAGGGTGGAGAATTGTCACATCCTAGAAATGTAAACGATAAAGTGGCTTACCTTTTACTGGGAGTGTACCACAAGAAAGTGACTTGTAGAAGTCTTAGTTACGTATAAGAGAACGTAGAACCATTCCTCCTCATCATTTTGAGATGGAAGAGGAATCTTTCGTATGTTCTCCATGTGATCTTAATGGGTTTGCTTCTTATAAGGAAACACTAAGTTCACCTGATTCAAATAAACGACTGGCTGCTATAAGAAATGACATGAGTTCTACAACAACAAAAAACTGTGCACAAATCTATTAAAAATAAATGGGTTTAAAAAATTAAGCACTAGACAGATTGATCAATTGACAAAGTACAAGATCATTCTTGTGGCGAACGGCTATACCTAAAGAGAGGGTATAGATTATGAATGAAAAAACATTCTCCTTTGTGGTGAGATTTGCTTCCATTCGCCTTATTCTAGCTATAGTTGCACATTTCCAATAGATGTGAAAACTACATTTTTGAATGCTAAGACAGATGAGGAGATCTATATGGATCAATCTGTTCGTTTTGAGGTTGAGGGACAAGAGCACAAAGTATGCAAGCTGAAATGTTCCATGTATGGCATTAAACAATCGTCGAGACAATAGTCCTTAAGATTTCATGAGGTCATTACTTCAATTAGCTTTGAAATGCTGGAGGAAGACCATTGACCAATGTGTGTATATCAAGTTTATAGGGAATGATATGTGGATCACATCATATTAGTTGGAAATGATATGAAGATAATTGTTGCCACAAAAGAGTAGTTATCCTCCACTTTTGAGATGTAAGAGATGGGTAAAGAAAATTATGTACTTGAAGTTAAAAGTTTAAGGGATCAGTCTAGAAAACTTCTTGTTTTATCTCAAGAGACTTACCTTAAGAAGATTTTAAAACAATTATGTATGTACAACACTAAACCAGTAGACCATCCAATTAAGAAGGGGTATACATTAAGCCTAGAACATCGCCCTAAGAATGATAAGGAAAAGAAAGAGGTGACCAAAATTTCTTATGCAAGTGCAATTGGAAGTCTAATGTATACTATGTTGTGTACACGATCTAATATTTGCTTTGCAGTTGGATTACTTAGTCATTATCAGAAAAACCCATTACCTATTTGTTGGTAAGCAGTTAAGAGGATTTTCCAAAGCCTTCATAAGATAGAAGACCTTGTTATTTGCTATCGAGGTGGAGACATGAGACTGCGATACTAATTGGTCTAGTAATAAAGATGAACATAAATCCACGATGAGTTACGCACTTATGCATAGTAGGAGAGTTGTTTCTAAGTGTAGCAAAAAACTATCATACATTATTTTGTCCTCGATAGAGTTAGAGTGCGTTTCTTGTTCAATAGTTGTACAAGTGACTATTTGGTTGAGGATATTTTTTTAGCATCTAGAGGTTACAACTCTTGCAAATGAAGCTGTTAAGAAATACAATGATAGTAAGGCAGCTTTGGCATATGCCAAGGACCTCAAATAACATAGCAGAACCAAACATAGAGATATTCGATTTTACTACATTTAATATGTTATTGCGCAAGGTGAGGTGATCCTACAACATATCTCTACTAGTAAGATGGTAGTTGATCCTCTAGTAGTAATATTTTCTAAACTCATGTTAGGAGTTCGGGACTTCATTGGATTTGATATATGTTGAATTAAGGATACCTTAAACTTTATTGTACATTTGACATTGTTAGTATCTATTAAATCAATGAGATTATTATGTTTACCTCATATTATAAGTTAATTGATACTAAGGGCTTGTTTGCAAAAAAGTTTCTATCCAAAATTCTTATCTCATCTCCTTTCCAAACATCACTAAAAAACAAATAATTTCAAACCAATCATTACAACCTTTTTTAATTAATTATTACAACTTTCCCATACTTTCAAATAAAAAAAAAAACAATCAAAATTTTCAAATCCTCAACAAAAATAATATTAAAAAATTATGTTGTAACAATATTTAAATTTTATAATATTTTTTATTCAACTTTTTCTCTCTACTTTTCCAAAACCTCATAAAACATTCATTTAAATTGTCTCACTATTATTTACAAACTATCTTACTAGTAGTCACAAAATTCTCATTTCATCTCACTCTCCAAGTTTGTCCCAAGTGAAATGTACACATTATAAAGATGTCAGCAGGCACAGATCAGTCCACTCGCATGGATGATCACATTGGCGCTTGAATAATGAGCAAGATGAGACAAATTGGTTATTTTGGCTTTTGGAAAGCAAGCCATACTTTAGAAGCATTCAAGATAAATTCAAATAATATTGCCTTAATTTGGCTAAGATGAGACTTACAAAAGTTGAAGTATTTGCACAACTTTATGAAACCTGATTAGCGGAATTTGAGATCTTAGGCAGGTGCTAAATAAGTGATTGCACTAAGAAACTCAAGTTACGGTGCTTTTATGGTGACTAGACTAAGATTTCAATGGTGTTTGAATGTGACATGCCTAGTTGAGTGGGAGTTCTGCCGTAACATACATTTCACATTGTATGTGCTACAAACGACCATAGGAAGTAATGGATGAATCCATGGTCTATCACTATGTGAGCCTTAATGAATCAATAGATAATCTATTCCTATGCCCTTGAACTTGGAACTATATCATGAGTTAAAAAGTTGGTGTCGCTACTTTCGCATGTTATCTCAGGGTCACCAATGATACAGTCTCACAGGGCATATAAAAGCAATCAAGTCTAATTGAATTGATATAAGTGTCTAGGAAAGATTATTTAGATTCTTGCTTCTTATTTTATGTCTCAAAGCCCAGACGATTATGCCGTTTGACTCAATATAATCAGTGGTGGAACTAGAAATGTTTTGTGGGGGTAGCTTTTCTAATATATCACACATTTATGTAAAACAAAAAGGGACAAATATTAATTTTAATTTCACAAAAAATCATAAAAACATAACTATATATAAAAATCAAATATCGATAATTTGCTATATACATGTAGAGATAAAATTAATAAAAATACAACTTAAAATTTGTTTTAGATTTAAATCAAACCACCATCCCTCAGCAACCCCTTTCCTTTCACCTCTTCCCTTTGAGCTGCCACTTCATCATCACTTGGCAGCTAATCCCCCACCTTCCATACCTGAAAAAGCCTTCCAAGACCGACTCATGACTTACATAAAACAGCCATGAAGAGAGGAGAGGATGGTGAGTCAAGAAAATGATCAAAGCTGTCCAAGGATGTCATGCTTGAATCCATCGGCTACCGTGCTTGTTTACATAAAACTTTCTCTTTTATTTTTCCTCCAATGATGCACCATGGCAACACCTGCACCCTCTCCTTGCTTGGAAGCACCTGAAAATGAAGGGAATCATTTGATTTGAGTCACTATTCTTCTACACAAGGTGATGCAACCAAGCTGGAAACTCCACCTCCTTAAACTACCTCGCACTTCACCCAATCACCATGAATAAGGCAAATGCCCCCTCCCCCATTACTGCCCATAAAATGCCCCTCCACTCTCTCATTTCCTCCTAAGAGTTAGAGAGAATCTGAAAGGTGTGAGTGTATGAGTGTTCTTGGAGTTCTTGTGAGCTCTTGTGTTGGAAGCTTTAGTGGGCCATGAAATTTGTAAGTTTTCTTGTCCTAGATCTTAGTTTTCATGTCATGTCTTGCTTTTAAGTGTTGAAATAAATTTTGGTTGAGTTTAGAAAAGGTTACCATGTTTGATTCAAAACCGAGTTTGTTAAGGATGGGTTAAGTGTTTAAATTGTTTTAAGTGAAAATTCAAGCTATGGAATGTCTTAGAATGATCATTAAAAGTTTGATTTTGAGATTAGAAGCATGTCATGATAGGTTTTCATTCTACCTTGTGTTGATCATCAAGCATGCATGGTTATTAATTAAGTTGTGATTAAGGCATGAGGTTTTGATTTATTTCATGTAGGCTTGATCAATGAGCATTTAGAAGACCTTGTGATTGGTATAAGAATGAAAATATCTGTTTTGGGAGAATTTTGAAAGCATGCTTTTTTTATTTAGGCTAAAAGCATCATGCTTGATTAATGGATGATTAGTGAAGATTAAGATTTTTAGCCATGATTCAAAGTTGGGATGAACTTGCTCACCCAAAAATTTGCCTTTGTCATATCATTGTGGACTATAGTGATTATTTGTGATTAAATAAAATTGCATAAACATGCATTCATAGGGATCAATAGTTCAAATCACACTTAGGCATCAACTAGAGTACATACCACGAGTTGGGTGTGTTTGAGCTAGTTCCACTTTGAATTTTACAATTCTAAGGGTATATATGATTTTAGAATATGAAAAATATGATGTCCATGAAATTTGGTTAAATTTCAGGTTTGTTTGCAAATAGTGAAAAATTAAGGCCTTAGTGGCAATTTTTAAGAGTCTAGGGGTATTTTTGTAAATATTTATATTTTTAAACCTTTTGTTTATGAACATCTTCCGTAGTGGTATGGATCCTAACCTAGTATGAATTTGATTTTAGCCGCTACGATATTTCTAAACTCAAAAAGTTTGTAAGTTGACCTCTAACTTACACATTGATAAGTTATTTATGATTTATTGATAAATGCCACATTGATATTATAATTGTCATTTTGAGCATAAAATATAATGTTATATGATACATGAGTACATACCTACATGACATGTGATATTTTCACCATTTTCAGCATATTACATATAAATGTCATTTTTACATGAAAATTTGCCACACATGCACGTCATGAACTACTTTTTTCAAATGTAGCATGAAAATAATTTTTTTCACGACCTCAAAGACGACTAGGATGGATAATTATTCTAGTGGAGCTCCTCTCTCCACTCTGGAGTGTTTAAAATTTAAGTGGCAACCCTTAGGTTGACAAAAAATAGTCAACAGGTTTCAAATGGGTTCTTTTTAAAGAACGCTAGAGTGAAATCAAAATTTATGACACCTAAAGCTGGTGGGTGTATACATTATAATGTTATGTTATGTGACTAATGCATTGAAAACGAGTCTGCAGACATCGTAGTTTTAATGTGAGTTGTATCACAGTCACTAGCAGATATTTACAATGCATATGGGAAACTGTAATGATACCACACATTATGATATTGTGATTAAGTATGAATTACTAAAAATGATGAAACATTATGATGATCTTGTCAGTTGAAATGAAAAATGTTCTGTGTAAGAGAATATGTGCCTTAGTTTTTCTAAAAATGTTGAAGAATTTGGGTGGGAGACATACACTGATTTTTTTGAACTGCATACATTTCATATTTATCATTCATCATGCATCATTTATCTTTGTGCACGTTGGTTGTCTAATTTATTGATATTTCAAGTAAATCTCACCCCTAGTAGACCTACTATCATTCCACTCGGAATGATAGAAGTTGTGTTAGGACCCAATGAGGATGGACTAGATGGATCACTGGATTCAATTGATTGAAAAGGAGCCGGACCTAGACAAAAGACTGGGTCTCATCTTGACGTTTATAACTCTAACTCTTCATGCATTAGAACGCATGAAGCAATTGATTTAACTATGGAGACTTCTTATCATAATTAACTGTACTAAGATTATGCTACAGTTTGAACTTATGATGCTTATGAATGAATTGTGATGTTTTAGTTATTCTGACATAAGTTCTATTTAGTCACCCTTAATCTGTTGTGAATATTGCATTCTACTAGTTGCACTTATAGGATGCATTGCATGTTAAGTATCATGTACGGGGGTATGTAACCTTGTGTTTCATGTCTCAACGCTCTAAGTCTCTGTTCCATCCTAAGCGGAAGTTGGAAGCATCACAAAGTATGTTAGTTAAGTGTGGAAAAAGTGATCGTACAAAAAAAAAAGCCGTCTCCTCTCTCTCTCTACAATTTTATAGAACAACCATCTTAAACTCTTAATCTTGAAATGTGAAATTATTATAGGAGATTATAGCAGCCTCCCAAGTGATGTAGAGGTACAACCACAACAATTTGACATGGACTATAAGACAAATAAATATCCGAATTTGTGAAAATTTTGGAGAGTTCGAATTAATCTTATCTAACATGTCCGAATGTCTATGTTGATCTTTCAGTTTTAAAGATTGGCTTGCTTTTATGCTATCGACTCGGTTTGCAAGAAATCATTATAGATACTGGCTTTCTGTGATCTGTTGAAGTCAAGTTCCAGACCACCATGGAAATACTATGAACTATGGGATGATATACTTCAGATTTAAATCTTGGTTCCCTTGTGTCTATGGTGAAAGAAATGCATTGGTAGATAGCTTGGAAAATCATGGGGCGCTTGGCTTTTCTTCTACCTTTCAATCTTTACCTCAGCTCCACAAGAAATCAATTGGTTTCTAAGTTAGGGACCACGCAAGTCTTCCAAATTTCAGGTGATAGATCACTGGAAGGTTTCCTTTGATACTTACTATTATGTTTTTCTCTAAATGGTTTGTTAAGAAGTAAGGCTTCTTTATATAGTATTTCCCAGGTTTATCTTGTAACTAGCATAGTTTTATTATGGTTTTGGTATTTCTGAAAACTTCATGCTCTTACTTGTAAAAAGTATTCCTTCACTGATAGAGAGGGCATTTTAATGAAACTTGGGTATTGGCTTCTTCTATTTTCTTTGAAAAACAAAATGCAAAACTTCATAGCCGTAGCGCACAGCCATCGTTTTGAAAACAAGGAAACTTGGTCAGAGTCTTGAATTAACGTTCTAGGCAACAAAGCTATCTAGTATTGCACATATTGACAACAATAGATTAAAATGGGAGTTCTCTAGATAGTGCTAATAGCTAATTCATGCGCGGAGGTTCAAATAGAAAAGTGCCGATGTTAAAGACTCAATCATTGATCCAAAAGACTTAGGACTGTTGAATATTAATTTGGTTAAACTTTTTAATTCTCAGGATCATAATATTCCACCAAGCTTTCAAATCTGACGTCTACCATGGCCCACTCTATCGACACTGACCTAGTGGTAGCCATTTCCCTTTTGACAGCTTCACTCATCTATCAGTATTCAATGACTTAACATTATATCCATACATATTAAATTGGAGCAATGCTACACAATCTCCACACACAATAATTTTTTAAATTTTTTCATTTTTTAATTTTTTTTTAATTTTAATTTTTTTTTTTTTTTTGAGTTTATTCTTCTTAAATTAATTTAATTTTTCTATTCATTATTCATATATTAAATATTTGATAAAATAAAAAAATAAAAAAAAAATTAAAACAAGTATGGTGTGTGAAGGTTGTGTAGATTTTTTCTATTAAATTACTTCAAAGATACTCTAAATTAGTTGATATTTACTAATATCTTACGAAATTACTCACAAAAAAATTGCTCTTCAATATCCGATACGTAGCATTCTTCAAATTTTGTCTCACGTATATCGTTCTTTGACTCCGGATGCTTTCATTTTTTTTCTTTTTTTTATTTGTGGTGTTCTGAGCTCTCCGATCCTATTCATTCTAAAGCATGATGCATTCACATACAGAATACAATTTATAGGTTTCCTGTATTAATCTGGAAGTTGTTCTACATCAAAGATAATGGTATTTCATTCGGTTCGAAATTTTTAAAAACTGGTTGGCACGGATAGAAGATAATGGGAGGGGACTCTTGCCGGACTCGTATTCTGTTGACAACGGAGCCAGCTTGAGGTTCAAGATGATATTGACCCATCTTTCTTATCAATACATCCAGTCCTCAAATCTATCGAATCCAATTTCCAAACCAAACTCTTACAAAAAATCACAATCTCATATATTACCAATCATTATTAGTAACAAACATAAAAAGGGAAAAAAGAGAACAGGGATTGTAATTTATTGTTCTATTGAACCTAAGTTGGATAAATGAACGATTAATCTTCTCCCCATGAGACACAAGATATGTAAAAAAAAAAAATCAGGGACAAAGGTTGCTAGGAGAGGATATGATTTATACTCTCATAACATAGACCAACAAACACATTTAAACAAAATAAAAATAAAAATAAAAAATAAAAGTTATATACTATAGCAACTAACCAAGCCAAACCGTACTTTTCTTTTCCCCTTCAATGGACCAAATATAATAGGAATGAATAAGCACTAGACCTAATCCTGGTACTTCATCTCAGACACCAGGAATCCGGGCATGTCAAAAGAGGATGAGAACTTCTCGACATCGACCTTGAGATTCTCAATGTCCTTGTTGTTCACCAGGCCCTTGTTGAAGTCCTTCAATAGCTTTCCAAACTCTTTTTGGATGTTCAAGGTGATTGTCACCGCGTGATGAAGGAACTCTCCTATCTGTTCAAAGTCCTTCTCAACCAACCCTCTTGAAGTCATGGCTGGGGTACCTGTCAGAAAACAATCACCATTAATTTCGTCATGATTGATAAAGGAGTCCCAATTATCATAATATGAGCAAGAATGGATAGGGATATTACCGTGTGAAAGGAGTAGTTCACAAAATTCAAATACGTGAAAATTATAACAAAATAAATGTGCATGAACGCTCTTGTTCATAATCCTTCTACCAGGTGAAAACTGACAGCTGATTTCAAGTGTGATTTCCTTTTAATAAAAAGGCTGAAGAATGCTTTTTCTATTTCAAGAGAATATAAGACATGGAAACGTCACATATGCATACAACCATTAAGAAAAATAAACTAACGATATCTCATCCCCAGAGAGCCAGAGAACGATAACCTAACATCACATTTTATGAAAACCTTTCACTAACATATTCATTGATAGACCTAAACATCAATTAATTTTATTTGGTAGCTCTTACCAATCCGTACTCCTCCAGGAGACAAGGCACTACTGTCACCAAAAACAGCATTCTTGTTCACAGTAATATTGCACAGGTCACAAAGCTTCTCAACCTTATTGCCTGCAAGAAGGCCATCAATAATTCATATTTGTATTAGTGGAATCAATTCCCACAACAGTTACTTTTTCTAAACTGACTAAATCACTTCTTTTACCAGTCAACCCAAGAGGCTGAAGATCCCACAGTACAAGGTGGTTCTCAGTTCCACCAGTGACAAGCTTGTATCCCTTGCTCATCAGGTAGTTTCCAAGTGCAACTGCATTGGCCTTGACTTGTTTGGCATAGGCCTTGAACCCAGGTGACATGGCCTGTTTCAGAGCAACAGCCAGGGCTCCAATCTGGTGATTGTGAGGACCACCCTGAAGGGAGGGGAAAACAGCAAAGTTGATCTTGTCTTCAAAGTCGTAAACTGCATCCTCTGGCTGGCCCTTCTTGGCTGGTTTAGGGCCCTTCCTGTAGAAGATCATACCAGCCCTAGGACCCCTCAAGCTTTTGTGAGTTGTGGTCGTGACTATGTCACAGTATTCAAAGGGATTAGCAGCTTCCTACATGCAAAAGGGAAATTAATTATATAGATACGAATCAGATCTTGAAAATTTTAAGTAGAAATCTAATATGCATAGACAATACACAAAAGAAAATGAAAATGTTAGAAGGAATCCAATAAGCAAATTACTAATTTTTGAGTAAAATTTGAAATTGAAACTTTGATCACAACATTATGCATGCTTCTCATAAAAAAAATTCTGAGACTCAATATAACTTTTAACTTTCAACTTGACTGTCTGTACACAAGACCAGTAATAATGAAGCCTTGTATATGGAAAAATTCATAATCCCTCCATCACATATCAACATATTTTGCAAGCAACTAAAATCAACCCATGCACTTAGAAACTTGAATGAAATATTTTTTGATAGGTAAAACTTGCATGATATATTACTATGGCAGATCTAAACTTTCATGTCCATTGCATGTAGCAATGTAATAGAAAGAACAAAGTTTCAATACAAAATTACAATCTCCCTTTACATTTTTATTCAAGATCAGACACTACTACACGGTGATTTTCTTTTTTTTTTTCTTTTCTTAAGTAGAACTGCAAAGGTATGATCCAGTATAATATTTTCCCGCATCACATTTTTAACATATGCTAAACTCATAATTCACTCAATCTAAAAGATGTGGAACGATTTCGCATCACATAATTGTAACTGATTGTTTGATGCCCATAAACATAATTAAGACTCAGAAGTGACAGCCTAAATGCAGATCTACACAAGCGATCACTCAAAACTCAGGTCCACCAACCTATAATTATACCTGAATCAGATAAGAACTTAGAGCCAGAATGTTAGATTTGTCCTCTCCAAAACAACCAGACCCCAAATGACATGCAGGTCTAATCCCAGAGCAGGCAACAAGACTAATCAAATTCCAATATACATCAAAAGACATCAGCAATTAAAAACCAAGACTAAGAAACGTTTAATGTACCTGAGCAGCAACAAGGCCACTAATATGAGCCATGTCACAAAGCAAGAGCGCGCCGCACTTATCGGCAACAGAGCGGAACCTGGCGTAATCCCAGTCCCTGGGATACGCACTCCCACCACAAATGATCAGCCTGGGCCTGAAATCCAAGGCCTTCTCCTCCAACTTATCGTAGTCAATATACCCAGTGGTGGAATTCACCTTATAGGGAAGACTCTCGAAGTAAATCGAGGTGGCAGAGATCTTCTTTCCTCCGGAGGTGTAGTAGCCGTGGGTGAGGTGACCGCCAGAGGGAAGATCCAAACCCATGATGCGGTCATGGGGTTGGAGAACGGCTGTGTAGGCGGCGAAGTTAGCAGGGGAACCGGAGTAGGGCTGGACATTGACGCCCCAGCCAGTGGGGTCGAGGTGGAAGGCCTGGAGGGCACGAGACCTGCAGAGATTCTCGATCTCGTCAATGAACTCGTTCCCGGGCATGCCCTCGGAGCACGTCAAGGCGCTGCCCAGGGCCTCGATGACGGCGAAGGAGGTGAAGTTCTCCGACGCAATTAGTTCAATGCCGCGGCATTGCCGGCGCTTCTCCTTCTCTATGAGGTCATGGATTTCTGGGTCCACGGTTTGGAGGGGTGTGTTTCCCCATTCGTTAACGGGATCCATCGAGAGAGAGAGAGAGAGAGAAGTGGTAAATTACAATATATTTTGAAAATGCATAACCCGGTGAGAATGCTCTAAGAGAGGAAAAGAAGCGTAGGCGACGAGCAAGTAGCTGAGCTCGGGGGTGTTTATAGGAAGGAAATGCATTCGGACATAAAAGTACATATTTACTTTTTATTTTGTTGGTGGGGAGTTGGAACTTGGGGACCTGGGGGTTGTTGCACTTGCACTTTGCAGCCGTGTGGGGTCCCTGCGGCTGGTTGCCCAGACAAGGTTTTAGGTTTGTACAGTTTTTACTCGGTGGATATTGTGTTTTTTTTTTTTTTTTTTTCAAGTACAAAACTGAGGGCTGGGCCCGTAGTCCCTCCCGCCCGCCCGCACGGGTAACGGGCAGAAAATACCCATTATATCGGGCAGGCGAGCGGTCAAATATTGAGAAAAAAAATATGTAAGCAACCCAGCGGCGAGTTGGGTTTTCTCTCACCCTTCCCGTTTCCACAAGTATAAAAGAAAAATAAAATTCATATGGATACGTTTGGAAACTGAATTATTTTTTATATTTTCAGATTATTTTATTATTATTTATAAAAAATTTATTATTATTTATAAATTATTTCATAACTATTTACAAATTATTTAATTACTATTTATATATGATTTGAAATATTCTTAACGTCAAAATGGAGCATAATATGGCACTATTTAATTTTATTTGTCTAGCCGCCTCTGACCTTGTATCTCTCACTCTTATCATTCCTCACCTCTTCTTCGCTTATTTCTTATTCTTTTTATTTTCTTCTTCACCACCTCTTATTCTCTTTTTTAATCTTTGGATTGTGACCCTCAACGATGTCTTCAATGGCGAACCTACATGTATCTAAGGTAAAATAGAAAATTCTATATACAATACTATCATTTTAATTACATCCCACTAAGTAAAATGTGACATATTTATCACCATTGAATGATTATTTATTACATGCTTCTTTATCATCAAATTGTGATAAATCCACCACATTATATATAGTAAGATGCAAGTAAGATGGTACGGTGGTATACAACATTACTCTAGAAAATGGGCCCCCAAAAAAATATTTATAATTTCCACATGCTCTACAAAATTTTATAAAATTTTAATATACTTATAAATGTCTCTCTAATTTTTTTTCCAATAATATCATAATTTTGTATAATTTCTATATATTATTTATTTTCAAGAGTGTGGTTTCCTTAAAATTAAATCAAAACTAAGTTTAGGAAAAATAATAAACTTATTAATATGGATCCCAAAATTTTTTGTTATATAATATTAAGCTTCTTAATATAAAATCCAAAGTAAAAATATAACAAAAATTATTTAAGGCTGATGATCTATATAAAAAATAGTTGAAATATTTTATCCTCTAGACTTTATTGAGCCAGAAAAAATTTAATTTAAGGCCTATATTATAGTATTATATACTTAATGTGATTTGAAAATATCTAAATTTTACATGAAACTTAATAAATTAGTTTACATATTAGAATAAAAGATGACATTTTCAAAAATTACTTGATAGGTTATATGAAACAAATAAATTTTAAATATTTTATTATAAAAATAATAATGGATGAATATTATTTCATGAAACATTATCATCAAAAATCTTATACGCTTATTAAGATGTTGTATTTTTAGAATTTTATTTCTATGTGTAAATTACAAATTATTGATATCTAATTTTATATATATGTTTTTATGAGTTTCGAATTTTAATTTGTCGCAATTTTAACCCCCTTATGAAAATTGCTACTTCCGCCACTGCCTGTGCTACCTTGTTAATGGCATGAGCATAGAGACCCATGGTGGGTCGTTAATCTCATTAGGTAGTGCAGTGCAACACTACCGTCGATTGTTGCGCAATGCAACGTGACCCATGATTTTGAAGATTTGTCAAGTTTGCTTGGTCTATCAAAAATCCCGCTTGCATGTCTAATGGCTAGCTAGGGAAGAGAGGTTGGGATGCGTCAGGGACGAGATAGCAAAGGACCACCCCCACCCAGCGCCCAAGCGAGGACGAGGGTTGGGAAGGACAGCTAGCTACCCATCATATAGGGCGAGTAGCAATCCTAACTAAAATGGTTCTTACATATAATTTTAGACTTTTCTCTTCCTATTTATTGGATTTTTGTACTTCTATAGTTGCATTGTTTCAAATTCACGTGGAAGATTATATACGATACTTTTATCTTATTTTTAGTTTACTATTACAGTTAAACTATATACTGCACTTTTATTAATTTACTTTTAACTTGTTATGTTAATGTGTTATTTTTATTTATTTTTAATTTTTTTTTATAAAATAAAATCTAATCCAAGAATAATCAACAATGTTACATTAATATAATACAATATAAATAGGAATACAATGTAATATGTAACATTTTTCTAGTTTTACATGTTCACATATTTGTAAGACTGGCAATCTTTGATATGACTCATGAATTCAATACAAACACCACATGAAATAATAAAAATAATGATCAAACTTAATTGTATTTGGATCAACTTCACACAAATCCGAATTAATTCGATTAATAATCTTGTCATATTCAAGTCATGTGGATTGGCTTGACTAACCAAGTTATTTAAAATACTTTTAAATGGTTTTAATTAATTCATGAATAAATTATTAGTGATTGTTTTACTCTTGAATATTAAACATGTAACAAAAATGCATTGCATCTATTTTCAAAACCGAATGAACTCCCAAAAGGGTGGCACTACACAAGGATTCTCCCGACAAAACAAACTGTCTTTTTTTTTTTTACATTCTTTTATATCTTTAAAAATTAAAAAAAAAAAACTCACAACATTAATAAAAAATACTTACTTAATCCCTAAGTAGAAAAAATAAAGAAATAAATAAACACTATCTGGAGAAATGCTAGGAACCCATTATTGGGATCCCAAGCATTTGTTCCCAAAAAGAAAATTTGTTATATTCTTAATCTTATCGATAATACCAATATATTAGGGTGTGCAAATGAGTGATGAAGCAAATAGGAAGATGTTTCATTAGAAAGCATTTGGTAATGATATAATTCAAGTAGATCCATTCAATAAAAGAAAAAAGAAAAATAAAATTGAGAGTGCACAAGAAAAGATAGAAGAACAAGAATTCTAGAACCAAGAAGATGGTAAAGTTCTTGCATTGTATATTATATGAAAAAGGCAAAAAGTAAAACTATTTATATACATGTGAAGTGAGAACTAATTGCCAAGTAATTTAACAAATTAGCACATGTACAAGACTGATAATACGCCCCCTCACATGGAGTGTGGATGATATATAATTACACACATCTTGTGAAGCTATATGGATAGTTGGTCAGATACAAGAGCTTTAGTAAGAATGTCAACCAGCTGGGTAGAGGAAGAAACATGTAAAGTGTTGGTACAAAGTGACCTTGAAAGTATTCAAGCTACCTTCTTTGAATTGGAAGAGAAGTATCATTAGGTGTAATACGAATAGACTAAAGATCAATGTCTTGTATAATAGCGGAATGAATGATTAGAAATGGATCTGGAATAGAATAAGATGGTAATGAGGATTGAAAGGGAAAAGAGTTCTCATGAAGATTTGGTAGAAAGACTAGTAATTTATATTCTTTTATTCCAGGCGGATAACCAATGAAAACATAAGGTTCGATTGTTGCATCAAATTTTGAACGACAAGCAGCAAGTCTAAATCTATAACAGAGACATTCAAAAACCTTAAAATAATTATAAGAAAGTGGTTCCTAGAATAACATTTCGAATGGTGATTGTGATGACCCGCTTTTACGTGTATTTTCACTGAAGGAGTGTTTTTAATTTAATTAATATATTAGTTTATTTATTTTAAATTAATGCGTTTTAATTGGTTTTTAATTTATTAGATGTTGTGTTTTATTTATTTAGTCGTTTTACGGTTTTTAATCTCATTTTCGGCGGATCTGTTTTGGTTTTCGGAATGAGGATTGGACCTCATTTCTTTTCTTCTCTTTTTCTTTTTCCCTTTTCCTTTTTCTTTTCCTTCTTTTCCTTCTTTTCTTTCTTTTTCTCCTTCTTTTTCCCCGGTTCCTCTCTCCCCGCGCGCTACTCCTTCTCTTTTCCCCTTCCCGTCGCCGCCTGTTTACTAGCACTGTGCGCCGCCGTCCGGCCACCGTGTAGTGCACCACCACCACCATTCTCTTCCCCTTCCACCAGAGATCATCCCCACCAATTTTCAGAGCCATCGGACGAGCCGTTAGCCGCCACGAGCCCCTGGAAGTCACGGCACCTGCCCTGTTTTTCTCCCCTGTCGCCGGTTGCTTTCGCAGCCCAGAACCGCCGCTCGCCGGCGGCGTGGCCTACACCACCCACCCAGTTTTCTTCCCCTCTCACCGGTGAACATCCCCACCAAGTTTCACCTCCATCCGAGCCACCGTTAGCCACCACGAGCTCCTCCAAGCCACACGGTTTTTCACCGATTCCGGCGCCATCGCACCACCTCCGACCACCATCTCTTCACAGCTTCTTCCCCTACCTCTTGCCGACCTAACCCACCTAATTTTGGCCCCGATCCGTTGCCGGAGTAGCTCCCACGAGCTCATCTCCGTTCAGCCCATTTTTGGCCTTCGACCGCCATTTCCACCGCCACCCACGGCCAAAGCCCACTTCCACTAGCTTCATAAACATCTTTAGACCCTTTCCTATCAATTTCGTGCCTTGGTTTGTTCCCATTCGAAAGTGGGTAATTTATTACCCACGGCCACAGTGTAAATTACACTGTTACGTTGCTTTTCCTCCGCCGTTTGCAACGCTGCGAGCTTTCTAAAAATACCGTATAGCGCTGTAAGTATTTTCCAAACCCTACTTTCAGATTTAAATATATTTTTCTCATTCAATAAATATTTGTTGTTGGTTGGTTGATTCCGGACTGAGTCCGAGGAGTTCGGGGGTCGGATGGATTGAGGACGGAGTTGCTTGGGTTGGTTATTTGTGATTGCTTGATTTATTTGAGCCATGAGGCGTGAGTTGCATATTATGTATACATGCATTTTATTTATTTGAGAAAATCATGTTTTTTGGCATATATGGTTTTCGGGTGTGTGTCTCATGAGTCCAAGCCGGGATAGGTTATTATCTCGGTGGAGCTCCTCTGGTCACTCGGGAGTGGATAATACTGAGTGACATCCCCTGGGTTGTCGCAGGGCGACGACCGGATCGCACGATACGGTAACGCTGTCGTGTCGACTCCGTGGTCCTTCGAGTGGCGGGGACTAGAGGATGGCCCGGCCCGGTATGCGCAGGGCACGAGTCTGGGCATCACTCGTGTAGGTGTCACATGCGTAGTCGTTACCTGCGGTGTAGCACAGAGCCAGGTGTGCGGATGATCCCTAGGGGAGATCATGGTGCATGCATAATTGGAATGTTTGGTTTGATTCAGAGGCACGTGTAGGGATGGTGGTAAGCAGGGATGGTGGTAGAGTCCCGCCTACGGTGCTCTGATGGTTTGGTTAATGGTTTGTGGTGGATATGGGCCAAATGGTTTCTTTTGGCGTGATATTTGGAAAGGTTATGTTTTTGGGCCAAATGGGTTTTGGCGTGCGTGGAAAAATTTATGGTTTTATGGGACATGTGCATTGCATTCTTTCATGCATGCTGTGTGAGTTTTATATGTTTTCATCTGGTGGTGTTTGGGTTTTACTTACCTGCGGTACCATTTTTGGTACCGTAGATTTTAGTGCAGGATTCGAGGACGAGGAGGAGGAGGCTGAGCCCGAGGATGCGGCTCCGCCGGAGTTCTGAGTTGGAGTTATGCTTTATAGTTGGCTTTGAAACTACATTTGTATCTTGTAATATTTTAATATGTATGTTTTAAAGCAGCTTGTATTACATTATGAAAAATTCTGGTACTTAGTTATATGATCTTCGTTATCCGCTGCGTTTCCCTTTGCACATTTGTTGCTCTTACACACACTTGGCACTCGTCGATAGGGTGGTGACCCGGGTTGTCATCATCCGGACGTCTCGATTTCCCCATGTCCGTGAGTGGGGATTTGGGGGCGTCACAGTGATTTGTTAGACAACAATGGTGTAGGTAATATGTTGATAATGTAAACTAAGGTAAGAAGGCAATTAAACCAAAAAAAGAGAGGAATGTTGGATTGAAATCTAAAAGCTCTAGAAATATTTAGAATGAGTTGATGCTTTATTCATTCAACAAAACCATTATGCTGAGTAGTGTATACATAAATTTTATGGTATATAACACATCTACTATTGTAGAATTCTGCCATATTGAATTCATTGTCATTATTAGGTCGTATAACTTTGATCTTGGAATTGAATTGTGTTTCTACAAACTAGAAAAAGGATTATACGTACTCTCTAGTTTCATGTTTTAGTTTCATTAGATACACCCAAGTGCAACAACTAAAATCATCTACTTTGGAAAGAAAATAACGAAAACCTTGATAAGAGGGGGTGAAAAATGGACCTCATATGTCACAATGAATTAGATCATACACAAAAGTAGATTTTATAATACTAGTTGGAAAGGATAGTCACTTTTGTTTAGCAAGCGGATAGATAGTACAATGATTATTATTTGAGAGTCTTATGGATAGAAAAACATGGTGTAAAAATTGCATCCTAGAAGGAGATAAGTGGCCAAGTCTACAATGCCAAATGTATTGAGTTTTATTGACAGAACTAAAAATACATGAAGAAATAGAAGTAGGTATTGATCTTGTAGAAGAAGTCGAGTCTTGCAATAAGTAATATAAGCCCTGAAGAAATTTAGCCGCTCCAATTGTCCTCCAGCCAGAGAGGTCCTACACAAAATAGTATTGAGAAAAAAAATAAGCAACAAAGTGAATATGAAGCTAGTTTTCTTACAGAAATGAGATCAAAATCAAAAGAGAGAACACATAAGACATTATTAAGAGTTAAAGATGCAAAAAGTTTAATTGTGTCTATAAGTCACATGGACAAAATGTCTATTTGGTAATTTGATAGAGGAATTGAGAATAAATGGAATGGAAGTGAACAAGAAATAAGAACTAATCATATGATCAATTGCACCTTAGTCAATTATCCAAGAATTGATGAAATAGTTGGTTGGCATAGATGAAGAGAATATAGAATGTTTGAAGGAATTTGATATGCTTGAAAAATGAGAAATTAAGTGATCAATAGCAGATTTGGAAAGATAACTACCAACATGATTTGCCATAAGTTGATAATCCTGACGAGGCTCAGTTGATTGATTAGCCATAGGTTGATTGGACCGAGGCTAGATAAAAGCAAGGATTTGCTAACATTGCTATTGTGTTATAGGTAACACTGGAATATTAATAAAATATGGACCACCTTGAATAGAAACATTGTTAGCAGAAGAAGATTTATTACGAGTGAATTTGAAACCTGGTGGAAATCCATGAAGCTTTTAGCACTTGTCAATGGTGTGACCTTCTTTACCATAGTGTGTACAAATAGATTTATCTTTACCACAAGAATGACCCAAGGCCCCATATCTATGAAAAGTTTTGTTAGAACTATTCTTACTAAACATCACAGTAGGTTTTGAAACATTAGTCAAGATAGTGATAGATCGTTGGCATTCTTCTTAAAGAACAAGATAGAAGACTTTGTTTCTGTTTAGTAAAGGACCCATAAGCAAGATCTAGCCACGAACACTAGCAAATGTCTCATTCAATCCCATTCGGAATTGCAAAACATACTCTCGTTGTTGATAATCAAGACCCACGCATAAGAAAGTATGCAAGAAAAGGAGATCAGTTAGTGCTGAAAAATCTGCAGCCATCGCTGAGAAGGTAGAACGCTTGCTTGCCACCGGTTTCATCAGAAAGGCCCACTACCCTGAGTGGCTGTCTAACGTAGTTCTTGTGAAGAATGCAAATGGGAAATGGAGAATGTACTTAGACTTCACTGACTTAAACAAAGTCTACCCAAAGGATAGTTTTCCCCTACCACAAATTGACGTTTTTGTGGATGCTACCGTAGGACACAAGATGTTAAGCGTCATGAACACCTACTCAGGTTATAATCAAATTCGAATGCACCCAATGGATGAGGAGAAGATGTCATTCATTATAGACAAGGGATTATATTGCTACCAAGTCATGCCATTCATTACGACACTTATACCTCTAAACAATATATGCAACCTCACAACATGAGCCTAACCCATATTTCAAACCTAGCTACGTGTGGAATTCCCTACATTCATAAGCATGAAGGTATTAATAACAACCACAAATTGACGTTTTTGTGGATGCTACCGTAGGACACAAGATGTTAAGCGTCATGAACACCTACTCAGGTTATAATCAAATTCGAATGCACCCAATGGATGAGGAGAAGATGTCATTCATTATAGACAAGGGATTATATTGCTACCAAGTCATGCCATTCATTACGACACTTATACCTCTAAACAATATATGCAACCTCACAACATGAGCCTAACCCATATTTCAAACCTAGCTACGTGTGGAATTCCCTACATTCATAAGCATGAAGGTATTAATAACAAATCCTAATGTATTACCTAAAAGACATATATTCTGAAAGATAAACACTTGCAACTTTTTTCCCCACCAAGTGTCAGTAGCATCAATTGTCTTTTTCATCAGATCCTATCCATGGATAGTCTCCTTCCCTATCAATTTCATTCAAGTGTTCCAATCATTTTGCAACTATTCTCACGAAACAAAATATGAGTACAAGGACAAGAAACATGAGAACACTGAACAAACACACCACAATGTACAATATAGCAACCAAGTTTATGAAAAGCACAATGCAGCAGATAAAAGGTGTAAAGTAGTGGCACAGAAAAGCAAGGCAATAGAAGAAAATCATGAGGCGACAGATCACTCTCAAAGGCTACACAGATTGCACATAAAAATAGATAAAGTGATGAAAGACATGTAAGGTAATGTCTAATCCAACTTACTGCAGAAGATTAATTGTAAATTAGTAGAAGACAAAAAGTTAACTTTAGGACTCTTTCTTTTCTGTTTTCTATAGTGTATATATATATATATGTAATAGAACTTTGTATCACTTATTCTATTGGATGAGAATAAGATTTTCTCTACATTGTGGTTTCACTTCGAGTTCTTATTTTCACTTCTAACATGGTATCACAACAGGCTAGTTGTCCTGCTATGTTTGCTTAAGTTTGCAAACAAACTTCATTTTCTAAGCCATGGCATCCTCCTCTTCTTCTTCTCCTATTTCCCTTGCTGAGGACCCAAGCAGTCCCTTCTTTCTACATCATAGTGATAGTACTAACACTATCATTATTTCACCCCATTAACTGGTTCGAATTACATATCTTGGAGCAAATCATTTCTATTTTCCATTTCAATAAAAAAAAAAAAAAAAAAAAAAAAAAAAAAAAAAAAAAACAAGTTAGGCTTCCTAGATGGCACCATTTCTACTCCTGAGTTGTCAGATCCCTCATATGTGTCATGGCTAAGATGCAACAACATCCTACTTGCTTGGATCCTAAACTCTATTGCTAAGGATATTGCATCTAAATTTTTTTTCCTGATCTAAGCTAAATAGGTTTGGGACAAATTTAAAGAAAGATTTGCTCAATCTGATGAAACTCAAATTTATCACCTCCAACACAAGCTCAGTAGCATTGTTCAAGGGCATCTCTCTGTAAGTGATTACTTCACATAGCTTAATGCTATTTGGGAAGAGTTACACAATTATAGACCTCTTCCTTGTTGTTCTTGTGGAAAGTGTACCTATGATGCTTTAAAAATTGTTGGTTAGGTCCAACAAGGAGACTATGTCTTTACATTTTTAATGGGCTTAAATGATAGTTATGATTCTGTGAGGGGACAGATCATTTTAAGTCCATTGCCTTCATTGGACAAAACCTTTTCACTAATTTTACAAGAAGAAAGACAAAGGTAAGCTAGGAACACGGCCCTGCCCATCTCAGAGCCTTCTGCTCTTCTTGCCTACCAAACTTTCCCAAGAAAAAGGAAAAATCAGACTTGGTTTGTCATCACTGTGGTAAGGTTGGACATACGAAGGATAAGTACTGTAAATTAGTAAGATTCCCACCAAATTTTAAGTTTACCAAAACCAAGCTTGGAAGTAACTCTGCTGCATCATATTATGCAAACCAAGTTACTGGATAAGTTACAGCTTCACCTTAGGAAGCACCTGCTCCAAGTGCCTCTCAACTGAATCTCTCTCAAGTACAAGCACAGCACCTCATGGCTCTTGTCAATGCTCAATTCCCTTAGCTGAACTTGGGACAAACCAAGCCAATATTGCCTACTCCTGCTCCTGCCAAACCAAATACTTCTGAAACCAGTTCCTCAATCACACCCTACTCGAACTTAGCAGGTAATTATAGCTGCCTCTCCACTCTTTCATTACCTGCTAATCACTCCCATCTCAGTACTCTGAATCATTATAAATACAGTTCATCTTCCCAACATGAGCACCCTGATGTTTATAACACACCATAGATCATGGAAACAAGAGCCACTGATCACATGGTGTGCTCCACCTCCTTTTTTGACAAACCCTCTTCTTACATACAAGCTTTTGTACATCTCTCAAATGGTACAAAGGCTCAAGTCACACACATAGGCACTGCCAAACTTTCATAATCACTATTTTTTACTGATGTCCTATGTGTGCCCTCATTTACATTCAATTTGATCTTAGTTAGTAAGCTCACTCAAAGACCAGATACATGCCTATTTTTCTTAAGTGATCTGTGCTTCATTTAGGCCCTCTCTTCATGGATGATGATTGGACTTGCTAAGGTTCATGCTAGCCTATATTACTTGCTGCCTTATTCCAATGGCAGCAACATCAATCCTCCTTCAACTCTCTTCAATCAAACTCGAGTCAATCAAGCAGCCACACAACAAGTTTTTGATCTATGGCACTTTAGATTTGGACATTTATCTTCACAAGGGATTAATTGAATTCGTTCTCATGTACCTAATGTCAAGTCCAAGGATCAATCTCATTGTAAAATCTGTCATTTGGCCAAGCAAAAACTTCTTTCATTTCCTTCAAGTGTGTCCACTAATTCATTCCCTTTTGACCTAATACACTGTGATATATGGGGACCATATTCTCAAGCTTCACTTCAAGATTTTCATTACTTTTTGACTATTGTGGATGATTATTCCAGAGTGACTTCGTTTTTTTTTTTTATGACACTAAAATCAGATACAAGATCTTTCTTACAATCATTCTTTCAACTCATACACACTCAATTCAATAAGAAAGTGAAGAAAATCAAGACTGACAATGGCCTTGAATTCGATATGGCTAAGTTCTATAAAGACCATGGCATCATTCACCAAAAGTTTTGTGTGTATATCCCTCAACAAAATGGTGTTGTTGAGAGGAAACACCAACACCTCTTAAATGTGGCCTGAGCCCTTCTCTTTCAAGCTGTATTGCCTACTCAATTTTGGGGAGATGCAATTTTAGCGGATGCATACATCATTAATAGGATACCTACACCTCTCATCTCTAATAAATCTCCCTATTAAATGCTCTTTTCATCACCACCTTCCTATGCTCACCTTCGAGTTTTTGGATGCCTAAGTTATGCTAGCACCACCAAACATCAGAAAACTAAGTTTGAGCCATGAGCTAGGCCCTGTATTTTTCTAGGATATCCTGTAAATGTCAAGGGTCACAAGCTTTATGACATAGAAACCCATTCCACATTCATTTCCAGGAATGTAATCTTCCATGAATCTGTCTTTCCATTCCAATCTCCCACCTCCATTCACTCTTCTCATTCCTTCTCTAAGGACATCCATTCTTCCTTTCCTCAAAATCTAGTACTCCCTCCTACACTACCAGATGACTCATTTTCACCCACTTCCATGTCACAATCTACCCTACCAAATGACTCACAATCTGAAACACCCCATCCTGAAACATCTTTCCTTACTACTGCCCTTGATTTTCAACTCTTCTTCCACCCCATCCTCATGAGCTGCATACCACCCCCTCCTCTTCGAAGGTCCATCAGAGATAGACATCAACCTGCCTATTTCCATCAATACCACTATCAGGTAGCAAAATCCCATCCCCTCATCAATAATTCATCCACACCCTCTTCAACTCTTCACCCACTCCATCAAGTGAACCTACAAACATCTCTCCCAATCCCATTAATCTTTTTATGTTTCCCTCTCATCATTTTCTGAACCATCCTCCTATAGTGAAGCTGTCCAATTTAAGCACTGGCAAGATGCCATGAGCACTAAACTCAATGCCTTAAAAGAGAACAACACTTGGACTGTTACTCCTTTTCCCACCAACAAAATTGCAATTGGCTATAAATATGTCTTCAAAGTCAAGCTTCAATCTGATGGTTCTCTTGAAAGACGCAAAGCAGGGCTTATAGGAAAGGGATACACTCAAAGAGAGGGTTTTGACATCCAAGAGACCTTCAATCTAGTGGCCAAACTCACCATAGTTCATGCCTTTCTTGCCTTAGCATCCATTCAAAACTAGTTTTTATATCAAATGTATATTCATAATGCCTTTTTACAAGAGGATCTCGATGAGAAAATTTATATGGACCTACCACCTGGTTATAACATTCACAGAGAGCAGCTTGAGGGGGAGGAATTAGTATGCAAGCTAAATAAGTCTATCTATGGACTTAAACAAGCATCAGGACAAGCGCAAAATTCTCTAATTCACTCATTGCCATTGGTTTTCATCAATCCAAATATGACTACTTTTTATTCACTAAAGAGAGTCAAAAACTAGGATTCATAGCACTCTTAGTGTATGTGGATGATCTCATAATTGGAGGCAATTCTCAAGAAGAAATTGATCTGCTCAAGCTTACCTTCATGGAAAATTCAAAATCAAGGACCTTGGTCCCCTCAAATACTTCCTAGGACTAGAGGTTGCAAGGTCATCAGCTGGAATAAATATCTGTCAAATGAAGTATACCCTCGAAATCTTGAAAGACTCAAGGTTACTTGGCACCAAAGCAACTTCCACACCCATTTAATTAAATAAAAAAATGAGCCATACCACAAATGAAATCCTACAAGACCCTATAGCCTATAAAAGACTCATTGGAAGGCTCATCTACTTGACCATTACCAAGCCAAACATTACTTGTGCTATAAATGTTCTGAGCCAGCTTATGGACAAACCCTCACAAGCTCACCTACACTTAGCTTATAGAGTTCTTAGGTATCTCAAAGGATCTATAGGCCAGGGTATCTTCCTATCATCAAATTCATCTCTACACTTGAAGGCCTATAGTGACTCTGATTGGGCTACTTGTCCCCAGACTAGGAGGTTTGTCACAGATTTTTGTATATTTATTGGAGACTCATTAATAAGATGGAAATCAAAGAATCAAGTTACTATTTCTAGGTCTTCAACAAAGGCAGAATACAGAGCATTGGCCTCTACAAGCTGTGAAATTATTTGGCTCCTTGGTCTGTTAAAAGAATTCAACATCGACCATGCACAACTTACTCTCTTGCTCTGTGATAACCAAGCAGCCATCCATATCACAAAGAACCCCATCTTCCATGAGAGAACTAAGCATATAAAACTGGACTGCCATTTTGTTAGAGAAAAGGTCTTGGCTAGAATCATCATCACACATGTCCACATTGCCTCGAAGTTCCAACTAGCAGATATATCTTCACTAAGGCCTTGACAGTTTCTGCTTTTCAGTTTTTACTATCCAAGATGAGAATACTCAACATCTATGCCTATCTTGAAAGTGAGTCTCACGAAACAAAATATGAGTGCAAGGAAAAGAAACATAAGAAAACTAAACAAACACACCGTAGCATACAATGCAACAACCAAGTTTATGAAAAGCATAATGCAGCAGCTAAAAGGTGTAAAGCAGTGGCACAGAAAAGAAAGGCAATAGAAAAAAAGTATGAGGCAATAGATCACTCTCAAAGTCTGCACAAATTGCACACAAAAGCAGATAAAGTGATAAAAGACATGTAAAGCAATGCCTAATCCAACTGACTGCAGAAGATTACTTGTGAATTAGTAAAAGATAAAAAGTTAACTTTTGGACTCTTCCTTTTCTATTTTCTGTAGTGTATATATATGTAACAAAACTTTGTATCATTTATTCTATTGAATGAGAATCAGATTTTCTCCACATTGTGGCTTCACTTCGAGTTCTTATTTTCACTTCTAACAACTATTACACTTGTTTTCAAGTTATTTGAAACAAGCTACTACATTTTCCACTCTATCTAATTAAAATATGTTCTTGGAAGATTATCAACGTACATAAATCTCACCAATGCATATATCCAGGTAATCAATCCTACAGCATGTTATCTTTATCAATTATCCTCGTTTTTAGTATATGTTGCATTTATCTATTATCGGCAACAACATTGTTTTGGCTTCCTTTAATCATGTTTGCAACACAATATATAGTTGGGCTGCAAATCATATCAGACTATTAAATGATTTCTTTATTAACGTCCTTCTCTTTCCAATAAGAACTATCGATCTATTACTTTGTTAAAGGAATCATTATTCCAATCTCTTCATTGTGGCTAGAAGCAAAATTTCAGAAACATAATAGTAAAAAAAAGATTAAATGAAACATTAATAAAAGACAAACCATCCATTCAAAAATACTCTTGTTTTAAAACATGATTATATAAAGGCTTACGTATCTATCGTTACTTTTTACCAAAATACTCTTATTTGAACGTAATTCATCACTTTAAACATTGAAATGACAATTAAGTCAATTGGGCTATCAAGCTTTAATGCAAAGGTAATGGCTATCTGGCTCAAAAGGTTTTTCTTTTTCTCTCTCTTATGGTCTCAACTTTAACATAATTTTAGATGGGCCAATAAATAATATATGAAAATTATACAAACTTTTAGTGCTATAGGAAAAAAATTTGAAGGGGAATTTATATGTATATAGAAGTTCTAATCTCACTTATGCTCATTGCTGAGCCACCACCACACGCCACCTCCATCACCATCCAATCCCCAAGAGATCCTCAAAGACAGCAATTGACCAGATTTTTCCAAACAAAAAAATATGACATCAAACCAATGGCATCAAACCACCATCACTCGGCAACCCCCTTCCTTTCACCTCTTCCCTTTGAGTTGCCACTTCATCATCACTTGGCAGCCAATCCCCCACCTTCTATACCTGAAAAATCCTTCCAAGAGTGACTCATGACTTGCATAAAACAGCCATGAAGAGAGGACAGGAGGGTGAGTCAAGAAAATGATCAAAGCTGTCCAAGGATGTCATGCTTGAACCCGTCGGCTACCGTGCTTGTTTTTATAAAAATTTCTCTTTTATTTTTCTTCCAATGATGCATCATGGCAACACCTGCACCCTCTCCTTGTTTGGAAGCACCTGAAAATGAAGGGAATCATTTGATTTGGGTCACTATTCACCTTCACAAGGTGATGCTACCAAGCTGGAAACTCCACCTCCTTACGCTACCGTGCACTTCACCCAATCACCATGGGCTAAGGCCAACGGCCCCTCCCCCATTGCTGCCTATAAAAGGCCCCTCCACTCTCTCATTTCCTCCACACCTCATCTCTAAGCTCCTCTTGAGCATTGAGAGCATTCTTCCTCCTAAAAGTTAGAGAGAATCCAATAGGTGTGAGTGTATGAGTGTTCTTGGAGTTCTTGTGAGCTCTTGTGTTGGAAGCTTTAGTGGGCCACGAAACTTGTAAGTTTTCTTGCCCTAGATCTTAGTTTTCATGTTACTTGTTTTTAAGTTTTGAAATAAATTTTGGCTGAGTTTAGAATAGGTTACCACGTTTAATTCAAAATCGGGTTTGTTAAGGATGGGTCAAGTGTTTAAATTGTTTTAAGTGAAAATTCAAGCTATGGAATGTCTTAGAATGATCATTAAAAGTTTTATTTTGAGATTAGAAGCATGTCATGATAGGTTTTAATTCTACCTTGTGTTGATCTTCAAGCATGCATGGTTATTAATTAAGTTGTGATTAAGGCATGAAGTTTTGATTTATTTCATGTAGGCTTGATCAATGAGCATTTAGAAGACCTTGTGATTGGTATAAGAATGAAAATACATGTTTTGGGTGGATTTTGAAAGCATGCTTTTTTTCTTTAAGCTAAGAGCATCATGCTTGATTAATGAAGATTAAAATTTTTAGCCATGATTCAAAGTTGGGATGAGCTTGCTCACCCAAAAATTTTCCTTTTTCATGTCATTGAGAACTATAGTGATTATTTGTGATTAAATAAAATTGCATAAGCATGCATTCATAGGGATCAATTGTTCAAATCACACTTAGGCATCAACTAGAGTGCAGTGCATACCACGAGTTGGGTGTGTTTGAGCTAGTTCCACTTTGAATTTTACAATTCTAAGGGTATAAATGGTTTTAGAATATGAAAAATATGAGGTCCATGAAATTTGGTTAAATTTGATATTTGTTTGCAAATAGTGAAAAATTAAGGCCTTAGTGGCAATTTTTAAGAGTCTAGGGTTATTTGTGTAAATACCCATGTTTATAAACCTTTTGTTTATGAACATCTTCCATAGTGGTATGGATTCTAACTTAGTACAAATTTGATTTCAGCCGCTACGATATTTCTAAACTCGGAAACTTTGTAAGTTGGCATCTAACTTACACCTTGATAAGTTATTTATGATTTATTGATAAATGTCATATTCATGTTATGATTGTCATTTTGAGCATAAAATATCATGTTATATGATACATTGAATACATACCTACATGACATGTGATATTTTTACCATTTTCAACATATTACATATAAATATCATTTTTACACGAAAATTTGCCACACACGCACGTCATGAACTACTTTTTTCAAATGTGGCATGAAAATAATTTTTGTCACAACCTCAAAGATTAAGATGGAAATTATTCTAGGGGAACTCCTCTCTCCACTCTGGAATGTTTTAAAATGGAGTGGTAACCCCTGGGTTGATGAAGAATAGTCAATGAGTTTTGAATGGGTTCTTTTTAAAGAATGCTAGAGTGAAGTCAAATGTTATGACACCTAAGGCTGGTAGGTATATATATTATAATGTTATAATGTTATGTTATACATCCAATGCATTGAAAACGAGTCTGCAAACAACATAGTTTCAACATGAGTTATACTACAGTCACTAGCAAATATTTACAATACATATGGGAAACTGTAACGATACCACACGTTATGATATTATGATTAAGTATGAATTACTAAAAATGATGAAACATTATGATGATCTTGTTAGTTGAAATGAAAAAAAGTTCTCTTTAAGAGAATATGTCTTAGTTTTTCTAAAAATGTTGAAGAATCTCCGTGGGAGACAAACACTGATTTTTCTAAACTGCATGCATTTTATATTTATCATTCATCATGCATAATTTATCTTTGTGCACGTTGGTTGTCTAATTTACTGAGATTTCAAGTAAATCTCATCCCTTGTAAACCCACTATCATTTCACTCGAAATGATAGAAGTTGTGTTAGGACCCAATGAGGATGGACTAGATGGACCACTAGATCCAATTGATTGAAAAGGAGCCAAACCTAGACAAAAGACTGGATCTCATATTGATGTTTATAACTTTAACTCTTCGTGCATTAGAACACATGAAGCAGTTGATTTAGCTATGGAGACTTCTTATCAAAATTAACTGTACTAAGATTATGCTACTATTTGGTTTGAACTAATGATGCTTATGAATGAATTTGGATGTTTTAGTTATTTTGGCATAAGTTTTATTTAGTCACCCTTAATACGCTGCAAATATTGCATTCTGCTAGTTGCACTTATAAGATGCATTGCATGTTAACTATCATGTACGGGGGTATATAACCTTGTGTTACATGTCTCGACGCTCTAAGTCTCTGTTCCATCCTAAGCGGAGCTTGGGATGGAACAACCATCTTAAACTCTTAATCTTGAAGTGTGAAATTATTGTAAGAAACTCTAGTAGCCTCTCAAGTGATGTAGAAGTACAACTGCAGCAATTTGACGTGGACCGTTAGACAAACAAAGTTCCGAATTTGTGAAAATTTTGGGTAGTTCGAATTAATCTTATCTAACATGTCCAAATGTCTATGGTGAACTTTCAGCTTTAAGGATTGGCTTGCTTTTATGCTATCGACCCAGTTTGCAAGAAATCATTATAGATACTGGCTTTTTGTGATCTGTTGAAGTCAAATTCCAGCCCACCATGGAAATACTATGAACTGTGGGAGGATATACTTCAGATTTAAATCTTGGTTCCCTTATGTCTATGGTGAAAGAAATGCATTGGTAGATAGCTTGGAAAATCATGGAGCGCTTGGCTTTTCTTCTACCTTTCAATCTTTACCTCAGCTCCCCAAGAAATCAATTGGTTTCTAAGTTAGGGACAACGCCAGTCTTCCAAATTTCAGGTAATAGATCACTGGAAGGTTTCCTTTGATACTTACTATTATGTTTTTCTCTAAATGGTTTGTTAAGAAGTAAGGCTTCTTTATATGGTATTTCCCAGGTTTATCTTGTAACTAGCATAGTTTTGTTATGGTTTTGGTATTTCTGATAACTTCATGCTCTTACTTGTAAAAAGTATTCCTCCACTAATAGAGAGGGGCATATTAATGAAATTTGGGTATTGGCTTCTTCTATTTTCTTTGAAAAACAAAATGCAAAACTTCATAGCCGTAGCGCACAGCCAACGTTTTGCAAAAACAAGTAAACATGGTCACTTTTTAGTCTTGAATTAACGTTCTAGGCAACAAAGCTATCTAGTATTGCACATATTGACAACAATAGATTAAAATGGGAGTTCTCCAGATAGTGTTAATAGCAAATTCATGCGTGGAGGTTCAAATAGAAAACTGTTAAAAGTATATAAGATTTGAGAAAAAAAAAAAAAAACTAATTAATATTTATAACAATGTTTTTTTTTTTTTTTTGAGAATATATTTATAACAATGTTGTCAAGGTTTTTTTGTCACTTGAAAGAATTGCTCTTCAATATCCGATACGTAGTATTCTTCAAATTTTGTCTCACGTATGTCGTTCTTTGACTCCTGATGCTTTCCTTTTTTTTTCTGAGCTCTCATGATCCTCTTCATTCTAAAGCGTAATGCATTTGCATATATAATACAATTTATAAGTTTCCTTTATTAATGTGGAAGTAGTTCTACATTAAAGATAATGGTATTTCATTCGGTTCGAAATTTTTAAAAACTGGTTGGCACGGATACAAGATAATGCGAGGGGACTCTTGCCGGACTTGTATTCTGTTGACAACGGAACTAGCTTGAGGTTGAAGATGATATTGACCCATCTTTCTTATCAATTCATCCAGTTCTCAAATCTATCGAATCCAATTTCCAAACCAAACTCTTGCACAAAATCACAATCTCATAATTACCAATCATTATTAGTAACAAACATAAAAGGTACAAAACAAGGAACAGGGATTGTAATTTATTGTTCTATTGAAACTAAGTAGGATAAATGAACGATTAATCGTCTCCCCATGAGACAGAAGATAATGTAAAAAAAATCAGGGACAACGGTTGCTAGGAGAGGATATGATTTATACTCCCATAACATAGACCAACAAACATATTTAAAAAAATTAATAAAAAAAAATATAAAAAAAAAAAATGGTGGGATAATACAGCAACTAACCTAGCCAAACCGAACTTTTCTTTTCCCCTTCAATGGACCAAATATAATAGGAATGAATAAGCACTAGACCTAATCCCTGTACTTCATCTCAGACACCAGGAATCCAGGCATGTCAAAAGAGGATGAGAACTTCTCGACATCGACCTTGAGATTCTCAATGTCCTTGTTGTTCACCAGGCCCTTGTTGAAGTCCTTCAATAGCTTTCCAAACTCTTTTTGGATGTTCAAGGTGATTGTCACGGAGCGATGAAGGAACTCTCCTATCTGTTCAAAGTCCTTCTCAACCAACCCTCTTGAAGTCATGGCTGGGGTGCCTGTCAGAAAACAATCACCATTAATGTCATCATGATTGATAAAGGAGTCCCAATTATAATAATACGAGAAAGAATGGGTAGGGATATTACCGTGTGAGATAAAGGAGTAGTTCACAAAATTCAAATACGTGAAAATTATAACAAAAGAAATGTGCATGAACGCTCTGTTCATAATCCTTCTACCAGGTGAAAACTGACCCCTGATTTCAAGTGTGATGTCCTTTTGATAAAAAGGCTGAAGAATGCCTTTTCTATTTCAAGAGAATATAAGACATGGAACCGTTACATATGCATACAACCATTAAGAAAAATAAATTGACGATATCTCATCCCTGGAGAACCAGAGAACGAGAACCTAACATCACATTTTATGAAAGCCTTTCACTCTAACATATTCATTGATAGACCATAAACATCAATTAATTTTATTTGGTAGCTCTTACCAATCCGTACTCCTCCAGGAGACAAGGCACTACTGTCACCAAACACAGCATTCTTGTTCACAGTAATATTGCACAGGTCACAAAGCTTCTCAACCTTATTGCCTGCAAGAAGGCCATCAATAATTCATATTCATATTAGTGAACTCAATTCCCACAACAGTTGCTTTTTCTAAACTGACTAAATCATTTCTTTTACCAGTCAACCCAAGAGGCCGAAGATCCCACAGGACAAGGTGGTTCTCAGTTCCACTAGTGACAAGCTTGTATCCCTTGCTCATCAGGTAGTTTCCAAGGGCAACTGCATTGGCCTTGACTTGTCTGGCATAGGCCTTGAACGCAGGCGACATGGCCTGTTTCAGAGCAACAGCCAGGGCACCAATCTGGTGATTGTGAGGACCACCCTGAAGGGAGGGGAAAACAGCAAAGTTGATCTTGTCTTCAAAGTCGTAAACTGCACCCTCTGGCTGGCCCTTCTTGGCTGCTTTAGGGCCCTTCCTGTAGAAGATCATGCCAGCCCTAGGACCCCTCAAGCTCTTGTGAGTTGTGGTCGTGACTATGTCACAGTATTCAAAGGGATTTGCAGCTTCCTACACCCAAAAGGAAAATTAATTATATAGACAAGAATCAGATCTTGAAAATTTTAAGTAGAAATCTAATATGCATAGACAATACACAAAAGAAAATGCAAATGTTAGAGGGAATACAATAAGCAAATTACCAATGTTTGAGTAAAATTTGAAATTGAAACTTTAAGCACAACATTAATCATGCTTCCCAGAGAGAGAGAGAGAGAGAAAAGGTCTTAAGACTCAATTTAACTTTTAACTTTCAACTTGACTGTCTGTACACAAGATCAATAATAATGAAGCCTTGTATACAGAAAAATTCATAATCCCTCCACCACAGATCAACATATTTTGCAAGCAACCAAAATCAACCCATGCACTTAGAAACTTGAATGAAATATTTTTTGATAGGTAAAACTTGCATGAAATATTACTATGGCAGATCTAAACTTTCATGTCCACTGCATGTCTACTGCATGTAGCAATGTAATAGAAAGAACAAAGTTTCAATACAATCTCCCTTTACATTTATTCAAGATCAGACACTACTACACGGTGTGATTTTTTTTTTTTTTCTTAAGTAGAACTACAATGCAATTATCCAGTATAATTTATTCCCGCATCACATTTTCAACATATGCTAAACTCATAATTCACTCAATCTAAAAGATGTGGAACGATTTCGCATCACATAATTGTAACTGATTGTTTGATGCCTATAGACATAATTAAGACCTCAAAGTGACAGCCCAAATGCAGATCTACACAAGCGATCACTCAAAACTAAGGTCCACCAACCTATAATTATATCTGAATCAGATAAAAACTCAGAGCCAGAATGTTAGATTTGTCCTCTCCAAAACAACCAGACACCAAATGACATGCAGATCTAATCCCAGAGCAGCCAACAAGACTAATCAAATTCCAATATACATCAAAAGACATCAGCAATTTAAAACCAAGACTAAGAAACGTTTAATGTACCTGAGCAGCAACAAGGCCACTAATGTGAGCCATGTCACAAAGCAAGAGCGCGCCGCACTTATCGGCAACAGAGCGGAACCTGGCGTAATCCCAGTCCCTGGGATACGCACTCCCACCGCAAATGATCAGCCTGGGCCTGAAATCCAAGGCTTTCTCCTCCAACTTATCGTAGTCAATATACCCAGTGGTGGAATTCACCTTATAGGGAAGACTCTCGAAGTAAATCGAGGTGGCAGAGATCTTCTTTCCTCCGGAGGTGTAGTAGCCGTGGGTGAGGTGACCGCCAGAGGGAAGATCCAAACCCATGATGCGGTCATGGGGTTGGAGAACGGCTGTGTAGGCAGCGAAGTTAGCAGGGGAGCCGGAGTAGGGCTGGACATTGACGCCCCAGCCGGTGGGGTCGAGGTGGAAGGCCTGGAGGGCACGAGACCTGCAGAGATTCTCGATCTCGTCAATGAACTCGTTCCCACCGTAGTACCTGTTCCCGGGCATGCCCTCGGAGTACTTATTGGTCAAGGCGCTGCCCAGGGCCTCGATGACAGCAAAGGAGGTGAAGTTCTCCGAGGCAATTAGTTCAATGCCGCGGCATTGCCGGCGCTTCTCCTTCTCTATGAGGTCATGGATTTCTGGGTCCACGGTTTGGAGGGGTGTGTTTCCCCATTCGTTGACGGGATCCATCGAGAGAGACAGAGAGGCAAGAGGAAAAGAAGCGAAGACAACGAACACTTGAGCTCGGGGGTGTTTATAGGAAGGAAATGCATTCGGACATAAAAGTACATATTTACCCTTTTTTAATTTTTTGACCTGAATACTTTTTATTTTGTTGGTGGGGAGTTGGGGACCTGGGGGTTGCACTTGCACTTTGCAGCAGTGTGGGGTCCATGGGGCTGGTTGCCAGTCCACACAAGGTTTTAGGTTTGTACAGTTTTTATTCGGTGGATATTGTGTTTTTTTTTTTTTTTTTTTTCAAGTACAAAAATGAGGGCTGGGCCCGTAGTCCCACCCGCCCCGCCGCTGGGTTTTCTCTCACCCCTCCCGTTTCCACAAGTATAAAAGAGAAAAAAAATACATATGGATATGTTTGGAAGATGAATTGTTTTTTATATTTTTAGATTATTTTATTATTATTTATAAAAAATTTATTATTATTTATAAATTATTCATAAATTATTTCATAATTTTTTACAGATAATTTTATTACTATTTATATAAATTTAAAATATTCTTAATATCTAAATGAAGCATAACTTGTCTCTATTTGATTTTATTTGTCTAGCCGCCTCTGACCTTCTATCTCTCACTCCTATCATTCCTCACCTCTTCTTCATTTATTTCTTATCTTTATTATTTTCTTCTCCTCCTCCTCTTATTCTTTTCCTTAATCTTTGGATTGTGACCCTCAACGGTGTCTTCAATGGTGAACCTACATGTATCTAAGGTAAAATAGAAACTTTTATACACCATATTATCATCTCAATTGCATCCCACTAAGTAAGATATGACACATTTATCACTATTGAGTGATTATTTATTACATACTTCTTTATTATCAAATTGTGATAAATACATCATATCATATATAGTAAGATACAAGTGAAATACATCATATATAGTATGATGCAAGTGAGATTGTAGGATTGTGTATAACATTACTCTAAAGAATGGGCCCCCAAAAGAAATTTATAATCTCCACATGCTCTACAAAATTTTATAAAATTTTAATATACTTAGAAATGTCTCTCTAATTTTTTTTCAATAATATCATAATTTTGCATAATTTCTATATATTATTTATTTTCAAAAGAGTGGTTTCTTCAAAATTAAATCAAAACTAAGTTTAGGAAAAATAATAAACTTATTAATGTGGATCCCAAAATTTTTTGTTATATAATATTAAGCTTCTTAATATAGAATTCAAAATAAAAAAAAATTATAACAAAAATCATTTAAGGTTGATGATCTATATGAAAAATAGTTGAAATGTTTTATCCTCTAGACTTTATTGAGCAAGAAAAAATTTATTTAAGGCCTATATTATAGTATTATGTACTTAATGTGATTTGAAAATATCTAAAGTTTACATGAAACTTAATAAATTAGTTTACATACTAGAATAAAAGATGACATTTTCAAAAATCACTTGATAGTTTATATTAAGCAAATAAATTTTAAATATTTTATTATAAAAATAATAATTAATGAATATTATTTCATGAAACATTATCGTCAAAAATCTTATATTTATATATCTATTTTTATGAATTTTGAATTTTAATTTGTCGCAAGTTAGAAAATTTTAACTCCCTTATGAAAATTGCTACTTCCGCCACTGTCTATGCTACCTTGTTAATGGCATGAGCATAGAGACCCATGGTGGGTCGTTAATCTCATTGGGTAGTGCAGTGCAACACTACCGTCAATTATTGTGCAACGCAATGTGACCCATGATTTTGAAGATTTGTCAAGTTTGCTTTGTCTATCAAAAATCCCACTTGCATGTCTAATGGCTAGCTAGGGACGAGATAGATCAAATCTAGGCGAAGAGAGGTTGGTATGGGTCAGGGATGAGATAGCAAAGGACCACCCCCGCCCGGCGCCCAAGCGAGGACGAGGGTTGGGAAGGACAGCTAGCTACCCGTCATATAGGGTGAGTAGCAACCCTAACTAAAATGGTTCTTACATATAATTTTAGACTTTTCTCTTCCTGTTTATTGGATTTTTTTACTTCTATAGTTGCATTGTTTCAAATTCACGAGGAAGATTATATACGGTACTTTTATCTTATTTTTAGTTTACTATTATAGTTAAACTATATACTGCATTTTTATTAATTTACTTTTAACTTGTTATGTTAATGTGTTATTTTTATTTATTTTTTAATTTTTTTTTTATAAAATAAAATCTACTCCAAGAATAATCAACAATGTTACATAATATAATACAATATAAATAGGAATACAATGTAATATGTAACATTTTTCTAGTTTTACATGTTCACATATCTATAAGACCGACAATCTTTGATATGACTCATGAATACAATACGGACACCACATGAAATAATGAAAATTATGATCAAACTTAATTGTATTTGGATCAACTTCACACAAACCCGAATTAATTCGATTAATAATCTTGTCATATTCGAGACATATGGATTGGCTTGACTAACCAAGTTATTTAAAATACTTTTAAATGGTTTTAATTAATTCATGAATATATTATTAGTGATTGTTTTACTCTTGAATATTAAACATGTAACAAAAATGCATTGTATCTGTTTTCAAAACCGAATGAATTCCCAAAAGGGTGGCACTACTACAAAAATTCTCCCGACAAAACAAACTGTCTTTTTTTTTTTTTACATTCTTTTTATATCTTTAAAAATTTTAAAAAAAATCACAACATTAATAAAAAAATACTTACTTAATCACTAAATAAAAAAATAAAAAAATAAACACTATTGGGAGAAATGCTCGGAACCCATTATTGGGATCCCAAGCATCTGTTCCCAAAAAGAAAATTTGCTATATTCTTAATCTTATCGATAACACCAATATATTAGGGTGTGCAAATGAGTGATGAAGCAAATAAGAAGATGTTTCATTAGAAAGCATTTGGTAATAATATAATTCAAGTAGATCCATTCAATAAAAGAAAAAAGAAAAATAAAATTGAGAGTGCACAAGAAAAGAAAGAAGAACAAGAATTCTATAACCAAGAAGATGGTAAAGTTCTTGCATTGTATATTATATGAAAAAGGCAAAAAGTAAAACTGTTTATATACACGTGAAGTGAGAACTGATTGCCAAGTAATTTAACAAATTAGCACATGTACAAGACTGATAATACGCCCCCTCACATGGAGTGTGGATGATATATAATTACACACATCTTGTGAAGCTATATGGATAGTTGGTCAGATACAAGAGCTTTAGTAAGAATGTCAACCAGCTGGGTAGAGGAAGAAACATGTAAAGTGTTGGTACAAAGTGACCTTGAAAGTATTCAAGCTACATTCTTTGAATTGGAAGAGAAGTATCATTAGGTGTAATACGAATAGACTAAAGATGAATGTCTTGTATAATAGGGGAATGAATGATTAGAAATGGATCTGGAATAGAAGAAGATGGTAATGAGGATTGAAAGGGAAAAGAGTTCTCATGAAGATTTGGTAGAAAGACTAGTAATTTATATTCATTTATTCCAGGGGGATAACCAATGAAAGCATAAGGTTTGATTATTGCATCAAATTTTGAACGACAAGCAACAGGTCTAAATCTATAATAGAGACATTCAAAAACCTTAAAATAATTCTAAGAAAGTGGTTTCTAGAATAACATTTCAAATGGTGATTTGTTAGACAACAATGGTGTAGCTAATATGTTGATAATGTAAACTGAGGTAAGAAGGCAATTAAACCAAAAAAAGAGAGGAATGTTGGATTGAAATCTAAGATCTCTAGAAACATTTAGAATGAGTTGATGCTTTATTCATTCAACAAAACCATTATGCTGAGTAGTGTATACATAAGTTTTATGGTATATAACACATCTACTATTGTAGAATTCTGCCATATTGAATTCATTGTCATTATTAGGTCGTATAACTTTGATCTTGGAATTGAATTGTGTTTCTACAAACTGGAAAAAGGATTATATGTACTCTCTAGTTTCATGTTTTAGTTTCATTAGATACACCTAAGTGCAACAACTAATATCATCTACTATGGAAAGAAAATAATGAAAACCTTGATAAGAGGGGGTGAAAAATGGACCTCATATGTCACAATGAATTAGATCATACACAAAAGTAGATTTTATAATACTAGTTGGAAAGGATAGTCACTTTTGTTTAGCAAGCGGATAGATAGTATAATGATTATTATTTGAGTCTTATGGATAGAAAAACATGGTGTAAAAATTGCATCCTAGAAGGAGATAAGTGGCCAAGTCTACAATGCCAAATGTATTGAGTTTTATTGACAGAACTAAAAATACATGAAGAAATAGAAGTAGGTATTGATCTTGTAGAAGAAGTCGAGTCTTACAATAAGTAATATAAGCCTTGAAGAAATTTAGCTGCTCCAATTGTCCTCCAGCCAGAGAGGTCCTACACAAAATACTATTGAGAAAAAAAATAAGCAACAAAGTGAATATGAAGCTAGTTTTCTTACAGAAATGAGATCGAAATCAAAAGAGAGAACACATAAGACATTATTAAGAGTTAAAGATGCAAAAAGTTGAATTGTGCCTATAAGTCACATTGACAAAATGTCTATTTGGTAATTTGATAGAGGAATTGAGAATAAATGGAATGGATGTGAACAAGGAATAAGAACTAATCATATGATCAATTGCACCTTAGTCAATTATCCAAGAATTGATGAAATAGTTGGTTGGCATTGATGAAGAGAATATAGAATGTTTGAAGGAATTTGATATGCTTGAAAAATAAGGAATTAAGTGATCAATAGCGGATTTGGAAAGATAACTACCAACATGATTTGCCATGAGTTGATAATCCTGACGAGGCTCAGTTGATTGATTAGCCATAGGTTGATTGGACCGAGACTAGATAAAAGCAAGGATTTGCTAACATTGCTCTTGTGTTATAGGTAACACTGGAGTATTAATAAAATATGGACCACCTTGAAAAGAAACATTGTTAGCAGAAGAAGATTTATTACGAGTGAATTTGAAACCTGGTGGAAATCCATGAAGCTTTTAGCACTTGTCAATGGTGTGACCTTCTTTACCATAGTGTGTACAAATAGATTTATCTTTACCACAAGAATGATCCAAGGCCCCATATCTATGAAAAGTTTTGTTAGAACTATTCTTACTAAACATCACAGTAGGTTTTGAAACATTAGTCAAGATAGTGATAGATCGTTGGCATTCTTCTTAAAGAACAAGATAGAAGACTTTGTTTCTGTTTAGTAAAGGACCCATAAGCAAGATCTGACCACAAACCCTAGCAAATGTCTCATTCAGTCCCATTAGGAATTGCAAAACATACTCTCATTGTTGATAATCAAGACCCTACGCATAAGAAAGTATGCAAGAAAAGGAGATCATTTTGTGCTGAAAAATCTACCACCATTGCTGAGGAGGTAGAACGCTTGCTTGCCACCGGTTTCATCAGAGAGGCCCACTATCCTGAGTGGCTGTCTAACGTAGTTCTTGTGACGAATGCAAACCGGAAATGGAGAATGTGCTTAGACTTCATTGACTTAAACAAAGTCTACCCAAAGGATAGTTTTCCCCTATCACAAATTGACGTTTTAGTGGATGGTACCGTAGGACACAAGATGTTAAGCGTCATGAACGCCTACTCGGGTTATAATCAAATTCGAATGCACCCAATGGATGAGGAGAAGATGTCATTCATTATAGACAGGAGATTATATTGCTACCAAGTCATGCCATTCGGTTTGAAGTATGCTGGGGCAACTTATCAGAGGCTAGTCAACCGAATGTTTAAAGACCAGATAAGAAAATCAATAGAAGTATATGTGGACGACTTATTGGTGGAAAGCAAGGAATCCACCCAACATCTGACTGACTTGAGGGAGGCGTTCAAGGTCTTACGTCAGTATAAAATGAAATTAAACCCATCAAAGTGTGCATTCGAGGTCTGATTAGGAAAGTTCTTGGGGTTCGTTGTATCCAAAAGAGGAATTGAAGCCTCTCCTAAAAAGATTGATGCGATCCTAAACATAAAGCCACCCAAAAGCCTAAACAACACCCAACGACTAGCGAGAAAGGTAGCCACCTTGAACAGATTTGTTTCCAGGTTGACGGGCAAATGCCTCACTTTCTTCAGGGTATTATGACAGATACACCCTTGGAATGAGGAGTGTGATAAAGCCCTTGAGAAACTGAAGTAGCACTTGGCCAACCTACCACTTTTGAAACAGCCAAAATAGGAAAGAGGTACTTTATGCATATTTGGCGGTTTCCTCACACACTGTCTCAACCGTCTTAGTCAAAGAAGAAGGTGCCACTCAACTTCCTGTGTACTACATAAGTTGAGCCTTAAAAGGAGCAGAGGTAAGGTACCCATGAGTGAAGATGTTGGACTTTGCCTTAGTAACAGTGGCCAGAAGACTACACCTATATTTTCAATCCCCTACAATAAAGGTGCTCACATAAAGCCCGCTAGCAAAGGTGCTCAGAGACGAGACAACTCAGGATGGTTAGTAGGGTGGTCGGTAGAGTTAAGTGAATTCAATATAGAGTATCTGCAAAGAAAGGAGATGAAAGAGCAAGCATTGGCAGACTTCGTCACCAAATTCTTAGAAAAGGTGGCAGCCCCGACAGGTAAGCCATGAGCTATCTTTATAGACGGCTCTTCTTGCCAAGCAAAAGGAGGGGTAGGAATTCACATAACTAGTCACGAAGGCCAAGAGTATTATTACATGGCAACCCTTACCTTCAAGACGACTAACAACGAAGCAGAGTATAAGGTGATGGTAGCAAGGCTTTCTATAGCCACAGCATTAGGGGCAAGCGAGATGGAGAAATTCGACTCACAAGTGGCGGTTAACCAGGTATTGGGGTTGTACGCCACCAAGGGCGAGAAGTTAAAAAAGTATCTGGCTCAGGTTTGGGAGGCACTAATGTAGTGGCAAATAGGTTGGAATGTGCAGCATCAGGGATAGAGGACGTACCCCTACCTTAGCAGGTCGAAAAAAGGGTCATTAAAGTCCCAGCCATAGGGGCAGAGGTGTGCATGATGGGCTCAGACATCCCCGAGTGGTCCGACAACGTGGTTAAATATCTTAACACAAGCGAACTCCCTAAAGGAAAGGAGGGGGCAAGGAACACAAGAAGGAAAGTGGCAAGGTTTATGCTTATAGATGAGGTTCTCTACAAAATGGGCTTTTCAACTCCTTACTCTGGTGTATCTCCCCACAAGAAGCACAGTATATTTTGGCTGAAATATATGAAGGATAATGTGGAAACCATTCAGGCAGGAAGGCGCTAGCCAAGAAGGCGGTAAGAGTTAGGTATTATTGGGCCAATGCATTAAGAGATGCCCGTGAGTTTACAAAGAAATGCATCAAGTGCCAGACATACGCGCTAGTCCCCCATGCCCCCTTAAGGAATTAACCTCTATGACCTCCCCATGGCCATTCGCCCAATGAAGAGTGGATTTAGTTGGACCTCTCTCACCCGAAAAATGGGGGGTCAAATTCATGATTGTAGCAGTCCATTACTTCACCAAATGGGCAGAGGCTAACAAAATTCTTGTGGAAGAACATTATCTGCTAATATGGCATTCTGCAGAGTATAGTTTCAAAAAATGGGCGCCAATTCAACTCAAATCATTACTGAGAATGGTGTGCCAAGCTAAAGATAGAAGTTAAGTACTTCTCTCCATGGCACCCGCAAGCAAATGGGTGAGCAGAAGCGACAAACAAAGCGTTGTTAGCAATTATAAACAAGAAAATCACAGATAAGGAAGGGGAATAGGCGGCAGAACTCCTAGGAGTACTATGGGCTTACAGAACAACGGTAAAGACACCCACAAGAGAGAACCCATTCACATTGGCATACGGGTGCGAGGCTGTACCCCTAGTAGAAGTAGGCTGCCAAGTTTCCAAACTCGTCAATTCTCGACGTCCCAAAACGATAGAGCTATGGAGGAACCTTTTGGAAGAAGAAAAGGAGGTAGCTGAGATCAAAATGTTGCACGAAAAGAAGAAAGCTGAGCAATACTTCAACAACAGAGTGACCAAAACATTCAAGATAGGGGACCAGGTCCTAAAGGAGATAGGAGTACAATGTTGATCCCATATGTCCCTACACCTATATATATGGATACCAGGTAACTCTAAAATCATGACTAATCATATATTTGAGCCATTGTATATAACTCTCTATTGATTTAGGCATCGGAGTAGCCATAAGCTTCCAATGCCATTCACCTTCTACTTGCAAGTTGAAGATCACGTTCAATGGTTGGACACGTCCTTTACACCATCATCAGGAAGTAAAGAAGAGACAAATAGAGGATAAAGAAAAACAATTCTTAGATGGAAAGAGGAAGGTGAGGAAAAAGAGAGAAAATTGAGGAAACAAGAGGAAAACAAATCAGACACGCAAGAGATGAATGACATAAAGCTGATTTCCTCACCTACCACTAGGGGGACACAAGAAAATGGAACTGAGATATGCGGGAGATGGGGGACTTCAGAGCAACGATTACGAGAACACAGAGTATCATCTTCAAGCTCACGACAAGAGCTCTAGAGATGGGATCTTCTCCATAAAAGAGGTCTCTGACCTCCCTTGTACATAGAAAAATGAGAGACTATAAAATACTCATATTACAGTGGATTTGTCCTCCAAATACTACACGAGTGGATGCCTTATGCCAAACCACATAAATTGGTGTCTTCATCTCTACTTACATTTCCTGTATTTATTTTTTATTCATTGCTATAGATGTATGTATGGGCACCGTACCACCACTTCGGACCGCCATCATGAGTTTCGAACAGCCTCATCGAGACCTAGACCACCTTAATAGATCAAGAATGATTTTTTCTCTCATTCCGACCTATTATGTATTTTTGGCATTAACACACCCCATATTGAAATATTCACACGTCAACTTCCTATTAACTTCTCCAAAACATTAACGGCACCAAATAATTCCCACGATATTTCAACTTCAAGTGGGAAACAAAACAAGAAAAAAAATGAAAAAGTTATTTTCTCTCATTGCCTTTTAGCTATGTTGCGTTGGATTTATAGAGTGCCATGGGAAAGTTCTTTAAACAACCAAATAAAACTTCAAAAACATAGAGACAGTACGGTTATTTTATAATTTTTACAAATCCTATACTAAAATATTATTAATATTTAGACTTATTAAATCTCGTCTAATTTTAATTTTAGGGGTTATTTGGCAAAGCCTTGACCAATAACTAACTTCCCTAAGAATCTAAGGGTACGTACGATTTATGATTTCTATGACATTTTCTGCGAAACAACCAAGCAATTATGAAGTGGCTATTGATATGTATTGCCCCCTCCTTCACAAGTCTAACCGAGCCAAGCTTGAGGTAATTACTAATTAGAATTCGGTTTGTTTAGCAGCTAACAAGACTTTAATTGAATAAGATTGAGACATTATCATAGGCTTCAATTTATTTGGAGTGAAGTAAATGTTTTAATGATAATTGCTATCTACAATAGTAGTAAGATAAAAGGTTTAATGATTAATCATTTAGCTCAATAATCAAAATACCTTATATTTTTGTACTTAAAGGACTATAAGTTCAAATTTTTTTTGGGTAACTATACACTTACAATTTCTTTACAACTATTTTATAACTCATTTTCAATCGGCCAATACAATCATGCTACTCCATTAAAAGTAAATTTCATTATTACAAAATTACCATTTATTTTATGTAGAATTGTGAAATAGTTGTAAGTGAATCATTTTCCTTTTTTTATATATATATATATATAGCAAATGATTTCATTACAATAATAATCCAAAGCATAGTAGGCATGGTTTACAAACAATCACCCCAAAATCTCCAAATCTATGTACTAAAAAATTGAAGAAGTGTAAAAAGAAAATATGGGAAGGGGAATTTGGGACTAATAGGGGCAGTGCCTGTCTTATGTTCTCTTAGTCAATATATTGTAGTATGGTTCAAGAGATGGCCAATTATAAAAGTAGTTTTTATTGAGAGTCTTTGAAGAGGTCTGCCTAGGGTTCTTCTAAAACCATGAGAGGTGGTTGTAGTCTGTAGATAAGAGAGTACGTCCATTTTGGATTTTAGGATAGGCAGGAACATAGGAATAATATGATAATAGCTTCACAAGCGGCTGGCCTTTAGTTTGAGATTTCTCTATGGAAAATTAATACACGGCTTTTAGGGGGAACCTCTAGAGAGAGAACCTCCGTCTTCTCTCTAGAAACCCAACTTTCTGAACCAGTTCCCGGGGGGGGGGGGGGGGGGGGGGGGGGAGAGGGGGAACCGAGGCTTCGGCTCCATCCTCCCTTCTCTTCCCCCCTCCGTTTTCTCCGTTTCCTGTTTTTAGTGGCTGTTCTCTTAGATTTGTTTTCGTTTTTGCATTATATTTCTTGGTTTGGTTTGTTGGTTTTGGAAGCTCTCGGTGGAGGGCGCTGTATCGCCGTGGCTCTTACGCCAAGGCCTTGCCCTCAGCTCACCCCAGTGCTCCTCCCTCCGGTCGTTTCGTTTGGGCAAAGTGAAGCGGTGCGGAAACGTGGGCTAACCTAGTAGAGAGGATCCGGAGGTTAGTGGTTGGGCCTCGGTTTTCTGGGGTGAGTGGCCGGCGGTGGCTCTTGCGGTGGTTTGCTCTGTTTCTCCGATTTTAGCAGAGGCGGTATGGGCTGTTTGTGGGGTGCAGGGGGCCGCTGGGGAGGCTGTTTGGAGCTGCTGGAATGTGGGGGAGGCATCGCCGGGGCGTGACTGAGCGGAGTTCTCTTCAGGTGCGGCGTGGAGGATGAGGCGTGGGCTGTCCCCAGAACCTTCTTTTGATGAGAGCTCTATGTGGCTGGGCGAGAGATGGGCGGGGAAGATACAGAGGACGATGGGCGGCGGCAGCAGAGTGATGATGAAACCCTAACGAGTCGGGCCCTTGTGCTTACACGCCGGGCCTTTGGGCTTGGGCCTTTGTGCTTTGCAGCCCATTTTCGTTTTTTTTTGCAGCCCATTTATGTATTTGGTTTAGTTAGTCTGTTTTTAGTTTTATTAATAATTTAAATAGGTTAGAGTCCCACTCCTCCTTTTGGAGGAAGGTGGGTGTTTGTCCTACTCCTCTTTTGGGGAGGTAGGTGTTGGTACTCTTCCTCTTTAGGAGGAGAGAGTGTGGTTGTACTCCTCCTCCTAGGGAGGGTGGAGAGTGGATGTACCTCTCTTCTTCGGAAGAAAGGTTATTTTAGCTCTGCTTTGACAGAGTGCTTTCTCTCTTGACTTCTGTCAGGAGAGAGGGTGTAGAAGTTTAGACAAGGTCCGTCACAAATAAATTTGTTGACGGGGAAGCTCCTGAATAGTTTGCGTTAGTTGACTATATGTCACAGCTGTAACTTCGATTATGAATGAATGCTATAAGCATATTTCTATCAAAAAAATAAAAAAGCTTCACAAGCGACTAAATTGTACTGGCGTGGGGCCCACGTGTTGGTTATGAAGAGTTGTGAATGGCTAGATCTGGAATATATGAGATCAATAATTTGATGAAACGATGCATGTAACAATTGGAACTCTGGGGCTGGGCGGTATATGGGGCACACGCACAATTTTTTGTTGTCCATAAGGCACATCCTTCCACTATTTTTTGGCAATTTTTTTTTTACTTTTATTTTTTTATGAAAAATAGACTTTATTTCATTCATGAAAGATGATTGATAAATATAGAAAAAAAAAAACTCGTATTATAAGCTAAACTACGCATCTATTAGGGCTTCCCCGCATATAAATTTCTTTGTGATGGACATTGTCTTAACTTTAATAAACTCTCTAATGATAAAGCCTTCTAAGATGCAAGACTTTGTAGCAACAAGAATGTCCATCTCAGTTTGTCTGAGAAAACACCACTCTTTATAAACAGAGATATCCATCCCATCCTCCGAAAGAGGAGATGGTATCCTAATCCACATCCTCCAAAGGAGAAGAGGGGAAACCAACACACTAAAAGAGGAGTGGGAGAAAATCCTCCAAATGAGGAGAGGGTTCTCCTACTATGGAGAACAAATCGAATAGCCTGTTTCTATTTATTTTTACCTAAACACAAATTACAACAAATAACATTACAATACCAATACACAGGAAATCCAAAATCCTCAAGTATGTTGAAACAGAGCAGCAAGCATGCATCTCGTGAGCCACAAAACCGATGCCAACCTCCTTCGTTCAGCCATCACCCAGCCATCGTGTCATTCGCGACTTGTACTACTAACAGTAAGAGGCCATCGTTGACTCCACCGTTTCAGAACCACCCCATCCAGCCTCACAAATTGCCTTTTCTGTAGCTGCCGCAGCTCCTCTCAGTCAAGATCACTTTTAGCTCAATCACCACAAACAGCAAACTAGCACTGCCACCTTCACCCATGACAAGCTCACAGTAGCACAACAGACTCTCCCTCCTCCACTACATACCCTCTACACAAACCCAACAACAAGGCCATCATGAACGGAGAGATCGGTAGTATCTCTATTTTCTAATTTCTTAAACAAAGGAGTTTGTTCCTCATCTTGAGCCACATCACTACAACCATGGAAACAACCATCCATTGCCCTTAAGCCACCATGAAGTCAGCCACCGAAGACCCTATTTTCAAGCAGTGAAACAACCTGACAAACTGAAACATCTTAATGCTACCAGAAAACATCAAAATTGCGGATCTCCATGCTTTGACAAGAAACACAAAACAGAAAATAAAGACTAGAAAAAAACAAGATAGGAAAGCAACAGGAAAATAAAAAGGAGGGAGGGAGGAGGAAGACAGGAAAAACAAAGCTCCCAACTCCCTCTAGGGAGGGTTTTCAGTTTGGATTTCTAGAAAGAAGTGAGCTTCTCTCTCTAGAAATAGTTAGGACCGACACTCATTTCGTCGTCCTTGACGATGCTTTTTATTCCTTATAGATCGGATACTTGGGTATAGGATGATGCACACCGGTAGCTTCGAAGTGGCATATCGTTAATTCTCGTTCCTAACTGTAAGTTTTTTAAAATTCAGATATTAAATTTGTAAAAATTAAAAGGCTAAGCCTCAATCTATAAAAATGTGTAACATTGACCTACTAGTTTTGCAATTAAATTTTTAAAGAATAATGAAAGAGAATAAAAAAGAAAAAGGAGGAAAAAACTAAAATATAAAGCAGACGATACAACAGTAAATTGAGTCAATGTTAGATGTTTGAGGGTTGGTGAGTGGCAATCTGGTCATTTAGACGTCACAACCCCATAATTGAAAGTGGCTTTCTGCAGTCCATGCGGTTGGTGGAGGAGCACACGCCAGTGCGCCACTACTCCCATATCAGCCGTAATCCATTTCATATATATTTTTAGTGATAAACTATAATTAAGGAGTTTGGACTTCAGAAAATAACATCATCACCAACCACAAACCAACCTAGTTTGTCCTGATAGATACATCGAAAAGGGGTTGGTGCAGACAGGGATATAGATAAAAATTATATACTTGGTGCTGCTGTAATAAATGAGCACATGTAATATCATTTTTATAACTTATTATATAATTATATTTTAAATTAAGAATATTTCTGTAAAATGATATATAGCAGTATGCTAAATAATGATATATAGCAATATGCTAAATACAGTTATAGAGCGTATAAATACTAAACAATTTTTTAAAAAAGAGTAAGATTTATTATTAATTAATTAATTTTTTATCATGTGAGTTCGTATTTATTTACTTGTTTTAAAAGTGATTATACAGCGTTTGCGTATTCTATATCTATAAATGTTATTTTTTATTAATTATTTTATAAAAATACTCAAAATTATTTAAAATAAGGTTGTGAAAATGGTTGTATGTACGTTATTTTCTATAATAAATTATGTCCATAGCTTTCATAAATTTTGGGGTTTTTGTAGCATACGTCCTACGGATAGAGACCTTTGGAGTTCTTGACTGAATTATAAGATTAGAGTGAGAGAAACATAGATACATAAAATGAGTTTTATAACATTTATTAAAATTTTCAAAAAATTCAGTAGAATTTATTTTATATATTTATCTCTTTCTTATTTTACGCGTTTTAAGTTCGGCCAAGAAACCCAAATCCCTTTTTAAACTAATTGATAAACCGATACAGATATTAATCTGACTTCATTTTACACTTTTTTCCATTTTTTTTATTTTTTTATTACGTTGTTGTGGCTTTGTTATGGAATTATTCTTGGATCTCGATCTCCACCTTTTACTCGAAATAAAGTATTTATGTGGTTTGGCTTGCCTACCATTACCATAACGTTTACTATTCCACAATTATGAGAATGAAATCTTCCTCTTTTCTCTCTGTTTATTTTAATTATTTCGTTTGGATTCAGAGAATATTTTATCTCATCTCTTCTTATCATTATAAATTTTTTTAAATTTTCGTACAAAATATAAAAAATAATTTAATTTTTTTAAATTTCAAAATAATAATAATATTTTATTCAATTTTCATTTAAAACTATCTCATCTCATTTTTTAATCTAAACGAGACCCCGATAACAAAATCTAATATGAAGAGAAGCAGTACTTTTTTTATAATGGAAAGTTAAGATTAACTGCATGACCTATGATGCAATAAATACAATTACTAGTATTCACAAAAGTAGCATTTAACCCTCATGCAACTGTCTTAGATGGTTCTTCTTGTATATTTGAATAGCCAATTTCAGTAAAGGTTATCTTTCAAATTTTAATTTCACAATGTATTAATATCCATAACTTGTATGGAAGTTTTTAAGAATATTTTTGTATTTCTTGCACTAAGAGGGAAAACAAAACTATTAAGGTCAAAGTTTTCTTAAGTTCAAGTTGGCCTATGACTTATGATTGAAGTTTAGTTGACTATTAGATACCAGCTCATTTCTACATTAAACTCCTCTATTCTTTTGGTAAGCACGACCTCATTTGCATATGCTTTTTTATCCTAATAAGAATGATGTTTATAAGGGATGGCCTAGTGTAGAGCAAGATTGGGATTATGTGCTAAAGAATAATTATAAATGAGATCGATGACAAAGGTTTCAATGAATAATGGCATAAACCCTCTTCCCATAATAATCTTAGATGATTAAAATACAGGGGTTCAACTAGTACCGACACTCAGGGTGTAGGTCTACGTATCCGGATATTCAGCTATACTTGAATTTAGACCCAAACATGGATGTGTAATGCGGTTCAGATATCCACTTGGGTTAGATGGAGTTATAACCCGCGGATTTTTAAAATGCAAAAAATTGATTTGTGATATCTCATATGATAAGAATAATGGTAGGTAGTATGAGATCCCACATTACTTGAAAATGAGTAATTCTTATTCTTTATAATATTCAAATGGGTTCCAATTATATAATTGACTAGTCCTTTTAGAATATAGGTTATATGATTTGGGCCTTCTATCCAGACGTCACATGATTATACCCGAATATCCAAATTTTGCAAAAACCCATTTGTTTTAATTTTTTAAAATCTTTTTTTAACTAAATTTCTCTCAAGAAAGAAAATAATGTTGAAAATATAATAAAGGCATTGAAATAAGTCTTAAAATATTGAACATTGTCAAATGGAAAACTAAATTTTATAATATTTAGTTTGCCATTTTGATATTATTATTTTAAAATAAAACTTGTGTACCGGAATTTTATCCAATACATGTATTCTATAGTCATACATGCCCGACTCGCCCTGCCCCTGTGTAGGGGTGGGCAGCAGGGGCCCGTACCCGGCTACCTTGCCCCCATCCTCCCTGCCCAACATGGAGAATGCCCAATGGGGCAGGGGGCGAGATGGCCCCTACTCCACTCCATATATATAAATATATTTTTTTATATTTATATATATTAATATAAATAAATATATTGTATATAATTATACAATTTATTAAAGATTTGAAATTGTATTCAAGTTATTGGATTGCCTAAACCTCTTAGACTAACCTTTATACTGGAGGTCAAAGTAATACAATAGTAAAATTTAAGCAATATGGGATTTTGTACCATGACTCTTATTTTATTAACTCATAGTCTCAAAGTATAGAGGCTAGAGCCGTTTGGCTGAACCTGATCAAGGAGCACTTGATCTACTTGTTGGGAACAGTTCTTTTGGGGATTGTTGCCATGTGGGAATTGCGGAGGAGTCGGCTGATGTGGCCGTTATATTAAAAAAAAAAAAAAAAAAAAAAAAGAAGCAACAACAACAATGGCATTGGTTCTCTCTTTAGTGGTCTTTTCTTCTCTTCGACTTCGTGGTCTTCTTCTCGAGCTCGTCTTCGGCTTTGTGGTCTTCAAGTGGATCTGTGCTCTCTCTTCAAGTGGATGTGTCTGAAAGAAGCCACTGAACTGGATCTTCAAGTAGTCTTCTTCTTTGTGGTAGGGTCGCCATCTTCGTCATTTCTACTAGGTTATCAAGTGGTCTACTAGGTCATCTTCGTGTGGGTCATTTCTACTGGGTGATTTCTAAGACATTTATGGTAAAACACATTTTTTTTACTTGCTTCTGTTTCTTGATTGGGTGATTTTATACTTATGTTTCTTGAATGTAGTGGGAGAAGATGATGCCCATGGCCATTTGCACCAAGTGGTGGAGTAGTAATTCTCGCTGATTTTTCTGCAATTTTGCCGGTCCTTTTAATACATTGAAGCTGCATAAACCTATTTAAGAACCAATGGAAATGACTCGATCAACCATAGCGCCAACGACAATAATAGTAAGATTCATTGTACAAGTTTTCAAATTAGAAAGAAACTATCTTTTACAGGTTCTCAATTCGTTTATTTCCCAAGCCTTGTATTCTGGAAAACCAAAAGATCATTTGAAAGAATCTGAGTTTTTAGATTTTTCATATTCAACTACGGCAAATTTCCAACGTAACAATAGTGATAGCATGCATTTCAATACAATTACAATAATATTCAACAAAATTTCGATTTGGCGAGGCAGAGGCAGATCCGTGAACTTCGTGCTTCGTGGTCTTCGAAGGGACAAAGGGAGGGGGAGAGTCTGGTCTGGGTCTTCGAAGCATCATGATCAACGAAGGGAGGGGTAGAGTTCAAAGGAAGGGAGGGGGAGAGTATGAAGGGACTAAGACCAAAACTGCTGCATTTTATTTTCCGCGTGGGCACTAGTTTTGTGGCGATTACGCATGCCAACTGTCTTTAGCTTTTTTCTGTTGCAAAACCTATAAATATCAAGCCTCAAGTACTCCTATCAGGATGCGGGTCAGAAATTATGGTACATATATGATACAAGTGTTGGTTTGCTACAGCTCGAACCCTAGTTTGATCCCAATTCCATCAAAATATATAATGATAAAATTATCTTAGAAATGAGAGAAGAATTGTTGATGACAAGTGATAATTTATTTCTAGTCAAGTTCTTGACATTTTGATTCCATGTATAGAGTACTAGTATGCTTGAAACTGCTCTGTCCAAGGCAATTGAACTTTGGGTGGTGCTATTTTGCCTCTCAATTTGCTCACTTAATGTGTCCCCTAGTGTAGATTATTTTTTTTTTTACTTTTTATTTCAAATATTTAAAATATATATTTAATTTTTTTAAAAATAAAAAATATCAATACATTAATAATCACTTTATTAATTAGTAAGCAAAAGAAAATTTTAAAAAATCAAATGTATAAACGCAATCAAAATGAAGAGGCAAAATGAAAGAGCATGCTAGCATTATTATTATTATTATTATTTAACTTTGCAGCTTTAATAACTTAGAAATGGAACATGAAAAGAAATTGATTGTATAAATCTTAATTATATGCAACTTGATCAACCTCTACGAGGGAAGTTACAATCACATGGCAACAAGGATTCTAGATTTGCTAGTGTTTACGCTTTGTTTGGTTACATAGTTTAGATGTGATAAAATGAGATATTTTATTGAAAGTTGAATAAAATATTATTATAATATAATTTTTTAATATTAATTTGGTATGTAATAAGAACTCTAAACAAATTCAACTTTCTCTTGTTACAAGATAAGTGTTTGTACAGATGAGAGATTACGTAATCCGTACTTTAGTAACATCTAATACTTTAGTAACAATTGTCAAGACAAGCGTCGTCTAATCCTTCCAAGTGACTAATTTGTTCCTTAATTCATACCCTCATTCCCAGTCTTTTACAATTGGAGCAACAAAAATATCTGAGCATGATGGCCCCAATTGATATTGCTACTACATTAATGGTAATTAACAACCGTGCAAATATGCTCCCAATTCTTCTCATGGATGAGGTTGAGAATGAGGTTGTGGCTACGGATGTTATCTAGACAAGCTATTTGACTTGACTCGACTCGTGTTTGGTTCGTTTATTAAATGAGTTTGTTTGTGAGCGTAACATTATAATTAATTATTAAACAATACAATTTATATAAAACTCGACTCACCTCGATTAATATTTTGTTAAAAACCCAATCATTAATCTAGAAGTTCTAAAATTTTTAAGATCATAATATTCCACCATGCTTTCGAATCCAATATCCATGGTGGCCCACTCTATCGATACTAACCCGATGGTAGCCATTTCCCTTTAGACGGTTTCATTTATCTATCAGTATTCCATAACTTAATACCATGCTCATACACAGTACTAATGCATTTTAATCTAGTCTATAGGTTACCCTCTCCATAACTTGAACTCATAAAGTGGTCCATGCTAAAAACAAATTGTTAAAGACCTAACCATTAATTCAGAAGCCCTAAAATTGTTAGATATTAATTTGATTAAACTTTTAGCCCTTAGAGCCTAATATATTTGCTAACAAGCTCTACCGAAGTTGACTTGTAAGCTTGCTCGTTTTATCTGTCATGGTTCTCAATAGTTTCATAATAATAGGCAGTCGCATTATATCAAATTGCCATCTCAGGCGTAGGGCTGAGCACCGACCAAGTCGGAGTCAGTATGGCCCACCTCCGACTCTGACTCCAACTTTGTTGGAAGTCAAATTTGACCTCCAACTTCGACTCTGTCAGGCACATCCTCTGCTCCGACTCCGACTAGTCGGAGCGAAGTTGGATTTTGAGCCTTTTGTTTTCTTTGTTTTTTTAACTTCATATTTGGCGCACATTTAAAAAATAATAATTATGTGGGCTTTTAAATTTCAATTTTTTCAAAAATTACAATCTAAACTAAATAATTCACTTTTGATTACAACAAAAAATACAACTAAAAACAAGTACTAACATGCTTTCAAAAATTAAAAAATAAAAATAAATTAAATTATAAAGTTCCAAATGCACCAAAATAAATTAAATTACAAACTTCCAAATGTATCAAAATAAATTAAATTACAAACTTCCAAATAACAAACACATATCATAAACCCACAAATTATTTTCTCGGGCTATGCTAGTATATTATTGAGTTTAAGTAACTATATAAGAATCTAAGATATAGTTATATAAAATCTATATAATCAATACTTTAGTTATTATACATTACATTAGTATTATATATTATTATAAATTTATTATTTATATATTAGTGTTTATCCATTAGTGTTACAATGTTACATGTTATTATGCATTTTAGTGTTTATACATTAGTAATTTGTGTTACATGGTAGTAATATTGAAATAGCATGATGTTTAATACTGTTGAACCCAAGGTTTCAAGTTTTGTGTAATTATATATCTACACATGGATTTTGATGATAACAAATGAATTCAAAGAATAAATGAGTCTCAAGCTCAAGTTGTCTACACAATGAAGTCAAGCACATCAAGGAAACAAGCATGAGCAAGAAGGGAACAAGTTCACATTAAAGTTATAGAGTAATGTTGTAAATCTCTTCAAAATTTAAAATTAAGATTAATGCTCAAAATTAATATTTTATCATAAAGCATTAAAATATATTTTCCACATGTGCATGAATTTTTTTGAAAATTATATTTGAAAATTTTGAAAGATGATTGATTATCATCTTTTACATATGCATGCCTTGATTAAAGGGTTGAACTTTGAAAATATTAAAGATGATTGATTGTCATCTTTTACATGTGCATGCCTTGATTAAAGGGTTGAACTTTGAAAATATTAAAGATGATTGATTGTCATCTTTCACATGTGCATGTTTTATTTGAATATTTTCAAAAGTGATTGATACTTTTTTTGACTTATACAAAAGGTAGATGATTTTGTTTGAAAATTTTGAAAAGTAAAGTGTGCTCCTTTTGTCATATGCAAAAAGTAAAAGATTAGGTTTGAATATTTTGAAAAGTAAAGTGTGCTCCTTTTGTCATATGCCAAAAATAAAAGATTAGGTTTGAAGTTTTTGAAAAATGAATGATGTTGTCTTTGACAATTGAAAAAGAAGAACCTTTTATTTGAATTTTTTGAATAAGTGAATGATGTTGTTTTTGACATGTGAATCTTTTTAAATTTGAATATGAAGTCTCATATGCCTATAAATAGATAATTTGAGAGCTTCACATTTACAACATCAAGAGCATACAACATTCATTCAAAGTTTTCATTCTATCTTCTCTAAGCATTGAGCCTTAATCCTTATTCATTTTGAGAGATATAGTTTGTGCTGTATTGTTCTTATTTCACTCATTGAGGAGTGTTTTCTGATAACCTACCCACTATCAGCTCTTGTATCAGAAAAATGGTGTGTATAACCCTTGTGCGTGTAGAAAGTGTTCTACACGGGGAATAGTTGAATCACCACGTGTAAGGTGATTGCAAGTGTAGAGGGTGTTCTACACGGATCCTTTATAGCGGTGTTGTTCAAAGGTGTAATAGGTTTCTATCTCTACCTGAAGGAGGTTGAATAGTGAATTTGAGAATCCTCAAGGGGTAGCTTGAGGCGAGGACGTAGGCAGTGGGGCCGAACCTCGTTAACATACTGAGTTTGCTTTTCTCTTACCCTTACTTTTTATATTTATTGTTATTTCATATTTTGTTTATATTTTATATTATATATTTGATTTATAATTGTTATTTTTTTAATACAACTCAATTCACCCCCCCTCTTGTGTTAGTCATCTGGGCAACAATTGGTATCAGAGCTAAAAACTTTATTATAAGATTAACTATCTTTTAAGTTAAGATCTTATGGTTAACATTGCAGTTTCATTTGGTGAAGGTCAATCTAGCAGTCGGCCTCCACTCTTTTGTGGAGATAATTACTCATTCTGGAAAGTTAGAATGAGAATATTCCTTCAGGCTCAAGGTAGAGAAATCTGGAAATGCATTGTAAATAGACCTTATATTCCAACAAAAGTGGTTGATGGAGTAAAGATCAAAAAGGAAGAAGAAGAGTTTGATCGTGAAGACGATAGATTTTATACTTTGAATTTAACTGCTATGAATTTATTATTTAATACTCTCAATGGAAATGAGTTTAATAGAATAATGACTTGTGCTACGACAAAAGAAATTTGGGATAACTTGGAAGTTACTTATGATGGAATTTCGCAAGTCAAGGAATCAAAAATTTATATTCTTACTCATGAATATGAAATGTTTAAGATGAATGATGATGAATCTATTTCTAGTATGCACACTCGTTTTACTAACATCATAAACAGCTTGACAGCTCTTGGCAAAATTTATTCTAAGGTGGAGATAGTAAGAAAAATTCTCAACTCTCTACCAAAACGCTGGGAATCAAAAGTGACAGCGATTCTTGAAGCTAGAGACCTCAAGAAGCTCGAAGTAAATGAACTTATCGGGTCACTTATCACCCATGAGTACACATTGAAAAGAGGAGAAGAAGAAGGAAAGCCAAAGAAGAGCTTGGCACTTAAAGCTGTTCCTCATGAAAGTGAAAGTGATGACGATGAGGAAAATGAAGACAAAGATGAAGAAGTTGTGATGATAACAAGAAGAATTCAGAGGTTCTTAAAGAAAACTAAAACTCCTCCGAGGAAATCCTTCAAAAAGTTTTCCAAGAAAGATTCAGGTAAAAATGATACTTTAATTTGTTTTAAATGCAATAAGTCTGGTCATATCAAGCCAGATTGTCCTCTGCTAAAGAAAGATCGAAACAAGGGCAAGAAAGCAATGAAAGCTACATGGGATGATGATTCAAGTAGCTCAGATAGTGAAGCAAGCAATGAAGAATCAGCAAATCTTTGTCTTATGGCTAAAGATGACATTGAGGTAACAAATCTTGATAATATTGAAGATCCTTCATATGAAGAATTGCAAAATGTTTTATAAGAGGTATATGAGGAATTTGAAAAATAGGGTATCAAGTATACTGCTTTGAAAAAGAAAAATTCTTCTTTAACAAACGAAATTGATATTTTAAGAAAAGAAAGTATCATTTTGAAAGATGAAAATCTTGAGTTGAATAAGAAGAAAACTGATTTAGAAAATATTGTTGAAAACTTTACGAATGGAAAAAGAAATTTTGAAAAACTTCTTGGTAGTCAAAGATGTGTTTTTGACAAGGCAGGCTTAGGATATATGCCAAAACAAAAATACAAACCTTATAAAAATTTCTTTGATAATCCTTCTACATCAAAAACTAATATTCAAAATTCTTTTCATAAAAAAATTTTGTCAAAAAAAGATATTATTATAATCATTCAAGTTCTTCATATATGTCACATGCTATTTGCAATTTCTGTAATAGAAATGGTCATAATTATCATACTTGTCCTATTAGAAGAAATCATACAATGACTATTAGGGCCATATGGGTACCTAAAAATCTTGTTTCTTCTAATACTAATAAATAAAGGACCCAAAGAACTTGGGTACCAAGAAAAATCATTTTAATTGTTTTTATAGGTATGCATGAAGTCATCCACAAGCAAAAACAAATGGTTTTTAGATAGTGGATGTTCAAGACACATGACGGGAGACAAGACTAAGTTCTTTGATCTTAGATCTAAAGAAGAAGGACACGTGACATTTGGAGATAACTCAAAAGGGAAGATCGTGGGAATAGGTAAAATTGGTAATGAATCTTCTCTCATAATTGAAGATGTTTTACTTGTTGAAGGTCTAAAATATAATCTTTTGAGTATAAGTCAATTATGTGATAAAGGATTTACAGTTACTTTCAAAATGGATAAATGCATTATTTTGAATGATCATGATTGTAATATTTGTTTTATTGCTTTTAGAAGTAACAATGTTTATACAATCGATTTTGAAGAAATTACCTCACAAGATACTATTTGTTTTTCAGCTCAAAATGAAACTAGTTGGCTATGGCATAGAAGATTAGGTCATGCCAACATTGAACTTATTTCCAAACTTTCAAAAAATAATCTTGTGAGAGGTTTACCAAAAACATTTTTTCTTAAAGACAAAATTTTTGATGCATGCCAATTTGATAAACAAACAAAAACTTCTTTTAAAACCAAGAAATATATTCCACTACTAGACCATTGCAACTGATACACATGGATCTTTTTTGACCAAATAGAGTTGCAAGTCTAGGAGGAAAATATTATGCATTTGTTATTGTTGATGATTTCTCTAGATATACTTGGGTCATCTTTCTTACTCATAAAGACGAGGCACATAATGCCTTTACCAAGTTATGCAAGAGAATTCAAAATGAAAATGGCTATACTATTTCAAATATCCGAAGTGATAGGGGAAAAGAGTTTGTTAATAAAAAAATTGAAACATTTTGTGATGAAAATGGTTTTGTGCATAATTTTTCTGCTCCTCGAACTCCTCAACAAAATGGGGTAGTAGAGAGGAAAAATAGATCTTTTCAAGAGATGGCAAGAACAATGCTCAATGGGAATAACTTGCCTAGTTATTTTTGGGCCGAAGCGGTAAGTACTGCATGTTATGTTATAAATAGAGTTATGTTAAGGTCTAAATTAGATAAAACCCCCTATGAGCTTTGGAATGAGAAAAAGCCCAAGATTAGTTACTTTCATGTATTTGGATGCAAATATTTTATTTTGAATGACAGGGATAATTTAGGCAAGTTTGATGCAAAATCTGATGAAGGTATTTTTCTCGGGTATTCTACTAATAGTAAAGCTTATAGAGTATTCAATAAAAAGATTTCAACTGTACAAGAATCTATGCATGTAGTATTTGATGAATCTAATTTTCCACTCTCCAAGAAATCTATTGATGAAGAAACAGGAGGTATAAATAACACGAAAAGTCTCAATCTCAACAAAGAGAACACAATAGAAGAAGTTCAACATGGAACCATCAGGAAAGATCATCAAAATTTAATACAAGATGCAACCAAAGAGTGGAAATTTGTGAAAGATTATCCAGTGGAACAAATTTTGGGAGAACCTTCACAAGGTGTAAGGACTCGATCATCTCTTAGAAATATTTGCAATCATACTGCTTTTCTATCTCAGATTGAACCCAATAATATTGATGACACACTTCTTGATGAATCTTGGATTCTAGCTATGCAAGAAGAGTTGAATCAATTTGAAAGAAATGATGTTTGGATACTTGTTCCTAGACCCAAAAATCATACTATTATTGGAACAAAATGGGTTTTTAGAAACAAAAAAGATGAGTCCGGAGTCATTACTAGAAATAAGGCTCAACTTGTAGCCCAAGGTTTTAATCAAGAAGAAGGAATCGATTATGATGAGACATATGCACCAGTCGTAAGATTAGAAGCTATTCGAATGCTACTTGCATATGCTTGTTATAAAGATTTCAAACTTTTTCAAATGGATGTTAAAAGTGATTTCTTAAATGGTTTTATAAATGAAGATGTATATGTTTAGCAACCTCCAGGTTTTGAAAATCATATTTCCCCAAATCATGTTTCAAACTCACAAAAGCATTATATGGACTTAAACAAGCTCCTAGAGCTTAGTATGAGAGACTCAGTGGTTTTTTTATTGAAAAAAGTTTTTCAAGAGGAAAAATCGACACAACTCTTTTCATTAAATATAAAAATGATGATATTCTTTTAATTCAGATTTATGTTGATGATATAATATTCGGTGCTACTAATGAAAATATGTGTTAAGTTTTTGCTAAGACTATGCAGGAAGAATTTGAGATGAGGATGATGGGAGAACTTACATTCTTTCTCGGATTGCAAATTAAGCAAGCAAAAAGTGGAACATTCATCAATTAATCAAAATATATTACTGAAGAAGTTTGGGATGGAAGGTGCTAAGGAAATTGGAACACCAATGAGCCCATCAACTAAACTTGATAAAGATGAATCCGGTAAGCCAGTTGACTCGAAGATATATCGAGGTATGATTGGTAGCTTATTATATTTAACAGCCAGTAGACCAGAAATTATGTTTAGTGTGTGCTTGTGTGCACGTTTTCAATCATCTCCAAAAGGATGACATTTAATTGCAGTTAAGCGCATTCTTAGATATCTTAGTGGTACAATTAACCTAGGGTTATGGTACCCTAAGCACACATCTTTCGATCTAATCAGCTACACAGATGCAGATTATGCTGGTTGTAAAATAGATCGAAAAAGCACTAGTGGAACATGTCATTTCTTAGGTCATGCACTAGTTTCCTGGTTTAGTAAAAAATAAAATTCTGTTGCACTATCTACTGCTGAGGCAGAATATGTTGCTGCGGGTAGTTGTTGTGCTCAAGTTCTCTACATGAAGCAACAACTTGAAGATTTTAAACTTATGTATAATCACATTCCAATCAAATGTGATAATACAAGTGCTATAAATCTTTCAAAGAACCCAATACAACATTTTAGAACTAAGCATATTGAAATAAGATATCATTTTCTTCAAGATCATGTGCAGAAAGGCGATATAGTACTAGAATTCACAAACACACACGATCAGTTAGCAGATATTTTCACAAAACCTTTACCAGAAGATAAATTATGTATGATCAGAAGAGAAATAGGTATGATGCATGCTATGAATATCTCTTAAAAGATAGACCAGATTCAATAAAAATAAAGAGAGATTTTTTAGATACTTACATAAACTTGAGATTCTTAGCCTCATGTTTGAGACGCTCATTCTCTTCATACAATATCATATCATTTTTATCCATGGGAACTGGCAAGCGGAATGAAAAATCTAATAAAGATTTCAACTGTTTATACTTCTTCCGAATGATTCCTTCCCTTGTGTGAGACTCTTAAACAATTTGTTGAAGTACAACAATTTGTTCTTTGAGCTTTTCAACTTCATGATTTCTGGCTTGTAGCCGTTGGGAAAAAGCAATAATAGAGGAAGAGTAGCGAGTTCTCAGACTCACCAAGTCATAGATAGCATCAGAATCTGACTTATTAGTCAAATTATTATTTTCTTGCTGCAACATGGCACTAATGGTAGCTGCAGAAATGACAGGAGGTTGAGGTGCAGAATGCCTCATGGATGGATCTAGAGAAATGTTAGAAGAATGAGCCATTGAGAAAAGAATAGACGGCTTAAAATGAGAATGTTGAAGGAATGCAGATGAGTTATAGAGATGAGAAGAAAACTTGATGCGGATAGGATGAACTTCAGGACTGATTTTATAGAGATAGCATAAAGAATAAGACAAACTATTGTCTCTTCAAATCTTATTTAGTCAAAAGAAATACAAGATATGATGGATACACATTGTCAAAAGTTTTCTTACTAAGCCAGCGAGATTAACAGTAGATTGTCTCTATTTTTCTAGTAAACGATAAACCTCTACTGTTATCTGCCAATGTTGACCTTGTATCTGAACCCTTTCTCGTTCCAGCTCCTCTATTCGTGGTTGCAGATCATGAGCATATCAATCTGTAAATTTTTTCAACTCTTGGTTTTCTTACTTTAGCCTTTTATTCTCACTATCCTTATTAGCAAGCTTCTGTCGTAACTCATATATTTGCATGTTAAAATGATCAATCTTACTCACCCTCGCCATTAACCTCCGAGACATGATCGTAACAGAGGCAGCATATTCACTACTGAGCATTCTTGACTCTGCAATAATCTCAGAATCAGCCTTACTAGAAAAACGGTTCTCTGCTTCTATCATGGTATTGACGGCCTCAGGAGAGAAGATTGATGATTGATGCGTCAAGGGTTCCTGATTCAAGTCTGGAACATTAGTGGAAGAGAATTGCTTAGCCATTCTATCGTTGTGGAAAAACAGAACTCAAGTCAAGAAGCGATGTATTTTTTTTGGCATCTGATAGATGAAAATGATTATTTTTTTTATAGAAACTTAGAGCCTTCAATCCCGTTTGTCAACAACATCAGGCAATTGTTTAAATCTTCAGCCGCACTAAATTCATAGAGTTAGGCCTCGAGGCTTTGCAGCACTTGTCGGGTCACAGACGGCTTCTTTTTTCAACTATCTAAAGTGTCTATTAACGCACCGTTTTCTTCAGTCTATTTACTTGCTGCCGATCCTTTTTAATGATGCCAAAAGGGGGAGAAGTGTTAGACTAGAACATTAATATTGTTTGAATTGCTAAACTTGTTATATATGCTTGGAATTATATTCATACTTTTGCTTGAAAAACTAACGCACATTCTCAGGGGGAGCTTAAGTATTAATACAGGTTTCGTGTTCTATCAAGTATTTGTCATCATCAAAAAGGGGGAGATTGTTGAACCCAAGGTTTCAAGTTTTGTGTAATTATATATCTACACATGGATTTTGATGATAACAAATGAATTCAAAGAATAAAGGAGTTTCAAGCTCAAGTTGTATACACAATGAAGTCAAGCACATCAAGGAAACAAGCATGAGCAAGAAGGGAACAAGTTCACATTAAAGTTATAGAGTAATGTTGTAAATCTCTTCAAAATTCGAAATTAGAATTAATGCTCAAAATTAATATTTTATCATAAAGCATTAAAATACATTTTCCACATGTGCATGAATTTTTTTAAAAATTATATTTGAAAATTTTGAAAGATGATTGATTATCATCTTTTACATGTGCATGCCTTGATTAAAGGGTTGAACTTTGAAAATATTAAAGATGATTGATTGTCATCTTTTACATGTGCATGCCTTGATTAAAGGGTTGAACTTTGAAAATATTAAAGATGATTGATTGTCATCTTTTACATGTGCATGCCTTGATTAAAGGGTTGAACTTTGAAAATATTAAAAACGATTGATTGTCATCTTTCACATGTGCATGTTTTATTTGAATATTTTCAAAAGTGATTGATACTTTTTTTGACTTATACAAAAGGTAGATGATTTTGTTTGAAAAATTTGAAAAGTAAAGTGTGCTCCTTTTGTCATATGCAAAAAGTAAAAGATTAGGTTTGAGTATTTTGAAAAGTAAAATGTGCTCTTTTTGTCATATGCCAAAAGTAAAAGATTAGGTTTGAAATTTTTGAAAAATGAATGATATTGTCTTTGACAATTGAAAAAGAAGAACCTTTTATTTGAATTTTTTGAATAAGTGAATGATGTTGTTTTTGACATGTGAATCTTTTTAAATTTGAATATGAAGTCTCATATGCCTATAAATAGATCATTTGAGAGCTTCACATTTACAACATCAAGAGCATAGAACATTCATTCAAAGTTTTCATTCTCTCTTCTCTAAGCATTGAGCCTTAATCTTTGTTCATTTTGAGAGATATAATTTGTGCTGTATTGTTCTTATTTCACTCATTGAGGAGTGTTTTCTGATAACCTACCCACTATCAGCCTTGTATCAGAAAAATGGTGTGTATAACCCTTGTGCGTGTAGAAAGTGTTCTACACGGGGAATAGTTGAATCACCACGTGTAAGGTGATTGCAAGTGTAGAGGGTGTTCTACACGGATCCTTTGTAGCGATGTTGTTCAAAGGTGTAATAGGTTTCTATCTCTACCTGAAGGAGGTTGAATAGTGAATTTGGGAATCCTCAAGGGGTAGCTTGAGGCGAGGACGTAGGCAGTGGGGCCGAACCTCGTTAACATATTGAGTTTGCTTTTCTCTTATCCTTACTCTTTATATTTATTGTTATTTCATATTTTGTTTATATTTTATATTATATATTTGATTTATAATTGTTATTTTTTTAATACAACTCAATTCACCCCCCTCTTGTGTTAGTCATCTGGACAACAAATACATTAAACTATTATTAGTCAATTTAGTCTATATATTATAGTATAAATATATTATTTTATAATAATTAACCCACGGGACCATGCTAGTATATTATTGAGTTTAACTAACTATATAAGAATCTAACATATAGTTATATGAAATCTATATAATCAATACTTTAGTTATTATACATTAGTATTACATATTATTTTAAATTTATTATTTATATATTATTGTTTATCGATTAATTATATATTAGTATTATAATGTTACATGTTATTAAGCATTTTAATATTTATACATTATTATTATTATTATATTTATATGATTAATATATAGAAAAATACATATTTTTATAAAATGTATACAATATCGAAGTAGAGTCAGAGTTGGAGTCGGAGGTGAAGGTAGAATATCGGAATTGGAACGGAGCGGAGTCGGAGTCGAATCAACTCAACCTTTGCCTTTGACTCTAACTTTGACTTTCCATGGAGAAAAAACTACGACTCTAACTCTGACTTGTCGGAATCGGAGCGGAGTCGGGAGAGAGTCAGGGTTAGAGTTAGATTTTTAGATTTCTGCTTAACCCTACTTAGACGTTTCTCTTGATTGGTTTAATTAAGATTCGCTGATATGGAAAAACAACAATTTATTTATGCAATATGCCAGTGATGATTATATTAAAAAAATATTTTTTAAACCTTGCTATTATAACAATTATAGTTTTAACTTATATAAAATTGTAATATATTTCATAATAAATAATATATTTACACGCTAATTTATATAGAGTAAAACTCTACAAAAAAATATTTATCAGGCTCTTACCCTCTTTTAAGGGACTTTTATGCTTATATAAATAATGTTTGGTTATCACCTAAAGTGATTGGTTAATGGTACTCTTGTTCGGTTTTGCGATTGAGAAAATATCTAAAAATCGAGTTAGAATCTTAGAGCATTGTTACCGGAATAGCAGCATCGAAAAATAAAATAACCTTTTAACTGTTTGAAATAAAAATAGTTTGATTAGATTAGTCAATTTCAAATTCTTTAACTTTTAGCTACAGTAAATATAAAGTTATAATCAAATTTAATAGTTACTGTACAAGGAGCAAATCATTATTTAATTATTTTTTTGTAACTCTCCCTCTCTTCTAAATATTTTCAGAACGTTTGATAGAATAAAATATAGTTGGATTGGAAAATAGAGTACATATAATTAAAAAATATAATTTTTTAACCCACAATTTAATTAGAATATGATTACTAATTAATATATAATAGGTAGAATAGTAAAATATGATAAAATAAAATAAAATAATAAAAAAATAATTTTTTTAATTATTAATTACTCATTACAATATAATGAATAAATAATAATTCAATATAGAGATTTGATGTGAATAGTTAAAGTAAAATTTATCTTATATTATTTTATTATTATATAATGAAAAATAACTACTCCAATATAGAAACTAATATAAATAGAATATTTAAAATTTAAATTTATCTTACATTTATCAAAAATATTATTTACATATATATAATCTATTAACAATGTTCTTACTCCTCTTGGGCTCCATTCCAACTATGACTTTTAATTTTTTCAGTCCAAAGTCTGATTCAAAGGACAAGGTTATCCGTTATAGTCGAACCAGAGCATAAAGTTAGAGTTGGAAGTATTGTTGTACCGACGTCAATTCTGTTCCAATTTGACTTTGACTGAAAAATTTTAAAAAAAAAATTGTGACTCCAATATTGTATATATAATATAAAAATATGTATTTATTTATATATTTATCATATATATTAATATATTTATATAGCTATATCACTAGAATTTATATTGTTAAATTCAATAATATACTAGTATGGATTAATTATTATAAAATAATATATTTATAAAATAATATAAATAAACTAATAATATTTTAATATATATATATATATATGTAAACATTACAGTATTACTACCATATATAATCAAGTATAGAAATAAGTTAGACACTAATATTGAAATAAATTTATTATAATAAGTTAATAATACATAATACTAATTTACTAAAATATAATAACATATAATTAAACACTAAAAAGTCTAGTATATAAATAAGTTATAAATAAGTTAGACAGTAGTATAATAATATGTAATACTAATATATAATAACATGTAATTAAATACTATAGTATAGGTCTTATATAGAATTAAATTAGACACTGGTATTGAAATAGCTAATAAGTCTAGTATAATAAGTTAATAACACATAATACTAATTTACTAAAGTATAATACATGTAAATTTTTTTAAAGAAAATTGTCATCATTCACTTATAAGAGAAACTTACATCCATAATCGGATACATTCTGAGATGTTCTCATATCAAATATGACATCATAAACTAAAATAATGCATTTGAAACTCCACCAGTACACTATTTCGTTTTGTGATTAATATTGTCTTTACTATTGTTGAGCTTTCTCCAAATAAATGTCCAAGGGATAACACTCTCTGCATAAACAGAGACTCAACATCACCCTTCATAGAAAGAGATAACTCAATATTTACAAACAAATATTCGATAGACGAACTCTTTTTTTATTTTAATTAACAATAAAGAAACAAAAAAGGAACTAGTATAATATAATAATTTTAGTATAGAAATAAGTTATAAACAGGTTAGAAACTAATATAATATAATAACTTGTAATATTATATTATAATAACATATAATTAGACACTATAATATAAGTTTAATATAGAAATAAGTTAGACACGAATATATAAATAAATCTAATGTAATAAGTTAATTACATATAATATAATAATATAATAACAAGTAATTAGACATTAGAAATAATATGTAATATTATAATATAATAACGTTTAATTATATGCTATAATATAAGTCTAATATAAAAATAAATTAAATATTTATATAAAAATAAGTCATAAGTGAATGATTTAGTTTTAATTTTTACTTTTTAAACTAAAATTTAAAAGTTCACCAAACTCTTTTCTTTTTGTTTTTTTTTTATTTTTAAAAAGGATTAAATATGAAATAAAGAAAAATTTAAATCCAATTTCACTTAGACATGGAGTAAAAAATGAATCGAAGCCTACACAAGTTTTAAATCACTACGTCGGTGCTCACTAGTTTTGCATAAACAGAAAAGAGAAATGTTATTTATAATCGTAAATGTGTAAGTGTCACGTAATCACTTTGAAAATAATGAATAAATACGAAATTTATATAAAAATTAATTAATTTTTTAATAATAAACTTTTTTATTTTTTCAAAGCAACTGTATGAAACTTATAGACTTTATAATTTTACGTAACATTACTCTAAAAAAATAATGTATTAATGTTTGCTTAGAGAAAAAAGAAAAGAAAAACTAAGCTAGAAAAAACCGGACTGAGTGCAGGAAAGCACACGGCATCATTGTATATATTTAGAGCATTCATATCTAATTTCCTATAAAATTTATTATAATTTAGTTAAAAAGTACATTCCTTAAAATTTTTCCTTAAATTTTACTCATCTTTCAAAAACCTCCTATATCTCATTCCCTATCATTTCTTTATTCTATTAAAATAATATTTCTTTATTACTTTTTTTTTCTCACTTCTATTTATAAACTTAACTACTCAATATTTTTTCTTATGTTTTGAACTATTACTCTAGTGAAAGTTTTAAACAAAAATTTAAATTATTTTTTTTTTGTGGATATGCTAATATTTTTAAAATTTATTTTTTATATTTTTTGTAAATAATTAAATTATTTTTAAAATTATTATTTAAAATTATAATAAATATGAGTATGAGAAAAAATGTAGATGATTGAAAAAATATTTATTTTATATATTAGAATAAAATATTGATAAAAAATAAGTTAGGGGTTGAATAGTAAGTCTCCATATTTGCGGACTCACTGTTCATCCCCTAAGACTCTGATTGGTAACCAAAACCTAAAACATCTCATCTCATCTCAACTCATCATTACAACTTTTTTAAATCCCCATACAAAATATAATAAACAATTTAACTTTTTCAAATCTCAATACAAAATTAATATTAAAAAATTATATTATAACAATATTTTATTTATTACTATTTAGGAAAAAATCTTTTTCCTAAATTAGGAATTCGAATGTGGGGAATATTTTAATCAAAATCTTATAATAAATCTCAAATTATAGAGAATTCGATACTCTAGGTACTATTTGGCCACACAAAATTTTTATCTCAAATATAAAATTTTCATCTCATCATTATAACTTGCTCAAATCTCTATACAAAATATAATAAACAATTTAACTTTTTTTTTCTAATTTTTTAAATTCTAAAATAATAATAATATTAAAATATTTAATTTTAAAACTTAAAATTTTCATTTGAGAATTCTCAGTGGCCAAGCAGAATCGAGACTCTAAGACACCCAAACACAGCCTTAGGAAACAACCAATGAAAACATAACCTGCTTACGTCTAGTATCTTTGTCCATCTGGTTGAACCCAGACGGCTTTCCCTCATGATGTTCCGTATCGCAAGCAAAAACGTTTCGTTGTCATTTACCAAATCCACCAACCCAATAGAGAGATCGGGACCGTCAATCCTAGAGATCTAACCTATTTATACCAACTCTTGCTTCTCCCATTCCTCGCTTCGTTCACTCATCACTCTCCCCCCAGTCTGAAAATCTCTCCACCTTTCCGTTTCTATTCTCAGAAGATGGCTTTGGTGGTGGAGAAAACCACGGCTGGCCGTGAGTACAAGGTCAAGGACATGTCTCAGGCAGACTTCGGCCGACTCGAGATCGAGCTCGCCGAGGTCGAGATGCCTGGTCTCATGGCCTGCCGATCCGAGTTCGGTCCCTCCCAGCCATTCAAGGGAGCCAGGATCACCGGTTCCCTCCACATGACCATCCAGACAGCCGTCCTCATCGAGACCCTCACCGCCCTCGGTGCCGAGGTCCGCTGGTGCTCCTGCAACATCTTCTCCACCCAGGACCACGCCGCGGCCGCCATTGCTCGCGACTCTGCTGCGGTTTTCGCCTGGAAGGGCGAGACCCTTCAGGAGTACTGGTGGTGCACCGAGCGCGCCCTCGACTGGGGCCCCGGCGGCGGCCCCGACCTTATCGTCGATGACGGTGGTGACGCCACCCTCCTGATCCACGAGGGTGTCAAGGCCGAGGAGATCTACGAGAAGACCGGGACACTCCCTGATCCTGCCTCAACCGACAACGCCGAGTTCCAGATTGTGCTCACCATTATCAGAGATGGGCTCAAGACCGATCCCAAGAGGTACCACAAGATGAAGGAAAGACTGGTAGGCGTGTCGGAGGAGACCACAACCGGGGTTAAGAGGCTCTACCAGATGCAGGCAAATGGTACTTTGCTGTTCCCCGCTATTAACGTTAACGACTCTGTTACCAAGAGCAAGGTAAAATTTTACTTGTTTTGCCACTGCTTGTACTTGTAGATCTGTGTGATTTTGTTTGGATCTCGATAGTGTTCCCTTCCCCTCCTCTAGTGATAGGGATTCTGCTTCAGATCTGTTAGGTTTTCATTCATAATTTGCTTTTCATTCATTTAAGCTGATTTATGTATAGATGTTACTGATCTTATTGGTTTTGAACCTAATCTGAAGTATGAAGGCTCTTTTTTTCTATGTTTACTTTACTCTGTTGTCCTTGCTCAACGACACACATTCATTTTTATTAGTGGGTGCCTCGTAAAACTGTGGTCAAGAAATGCTTGTGTAATTTCGAATCTTTACTTTATTATTTTTTTGTTCTCTGCAATAAGAAAAAGTGATAATAAAATCATGTGCTTATTCTAGTGGATCATTTGAATATTGTTTCATAGGATTTCGAATCTAAGATCCAATGTTTTCGTTGCTTTGCTTCATGTCTTTGTCGGAATCGAGCCTTTGTCGATTTTCTAAGATTGCAAAATACTTGTTGGACGGATTCACTGTTCCTTTTTCAACAACTTCTCAACTAACAAACAGATCTTTGTTTGTACCTACCATATCAAAGTCGAGTTTTTGTTTTCAAATTTGAAACTTTTTAACTAACAGATTTCTCTCTCGTTTGATCTAATAGTGGCTGTGATCTTGGTTTAAACAGTTCGATAACTTGTACGGTTGCCGACACTCTCTCCCCGATGGCTTGATGAGAGCTACTGATGTTATGATTGCTGGCAAGGTTGCTGTGGTCTGTGGATATGGTGATGTTGGGAAGGGCTGTGCTTCTGCCTTGAAGCAAGCTGGTGCCCGTGTGATTGTGACTGAGATTGATCCAATTTGTGCTCTTCAGGCCCTCATGGAAGGCATTCCTGTCCTGACCCTTGAGGATGTTGTCTCAGAGGCTGACATCTTCGTTACCACCACTGGTAACAAGGACATCATCATGGTGAGTGACATGAAGAAGATGAAGAACAATGCCATTGTCTGTAACATTGGCCACTTTGACAATGAGATTGACATGCTTGGGCTTGAGAACTACCCGGGCGTGAAGCGCATCACCATCAAGCCTCAAACAGACAGGTGGGTATTCCCCGAGACCAACTCGGGCGTCATTGTTTTGGCCGAGGGTCGGCTCATGAACTTGGGTTGTGCCACAGGGCACCCTAGTTTTGTGATGTCCTGTTCCTTCACAAACCAGGTGATTGCACAACTGGAGTTGTGGAAGGAGAAGACAAGTGGAAAGTACGAGAAGAAGGTATATGTGTTGCCTAAGCACCTTGATGAGAAGGTTGCTGCGCTTCACCTTGGCAAGCTTGGGGCTAAGCTCACCAAGCTTAGCAAGGACCAGGCGGATTACATTAGCGTGCCCATCGAGGGTCCTTACAAGCCTGTTCACTACAGGTATTGAGAGATTCAAGAAAGTGAGAGATTGAGAGGCATATATAATATTTGGATATTTGGACGGCTTTGATTGTTTGTGGTAGGATGTTAGGGTTGATTTTTGTAGGGTTTGTGATTGGTGGTGGAATGCAATGGGATTATTGGAGGGAAGAAATTGATGGGTCTTCTTTTGAACGAAGACGAGGTTCGGTGTGAATGAATAAATATGGATGGGATCGAGTGGGAGGAGTATTGTAACGGCTGCACTTATGAGTTTTGCTGCATTTCTTATCATTTTGTTATTATAAAAAGGGTGAAAAGAGTTACCACTATTTTTCCTAGGAATATTGTCTTGCTTTGTGTCTTTCTTGTATCATATTTTCTCAATATTTTTCTATTTCGGTATGAGAAATTTTGGAATATAAAATAAATAGTTATTTTGTTTCAATTCTCTTACCAAAATGGCCTTACATTTTACGGATTGCATGTCGTTTTCCTATACTTTCTTTATGAAGCGGGCGACGAGCCCCCAATTCTATCTCCTTATCTAAATATGGAAGAACAAACACTTATGGCTCCTCGTGTGCTCATGTCTATATTTCATCACATTATAGTTATTTGTGTCAATTGTGAGTATATTATGATAATTAAACTGATAAAACAATTAAACGTGTAGTTAGCACGTTGGTGTTAGATGTCGGACTTTGCTTTCGTAACTAGTCACGTAAGTCTCATTTGAAGTCTGTTGATTGCACTTTGTCAATCTAGAGGATTCTATATCCAATTTAAACACTCCAATGTGGATAAGAGTTCTACTAGGATAATTTTTCATCATAACACTTGGAATTGTGATAAAGTAAAGACTCAAGTATGACTTAGGCATAACTCAAGACATACTTATGTAATAGATGATATGTCATTCGTAGCATATAACATATAAAATATGTAATAGATGACATCATTTGTGGCATTTGATAGTGATTGCATTCATGTATTAGATAAATGTGTAACAAATTATTATGTAATAGTAATAGGTGACATGGGATTGTATAGCTGATAAATGTATAATAGATAATTGATGACATGACATAGTATATTATAACAGCTACAATAAGCCTGAATGACATAAATATAAACAATCTGAAATTTGTCCTTCTAAAACCCCTCCCATCTGAAATTCTAAAATTGTTTTCTTCTAAAATTCGTTCTCTCATCTTTTGAAACCCCTTCTAAATCTCAAACCAGAAGCAAATTCCGTCCAAGCAAATCTTAGTTGCCACAACCCCTTCTAAATCCAACCGTCACCAAGTAAAGCAAAAAGAGTCTAGTTGCAGAGCAGAGAGTATGGTTTAATAGCTTCATGATAAATCTTCAAGTAATATGGTAACAATCATGTTGATATACATTGGAAATGAACAAGCTATCGGGAGCCCAAAAAACCTAGAAAAATATACCCACAATCTTGCTGAGAAGCTTTGCTAGAAAAATAGACCCTTCTTTGTCCTCCACATTCTCAACCGAAAGCCCCCATGGAGATGGAGATGGAATTACAAATAAGACAAGGAAAAAGAGACGTTGTGCTTTGGAGGAATTCTTCTCATCAATCCCGTGGTCACCTCTGCTTTTCTCTCTCGTTGTCCTTAAGATTTTGCACAACTATTGGGAGAAGAAGATGATCAAATGATAAAAAAGAAAAGAAAATGGAATGGACCGCACCTAGTTTTGATTAGTTGGGGATAGAGAGGAGGAGGCAGGCGATTTCAGTCGCAAGAGAAAACTCGGTTTGGTTGGCAGGTGATTTTGAAGGAGAAAGAGAAAACTCAGTTTGGCCATTCGCTTTGTTCGCTTTGTTTTTTGTTTTAATTTTAAATCACTTAAACCAGTCTGGTAGCTAGGTCTACTATCTACAACGAGCAGAAAGAAAGAGGGGTCACAATAAAGTGGCTCTGTAGAAAGAGGGTTCAGACAAAAAGGAAGATGCTTGATGTTCGGATGATATTTCTCGACAACTGTATTCGAAACTTTTTTTTTAAATTAAGAAAGTATTATTTAATAATATTGTGATTCTTATAAAAAAATTAAAAATCTACGGATATAAAAATATGTTTGAAAAAAAATTAGAAAAAAAAAAGCCAAATTGCCTTGTCGGGACAAATTCTCAATCGGTGACTGTAGCTAGAATTTGTCGGTGACTGTAGCACCGTCTTAAAAAAAATAATTCTATTCATCATTTTTATACCATACATCATACATAATATTTTATCTTTTTATTTTTTCTACTTAACAAATATGTGATGTATAAATAATGAATAGAAAAAATCAATTAGCTTAGCAGGGATACAAAAAAGAAAAAAAGAAAAATTAACACGTGTGTGGTGTGGTATAAGATGATGTGTAGCTAGCAAAACCCAAAAAACTGTCAACATGGAAGATAAGAAAACGGTCAGAGCCGAATAGTTCGTGGCGTTATAAAAGGGAGTTTTGCTACATACAAGCACAGTTGCGCACTAATCTGTGTACCAATACTGATTTATTCATACTTAAAATTTAAATTAACATTATTTTCAATAAAATCTACTTTTTGACCAATCACATCACATTGGTGCACATATTAGTGCATAATTGTACTTGCAACTATATTTTTCCTATAAAAGGTGCATGCTTTTACAGCTTTTCTTTCCTTTTTTCTGGGGGGTCTCTAATTTGAGAGCTGCTGTGTCCACGTTTGTCTATATGATGCCAATGTGATGTCAACATGGAAGATAAGAAAATGTTAATATTCTAAGAGATTTGACAAATAGGTAAGAGAAGAAAAAATTTAGTTACAAGTAAAATTATGCACTAATTTGTGTACCAATCTAATGTGATTGGTCAAAAAGTAGATTTGATTGAAAACAATGCTAATTTAAATTTTGAATATGAAGGAATTAGTATTAGTACGCAAATTAGTACGCGAGTTTGCTTGTACGTAGTAAAACTCGTAAGAGAAATGCTAGATCTCCGCTGGGAGCTACCACTCCCAGTGTTTTTTTTCTTATTTCTTAATGATTAAGAAAAATTTGTTTAATATTATTATGAATTTGTTTATTTTTTTAAATATTTAAAAGTACTAAAAATGATGTGAAAAAAATATATATATATTTATATATTTCTAAGCCTAGCGTGAGCCCCAGCGGTGGCTCTAGAAGGGTCCAATAAGTAACTGTCTGTTTATGATCTTACTCAATCATGATTCCTTCTCACAAACGAATAAATGGGAGTAGCCGTTTAACACGCCCGTCTTAATGGAATTTCTAACCCCTTTGCAAATAACATGAGAAAATGGGTAATTGCTGCCTCTTCTTTAGGCTTATTTGTCTTCTTTTTTTCCCCTTACCACTAGTGGAAAAGCGAAATTGTATTTTTCACTGAAAAGTTAATACATAAACTGTATTTCTTCATAAGAAGATTAGGGGACACTACCAAATTTAACTGAAGAGAAAACATCATAATTGTTACCATTAGTTTGTGTGATATAAAAGACAATTGATTGGTGTTGTCTAGGTTTAGCTAAAAAGACAAAAGATGCAAAGCAACTATAACACCCGTTTTCCTGAGGATATGATTGTCGCGGTTTTTCATAAAATAAACCCGGCAAAGAATTTGATATTTAATAAAATAAACATGTATTTCATAAAAGAAATATTTACTAAATACTTGTCTCCAAATAACATTAAATGAAACGATTGAATAAAATTTAATATCATAAAATAGTTTATTCTAAGAGGTCTGGAATTCAATCAACTTACTTATCTAAGCTTGATCTGCTTGCTCATATTCTTCATCATCTTGACTTGGGTGGTATAAAAAAAACATGAAATAAACTAAAATAAGTTGAAAACTCAATAAGAAATCCATCATAACGTAAAAGTAATAAATATAAGGATTTTTCATAAAATTTTCATGCTGAGAGCTTAAATCACGACTGTTCATGCTCATGCTTATGCTATGCATGATTGATTTATCTGACTTATCTGACTCGCCAACACACTTAACCCTGTGTGTAAAATTGTGCACTAGCCTCATGTCCCATTGCAACAAGGGGAGTCTTTGATAGTATTATAGTATACTATGGTGGACCATGCTTGAGTATATGGCTTGCACATCTACCCTGAAACTGTATTGGTACCATGCAATTGAATAATCATTTGAATTGAATTGTTCTGATTTTATCTTGTACTTGAACTTAAGATAGTTTAAATGTCTTATGCGATGTGAGATACATGACATACTACGTACATAATTCTAATTTCCGAATCTGAACATGATGCAGAATGACATGATCGTATGCTATGTTAGATGACATATTTGCATAATTATAACATGGGAGATACATAAACATTAGTTTTATTTCCATAATTACTATCTCTATAATTTAAGAGTTAAAATTGTCTACTTAAAACCAGCTTAATAGAAGTACTGAACTCATAAAAGTATGTCCATCGTAAGATAAATATATTAGATTGATTACAATGTCATAGATACAAAAGTAAGGGCAATAACGTAATAATGGTACTTAAAAAGTCTACTTCTAGTATTAGATTTACAGTACAGTTACGAAATGGCATTTTAACATAAAAACATAAAAATAAAATAAAATTAAAAAAAAATAAAAAGTTAGAGCATCTAGTTGGATTATGCAAATGCAAAAATAAAATTTGCTTAATATGAGATAATTTTACCTTTGACTATTCCATTCAAAATTTATTCACATTAAATTATCTATTTATTAGTCAAAATAATAATAAAATATTATAAATTTAATAATATTCTTTTCAAATTTTTTTCTATTAAATGAAACCAAACTGCCCACAAATACATTCAGTTTTAATATTTGTACCCACCACAAATACATTCAGTTACAAACTAAAAAACACAATAGAACACAGTTGCAAGCTTACTGCCATACATATCCAGGGATGGATTACTGCTATGCATCAAAAAGGAAAACTACATATTGACTTAATATCAGGAATCAGGATGCTAAAAAATTTCAAAGTTAGTCTCAAAACATCATAACTCGAAGAATCATCTAATAAATTTTAAAAAATGAATAGAAGAAGAAGGCTATGAATAGTGGCTTCGGGAATTACTTACGAAATTCATTTTCTTTCTCAGTAGTTTGGATTAGATTGATTGGATCAATTGCAAAAAGCTTTTGTTATCAGGACGAAACACAAGTTGCTGCAATGAAGACTGGTGTTGCAACCCAGATCTTGGTAGAACTCAGACTTTCTCTTCTTCTTTTTTTCTCATTTTCGTGCAAAGAAAATCTTATCCAGTGAATATGAAAGACGAGAGGAAAAGAAAATAGAGAGGAAGAGAAGAAGAGTTTTGGGTAGAAGGAAAATGGAGAGGAAAAGAAGAGGAGTTTTAGTTAAGAGATAATAGAGAAGAGTTTCGTTAGAAAAAAGTAGTTTGGGTAGAAAGAAATTGCAGAAGAAGAACACAAGACAGGGGGTGTCCAGACCCTGAAAAAAATAGTTTTTTATTCATTTGGTCCTGCTATAGTAACAACCAAATATGATTGATGCCCTTAAATTTACTATAGCAAATCAATTTTTTTGAAGTTAGATAATCTAATGTGGTGTATTTTTAAATTCTATTAATTAAATTCCCTAATATCCAATAAGGATGCTCTTTCACGTGAAAGGAAAATAAGGGCAAATTTGTAATAAGGTTGAATTTTTGTATGCTTGCTGAAGAGTTAAAAGCAAATCACAAAGCATTACAGGAACGAAAAGAAAGGGCGAGTGACGGAAAAGAGTTTTAACTCCCTGACCTCTATAAAACAAGGGCATAAACGTAATATCATATTCAAAAGTTACTCTATTGTAGGGTAACCAGCTTTACGGAACTTGAAAAGTTACTTTCGACCTTGAGGACATGCAGATATTTATGAGAGTACAGAGGGGCCGCGGCAGACTACAAGACGTAACTTTATCAGGAAGGGTTTAACACTGTTTGGCCTCCAGCATAAGTTTATGGTATTTAAAGCAAGGAAATAACAAGTAAAAACCATAAAAGAGGCCTTATGCATATGTGCCAAGCAACAAAGAAGATTAGAGACAGAGAGCTCCCCAAAAGAGGGACAGTGCGATAGCACTTGACTTAGAGTATGAGCTAGGGGATGCCTGTGACAACGACGGTTATCGAATACAGTGTGAAGATGAACGGTGTTGTTAGCTTTCGGAGTTTAACGGAGCAGAGGAAGAAAAAAAATGTGTGTGGCTTACCGAAAGAGAGGGATGACGTGCGACGGTGATTCTGAGTGACTAGACTGAGATCAATGGCGGCAACTTCTGATGGAACATGGCCCAATTTCAGTCACTGCTTGGCTGAGAAAAACGGTGGAGAAAATAGGAAGAGGAATTGGTTTCTAAACTTGGTTTGTGTTGTTTGCTTGAGGCTTTTCTGTGATTGAAATTACAGACGGCCGGGGAAGGGATAAATACTAAATAGATAGAAATCGTCTTGTACGTGATCAATTCAAAGCGGTGTTCAAGCGATACCAAAACTGTTTCATCTCATTTTATTTTATTATTATAATATTTTTAAATTTTTATAAATAATATAATAAATAATTTAAAATTTTTAAATATTAAAATAATAATAATATTAAAAAATAATATTATAATAATATTTTATTTAACTTTTATATAAAATTATATTATCTCATCCCACTATCCAAATTATATCTCAAGAAATTTGCAAGAGAAAGACTCGGTGATCACAACGAAAATAGAGGGATAACGAAGGGGGTTGTGTGAAGTAAAGTGTGGTTTATTTGGAGTGAATTTCGATAAAGTTAAAACTGACATAGGTACATTTTTCACATTTAGAGAGAATTTGGTAATTTAAGACTCGATCAGTAGTGTTTACCTTCGATAAAATTAATAAAGATTTTCGGTTAAATATTTATAATAATATTCACTAAATAAAACCTCAATATAATAATAATAATAATAATAATAATAATAATAATAATAATAATAGTAGTAGTAGTAGTAGTAGTAACTAAAGACAGTAATTTTTCTTATTTTCCTGTCAAGTATGTTAATTCCGTTACTTTCTTGTTTTAAAGATAAAATTATCCTTTTCTATCTCTCTCTCTCATTCCCGATTTTCTCTCTCCTCGCATCTCGAACCTCTCTCATACTCTCCGATATGCCTCTCTACCTACCCCCTCAAACCTACCATTTCACACGTTTTTCTAAAACACTCAGATCTTAATCTGAGTAAAAATGTTCAAATCTGTAAAAAAAAAAAAAGGTAATAAAGAACAAGCACAAAACGAAAGAACAACCCTACAAAAAAATACTCTGATTTGAACAAGATCTGTTCAAATATGTCAAAATTTAAAAAAATTATATCAAAACACATGATTTGAGTTTATCGTACAACATCCTAATAAAATATCAAATCTTTTGCGTTTTTTGAGTATGGTGGTAGTATTTATTTTGGTGGTAAAGATTTTATTTTTATTTGTCTATGTTGTTCTAATGTATCTTGACTTTAATTTTGAACTAATCTTTTTATTTTCTAATGTATCTAAATATGTAATTATTATACTTACTGACCTGTCATTATCTAAAGATATTAGCTAAAGTTTACTTTTTTTTATCTCTTGGCATTAAATTATTCATTAATCAAGCTTTTTTTTTAAAAAAAAAAAACATATTATTTTTGTAAAAAACATGTTTAACCCAACTAGGCAAACGTGCTTTTCATGTACTCCTGACCTATTTAATTTTATATGCTCCTAATATATGTTTAGTATGTTCTAAAATAAAATCTCGTCCTTGAGATGGAATATACCTCGATTAAAGTAGGTAAGGGTATTTCTCTCTCATGTCTTCCTCGTGGGCTTCTCCAAAAGGACTAGTTAATGATATAATTGGAACCCCCTATTATAACCTTATAAAGAGTAAGAAGTTCTCATTCTCAAGTAATATGATATCCCATATACCACCTCCCCTTATTCTTATCCTTATCATATGAGGTATCACAATCTTCTCTCCTTAAATTTTTGAGGTCCTGGTCGTGCCTATCCTTTGTAGGTGTACGACTCAAGTCCCACATCTTTGGTTCGGATAAGCTCTGATACCATTTCAATAGTTTTGTTTCTAAGCATTTGGGCCTTCTGTGTTTATATTCTCACTGGAACTTCTTCATAGCTGAAGTCTCTCGAATCTGAAGGGGCTTGTACTCCAATACATGTGTGGGGTCTGGGGCATACTTTTGTAACATAGAGACATGAAACACATTGTGCACTGTCGATAAGTGAGGTCAAAGTGCTGGTCTGTAAGCTGCAACACCTATTCTTTCCAAGATCTCAAAAGGACCTATGTACCTTTGGCTCAACTTTTCCTTTTTACCAAATCTCATTATCCCTTTCATCGTTGCAACCTTCAAGAATACTTTATCTTTTACCTCGAACTCTAATTCTCCTCTTCGTTGGTTCGCATAGTTCTTCTATCACTCTTGTGCTACTGCAAGCTTCTTTCTGATTTCTGATATTTTCTCACACATGTATTGTATAATTTCTTGTCCCAGTATCCTTCGCTCTCCCACCTCATCCCAGTAGAGTGGCGACCTACATTTACGATCGTAGAGAATTTCATAGGGTGCTACCTGAATACTTTCCTGGTAACTGTTGTTATATGAGAACTCTATAAGGGGTAGATACTAAGGATGGGTTTGAGTGTTGAGAAGAGTTGTGAATAGTAGTAAGAAGTATGTGAAAAATAATAATAAAGTAATGAATAATAATAAAAAATAGGTAAAAAGTTATGAATAGTAATAAAAGTAGGTGAAAAGTAATAATAAAGTAATGAATAGTAGTGAGAAGTGTTGAAAGTACCTAGGGTACTCTCAGTACCCAAGCGCAGCCTTAATCCAACTACCTTTAAATTCCATCACGCACGTTTTGAGCATATCTTCTAGGATTTGAATTGTCCTCTCTAATTGACCATCTGTCTGTGGATGAAATGCTGTGCTATAAGTCAGTTGAGTTTCCAACTCCTTTTGTACCTTTCTTCAAAAAGCTGAAGTGAACCATGTATCTCTGTCAGAGATTATCTTAGATGGTATCTTGTGTATTTTGACAATCTCCCTAATGTACAACCTTGCCAATCTATCCATGAAGTATGTAATCTGAATAAGAATAAAATGGGCTAATTTTGAGAGTCAATCAATGATCACCCATGTTGCATCCTGACCTCCTAGCAACTTCAAAAACCCTGAAACAAAGTCCATTCTAATCTCATCCCAAGTCTACACTAGTATAGGAAGTGGTTGAAGTGTACCTAAAGGTCTCTGATACTCTGCTTTGACTTGTTGACATGTCAGACACTATGCTACATAAGTCACTGGCTTCATCCCATTTCACCAAAAGTGATGTTTTAAATCCCGATACATTTTGGTGCTCCCCGGATGAACTGTGTACAATGAACGATGGGCTTCTCTCAAAATCAAATCTTTGATTGCTCTATCATTGGGTACACATAATCTTCCCCAAATTATCAGGGGGCCATCATCTGATAGTAGATAATCAGATCTCTTACATTCTGATATTTCTCCTTTAATCCTCATCAATTTTGTATCACTAACTTGGACGACTTTAATTTGATCTATCAATGTTGAACCTAGGGTCAAACTATTTATCTTGGATTGAGTGTCTTGGATTACCTCAATGCTTGCTTGCTCCATGTCTAGTAGTATATGCTTCTGGGGAGTGTACATCATAGCCAAGGTACCAGAGGATGACTTTTGACTAAGTGTATTTGCTACGACGTTTGCTTTGCAAGGGTGGTAGTTAATACTGTAATCATAGTCCTTCAGAATTTCCAACCACCCACGTTGTCTCATATTTAGCTCTTTATGTGTGAAGAAATATTTCAAACTCTTATGGTCGGTATAAATCTCATACCTCTCACCATAAAGATATTGTCTTTATATTTTCTAAGCAAATACCACTGTTGCAAGTTCTAGATCATGGGTCAGGTAATTCTGCTCATAATGTTTCAACTGTCGGGAAGCATATGCAATAACTTTCCCATTCTGCATTAAAACACAACTTAAAACCTTCAATGAAGCATCGCTATATATAACAAATCCTTCATCTCCCGAGGGAATTGTAAGAACTAGTGCCATAACTAGTCTTTTCTTCAATTCTTGGAAGCTCTCTTCACACTCATCTGTCCAAATGAACTTCTCATCCTTTCTTGTCAACTTTGTCATTAGAGCTGCAATACTCGAAAACCCTTCTACGAATCTTCTATAATAACCAGCAAGGCCTAAGAATCTTTGTACCTCATTAACATTATTAGGCTTGGCCCATTTTACCACTGCCTCAACCTTTGCTGGGTCCACTGAAATTCCTTTTATTGACACCACGTGTTCCAAAAAGGTGATCTCTTGAAACTAGAACTCGCATTTCTTAAATTTTGCATACAACTTCTTTTCTCTTAGTGTCTCAAAGGCAATCCTCAAATGCTCCTCATGCTCTCTACTACTCTGATAATAATGAGAATGTTGTCGATAAAGACTATCACAAACTGGTCCAAGTAATCCTTAAATACTCTATTCATAAGATCTATGAAAGATGTGGGGGCATTAGTTAAAGCAAAGGGAATAACAAGGAATTCATAATGTCCATACCGTGTCCATTTGTCTCATTAATCTTCAACTGAGGATATCTGGATCGCAAATCTATATTAGAAAAGACTTGTGCTCCCTAAAGCTAATCAAATAAGTTATCTATCCGTGGTAGAGGGTATATGTTCTTGATAGTTACCTTATTTAACTCCCTATAGTCAATACACAATTGCATAAACCCATCATTCTTTTTCATGAAAAGTACCGGAGCACCCCACAGGGATACACTAGGCATATGAAACCTTTTTCTAGTAACTCGTGTAACTGGTCTTTGAGTTCCCTTAACTCAATTGGAGACATGCGGTAGGGTGCTTTAGATATAGGCATTGTTCCTGGAGTGAGACCAATCGCGAACACTTGCCTATCCTGTGGTAACCCTGGAAGATCCTAGGGAAACACGTTTCTAAATTCTCGAACTACTTTTATGTCCTCAACCTTGAGTCCATCTACTGGTAGTAAGACCAAACTCGCTAGGAATCTTGTGCACCCTTGTCAAAATAGATGAGATTACATGAGGAGGGGAACTTTCTCGTATTGACTGAAAACTAAACTCCTCTCCATGTGTGGATTTAAAGACTATTCTCTTATTAAAGCAATCTACATAGGCACGGTTCTGGGATAACTAGTCCATCTCTAGAATCACGTCAAACCCGGACATATTAAATACGATCAAATCCATAGGTAAAATCCTCCCTTGAATCTCTATTGGAAATCCAATCAGAACGGAATCGCAAGCGATATGCTCTCCCGAGGGCATGGCAACAGAAATACTAGGTTCTAGTGGCTTAGGTGTCTTCTGAGTCAAAGGTGCATAGTGATTGGAAATGAAAGAATGAGTGCCACTAGAATAGAATAAAATTGGAGATATGATGTGAAAATAAGGATAATGTACCTATATGAATGTCATAATGACTTAGAGCTATCAATATCATATGATTTATGCATCGTACTATATACATATCTAAACTTAGGATACGAAAAGGTACTTGTGACTATATCATTTGACGCTATAGTGCCATTAGCAGTGAGGGAATATACTCTTGCCGTAGTTGTGATCTTTTATCCTCTGCTCCTTCCTAGTTCCTTAGGTCTCTTTATTGGGAAGTCCCGAGCTTGATGGTTTGACTTCCCGCACTTGAAACACACATTCTAGCCATACAAACACTTTCCCATATGTCTTTTCCCACATGTTGGGCATGTGGGGTAAGTTTATCTTGCTAGTGGTTGCCCTTGATGGTTCTCACTGTGAGGCCTCTTGTCCTTATGCGATGTTAATTGGAGTTGCTACTGTTGTTGCTGGCACTTCCTTTGTTGTAGTCAATATTCTCTTGAATATCCTCTTCAGTAATAATAGCTCGGGTGACCAACTCCATGAGACTCCGAATCCTAAGAGTATGTACACGATCCCTAATCATGCGATCTAAGCCGCGCTCGAACTTCTCAGCTTTCTTTTCCTCATTTGGAATTAAGCAACTTGCAAAATGAGATAGCTCCATCAATCTCATAGCATACTGTGCTACTGTCATTGTTCCTTTAGTGAGGTCCATAAATTGGCAAGCTCTCAATTCTCAAAGGGTCTATGGGAAAAAGTGGTCTAGAAAGGTTCTCTTGAAATGTTCCCAAGAAATGGAGACTGCTTCCCCTAACTCCAATTGTATTAATGCCTGTGTTGATTTCCACCACTGGTTTGCCATGTCAGTCGCGTGGTAAGTGGCATATTTCACCTTTTGATCATCTGTGCAGTAGAGCGATTCAAAAATCTGCTCCATACGTTCAATCCAGCTTTCAACATACGTATACATGGAATTCAATTTGTTGTTGAAAGTAGGGGGTGCTGGCAGGAAAATTGTTCCAAGGTACAACCAGTCTGTGGAGCTCTAGGTGCTGTAAATTGGCCGCTAGTCATTGATTGGAAGAATTGGGTTGGAGCTGCGACAAGAGGATCTGGGTTATTATTCTAGCTAGAACCAGAAGATCTGTCTAGATTTGGGCGTTTCATCTTTGTGCAAGGGCCATGATAATCTTCTCTATATCGTTTTAATTTTATCGGATGTTCTCATGTCCTTTATAAGGTTTTAATGAGGTTCTAATTGTATCATTAACTAATTTTTTTAAAATATAAATTATATGATTTGGGTCTTCTATTAGGAGGTTACACCATTGAAGAAGAATTCTTGGGATCGGACACAAAGATGTGATTCCGCATGTATCTCAGACCATATCCCAGACGTTTACCTCTAAAAAGCATAAACAAATTATATCCTTGTTGTAGTAGTGGGTCCCCTTTTTCGAAGGATGGAAAGCAATTCAGGGGGAGGCCGTTTAATACGCCCATCTCGTTGGGTCAATAGGTTTCTTAGGAAATGAAAGGCCTTATTATAACATGCAAACCGATAAGAGCTCTATAAATAGCCAAGTACGAAACAGAATCTGCATATCACTTTAATTGAATTTGAGACACGACACACAAATGGACAGTAGCAGCAACTCCAACAATATGAGGTTAGAGCATTAGCATCAGTTTTTCCATCCCATTACCTAAAATTTGCTTAATATCATACCTTTTACTTTTTATCTATTCTACTCAAAATCTAAACGGATTATCCATCTAAACTCTACGTGATAATAAAACATGGTTAATTTCTGATTTATTTTTATTTTTATTTTTTGTTTATCTGTTTTTCCTCTTCAAACATTGAAGACCTATGAATGACATTTTAATTTTTAATCAAATGCAATATATTTTGTATTAAGTTTTATAATTTATACTACACTTTTCCAATGATTTTATAATTAATAATATAACGGTTATTTTGTTTGTTTTAATTAAATTATTTCTTTTACTTAATTAGTACTTTACAAAACTATATTCAATAAAAAGAGGAAAAAGTAGGGTTGGGTTCAATGAAATAATCATAAAAAATTAAATGATCTTGCTATAGTATTAAGAGCTAATGAAATCTATAGTTGCTTGGTGACAAAAATAATAATAAATTATTAATTTAGCTGCGTAACAGTGTCTTCCTTATTTAAATAAGCACCATATATATCAGTTAACATTTTGACTAGTCTCATGTTATTTAAAGTAAATAATGGTATTTAAAGTAAAGTTATTTAAAATGTCAAATATGGACAACAACTGTAGCTAGAAGTTCTCTCAGATTATTGCTGTTAATTAGTACTCCAAATTTCTTGTGTCTCGTCAGAAACTTTTGTGAGATCTATATACTATTTAATATTTAATATTTAGTTTTTTAATTTTCAGAAATGATTGTCATATCCTAACTTTGGATATATATAATATCTACGATATTCAAACTAACTTGCTTAAAACTTCTCTCAGTAGTAATATCTTAGTATCCTAATATCCATGTACCTTAGTAAATATCTTAGTATCCTAATATCCAACAAACAAATTAACATAAAAAAAAAAAACTAAAAACTAAAACTAAAACAAATTCTTGACTTTTTCTATCACAAGCACGTTTGGGTAGGGCTGTATATGAGCCTATGAGGATTTGGTTTCATTCATGGGCCGAACAAAACTTGACGATCGCATACATATCTAATTGATTTAAAAGTAAAAACTTGGATATTGAGTAATTATTTGTAGTATTGTTTTAATCTCTTTTACTTATTTCATTTAAAATAAGATCTATTCAATTTTCCATTTTTCTCTTTTATTTGTTTGATAGTGAAAGAGAGCAAGATGTGATTGATTCATGATTATATTGCCATATTTATAAGAATTATCAACAAGCTACTAGTTGAGGTGCTGCTTAAGCTTCTATAAGTGATGTACTAATCTGATTCTCCGTTGGACATGTCTATTATAATCATGCTTGTTTTCATTCCAATATCATTCCTTTGCATGGCTACAACGGAGATGATAACCCATGTTCCAAACACGAGTTACCGTCATGTCATTGGATCCATTATTTACGTTTCCAGTGTACTAACTTGTGCTTTATTACTATTGATCCTCTTTCCAACCTTCTGGTTGATCATTTTTCTTCCATGTTGTGCATTCCTATTCATAATATCCATATGGGTATTATAGCGCTCATGTCAACAGATTTTTGAGTTCCTTCGTGATGGAATAGACGTTCAATTACACAACACATTTCAACGGATATTCAATCTATTTCATAGCGGTGAAGTAAACCCCAGAGCATTTAATGGAAACACAAAGAGTAGTGCTCCATCAGTGGCAATATGAAACGTCTTATCAACATAAAGAATTTCCATAAATTGTTATATGTGAAAGTGAATCACCTCTCCATGACAAGCATTCTGAGTTCGTACCAAAGTTTTGAAATCCGTTCCGGAGACCATTCCGGTTGAGGCACTGGAACGGAATATTTCGGTACCGGTACGTTTCGGTGTACCGTTTCGGGATTAATTATATATTATATATAAATATTTATATGTATATATAAACTAACAATTAATAAAATAAATACATATATATGTAAGTGTGTGATATGTATATGTGTATATATATAGAAGAATTAAAGATTTATAAAATGAATATATATTGAAAAAAATCACAAACTTGAGTTAAGACACAAAAATAAAAGAAAAAAAATTAAAGAATAGACAAATTATTAAAAATAACAATACTTCTAGTGCACGAAAATGGGTATTTGAATTCTAAAAGTATAATTTTATTCATTATTTTTTAACTTATTTACAAGAGTTTTTTTTTTTTTTTTTTTCCGGACCGGAATTACTATTCCGGCCGGAATACCGGAATTCCGGCCGGAATTGACCGGAACGGCCGGAATTTGACCGGAACGGCCGGAATTTGACCCGGAACGGAATAGGTACCTATCCCGTTCCGGTCACTGTTCCGGCACGAAAAATTCCGGCCATTCCGGCCGGAACGGAACGGTTTTTAAAACCTTGGTTCGTACCCATCCATTTCCATTGCCTAAGTGAGAAAGAAATCACCTCTGCTTGGACATAGAAATGTTGTATTTCTCTTTTTAAATTGCTCAAATGAATAAATTGTCTTTCTTATCACTTGCTTGTAGCGCCACAGGATACATGCACAAAATAAAATGGATTTCACAAAAAAAACCAAGTATTTCTTATTACAACAAAGGTGTAGAAGAATAATAAATGATATTTACAAAAATAGAATGCGTAAGCGCTATGCAATTCTTTTGATAGTGATCTCTACTCTTTTTCGAAACAATTGCACGACACTTACGCACTTTACAATTGTATGTAGTATTACTCTAAAATAATAGAAAGTTGAGCATTATAATAGGAGAAATTTTTTGTATAATAAATCTCGCGTACTCCCTTAAAAATAAGAGCAAATATGAAATCTACATGAAAAATTTCATTTTTAAATAGTGAATTCCATTTTTTAAAAATAATGCATAAAACTTGCACAGTAAGCCTATCATTATCCATCCTAAAACTATGCCTAATATTACTTTTATTATAAAAGTAGCTTCATTAGATGCACTCATTGGCAGTATATTATTGAAAATTAAGAAGAAAGAAGGAACAGGATCACGTATAAGAAGAAAGAAAAAAAATGCATAATAAAAGATGTTATCAATACCACTGAAAAAATATGGCCGTTAATATATAACGGTTGAGAACTATTTCAATTTCAGAAAAAATGTGCTAAAAAATGTGAATGTTTGGGAAAAGGCTCATATAAAAGCTCGAATAACCGTCGACAACATGAGCATTGAAAAAACAATTATTGGAAAAAAATAACAAAGTAGTAGGAAACAATACTAAGAAATTTTGATGACTATGCAGATAAATAAATAAAGAGTCAATTTGAAATTTGAATATACAAATAGCCAATAATTAAACGAAACAATCTAATAACAAATGCTTGATGTTGTTAACGTTATCCCAAAATGAAGGACTCGGATCATTTATCACGCAATCGACTAAAGCATCGTCAGTCAATTTTGATAAAAAATGGAAGTAGTAATATTCTTCATCCAGCTCCATCACATCCTTAAAAGCATCGTGGTCTTCAATAAGTTTATCAAGAATGATTGGCTCTAACTCTAGTAATTTAGAATTTCCGTTTATGATCATTGTATTCACCTTTGTTGTCCAATCTTCACTCAAATCACCTAGCAGCACTTCATAACGCCTACAAAATAAAGTACTACAAGGTTGACTCAATATTCGAATTGCATATTTTCTTAATACCGGTGTATGCTTTCCACAAAAGTCCCACCATGTTCCTACACAATCCAAAAATAATAAACCAAAATATCTTAAGAATTTACTGAAATTATCATATTATATATATATATATATATATATATATATATATATATAAAAGAAAAACATAAACTATTGACTTACGAGGATGGCATGTTTTTAGCATTGTGATCATGGCTTGAGCGGTGAATAACTTTGGCAATTCCTCGCGGTATTGGTCTAGTTCCTTCTCGAAGGCTTCCTTTTCATTTGAATCAATCATATTTTCCAACATATAGTTTGTACCATCTATCATTTCATCATTTTCTGCAAAATTCTTAGTACACATATAAGCTGGATCTAAAAAAGCTGCGGTTGCATGTATTGGATGAATAATCTTCCTTCGCATATGAATGAATTTTTCCCATATACGATCATAAACGAAGTGATCATATTCACGACTTTTTTCAATTCCATCTTTTAGCCTTTCTATCATCTGATATAAGTATCCTATACTTGAGCCCTTGCAATTAACCAGGCATTGAGTTTGAACTACTAAAAACCAAACTTGTTCAACTGCTTTCATTCGACTCCAAAACTGTTTACGGCCAATAATGTAATCAATAAGTTTTGCATATCTAAAATATTTTGCGTTCTCCTTCTCATCAAGAACCTTCACTAGATCACTTGACCTATTATACTAGAAAATGAAACGTCTTGCAGTTCATCTTCAATTTCTAAAACTGATTTGAGCATATATAACAAAAATGAATGCATATCTTTTTTTGGGTCTTTTCGTCCCTCTTTTAGATGACACATTATAATGATGATCAGTGGTAAATATGAATCTCACAAGTGAGATTACATAATGCAGGTCCAATTCCATTTCAAAAAGGAAGTCATCAATCTCTTGAGCAGCACAATTACTTACGCAAATCCGAGTATGGTAATTCTTAATTTTCAAGAATTCACGGTCTATATCATTATGAAATGTACCTTGGGATGGAAGTAGCTGTACAACATGCAGGTTGAGGCGAAGTAATTGATCAATTGTAGAAGATATGACTTCTTGAATACCTCCTAATGTTTGCTCATATTTAAATGATTTAAAGCATGCCGCACCTTTTTTCGAATAAGCAAAGATATCCACACGGTCGACTCGTCCAGAATCATCATAACGCTGCCAATTGTTGACCATCAAGGTACAACCTGCTTGAACTGGATCGTTTATGAAATTTTCAATATATTCATCAGCTTCCTCATCGACTTCTGACGCAAATCCCTTCTCATCAGTAAAAGTACTTGCCAGTTGATAAGTACTGGGCCCATATTCAACAATACTCTTCACAAAGTCCTCAAAGATGGGAGAGACAATGACCTTAGGATGAATGCCAAATGAGAAGAACAACTTGCCCAATTTTTTACCCATCAAAACGTTATCCATACATAGATTCGGGCCACCAGACGATGAAGGAACTGAGCAATTTTCATTTTCAACTTGTCTATCTTTCCTCTTTTTTTTTGATACATTAACTTGTCTTTCTTTCTTATGGGGAGTGTCGAGTACTTGTAACACTGCTAATTGAATATCTCGTGGTACCTTTTTACAGACTTTAACATCGTTGCCCTCAAGGCCAGACAAATGCCATTTAACCCTAGAAATACCTCCTGCAAATTGACCATCACAAAATTTACAGAGAAAACGACTATTTTTCAAATCCTTTGCATGCTCCCAAAACGGATCTTTTGGTCGAACCATGTTAAGTTGTTATCCTATATTAAATAATCACATAAAACTAATAAGAAGTGATCAAGATATATTCAATTAATTCGAACAAGAAAAACAGAAAAGGAAATATTCAATTATCATTAAGAAGATAGAGAACAAATAATCTCTGATACACCTTCGTGACCTCAAATGCTCAAAACGGTCGAGAAAAGAAAACATAAAATTTAAAATCATGAAAATATAGATAGATTCTTGGAGAGAGAGAGGGAGAGAGAGAGAGAGAGAGAGGTACCGAGCTATGGAAAATCTACGTTGCCTTGTGAAGTTCTCTGGCGACAGGAATGGAAGCCGGTGAAGTGGTGGAAGCTAGTAGATCTAATATCTTCTTTCCTCTGATGGAATTGCAAATCTGCCTAAAAAATTAACATTTGTTAGATTTCGTAAGGCGCTGGACAGCTAATCTGCAGGGGTCCTTATAATGACCCTAAAGTCAACACCTGCCCACTTTTCTAAAGGAAAGAAATACCGTCCGTTCTCACAAACGAATGAATGGGAGTAGCCGTTTAATCGCTGTCTCAATGGAATTTCTATCCCATTGCAAATATCGTGAGAAAATGGGTGATTGCTGTCTCTTCTTTGGGTTGATCTGTCTTTTTCTTTATCCCTTCCCACTTGAGTGGAAAAGCCATTTGTCCTTTTTTTTGAAGGATGGCAAGGCCGTCTGGTTATTCAAACATTCGGGAGGAAGCCGTTTAATACGCCCGTCTCTTTGAATATATAGGTTTGTTACGAAAGGAAAAGGCCTTATTATAATATGCAAACTTCAAAGAAAGTGTCTAAAGCATAATACTCCACGCTTCAAATCGAGAAAGTTAACGGTTTAGATATTGATGGGAGATGAACTGATTTTAAATAAAAGTTTAATAAAATATTATTAAAATATTATTTGTTAATATTATAATTATTTTAAAATTTAAAACAGTTAGAAAGTTTATTATATTTTGTATGAAAATTTAAAAAAATTATAATAATAATATGAGTTGGGATCAAATATTTTCACTATCAAAACATGGCCTAAATAGCCAAATAGGAAATAGAATCTCCATATCCCTTTAATTGAATTTGAGACACAACAGAGAGAGTAAATCTAAAAGCAAATGGATAGTAGCAGCATTGCCAAAAATATGAGGTTAGAGTACTAGCATCAGTTTTTCCATCCCATTAGTTAAAATTTGCTTATAAGAATTATCAACAAGCTGTTAGTTGAGGTGCTTCTTAAGCTTCTACAAGTGATGTACTCATCCAATTTTTGGTTGGACATGGATGTTATAATCGTGATTGTTTTCATTCCAATATCATTCCTTTACATGGTTGTAGCGGAAGTGATAACCCATTTTCCAAACACGAGCTACCGTCATGTCATTGGACCCATTATTTAAGTTTCCAATGTCCTAACTTGTGCCTTACTAATATGGATCCTCTTTCCAACATTTTGGTTGATCATTTTTCTTCCATGTTGTGCATTCACATTCATAATATCCAAATAGGTATTAACGTCAACAGATTTTTTGAGTTCCTTCATGATGGAATATACGTCCGATTACATAACACATTTCAACAGATCTTCAATCTATTTCATAGCGGAGAAGCAAACCCCCAAGCATTTAATGGAAACACAATGAGTAGTGCTCCAACAGTAGCAATATGAAAGGTATGATCAACACAAAGCAATTTTCATAAATTGTTGTATGTGAAAGTGAATTACCTCTCCTTGACTAGCATCCTGAGTTCGTACCCATCCATTTCCATTGCCCAAATGAAAAAAAAAATCACCTTTGCTTGGACGTAGAAAGGTTTTATTTCTCTTTTTAAATTCCTCAAATGAATAAATTGTCTTTTGTCTCGCCGCAGCATACATGCACAAAATAAAATGGATTAGAAAAATAAAAAACAAGTATTTCTTATTATAACAAAGGTATAGAAGAATAGGAAGTTGAGCATTATAATAAGGGAAATGTTTTATATAATAAGTCTCGCGTACTCCCATAAAAAGTTGGCAAATTTGGAATCAATGTAAAAAATTCACTTTTAATTAATAGCGAATTACATTTTTAAAAAATAATGCGTAAAATTTGCATATTCTAAAACTATACCTAACATTACTTTTATGATAAAAACAGCTTCATTAATTGCACTCATTCGTGGTATATTATTGAAAATTAAGGATAAAGAAGGAACAAGATCACGTGGATAGTGGAAGATAATCTTCACCTTTGGCCCATATATACATCAGAAAAAATACATAATAAAAGATGTGATCATGAGTACCACTGCAAAAATATAGCCGTTTATAAAGGTTAAGAAAGTATTTCACCATCAGAAAAAATGTGATAAAAAATGTGAATATTTGGGAAAAGGCTCATATAAAAGCTCGAATAACTGTCGACAACATGAGCATTAAAAAAATAATTATTGGAAAAAAATAACAAAATAGTAGGGATGACAAAAATTAAAATAAAGAATGTGACTGTGTAAGATTTAATCAAAATTAAATTAGTACAAAAAAATGAGTATTTGTGATCGATGAATTATTTGCGATGAGAATAAACTCATTTTGACGGAAAAGAATTTTCAGCAAATAAATAGTTTTCTTCTAGTGAATTCAACAAGTCGGTGGAGATTCTATTTAATTAGTAACGAAAGAATATTATAAGCTAGTCAAAGGAAAAACAAAAACTTTATATGTAATTACTCTTATGTATTTATTGCGCACTCTATTAATGTGATTGTGATTGACTGCATCACTTATTTTTAATATAAAATAACTATTTTGACCAGTCACATCAGTATAGTACATAAAGAGATGCAAAAGTAGCTGTATTTAAAAGAATTCAAAGAAAAAATACTTGTCAAAGTGATCCAACCATGAAATACTAAGATCATTTATCACGCAATCAACTAAAGTATTGTTAGTCAATCGTGATATAAAATAGATGTAGCATTCTTTATCTAGCTCTATCATATCCGTAAAAGCATCGTGGTCTTCACTAAGCTTATTAAGAATAAACCAAAATATCATAAGAATTTATTGAAAATATCATATTATATATAAAAAAGAAAAACATAAATTATTGACTTACGAGGATGGCATGTGTTTAGCATTGTTATGGCTTGAGCGATGAATAACTTTGGCATTTTCATGCGGTATCTGTCTAGTTCCTTCTCGAAGGCTTTCTTTTCATCTAAATTAACCATGTTTTTGAAAATATATTAAGTTTATATCATCTGTCATTTCAATACTTTCCTTAAAATTATCAGTACACATAAAAGCTAGATCTAAAAAGGCTGCAGTTGCATGTATTGTAATTTGTAATTTATAACATAAAACTTTAGTCTTATATATGAACATTTGTAATTTTTTGATCATATGTTATTAATATAAAAAAATATATATTAATTACATTTTATGGCATAAGAAATTCTCAACACACTATAACATAAACAACTTTTTATGTCCAATTCTTTTTCTTCATTAGATAAATTGTCGCAATAAATGAGTATTTACGTCTTCATCAGAAATGGTCAGATTAGCCACACGCACAGTGTGAATTTTATCTGCATCGACCTACATTTAGTTGCGTCATATTTTGTTAGTTGCAAAAGAAATTAAACCCATCAAACCGTTAAGCGTCAATTTTTGATAGTCACAATAATCAAGCCAGTCTATTCCTACGTATCTTTAACTTTTAGTGTCCAAATTATTGATGCAAAAGAAAATCTATATATGCAACATGTACACCCTTCTATTTTTTCCCAAATGTTGGTCGCACACTGCCTATTGTCATTGCAGGCGGTTGAGTGAAACTCCAAGAAGGGGATTTCAACTTACCAAGCTGAGAGGAAGCCGTTTTTGTATATTCAAGTTAAGAACACATGAAAATTTCTCTTATTCTGAGCCTCTATTAAATCCCACTTTCACTTACAACTCCATTCAAGGTACGTATTACCAACTTCAATATAACCCACATCAATGCTCACCTACATTACTTGAGTATTTGCATCATCTGTTTTACAATAGTTGGCCTCCTTGAATTGTGTTATTTCTAGTAAAGAGTTAAGATTGCAATTGTACTTAGGCATCTACATAATTTAGTGATTTGGAAAATTGAACTTTCCACTTGCATGCCATTTGTTTGATTAAAGTCCCATATAGACATGAATGGACCATTTGTATATTTTTGAGTTTTTGTTGGTTTTCTGGATGCATCCAAAATGGAACTTAACTCAAGAGGATGTGCTTTGAGATGGGATCAGCCTTTACTTATAGTGGATAAATGTTCATTCACCAAAGTGTGGTCAATTGTCACAAGGTTAGGGTCAAACATTTGCTTAATTAGTTATTTTTCACCAACGTCTTTGTTGGGTGTTATACTAGTTGAAGAACATTTATTGGGTTTTTTATACAATCACTATTTCATTTTTTGGATGATGATAATTCCATTTTGCCGTGCATTGCTAAATTTAGACGGGATATGCTATTTGTCGAGAAGATGGTTTTGCTTTTCCTTTTTTATGTTTGAAGGCCAACGAGATGCCTCACTGATTGAAGCCATTTTTTCCAGTGCCCCAATCCAAACCTTTCATGGAATTTGAGTGTATATAGAGGGCTTTTGTTGAATTTAAAATTTACTTAACATGTTGTTACATAACCACTGCTAAGATTTTCTAGTCTATATTCAACAATTACTATCTTTGTTGTTACTTTGGAATTAAAAACTTCAATTCACATGCTATTATGGTAGTAGAGCTTGTATATGGCCATCGATAGAATTATGCACCAATGATAGATTTCCTTATCTATATTTCATTTTAGAACGGGGCAGGCCCAACAAATAGTTACTCTATCATTGGGGTTGCATATATACTTGACGTTTACTGAAAAGTCTAAATTCGCAATTTCTAATCATTAATATTGCGTATCATGTAGATGGACAAAAGTTGGATGAATGTTAGAGATAGGTTTAGGTCAACAGAATATGCCGAAGGGATTAGACATTTTCTCACAATGGTTGGAGCTCACACTAATAGAAACAACTGAGTGAGGTGTTCGTGTCGAAGATGCCGTAATTTCTTGTTCCTTTCTATCAATGAGGTTGAAGGAGATTTATTCTTTACAGGGATGAATCCAGCTTACACAGAATAGATATTTCATGGGGAGCAAGAATCAATGAATTTTAATGAAAAAAACTCCAGAGGTAGGGAAAAATCTTCACAATGGTGATGATGGTTACATTCATGACATTCATGAGATGTTGGGTGATATTCATGCCGCTACCACCGTGTTGATAAAGACATGGATACACATACTGATTTTCCTAACCAAGGCGCCCAGAACCAACCACTTTGGAAAAACTATCGAAAGATGCTCAGTGTCCATTTTATCCCAGTTGTACAACCTTTTCAAAACTGTCATTAATTGTGAAGTTGTTACACATCAAAACAATAGGTGGCTAGAGTGTAAAGTCATTTGACATGCTTATTAAACTTTTGAAGACTGCTTTTCCTGATGCACTCTTGCCTAACTCATTTAATGAGGCACGGTCCTTAGAGCAGGGCTTGGGGTTTAAATACATCAAAATACATACATATCCAAATGATTGCATACTGTATTGGAAGAAAAATGCCAACAAGCAAGCGTCACCAAAGTGTGGTTCATCCAGGTGGGTGTCTACGTCACGTAGGAACCAACCAGTACCTCAGAAGGTATTGCGGTTTTTCTCACCGAAATCGAGATTGCAGAGATTATTCATGTTCAAGAAAACAACAAAAAGCATGAGGTGGCATCAAACAGAAAGGTCAGGAGATGATAACACTTTGCATTTAGCCGACTTTGAGGTGTGGCAGAAATTTGATAGAGATCATCCTTGGTTTGCTAGGGATCCTCGCAACGTTCTGCTCAGTCTTGCTAGTGATGGCTTCAATCCATTCGACAATTTGGCTAAACCATATAGTATATGGCCTGTGATTCTAGTCCCATATAACTTGCCACCATGGTTATGCATGAAAGATCCGTTCTTCATGTTGTCATTACTCATACCTGGTCCTAAGTCGCCTAGTAATTAAATAGATGTTTATCTCCGCTTGTTGCTTGATGAACTAGAGGATCTATGGAAAAATGGCATTGAGATGTACAATGCAATGGTAGGCCAAGCTTTTCGCTTGCAAGCTGCTTTGTTGTAGACAATTAATTATTTTCCTGCGTACGGGAACCTTTCGGGTTGGAGCACTAAAGGCAAGTTGGCATGTCCAGTCTACAATATGCACACTGAGTCCATGTGGCTTCCCTATGGTAGGAAATATTGTTACATGGGTCATCGCCACTTCCTACCATCAGGTCACATTTGGAGAACAAAAAAGACTATTTTTAATGGGCAAGAAGATCATCGGATTTCACCCCGACAGCTTTTAGGAGAAGATGTTTTGCAGCAACTAGATAACATTGATGTTGTGCATTTTGGAAAATGTGCAAAAAGGCAAAAACATGGCCCTTATGAGTTAAACTAGACCAAAAAAAGTATCTTCTTCAACCTTCCATATTGGTCTTCCCAGGAACTTAGGCATAACCTTGATGTGATGCACATCGAGAAGAATATCTGTGAAAGTGTATTGGGTACATTGATGAATATTCAAGATAAAACAAAAGATAATATCAACACTCAACAGGATTTGGCTGAACTTGGTATCAAGAAAGAGTTGCACTTGAAACAAGATGGAGATTGAGTTACTATCCCTCATGCCTACTTCATGCTATATGGAGATGAAAGGAAAGAGTTCTGTCATTGGTTGAGTAGTGTTAAGTTTCCAGATGGCTTTGCTTCTAATATTTCTAGATGTATTAATGTGAGTGATTGTAAAATCTTTGGAATGAAAAGCCATGATGCCCACATCTTTTTTACAATGGTTACTACCAGTGGCGATCAATAGGAACTTAAGGAGTGATATACATTTGGCATTGATGGAGCTTAGCACGTTTTTCAGAGAATTGTGTGGACGAATGTGTGAGAACTTGGTTATGCATCTTGAGTCCAAGATTGTCCTCATTCATTGCAAGCTTGAGATGATATTTCTACTAAGCTTATTTGACGGAATGGTCCACCTAGCCGTCCATTTGCCTCGGGAATTGTTGGTAGGTGGACCTGTTCAGTCAAGAAGATTGAAACTTTGATATTGGTGTTCAAACGGCCAATGAGATGCGTAACTTTTCAGTTTTCTCGCAGAAGCTACGGCCAATCGGGTCTTCAACACATGTCTAGTTAGAAAAGAAACTATTTAAGACCACAAGATGGTACATCCTTAATAATTGCATAGAGGCCATGCAGTACTTAGAGTAAGATCCTGATAATAGCATTTCTTATGGACAAACTAGCAATAGCAACAAATATCAAATTTTTTGCTGCCATTTCATTATTCATTGTTTCTGCCTTTATTTTTATGCTATAATTTTGTGTTTGTTGTTTGTAGTGAGCATTATAGCATTTTACGTGAATAGAGTATCCCTAACATCGAGAGACTGCATCAAGCTGAATTTCCACAGTGGTTCAAAAGACATGTAAGCCATTTCTAATTAATAACAACATAAATAGACCTAAACCATCAAAGCTTGTCATTTAATCTTTATGTATTGCAAACTTGGGCTTTTTGTAGGTTCAAGCGTTGCTTGCCAGTGATCCTGACCAAGTTTCCGATGATTTTTATGCACTAGCTTGTAGTCCTGACCCTTGGGTCACATCCTATCAAGATTGTATAATGAATGGTATAAGGTTTCATACAAAGTCTCATGAAGAAAACCGTCAAACCCAAAATAGTGGAGTAGTAGTTATGGTCGAATACGAAGCCAACATGGTGGCTTTCTATAGCATACTGAATGACATCTTGGAGTTCCACTACATGGGTTGGCGTGTGGGTATTTAAATGCGATTGATTTGATGTGGGTGATCACGGAGGGATACGTGTGATTGACCATACTAGAAGTGTGAATTTCAGTCGAAAATAGTATAAGGATGAACCATTCTCGTTGGCATGTCAAGCTTCACAAGTTTTTTATCTCAAAGACACAAACTTAGGTGGTTCGTGGCATGTTGTGCAGAAGATAACGTATAGGAATGTGTATGACGTTCCACAAATGCCGCTAGTTAGTGATTAAGATGATTGTAGAGATAGCGAGGCATATCAGAACGAGGAATCAGTTGAACCCTTCTGTGACATTCACTTTGAACATGATGGGCTTCATTCCCCATTGATAAGGCAAGACGTTGAACCAATGATGGTCCCCATGTCTGCATTGAATGTGAGACCTAGTGACAATCATATGATCAATAGATGTTTACCAATGACAGGTCAGATGATTGTGCATCGAATGATCTCTTTGATAGTAATTTTGATTCGACTGATGAAGCCAATGTCCGAGACTCTGCTGAAGACAGTGTCCAATAGATTGATGAAGAGAGTGTCGAGTAGACTAAAACAACCATTATAAAACTGATGTCTAGTAGTTCATTCTAAGGTATCATGCCTATTTTGAGACATTTATTAAATTGCATGTACAGTTTCTATTTTATGATTGTAAATAAATGCTTTTTAAATACTGCAAGTTAGGTGTCATGCCTATTTGGGACATGCTGATTAGACATTCAAACTTGATAATACCATCCAATAATGAGACATGGACATGACACATAGTTCTTATTATTAACCAAGAATTGAGTCTATGGCATTGAACGACGTTAATTTCTAGTATTGAGAATTGTAACTACTAATTTTTTGTTTTTTGGTAATCATTGTTAACTTGGACTTGGATAGATTGTGTAAGTTATTTACATTAGAAATGACCAAGCAGATGTCAAGCATTTGAATGAAATGTTTGCTTAATTTAATAGTGATGTTGTTAAAATAGCAATTGCATAAAATTAAGCCAGGTGGAGACCAAATGGAACCTTCTGTAACCAACTTGGTCCCACTACCCCATCAATGTGAAATGCACATTCTAAGTGAAAAAGCGTGGAAATCATTGAGTCTTTATGACTTACAGTGATAGAGGAGGATGAAAGCAGTGAATGCAAGTGACGAGCCCACGGAATATTGAAGGGATGAAGAGAAATTTGATTGGGATATGGGTGTCTGGGATTGAAACAGCATGAAATGGCCACATTGGGTGCTGGGTTTCTTTTATTTAAGATCGATGCTACGTCCACCTATCCCAGCTCTCGTTAGGATCCACCATTAGTTATGTTAATGTTTTTTTTCCTCTAATTTTTTTACATGTATTTTTTTCACACTTTTAAATATAATTTTTTAAGAAACAAATTCACAACATAATTAAAAAATATGTCCTTAATCAAGCCGTCAAAAAAAAAAAATTAGTGAATTTGTGCCAGCAGGAGTTGGGATCGGTGGGATCGGCTATCATTTTCCTTTCTCTAAGTTTTGAAGAAATACTATTCACTCTTCAAATATTATATTACTCTTTCTTCTCTCTGCTACCCATTAAAATCAACTTTGTATAATTTTCATTTATTTAGTTTTGATACATAATATTTGTATTAAGTTGATAATACAAAGGGGGTGCTAATTGTAACATATATATTAAAAAATTATATTTTACAAAAAATAAAAAAGTAGAAAATAATAATAATATCATGTGTCACTTTGTTCAAATATGCATAATTTAATGTGGGAGTTTTTTTAATATGTAAAATCAATCTACAAACAATATGATTTTAAAGATGCATATAGAACAACTACTACTAGTGCAACGTAGTAGTTATAATAGGCGGGTGGGCTAATTTTGGCGCAACAGCTTATGTGTTGTGACTAAATAGAGACTATCTATCCCATCTCCATCATGTCATAAGTATAGAGGATCACAGAGGTCTAATTAAATTACGAGTCCCCTCTCTCCCGCATCTATTTTCTTTCTCTTCTTCTTCCCTCTCTCTCCAGCGTCTCTTCTGGGTTTCTCTGGTTCTGGTTTGATTTTTATCTTGCTTCTCTTCTTCTTCTAGACCGTGATCTCTTCCTTCCTTCACACCTTCTAGTTTTTTTTTCCTTTCTCTTCTTCTTCCCTCTTTCTCTCGTCACCTCTCTTTCATTCTCTTCTCATTTCCTCTGTTTCTCCCGATTCTCTTCTCTGCATTGCACACCGTGGGTTTTTTTCTCTTCTCTTTCTCTCTCCCACGTCTCTTCCTTCTTTCACATCTTCTAGTTTTTTTCTTTTATTTCTCTTCCATTTCCTCTGTTTCTCCCGTGTCTCTTCTCTACATCGCACACCGTGGATTTTTTCCTCTTCTCCATGTGGCACACCGTGGGTTTTTTCCTCTTCTTTCTCTTCTCCTTCTGTCTCCAGCGTCTCTTCCTTCTGGGTTTCTTCGGGTTTGTTTTCGATTCAAACATCTTATTCTTCCCTCTATTTTTCCCGTGGCTCGATCTTCTTCCCTTTTCACTTTATTTTCTCCAGCACGGCACCGCTTAGGTTATAGCTTCAGCACCGAGTTTGTTGAACACAGTAAAATCTGAAAGTTTTCACTTGATTTTAGTAAGTGAATTTGTTGTTTGGGTTTGATTTTGGTTGGTGTTGTTTAGATTTGTTTGGTTACATTATTCTAGCGATGAGATATTGTTTATTACCACTTCACAAAGCTTAGGAGAAAAGAGAAATTTCATACTCTTGGTTGTTGAGTCTTTGCATGATCGAAAAAGCCATAGGGAGGGATTTTACTAAGGAATGTCTTATTTCTTTTGGGTGTATGTTATACAAATTTCCTTTTTTTTTTCCTTCCCACCTTTTGTAACTGTGGAGAAGAAAAGGGTGTTGAATCTGTGATTTGCATGCTTGATGTTGTCTGTGTTTGCAAAATATTAAAGTTCTTACCATCATAATGAAGTACTCATTACCTGCACTAGTTCAATGAGGGCATTGTGTTCCTTCCTTCATAAATTTAGGAAAATAAAGTTCATTTTCATTTCTTCTGCCAATTCCCCCCCCCCCCCCAGTAACTCAACAGAGTTCTAGTTTCTCCTATTTCCTGTTGAGAGGTGCATGCCATTGATTTATTTTATTCCTTGTTACTTTAATATTGTTAAGTAGTATGTATCAAGATATTGGAATAAGTACAATTAATGTGATTAAAGGAGTTGTAGGATTTGGAGATAGTTACTTTATGATGGATGCACATATAATACCCATATTGAAATGACCCATTACAGACTCAAATTGTCTCCCATGATCAACAAGATCAAAAGCAACGCAAGGAATGTTGTTGAAGTACTTGGTTGGTAGAAAACATAAGTTGGTATGGTAGAGAAGAATTTGGAAATTTCAGGGGGTGTTCTTTCCATGAAATTTTGCTAATTATAATAAGGATTAATGCCAGCCCTAGCCAGTTTGAGTTTGTCAAATATTATGACTAAGCTAGCTAGCTAGCAAGGTAAAAGCTTTGCACTAAAACAACACTTGCTAAGGCATTTCAGTCTGGAATATTTAACAACTAACTACTTCCAAGATTTTTAAAAAAGCATTCACTTTTCTTAATTTTAACAACAACAAATAAGATCATTTTTTTTTTCAGTACAAAGCAAGACCATGGAGATTCTGGCCTGCATGGTTTCTACCCAACCAGCCTTTGGGTTAATGTGGTCCAATGGATCGGTGAAAGGTTGGGCCAAGATGACTATTATGGTTATGGCCAATATATAGGACCATTTTTTTCATTATTTTTTAGAGTAAGAACCTTTTTTTATGGTACTAGTCTTCTAGTTCTAAGTGCTCTACTGGTGATCTTTTCTATTGGTGCCAATGGGTTTCCTTATGTGGATTCAATAGCCCTGAGTATTGTACTCTCTAAGTTTCATTACTGTTCCAAAATTGTAGATTCACACTTTTTTTTTTTTAAACTTCTACTCATAAATTTTCTGCTATACTCTTTGTTGTTCGAAGGTGTTTTTCCAATGGTTTCTCACAAAATGTTAGGATTAGGGCCTATTTTGCATTGGAGATACCCTAAGGCAGATATTTAAATGTTGTTTCCATTCTTAACGGAAGGGACTAAACGCGTTGTTGTTTTTTCCCCAGCTTTATCAAGTATAGATAGACTTGGTATAAGTATGTCATGTGTCAAGTTCCATATTGTGCTAAGATCATAGTTTTGATGCAGTTCAGCCATGATCCAACCAAAGGAAGAGTTTAGTGATGGCAAGAACAATAAGAGGAAGACCAAGTGGAAGGGGCACCTTCATCAGAAGGCAGGTTGGACGGCCATTAACAGGAATAGAAGAATCACAACCAGAACCAGAAGCACAACCGGCCACAACCATAATCACAGTCTATTTTCTAATCACCTCCACCAATTCCACAAGCACTGATCGACAATAGTACCTCTTCATCAAATGACTCAACACAACCACCAGATGTGGTTTACGAGACTGAATTTCCAAATGTTGATGAAGAGACAGGTATAACGATTCTATTAGTAATTGAGTGTGCTCTGGTTGTTTATAAGTAGTATTGACGTACTTGTTGTGGGGTGGAATTTCTTATAACATCCGTACCTCTGAAGCATGGTTGAGGCCGGAAAAGAGCACGAAGTTTGAGAATCTGCAAAAGATTGGCCCAATTCCTTTACTAATCAAGGATGGTGATTGTAAGGTGTCATGCTCACACACGCCAATATTTGCTAGAAGGGTAACATATATAGTCAAGCATCATGCCAACATGAGTTACTTTCATTGGAATGATGTGCTCGAGGAGGAGAAGGAAGAGCTATGTAATCGTGTTCGTGTAAGGAAAAGTCATTACATGATATTAACACAAATTATGGGGTAAATTAGAGCCACTATTCATTCTATTTATCTCTTCTTGTTTTTCATTACAGGCTGATTTTATATTACAATGGAGAAGCCTAATCATCATAGGGCAATCACTCTACAACTACGGAAGCAATTCAATTCATTCCATTATGAGCTCCATAGAATATACAGTAGTTATGAATCTCATAAAGTAGCACTAGCAGGAGGTACTAACAAGGTGGATGAAGATGTTTGGCTGAAGTAATATATAAGATGGGGTAGTAAGGAATTCAAGGTAATGGTGATATGTTGTCGAACTTTTTAATTCCTGGCTAAGCTATTTTGTGCTACTATATAGCTTAGCCATGGTTATGATAGAAGGCCAAATAGTAGGTGGTTAGCATGATTGAATTGTGCTCTAATATAAAGGGTTTTTGTGTTTTGGTATAATTTCCACCAGGCATTGTCATTGTAAAATAAGGCCAACGGGGAGCTATTGCGAACTAACCATATAGTTGTTAGGAAATCTTTTGCAAGACTATTAGAAGAAAAGGTAACAAATGTAATGTTGGTTTTCAAGTTCCGAAAGTTCATTGTGAAAACATGTTTAAGAGTGTACTATCTTTGTGCAAGCTGCATTTCGAAGTGTGCATGTTGAATTATTTGCTTTGCATGCTGTAGCGTGAGAGTGTGCACCACTTGGTTGACTTCTTTAAGGAGTCACGTTGGAGCAAAAAGAAGAACAAGTTTGTAACGAACATGACTGAAGATATGTATGCAAGTAAAGTAATATTAATCCTAACAGCATATTGGTTTGAACAATTGGGTACCTTATGTAGGATAGCTTACTTATTGTTATATTGCTTGACTTCTTAATTCTTTTAAAAATATATTTGTGCATTTTATTGTTGAAGAATAAAATGGTGGAAAGGCTAAATGGAATGGACCTTGTGGATCGAACTTGAAAGGCAGCAGCAGTCATTTTTAAGGAGGTTGTTGGGCATAGGCCAAAATATGCCAGAGGTTTGGGAGAGATGGAGATGCCCGAGTTGAGTAAGAGGTCGCATTGTTGTGCATGTGGTGCTGTTGTTGGGGGGCCTCACAAGATGGTTGTCGTTACAAAGCAGAACTTGAGGAACTAAAGAAACATGCGCGGGACCTATTAGAGAAACAGGCTGAATTTGATAAGTTCATGACCTATAGCACCATGTCACAATAGCAATATACACAGAGAGAGTTTCCAATAAAGACATGGTGTTGAGTAATCCAACAAGCAAGTGATGTTTTTTGTATAAAGCCAACCTTTTGGAGAGGCCATGGTGGGAAATATTTTTTAAACTGATTGGAGATAACATTGGAGATGTATAGTTTAAAGCGATGCATAGATGGTTGGGTGTGGGTCAACCTCAGGATTGGCTGGCGGGTAAGTACATATTTTGGAACTAAGTGTTTGCGCCATTTTGGTGGTGGTTGGATCATTAGGTTCAAACCAAGATTGAGGTCATTTTTGTGTTGCTTAAAAGGTAAACTATTTGTAGATGTGTTTGATGTGTGTGTGGTTGTTGTTGTTGTGTTGGCTCATGCCTATTTTCCAAGTATGTGTATATACTAGTGGTTGTCTGTTCATGTAGTGTTTTAAATGATCTTTTCCATTTAAACTTGGAAAGTAACATTGAATTATTTGTGTTGTATAGCATATGTTTTTTTATGGGAATGCAACTTAGTCATCTGAGGTGAGGCAGATATATTAATTATGTTAATTAAATTGGTAAAGTACTGGGTGTTGATGAGGATAGGCATGAATCACATGTTTTGTATATCAGTTTTACAGCCATTCTTTTAGCAATTTGGGCTTTTGTTCCTTGGATGGGCCATGTTTCTAGTACTTCATGACTTATAGTGGTTTGGGTTACATACTGTTTCACTCTTCAAATGAATGCAGGAAAGATGGAACTTAACATAAATATTCGATCAACAAGAAGATATTGAAGCTGCATGTACAAATGGAGTGAAGGAGCACATGATTTCCATTGCCCAAAGTGTGGTACATGGCTTATGCGCTCTTCACTATGAGTATAAAGGTTGTCTCCCACATATGTATAAGTTTAGAGCTTACATTGATGTAGTTGTCTTAAGAACACTTAGCATTATATGTTGGGTATTTTGTGCTACATGGCTTATGCGCTCTCTCCCCTGTGATTATAAAGGTTGTCTCCTACTATGAGTGAAGGAGCACATGATTTCCATTGCCCAAAGTGTGGTACATGGCTTATGCGCTCTTCACTACATTCCACAGGGACAATGGGTTATCAAAGCGTATAAGAGATTTGTGAGTAACAAATGAATCAAGTATGAGAGATGAAAATAAAATTCAAATGCAATGCAAAAAGATAATCGAAGTTGAAATTAGAGTTTCTAAAAAAAAAAACAAATTAACGAACACTTGGATTGGGTATGAGACTCTCTTTATTTCGGATTCTAGATAATTTTCTCGATTAACAATCCAGTCAAGACATTGATAAACGGAAGATAAAAAGTTATGCTCAAATTTTGCAATATTTTTTTCTAAGGGATTCTCTACTTTACTAGCCAAACACACATTAACAAACAATCGAGAGAAGCCTTGATAATTTTCAAGCTTTTGTTGTGCCTTACATCAACAACAAAACAAAAGCAAGAGCCGCAATCTATTTTCAATTTAAATCCGACTAGTAATATAGTGAAATCAACAATCAATCACAAAATACTGCATTAAACTAGGATCTCAAAATAAATCAAATCTCATTCCACAACCCAAGCTAAAGAAATTAGCTACACATGATAATTTTAACAACAAAGATTAATCTAAGTAGAGTCATATTAAAAATTACAGAAAATACCAGCATAGAATAAATCTTAGAATGCAAAATAGATCGTCTATAAAATATCCAGTAGTTCAAACGGTCAAAGCTCAAAGACATAAAACAAATCAAAACTAAATAAATAAATAAAACTAAAAACTGTCAAATGAAGGAACGCTGCTTCTGCTGCCGAATGAAAGAGATAAAGTGAAAAGAAAATAAACTCAAAGCTCACTCTACGGCTGATCTAAACGGAAAAGTAAGGTAAAAGGAAAACCAAAAGCTTCCGCCCAGCGTCTTCAACAAAAGAAAGAAAAAAAACTACCAGCTTCCGTCCCTAACATTCATAATACAAAACAGAGAAACAACTGTCCGTAAAAGCAAGAATGAACAACTGGTCTGCACTAAGAACAAGTCAAATGAATCCGATTCAACTAAACGAAAAACGTAAAAAAAAAGGAAGAAGAACTCTTGTTCTGCAAACGCCGAACGAAAAAAAAAAAGTAAGCAGAAAAATGAAAGAAAGTCTGTCTTGTGTCTAAAAACTAACAACTCCAAAACTAAGCTACTGAACTCCTATCTTAAACGAAAAAAAAAAAAAAAAAAAAAAAAAACAAGGTATAAGAGAAAAGCCAAAACCAGCCGCCTGCTGTCTTGCCCCCTGCTGCATCCAAACGAAGACAACTCCTCTTCTACTCTGCAGCAAACAAGATGTAAAGAAAAGCCATAAAATCCCAAAACAGCCCCTGACCTAAGTTATGCGTCTCAGACCCCCTCCTCAAACGTAAAACAAAGACCCAATAATAATAAAAAAAAAGAATCCAGCTCCTCCTTTGCTGCATCCGTGCGTGATGCTCTGCTGTGCGTGTGTGATTGGCTGGATTTTTTTATCTTTTGTTGTGCATTTGCCCAAATTATTTCCTGTTATAATAGGAATAAAATTAGAATATTTATTTCATATGAAATAATTGCATTATAAATCTTCAAAAGCACTAAGAATATCAAAATTATCAATTGACTCAAGTATTGTGATCTATTGCATAATTAAGTACTTAAATCATTTTTTTATTAAACAATTTATTCACTTAAGTAACTTAATCATGCAGTTTTAGCGCTTCATCACATGTACAAATGGAGTGAAGGAGCACATGATTTCCATTGCCCAAAGTGTGGTACATGGCTTATGCGCTCTTCACTATGAGTATAAAGGTTGTCTCCCACATATGTATAAGTTTAGAGCTTACATTGATGTAGTTGTCTTAAAAACACTTAGCATTATATGTTGGGTATATTGTGCTACATGGCTTATGCGCTCTCTCCCTTGTGATTATAAAGGTTGTCTCCTACACCTGTATAGGTTTAGAGCTTACGCCATGGTTGTCATAAAATTCACTTAGCGTTCTGGATGTATATTTTGCGACATGGCTTTATGGTTGTACCTGAACTTGGTATGATGTCTACTATTATGGGCATCTCACAATCAATATATGGATGAATATATATGTTTGGCTTATAGATGATATATGATTAAAAGAGCTTCTTTAAATAGTGTTTACTAGCATTAGAAATTTTTGTAAGTGGCTACCTAAGTGTACCCATAAGAATTGAAAATCATTTATCGTCGAGCAAATCAGTTGCGTGATCATGTAAAAATGGAGTTTTGAGTCCATTACACGTCAATTGTGACGCAATTGATGCAAAAATGACTACAAATGTATCGTGTATGGACAAATTCGGCAAGATCGCAATTTTGGAGTATTTGCGACCATACCACTAAGACGCAATTAACTAGATTTTCCAGGATATGACCATATATTTGCAACTATACCATTAAGACGCAAATATAATTAATCTTTTGCTACAATAAACTACCATTTGCGGCAATTGTATAAATTTTCTAAAAAGGGTCAATAATCGGCATTTTTCTCTTATTTATGAGAGTTTGTTATGTGTCCGATAAAACTTGTTCCTGCTAAAAACCAAGATATTTGCGACAAAAATGAGTAAGTCACAAATATAATTAAACATTTGGTTAGACAGAAATAGCTATTGTGAAACACTTAATAAACATTTGTGACAGTGGTAATCGACGCAAGCCATAAATTATTGCGACACGTTTTTTTAACCATAAAATAAGCTCAGAAGTAATATTTTTTCCGACATTTATCTAGGTATTTGCGTCAAGTATAGAATGCCGTAAATGTATTTTTTTTTAACATTAGCAGCTGCTTTTACATCAATGGAAACCAACAATTGCATCATGAATATTTAGACGCAAATTAACATTCGTTTTTTGTGACATTAAAATGTTTCGATACTATAAACCTTTAGAGAGTCATTAATAGCGTCCACTTTGCATCGATTGAGTTTGGATGGGAATTAATATTGGCAACATTTAGTAGATTTTTTGCATTTATTTTTTTTATATGCAAAAACCCATTTCTTTTATTGTGACATATTCCTTTTGATACATACATAATATATTAGTAATTACATTTTAGTAATATTAATATACATTAGTGGTCTGTATATATTAGCTAGGAAAAAGAAAATCGAGCTTTTAGAAGCCAAACAAATAGAAGAAAAATAGATTGCTTGTGTGTTATATTTATCTTTTCAGTTCTTGTTTTTCAAAATGATAATATTACAGCATATATTAACTCAGTACTTGTGGACCTTTTTATTCAAGACTTGACATTTTGATAACTTTGTCAAAAGTTTAAACTCGGTTACATTTTTTTCTTATTAATTTACACTTGATAAAAACTGAAAAACCAGACCAAACCAGACCAGGACTGGTAAAACCAAAAGTATCAGTTTTGGAGAGTAACGGGTGTGAAATCGATTCTTCAAAATGCAAAACCGGTATGTAACCAATTCAATTCCAAAACTTTTATAAAACCGGACCAAACTTGATCGGTTACACCCTTACCTGGCATGAGTGGCCACATTAAATGCCAAATTTGCCGTCTTGGCAAGGAGATTGACGGCCATGATGGGCAAATTTCACAAGGAACGGGGCATAGATAAATGGCAGGTCCATGGCACGAATAGGTAAAACTCATTCTCTCCGTCTTTGGAAATTAAGCTCCCACAACAACTAATTTGGGCATAAGAGGCCACATGATCCCAACCACCCTTTCCTTCCTCCTTATGCATGCATTAAACAATGATCACGATGACGGCTACAAAACATGCCTCAATAGCTGGATAGGATTCAGTTGCTACCAAGGGACCTACTATCTTCATTGCGTCATGTTTACCAAGAGGTTGTTAACCAAGTGGCTAATGCACTCACAAAAAAGGGTGCCACAGGTGACCATGAAGAGTTTGTTAAGTCACGAAAGGAATGTAGGGGTACTTTCCATATTGATAAACTAGGATTCACAGTTTTACTTTGTAAATGATATGGTTTATGATTGATTTTTATTTTTGGTTTGTAAGTAGGTTGATTGTTTTTACTCCTTGGTTTTGGATTTCTATAATGTAACTCCAAGGTGTTGGAATGTAGTTATAGTCTCTCTACTTAAGCATTTCTTTATTAAAATTGGAGTACCGCCCTCTAGAAAAGAGAGAGAGACTACCTACGTAGAAGGCAAACCGATTGAAAGGGACTGATGGATCATAAAGGGAAGAAAAGTCCTAAAGGATGAGGGAATTACTTTATGCTGCCTTAGATTTCTTTTCCTTTATTACTATTAGTCACATAGCCTTGTAACAGTGGGTGGGGAGGATTAATAAAGATTTCACTTTGGCATTCTTTCAAAACATCCAAACAAGATAGATTCCCTTTATTATACTCTCCATTTCATTAATTTCATTTCCAGTCTTTTATGTTACATCCCGGTCTATTCTTCTATAAACTTTCAAATAGAAAGTAAAAAGAATCCTAATTTTGTAAAAAGAATCCTAATTTTGTCAGAGCTTGAATAATTATTTGATTCCCACTTTCATTTCTAAACATCGACCTAACCCATCCAAAAGCATTACTATACCAAAATATCATGTAAAAAATGGCACATGAAAGGTAAACAAATGCTACAATATCCTCATAGGGTTGGTGAAGTGCGGCTTCCACTAGAGCTTTTTGTAAAAAGTCTGTCTCTCTCTAAAGTGCTTAAAAATAGGAAGAGTACGTAGTAATCAAACCACATTTGAAATGGAAACAATGTCTATCTCTGGCATGAAGTCTCTCAAATTTTGCTGCCTTCTTGCCTGGGCCTCCTCCATCTCATCGACGTTGTAGCTTCACAGGCGAGCAGCTATGCTTACACGCCATGCAACGGTTCAATTGCAAAGTGCAACGAAGAAGAAGATCATGAGTTGTTGATGGAGTTAGAGACAACTCGAAGGTTTCTTGCAGAACAGAAAAGGATATCATATGGGGTTCTGAACCCAAACCATCTAGTCTGTAATGGCGGAGGTAGAGGTCAAGCGTATAGTAAAAGTGGAGGCTGTCTACCTCCCCCATCTAATCCTCGTAGTAGAGGTTGCTCTAAATATTATCGTTGTAGGCCTAGCTCCTTATGGAAACCTCATTGATTGTTGGCTCTATGGCATGACCATCGTACGTCAATAATTGTTGGAACTAACTTTTAAATATATGTGATTTGTAAATAAATTATTTATTGTGAAACCCTTTATTGTTTATCCAAAAAAGTTTCAACACAAATAATTTTTTTTATCCTATCCGATATTGTTAGTAGTGTTTTAGTCTTTTTCATGTGTCAATGAACGAAATTATAAATATATTTTTTCTTTAATTTAAGACTATGCAGTTGGCAACCCCTGTATGGCTATACAAGAAGCCGTAAAACCAATCGGGATTGACTCAGACAGGCCGTCGGAGCACAGAACCATCTGAAACCGGCATAGAACTAGTCAGTCGGTAGTAGAATTAAGTCAAAACAAATGTCGGCCGATTCGGTCCGACTTTGATCTTGGATCGGACAGCTGAAATGGCCAAATATATATATTATATTTTTTTAATATATTTTATATAAAACGACTCTATTTCACTCTATTGAAACAGCGTCATCTTAAACTTATTGAGGAGAAGAAAAAAGTTTAAGGCTGAAATGGCGCCGGCATCATTTCAATTTAGGTTTAATCTCCCCCATTCTTCTTCCTCTCGATTCTCTCTCTCCTCTCTCACGCATTCACACTTCACATCACCACAGCTCTCTCTCTCTCTCTCTCTCTCTCTCTCTCTCTCATCGCGATTCACATATCTGATTCTCCATTTCTTAATTCTAGCCACTCGTGACGCCGATGGGACATCGAAGACCAACCAATATCATAAAACCGACGTCACCGATTTCCTCTCCCTTCACCTGCCAATTTCGGCCGGTTGTATCCTTATTTCTTGAATGTCGGTTGAGTTTTGGTTTTTCCCAAAAACTTAATCGAATGAATCAGTTTTCACCCCTAAACCGTTGCTTCTGGCTTTGTAAAACTAAATGTTGATGGAGCTATGTTTTCAAATCAACAATGGGTAGGGGTGGGAGCAAGGTACTACTTGCTGTTAGTAAAAAAGAACAAGATGTTGCAGATCCTAAGGTAGTAGAGCTTCTTGCAATGCTCAGAGGACTACAATTCTACTTGCAACGTGGTGTTACTCAACTTATTTTAGAGAGTGACTGTTTGATTATGATCAAGGCTATTATGAAACAGCAGCATATTTTTCAATTTTATTTCATCTACTGCAGGAAACTAAGAGTTTAATGAGAAGGTTTAATTCATGCATTGTCCAACATGCCCATAGATTAAGTAATGAGACTGCTCATGGGTTGGCTTGTTATGCTTGGCATGTAGATGATGTAGTCATGTGGGAGGATGTTACTCCTATACCTATCTCCCAAGTTGTTTGGGTGGATAAAAATTCTTTGTAATTCTTAGTTTTATAATGAATTTTTCCTACCAAAAAAAAAAAAAAGACTGCAGTATTTTTTCCACTTCTTGGTTTCAAACACCAAACTATATAAACTATTGCTGGAAGTTACTCTTATTTTATTTTTTAGGTTAGATCTTAAGAAGGGATACATTGCAACTTCAATTCCAAAAACATAGGACTACATAACAACTTTGATACTTTGTTGGTTATATTGCAAAAGAAGGGATAGTTTGAGGGAATAAATTGTTGTTTTCACCTTAAATTTGCAATCCATTTATAACAGTGAAGTGATGTATTCTAACGGTGACATAATGTTAACAGACGTAACCATGGATTGGCATGTATTTCAAAAAGAATAATGCTTCATAGTATTAAATAATTGGAGACTACATGTTATGTCTAACTTGTGAGCCAATCATTTGATGCCACGTTGTAGAATATACTAAGAAGATGGTAAAATGGATGATAATTAGAATTGTCCGAGTCTTCATGCTCTTGGGCTGTATAGGTTTCTTGTCCAAGAGATCATTTTTTAATAAAGTAATTGAAAGTGTACAAGACTTATCACTAAGGCAAAGGCTGGTCATGCATTACAGTGGCATGCTGTAAATGTTTTTGCTTCCCTTACCATCGACACGTAGGAGCCTAAGGGAAGGGAGAGAAATGCATGTGAAAATTTTATGTCATATTTCCTTCGGAATATTCTGTGAAAAAACTTTAAGCAGATCTGACTCACCATCTTTCCCCACCAGAGACAGGAACCGCCGTGTTCCCCCACCCACACCAAAATAATACTTCTTTGCCGCCATATAAACAACTCCATGAAGACAGCTTGTGCACTGTGAATTACAACCTTTTAGAGCTCAAGCAACTACTTAATTTCAAAATGCCAAAAATAGGTAGTCTATGACTCCATCAAACGATACCTTCTTTATAAGTTCATAAAGGCTTTGGAGAGTGGAGTTTGAGTAAACTGTCTCTGCCATTAAGATAATATCATAACCAGCAATTTGACCATGCCCTGAGCTATGGTTGAGCTCCTTCTCGTTATCTTGTACATGGGGAAGAAGTTTATGGATTTCACTCCAGTCACCAGCAAAGAATCGAAGCTCACCACCAGAATTGCTCACGTTTGCTACTGAGGGTTGATTCTTTTCCAAAAGATTTGCATTTACATTGGGAATGGTTAGAAAACGTATGACCTCAGCATTGAAGTCCTGAAAATGTACAGCAGCTGCACCCTGATACGGAAAGCAGAGAAGCTTAAGAGACCTGTGTGTGGGTATTTTATAATATCTTATATCACAATTGATGAAGCAAAAAATCACCTCAAGGCATGCAAAGACCCCTGGAACTGAAAATGTTAGAGGAAGCTCAGTGAAAGTGTAGCAAGGAAGGAGAGGGAAGAGATAACAGACATCCGTCTCAATATTCACCATATTCTCAAAACAGGTTAACAGAGCAGATTTCTGGACATGATTTTAGTGATGTACATAAACTACTGCAAATAAACTATCCCTAAGGGTTAAACAAAGTTTACAAAAATTCAAATATTGAATCATGGCACGCCTAAATCTGACATTCAAATTTAAGCTTCATCAAACTACTAAATCCACTATATTGTGAGATGATCAAAAGCAAGTTATTATCATTGGAAAATTTAGAACAACTTAAGAATAATCTACATAAAGGATATCATGTAAACAATATGAGCAGATATATAAAGTACTGAGGGGGTGTATTGTGGGAGATTTGAAAAGCTAGTAAGAACCATGCTTAGCTATGCCTAAAGTGCAAAGCAATGGAGGAAAAGCACTTACGCTGAAGCAAAGCCATACTAATAGAACATAACTAAAGCATGAAGAGTGCACTTTTGGAAAAGTACCAGGTGCTAAAAAGCAGGCTTTTTCATGGTATATTAAAATTATATATAGTTGCACCTCTCTCAAAAGTATTCTAGAGATGAACCTCTGCCATGATCTTTAAATCTCCCCCATTGGAGAGTGTTAATCGGCTTAAGAGAGTGAATATTGCTCTCTTTCATGGTTCTAATCTGAGAAGCTTCCTCAGGATGGAGGCACATCAATTGATTTTCCTCTCCCTCATACTTTTCTCCTTCCTCAACTGTGAGTGGAGGAAAAGGTGGGACTCTTCAAACCAAGGTCGAGTACAATAGATAGCTCTCCTATGGAGTCTCTCTGTAGAAAGGAGCACAGTTTTGTACAAAATAGATCCAGTTCAACAATTTCAGCGGCGGAATCTCTCTTTCCTTTCTCATTGGATCCATGGATTTCATTGCTTTGAAAAGCATATCCCTTTTGTGCGGATTCATGTGTCATTTGTTAGACCTTATGCATGATTCTGATTACCGTACTAAGGAGTTTGGAGGAAAGGCAGGTGAGCGCTCCTCTTTCGATGGAGGACTCTTGCAGGAAATTAGCCATCACTTTGGACCTGGAGAAGATGCTTCTAATGAAGGAAATTTCGTGGAGGCAAAAGTCACGAGCCCTTTGGCTAAAGGAAGGGGACAAATGTACTATCGAGGTGCTTCAGGTTGAGGGACAGGTTTACTTGGATTATGATGCTGTTAAGAACCACATTGTCAATATTTACAAAAAACCTTGCTGAAAAATCTCCTTGGAGACCCCAATGGTATGCCTTTCGAGACTATTCATCAGTTAAGCTCTACGTGGTTGGATAGACCTTTCGAAGCGGAGGAGGTTCTTCGGGTGATTCGTGGGATGGCCAAGGATAGGGTTCAGATGGGTTTTCGACGGCTTTTTTATCACGATTGCTGGGATGTAGTAGGGGAGCGATATTTTTTTTATATAATTAATAAGACTTTTATTATCATAAATAGGCATAGCCCAAGTATACAAGAGTAAATACCTACATACAGCAACTAAAAAGATAGAAAAAACTAGAAAAATTCCAACACGTCATCACCATTCATTACATTAGCCTTAGCCCAAAGACATAAGAGTTTTAAAGAAAAATTCCCTAATTTCATCCAACAATTGTTCTGTCTTCAGAACATCTCCCGTTCCTTTCTAGCCATAGACACCACATCAAGCACGAATGAATCATTTTCCAAATGGCTACAAAGGTAGACTCCACCCAGCATACCTCTAACAAGCTAGTAAATTCACCAGATGCTTTGGCATCACCCAAGAAATACCCATCCTTCCTAAAATGGCACTACACAAATTTTTAGCCACCTCACAATGGAGAAACAAGTGATTAACTGATTCGCCATCTTTCTTGCACATAAAACACCAATCAACAATACAAAGACCATGCTTTCTAAGATTTGCAATGGTCAGAATTTTATCTTGAGCCACCAGCCAACAGAAGAAAGCTACCTTATTCGGGACTTTAACTTTCCAGATACTTTTCCAGGGGTAATTACATACACCTTGGCAGGTTAAAGCATTATAAAAGGAGTGAACTGAGAAGCTGAAATTTCGTTCATGAATCCACAACAATCTTTCTACACTTTCCTTGGACAATTTTTAACTCATATAATCTGCTGAAAAAATCTAAAATTACATTAACTTCCCAATAATTTACATTTCTCACGAAAACAGTCCATTGAATGCTATTATTCAAAACAGAGAATGAATCAAGCAGAGTTGCATCTTGCTGCCTTGCAAACTGAAAAAGTGAAGGAAATTCATCCTTGAGAGTTAACTCTCCACACCAATTATCATGCCAAAAGTAAATTCTTGATCCATCCCCCACCTTAAATTTGACATGTTTAACAAACTCCCCCCAACCCATTAGAATTGACTTCCATAATCCCGTCCCATAAACCCCTTTTACTTCATTTGAACACCAACTACCCCACATATCTCCATATTTAACATCTATCACATTTTTCCATAATGCATCTCTTTCTAAATGATATCTCCATAACCATTTCCCACAACGAGCTTTATTGCAAAGCCTCAAGTTATGCACACCCAAACCACCATTTGAAATCGGTTGACATACCTTATCCCAACTCATCATATGGAATTTATTTTCCTCCCCTTTACCTCCCCACAAGAAATTCCTATAGATCTTTTCAATTTTCATAGAAACCATAACCGGTAGAGGAAAGAGAGAAAGGAAATATGTTGGAAGATTGGACAGCGTAGTCTTGATTAAAGTGATTCTACCCCCTTTACACAAATATAATTTTTTCCAGCTGGCTAACCTCCCCTCAGTCTTCTCAATCACTCCTTCCCAAATCAAAACAGATTTATGCGAGGCACCTAAGAGAAGACCAAGATACATCATAGGCAGCAAAGATATTTTACACCCCAAAATATTAGCCAGATCTGAAATATTTGACACTGAGCCCACCGGAACTATTTCAGACTTGGTTAAGTTAATTCTCAATCCCAACACAGCTTCAAAGCATAGCAAAAGAGCTCTTAAGGACCAAAGTTGTTCTTGATTGGCTACACTGAAAATTAATGTGGCATCAGCGAAAAGTAGATGAGAAACAATCACACTACTCCGAGAATCACAGCCCACTTCAAAACCCGACAAAAAACTACCTCCCATCGCTGCTTCAATCATTCTACTCAATGGATCCATGACAAGAATAAAGAGGAAAGGAGATATCAAATCTCCTAGTCTCAAACCACGTGAACTATTGAAGAACCCACCTAGGTTACCATCCACCAAAATGGAGAATCTCGATGTAGAAATACAATGCTTAATCCATGTACACCACCTCTCACCAAAACCGTATCAACCAAGCAAATACAAAAGAAACTCCCAGCAAACATGATCAAACGCCTTTTCCATATCCAATTTAACCAAAACTCCAGATTCGCCCAATTTAATTCTGTGATCCAAACATTCATTAGTTGTTAAAACTTAATCTAATATTTGTCTTCCTCTCAGAAAAGCATTTTGTGACTAATAGAATTCTTCCCATTACTGCACTCATCCGATTGGCCAGTACCTTAGAAATTATCTTATAAACCCGGTTAACAAAACTAATTGGCCTAAAATCCCGCATAGTTGCTGCCCCCACATTTTTAGGAATCAAAGCTATAAGAGTAACATTGATACTTTTCTCAAATTTCATAAAAGCATGAAATTCCAGAAATACTTTCATAATGTCTTCCTTCACAATGTCCCAACATGCTTGGAAAAAAGCCATAGAAAACCCGTCCGGACCGGAGCCTTGTCTTTAGCCATTCCTTGACAACATCAAGCACTCCTCCTTCAAAAGCTCTCTCTATCCATGCTGCACTGTCTTGATCAATTGCATCAAAAGACAAACCATCTAGCTTTGGTCTCCACGAAAATATTCTTCCTTGAACAGCTTTTCATAAAAATTAACAGCATGTTCCTTGATGGCCTCTTGATCAGAAAGCATGTTTTCACCATCTTGAATAACTTTTATAGCATTGTTCCTCCTATGAGAGTTCGCCATTTGCTGAAAAAATGTTGTGCACTTATTACCTTCTTTCAACCATTGAACCCTAGATTTTTGCCTCCATGAATGTGATCTTTTCCAATTCAGCAACTACCCCTTTTTTCCTATCCAAACCCTCACTTGTTGCATCACCCGACATCTCCCTTACCTCCAAACATTGCACAGTTGTTGAAGCAGAAACTTTGTTTTCTTTTCAACATTCCCAAACTCCTCAGCATTCCATTTTTTCAGATCTTGTTGAAGAGCTTTAAATTTGCTAGCCAATACAAAACTTGGGGTACCAAAGAATGAATACGAAGACCACCATTGCCTCACCCTTTTCACAAAACTCTCATCCTCTAGCCACATGTTTTCAAATTTAAAGTATCTACAGCCTACACTAGTTTGGGGGGGCGGAGGTGGGGGGATATATTTTTTTTGATAAGTAAATAAATTATATTATCAAAGAATAGGCAAAAGCCCAGTACAAAGTATAGTTTCCATAGCTAGGTATGAGCGATGGACATCAGAAAATCATGTAGCTCTAAGCCATTAAAATCAACTGCTATGGTCCAATTACAAAGAGTTCTAAAAAAGAAAACTTTAAGTTCCTCCATTGATCTCTCTTTGTCTTCGAAGGTCCTTGCATTGCGTTCTTACCACAAACATCACATGATACATATGGGTATCATCTTCCACACCTCTTTTATCTGTTGGTTGCCTCTCAAATTTTTCCAACTAGCCACTACCGCTACCACATTCTCAGGCATAACCTAAGCCAAGTCAATTCTACCGAGAACCTCATTCCATAACCCTCTCGCTATCTCGTAATGTATTAAGAGGTGGTCCACCGATTCGCCCCCCTTCCTGCACATATAACACCAATCTGTGATGATCACCCTACGCTTTCTCAAATTATCAGTAGTAAGAATCTTGCCTAGGGATTCTGTTCACACAAAGAACGCAGCTTTGGGAGGCGCCTTATGTCTCCATAACTTTCTCCAAGGGAACTAGATAGGTGTCTCTTGAGTAAGAGACTTATAAAAAGAGCGCACCGAGAAAGTACCTTTAGCTGCAAGTATCCACCATAGACTATCCTGTGAATTACCCGCTTTACAAGAATACAGGAGGCTATAAAAGGCTTCAAAACTGCTCATCTCCCAATCTTGTGCCGCCCTACTGAAGTTGATGTTCCATTGGATTTGCTCCCCTAATCTTACCCTTACATTTGCTACTGAGGCATCAATATCTCTTGCTACTCTAAACAAAGAAGGAAAAGATTCCTTTAGAGCAACATGGTCACACCAAGTGTCATACCAGAACTTAATACGGTTTCCTTCTCCTAGACAGAATCGAGTGTGGCATGAGAACACCTCCCACCCTCTTCTTATATGTTTCCACAAACCCACTCCGTTCGCTCCTCTCACTTCTTTTGTGCACCAACCCCCCCATAGTTCCCCATATTTGCTCTCTATTACCGTCTTCCAAAGGGCTTCAGGTTCCTTATGATACCTCCACAACCATTTACCTAACAACGCCCGATTGAAGGTTTTCATATTTCTAATGCCCAACCCCCCGTTCGAGATAGGTCTGCATACCTTTTCCCACTTAACCAGGTGAAATTTGTGTTCCTCTCCCAGTCCACCCCACAAGAAATCCCTTTGAAGTTTCTCCAATCGGTTTGCCGCTTTTGCTAGAATAGGGAACAATGACAAAAAATATGTAGGTAGATTAGATAAAGTACTTTTGATCAGTGTAATTCTTCCGCCTTTTGACAAGTACAATCTCTTCCAACTGGCTAGACGACTTTCCACTTTCTCAATAACCAAATCCCATATTGGAGTCGCTCTCGATGCCGCCCCCAACGGGAGCCCCAGATATATCATAGGTAACATTGCGGTCGAACATCCCAAAATATTAGCCAACTGTCTGATACGCCGAACTCCTCCGATGGGCACCATCTCTGATTTTTGCAAGTTAACCTTCAGTCCAGAAGCTACTTCAAAGCAAAGGAGAAGGGCCTTCAGAACTCGAATCTGGTAAGGATCTGGTTCACAAAAGAAAAGAGTATCATCTGCAAATAGTAAATGAGATATATTAACAGGTCCCCTATTTGGAGAGCCAATCTTGAAACCAACCACCAAACCATTCGCTACCAAGGCCAAGGACATTCTACTCAACGCCTCCATCACAATAACAAAAAGTAATGGGGATAGTGGATCTCCTTGTCTTAAACCTTGTGTGCTACGAAAAAATCCAGTTGGGCTTCCGTTTATCAAGACAGAAAATTTTACCATTGTTATGCACCACCTAATCCATGAGCACCATCTCTCCCCAAAACCACATTTCCCCAACAGATCAAGAAGGAAGTCCCAATTTACATGATCATACGCCTTCTCCGTATCTAGCTTACACATGATCCCTGCCTCACCAGTTTTCAGACGACTATCAATGCATTCATTAGCAATAAGAACCGCATTTAGGATTTGTCTATCCTTTACAAAAGCATTTTGAGGTTTCGAAATTAGTTTTCCCACTACCTTGCTCAAACGATTCACTAATACCTTAGATAATATCTTGTATACCCCATTTACTAGGCTAATAGGCCAGAACTCCTTAATCTCCTCAACCCCCACCTTCTTTGGTATTAGTGCCAGAAAAGTAGCATTAAGGCTTTTTTCAAACCTCCCCTCTGAGTAGAATTCCTAGAACACTTTCATAAGATCTTCTTTCAATACAGCCCAGCAAGTTTGAGTGGGGGGGATATTACGCAGGTTTTTCAGGAGCTATACACCTTTGGTAAATTCAAAAAAAAGCATTAATACATCTTTTATTGCTCTTATCCCTAAGAAAGTTGGGGCTATGGAAGTGAAAGACTTTCGGCCTATTAGGCTCATAAATGGGGTATATAAGATTATCTCAAAGGTGCTTGCCAATCGCATGAGTATAGTTATGAGTAGTATTATTTCAAAATCTCAAAATGTGTTTGTGAAGGGGAGACAAATTTTGGATTCGGTATTGATAGCCAATGAATGCTTAGATTGTAGAATCAAGGAGGGCATACCCGAGCTCACAAACTAGACATGGAAAAGGCTTATGAACATGTTAATCGGGAGTTTTTGTGCTATTTAATTGGGAGGTGTGGTTTTGGGGATCAATGGATTTCATGGATTAGGCATTGTATAACTACGGTTAACTATTCGGTTTTGGTGAATGGAGCAGCAGAAGGATTCTTTAACAGCTTTACAGGACTAAGACAAGGGGACCCTCTCTCCCCTTCGTTATTTGTCGTTGTTATGGAAGCATTGAGTATTATGTTGAGAGCGGTGATGAATGGAGGCTTTCTTGCTGGATTTTCAGTGGGATGTGTTACTATATCTCACCTTCTCTTTGTTGATGATACACTACTGTTTTATGAGCCGCACAACGATTATATGCAGTACTTGAGTGCTGTATTTCTTTGCTTTGAAGCGGTTTCAGGCTTGAAGTTAAATCTCTCAAAGTCTGAAATGGTTCCCGTGGGTGGAATGCACAACATTCAGGACTTGGCAAATATCTTAGGCTGTAAGGTTGCTTTGCTGCCTTTGAAATACCTCGGTCTTCTAATCGGGGATGCTTTTAAGACAAAATCTATTTGGGCTGGTGTGTTAGAAAGAATTGAAAGAAGATTGGCTGGGTGGAAACGGATATACTTGTACAAGGGTGGTCGATTTTCTTTGGGTAGGCATTGGGGAGGAAACTAAGGCATCGTTTGTTTTCAAAGATGAAATAAGATGAGTTGAGATTAAAGTTAAAAGTTGAATAAAATATTATTAGAATATATTGTTTTAATATTATTTTTGTGTGGGGATTTGAAAAAATTGAATTGTTTATTTTATTTTGTGTAGGAATTTGAAAAAATTGTAATGATTAGATGAGATGAAAAGTTTCGTGAAAGTGAACGAAGCAAATTCCATCTTGCTAGTTCGGATAAAGTTTGCTCACCAATTCCATGTGGTGGGTTGGGGGCGCATAATGTGAGGGTTTTCAATAAAGCACTTTTGGGGAAATGGTTGTGGAGATACCATAGGGAAGGGGAGGGTTTATGAAGAGAAGTCATAGGTGCTAAGTATGGGAGTATGCTGGGGGCTTGGTGTTCAAAGGAAGTTAGAGGGACACATGGCGTGGGATTGTGGAAAAACATTAGAGCGGGATAGGGAGGATTCTCCAAGTTTTTCAGATTTGCAATTGGAAGAGGTAATAGAGTTAATTTTTGGCATGATGTCTGGTGTGGTGAAAGGGCTCTAAAGCAAGTGTTTCCCATGCTCTACCAAATTTCTTGTGACAAAAAGGCTGCCGTGGCTGACTTAGTGGTACTATCTAACGGTGCTGTCCATTGGAATGTAAGTTTCTCAAAAGCGGCTCAAGATTGGGAGTTGGATATGCTTGCTGATTTCTTTGACTCGTTATATGCAAATATCGATTGGCAATGAGATGGAGGATAGGATGATTTGGTATTTGAGTGGAAAAAACAAACTCTCGGTGCACTCCTTCTATAAGGCTCTCTTGGGTGTATCTAATGATCATAGTTTTCCTTATTTGGCAATGCAAAGTACCTTCCAAGATTTCTTTCTTTGTATGGACTGCATCTCTTGGACGGATTCTGATGTCAAATAATCTAAGAAAGTGTGGTCTCATCATAATAGATTGGTGTTTTATGTGCAAGAGAGACGGGGAATTAGTGGATCGTCTATTGTTACACTGTGAGGTGACCAGGTGTTTATGGAATGAGATCCTTAATTGGACAGGGGAGGCTTGGATCATGCCTAGAAGAGCTAGGGATATTCTGGGGTGCTGGACAGGAATTACGGGGAATGCCCAGATAGTTGCTATGTGGAAAATGATCCCTCACTGTATTATGTGGTGCTTGTGGCTAGAGAGAAACAAGAGGTGCTTTGAAGACATGGAGCGTTCTTTGAATAAGTTGAAGCAATTTTTCTACAATACTTTACTTTCGTGCGCTTCGGCCATTATTTGTAATACGGACAATCTTCATGACTAGCTTGTCTCTCTCACTAGTACCTAGATGTAATTAGGCATGCTCAATGTATACTACCGGTGTACTTAAGCAATGCCTTTTATATCAATAAAATTTTACTTTTACCTGAAAAAAAAAACAAAAGTTATGGCCAAAATTTTGCCAAATTCATGATGATTCCCCAATTCAAGGAAGCTTCTACACTTCTTGCAGGTTTACTTTAATCTTCCTTTTCAAGGTATTCTAACACCATTCATGTTGGATCATCAGAAACGTCTGCATCAGCCTTCATAACTATACCAAAAGAAAGACGAGTTAAAGGATTCCCTTGACATAGACCTCACGGACTACCACAAAAGCCTCTAGTGGTGCTGTTAAGAAAAGGGTAAAGCTCCCCGAAACCACATCTTATCATTTTATACAATAGAACACCTACCGACTAAAAGAAAGCTTGCATAGAACACCTGTAACAACTCAGACAAAACAATAGCTATTTCTATGCTGCAACCCCAAAAAGACTAGTTAATTTGAAGCTTTCCTATAGCATCTCATAAAACCCAGTTTGAGAGCCAATGAGGGACTTAGCACCCATGAATGCTTTTATAAGCTACCCACCCTATGTCAGATTTCCAATGTGGGATTGGTGTGTTACAAACCCCCGTCTTAATTCCTGACAACCTTGTCAGGCCATGTCATGAAATGCTCTAGTTTCTAATGGCTGGTCTTACGATCTAAGCTGAATACCGTAAATAATGATCCAAAGATACCACTAGGTACAGCGGGACAATAACCCCAAAAGGACTAGTTAGTTTGAAGCTTCCATAAAATCACTTATAACGCCCAAATTCACCTCGTAAGTAGCCAATATGGGACTTAGCTCCTATAACTACCTTTATAACCTATCCACTCAATGTGAGTTATTCATGTTCCCAATGTAGGACTGGGGTGTTACTTCACTTGACCCACATGAAAGCTTTCTTGAATCAAGACCCTCATTTGCAATGAGGAGTGAATCCAATTTTTTTTGTTCCCCAGTGAAAGTTCTTTGGGGCCTGAATGTTATCTTATCCAACAGCATTTGTAACTCTATATTAGCAAGCATTTTACAACAAAATCTCATATCCATAGCCCCTAGTTTTTCTTCTTTTTTGAATAAAAGCGAGAAAGGTTGACTTGAGGATTCTAATCTATTTACCATTAGCATGGAAAACTTGAAATAGCTTCATAACATCTTTTACAACTTCCCAACAAGTTTGGGAAAAAAAAAAAAAAAACCAAAAGAGAATCCATCAGGCCATGGGGCCTTATCACAATTTAGGGCTTGCACCACAACCTAAGTCACCTCAAATTCTCTTTCCAACCAACTTATCTTGACATCTGGATCATCAAAAGAGAGGTTTTATAACTTTGGCCTACCGCCTACATCTAAACTATTCAGTACACAAGCTCATAAAAATTCAAAATATGATCACTTCGTTGAGTATTATTAGAGAAGAGTATATCATATAGAAACAATAGACTTCTTCCTTCAATAACAACCATCCATACCACTGGAATCATTTAGATGAACAAAATCAACATGAATTTCCTTCCTATGTAACATGAGCACGGGCATTTAGAAGGGAAAATGTAAGTTGTAAATAACAGCAATCAATGATGCAATTGAGCTGCTGCATCAAAAAGTAGTCGTAAAGGCCAATGGGATTGCAGTTCCATTTTCAGTTAAAGATGAAAAGCAATGAGATCTATCATCCCAAGTATCAGCATGTGTAAGCATTTTTGAACAGTACAGAATCAACTGTAAATTAGGAGCCCACCTCTAAAACTCGCTTTCCACAAAATGACAAATTGCCATTTTTGACCTCCGAGCGAAGGGCTTTAACTAGATCTAGTGAACCTTCCCATAACTTCAGTCCACCTGTATCCCAAAAGTGAGCACATGTATCCACAATTACGGCAATATGTGCATCACAATGATGTCAAAATAGTTCAGATATGAATAGGAAAACTACATTTAAATAACAGTTACTACAAAAAATACAAGTTAAAAAGAAGCAAAGAAGGAAGAATTCTTACAAATCTTCATTTATATCCCTGGGACTAAATCAGAGTTGGATAGACAAAAAACCTCTTGCGTATTTACACGGCCCTGAAAGAGAAGCAATACATGTGATGGAATTGAACTTTGAGGGTATTTTACTTGAACAAATCGCTTGTTTTATAAATTGTTGGGAATGATTAGGCTTAATATTATGACTCAAATCCATCCATGAATTATGAATAGAAAAATTGGCACCTTTCATTCTATACCCAATCCATATTGATTCCAAACCCTGGAAACTCTCAAGTTTTAAGAAAGTTCATTATATTCGGCTTTCCATAGTATGTGAAGAATTATAAATGAAATTAAAATTTTAAATTTTTTTAGAAGCTTCCATTATCCAAGACAGGACAGCTAACTCCTCTCTTCCATTATCCAGGCCGTGTTCTGATTAATTTCAGAAATTAAATCTTCAAAAAAGATAAGATTAAAATTGTCCTTCCTCTTACATTGTTGTCCATTCTATTTTCTTAAATCTTAATTTCCTCAATTTTCTTGGCAATCAATAGGCGGAAAACAAGACTTCCCATTACCTGGGACATCAAGCGCAACCTAATAAAGCAATTCAACTTTGCTAGGTGCTGCTTTTATTGATTTTGGAAAGTGAAACTACAATGTAGATAAAATTGAAAGTTTTTACAATCCAAACTTACAGAAACATAAACTATTCACCTTCCCATGAGCAAAAGACAAAAAAAAAAAATATCATTCTTTTCCTTTAATGTTTATTTCCTTTGATTTTTCTTCATTTTTTGGGAAACAAAAACAGAGGGAAAGAGAAAAGTTACCTTGAGCAAAGTAAGTTCCCCCAAGTTCAACGGATCGACGGTATATTTCAGAGATGGAGATATCTATTTCACAGGAAAAAATCTCAATCAGACCCCTAAATTGTTGAGCTCGGTTAGCTAAAAGCAGCAGCAGAAACAACAACAGCAGCAATACCTCGGAGGAAAGTACTTCGACACAAGGAGGTGGAGGTGGAGGTGGGAGAGGTGTTTCTGGAGAATCAAGAAAGCCCAGACCCGCGTTGTCCGAAGATAAGAGAATAAACGAAACGTTTAGAAACCTGGTTTCTGCGCAACATTTATGAGGGGCGTTAGTAACGCATAAAACGGATACAAGTAACAGAACGAGGAAGCCCAAATCAATTATCTCAGAGCGTTTATTGTCCTAAGATATGAGACTGTGGTTTAAAGCTCACCTGAGAGTTTGCCGCCATTGTTACGGCAGCTTCTGCTTCCCACAACGGCACTTCGAAAATGAGCTGCGTTACTTTTCGCCCTTGTTCAGTTTATGTTTATCTTTTCCACCTTTTTCACGAATACTACATTTTCAATTTAGCAAAGGCTGCATTGAAATTGGCTTGATTCCCGTTTGCTTATCTTAAGAACAATTTTTTACTTAGATAAGTTGACTCTAAGCCCAGAAACAGCTTCGAAGCATAATTAAAGACCTCTCAACCATCGAAGATGGTCATGATTAGGGTCGCTGAAAATAAGAGTATCATCAACGAACAGAAGATATGAGACCTTGATACTACTAGGAAATATCAAGGGAGGCAGGATCACCGGTTCCCTCCACATGACCATCCAGACAGCCACCCTCATCGAGACCCTCACCGCCCTCGACGCCGAGGTCCGCTGGTGCTCCTGCAACATCTTCTCCACCCAAGGCGAGACCCTCCAGTACTGGTGGTGCACCGATCGCGCCCTCGACTGGGCCCCGGTAGCGGCCCCGACCTTATCGTTCATGACGGTGGTGACGCCACCCTCTAGATCCATGAGGGTGTCAAGGCCGAGGAGATCTACGAGAAGACCGGGACACTCCCTGATCCTGCCTCAACCGACAATGCCGAGTTCCAGATTGTACTCACCATTATTAGAGATGGACTCAAGACCGATGAGGTACCACAAGATGAAGGACAGACTGGTAGGAGTGTCGGAGGAGGCCACAACCGTGGTTAAGAGGCTCTACCGGATGCAGGCAAATGATACTTTGTTGTTCCCAGCTATTAACGTTAACGACTCTGTTACCAAGAGCAAGGTAAAAATTTACTTGTTTGTCTCACTGCTTGTACTTGTAGATCTACTGTGTGATTTTGTTTGGATCTGTTCCCTTCCCTACTCTAGTTATAGGGATTTTGCTTCAGATTTGTTAGGTTTTTATTCATAATTTGCTTTCATTCATTTAAGCTGATTTATGTACGTATAGATCTTACTGATCTTATGGGTTTTGAACCAGATGTGAAGTATGAAGGCTGTGTTTCTCTATGTTTACTTTGCTCTCTTGTCCTTGTTCAACGAAACACATTCATTTTGATTAGTTGAGGCCTCGTAAAAACTGTGGTCATGAAATGCTTGTGTAATTTCGAATCTTTGCTTTATTATTTTCTGTTCTCTGCAATAAGAAAAAGTGATAATAAAATCATGTGCTTATTCCAGTGGATCATTTGAATATTGTTTCGTAGGATTTCAAATCTAAGATCCAATGTTTTCATTGCTTTGCTTAATGTCTTTGTCGGAATCGAGCCTTTTCGATTTTCTAAGACTGCAAAATACTTGTTGGACGGATTCACCGTTCCTTTTCAACAACTTCTCAACTAACAAACAGATCTTTGTTTGTACCTACCCAATCAAAGTCGAGTTTTTTTTTTTCCAAATTCAAAACTTTTTAACTATCAGATTCCTTTCTCTCGTTTGATCTAATAGTGGCTGTGATCTTTGTTTAAACAGTTCGATAACTTGTACGATTGCCATTACTCTCTCCCCGATGGCTTGATGAGAGCTACTGATGTTATGATTGCTGGCAAGGTTGCTGTGGTCTGTGGATGTGGTGATGTTGGGAAGGGTTGTGCTTCTGCCTTGAAGTAATCTGGTGCCCGTGTAATTGTGACCGAGATTGATCTAATTTGTGCTCTTCAGGCCATAATGGAAGGCATCCCTGTCCTGACCCTTGAGGACATTGTCTGAGAGGTTGATATCTTCATTACCACCACTGGTAACATGGACGTCATCATGGTGAGCAACATGAAGAAGATGAAGAACAATGCCATTGTCTATAACATTGGCCACTTCGACAATGAGATTGACATGCTTGGGCTCGAGAACTACCCGGGCGTGAAGCGCATCACCATCAAGCCTCAAACAGACAGGTGGATATTCCCCGAGGCCAACTCAGGCATCATTGTTTTGGCCGAGGGTCGGCTCATGAACTTGGGTTGTGCCACAGGGCACCCTAGCTTTGTGATGTCCTGTTTCTTCACGAACCAGGTTATTGCACGGCTGGAGTTGTGGAAGGAGAAGACAAGTGGAAAGTACAAGAAGAAGGTATATGTGTTGCCTAAGCACCTTGATGAGAAGGTTGCTGCGCTTCACCTTGGCAAGCTTGGGGCTAAGCTCACCAAGCTCAGCAAGGATCATGCAGATTACATTAGCGTGCCCATCGAGGGTCCTTACAAGCCTGCTCACTACAAGTACTGAGAGATTCAAGAAAGTGAGAGAAATTGAGAGACAAATATATAAAATTTGGATATTTGGACGACTTTAATTGCTTGTGGTAGGATGTTAGGGTTGATTTTTGTAGAGTTTATGATTGGCGGTGGAATGCAATGGGATTATTGGAGGGAAGAAATTGATGGGTCTTCCTTTGAGTTTAGCTGCATTTCTTATCATTTCATTATTATAAAAAGGGAGAAAAGACCTACCACTATTTTTCCTAGGATTATTGTCTTGCTTTGTCCCTCTTGTATCATATTTTCTTAATATTTTTCTATTTCGGTAAGAGAAATTTTGGAATATAAAATAAATAGTTATTTTGTTTCAATTTTCTTACCAAAATGGCATTACTTTTTCCAGATTGCATGTCGTTTTCCTATTCTTTCTTGACTAAGCAGGCGACAAGCCCCCAATTCTATCTCCATATCTAAATATGGAAGAACAAACACTTAGGGCTTCTCGTGTCCTCCTGTCTATATTGCATCACATTACAATCATTTGTGTCAATTGTGAGTACATTATGATAATTAAACTAATAAAACAATTAAATGTTAGCACATTGTCATTGGGTGTCTGACTTTGCTTCCGTAACTAGTTACTTAGATCTCATTTAAAATTTGTTGATTGTACTTTGTCAATCTAGAGGATTCTATATCCAATTTAAACATTCCAATGCAGGCAAAAGAGTTCTACTAGGATAATTTTCCATCCTAACACTTGGAATCATGATAAAGTAAAGACTTATGCATGACTTAGGCGTAACTCAAGACATACTCGTGTAATAGATGACATATCATTCGTAGCATATAACAGATAACATACGTAATAGATGACATATCACTTGTGACATTTGATAGTGATATGGCATTTAGGTATTAGATAAATGTGTAACAAATTATTATGTAATAGTAATATGTGACATGGGATTGTATAACCGATAAATGTGTAACAGATAATTGATAACATGACATAGTATATTATAACAGCTACAATAAGCCTAAAGGACATAAATTATAAACATTCTGAAATTTGTCCTTCTAAAACCCCTCCCATCTGAAATTCTAAAATTGTTTTCTTCTAAAATTCGTTCTCTCATCTTTTGAAGCCCCTTTCTAAATCTCAAACCAGAAGCAAATTCCGTCCAAGCAAATCTTAGCTGCCACAACTCTCTAAATTCAAAACCCCTTCTAAATCCTACTGTCACCAACTAAAGCAAAAAGAGTCTAGTTGTAGAGCAGAGAGTATGGTTTAATAACTCCATCATAAAGCTTCAAGTAATATAGTAACAATAATGTTGATATACATTGGAAATGAACAAGCTACCGGGAGCCCAATAAACCTAGAAAAATAGACCCACAATCTTGCTGAGAAGCATCGCTAGAAAAATAGACCCTTCTTCGTCCCCCACATTCTCAACCAAAGCTCCCAAGGAGATGGAGATGGAATTACAAATAAGACAAGGAAAAAGAGATGTTGTGCTTTGGAGGAATTCTTCTCATCAATAACATGGTCGCCTCTGCTTTTCTCTCTCGTTGTCCTTAAGATTTTGCACAACTATTGGAAGAAGAAGAAGATGATCAAATGAAAAAAAGAAAAAGAAAATGAAAATGGAATGGACCGCACCTGGTTTTGGTAGGTCGGGGACAGAGAGGAGGAGGCAGGCAATTTCAGTCGCAAGAGAAAACTCAGTTTGGTTGGCAGGTGATTTTGAAGGAGAAAGAGAAAACTCGGTTTGGCCGTTCGCTTTGTTTTTTGTTTTAATTATAAATCACTATAAACCAGTGTGGCAGCTAGGTCTATTGTCTATGTCGAGCAGTAAGAAAAAAGGGTACAATAAGGTGGCCCTGTAGAAAGAGGGTTCATACAAAAAAGGAAAATGCTTGGTGTCCTGATGATATTTCTCAACAATGGGTTTCGAAACTTTTTTTTACATTAAGAAAGTATTATTTAATAATGTTGTCAATTTTTTTATTAAAAAAAATTGAAAAAAATCTAAGGATATAAAAATATGTTTGAAAAAAAATTAGAAAAAAAAGGCCAAATTGCCTTGTCGGGACAAATTCTCAATTCTCAATAGAATTTGTCGGTGACTATAACGCCATCCTAAAAAAAAAATAATTCTATTCATCATTTCTAATATCACACATCATACATAATTTTTTATCTTTTTATTTTTTTCTACTTAGCAAGTATGTTGTGTATGAACAATGAGTAGAAAAAATCAATTAGTTTAGCAAAGATAAACAAAAAAAAAAAAGTTAAAACGTGTGTGGTGTGGTGTAAGATGATGTGTAACTAGCAGTGCCCAAAAAGACAATGGCCATCGAGAAAAGTGAACCCTGCATTGTACTAAAAATGTAAAATTGTACTTCTATTTTTTTAATATTTTTTAAATCTATTTAAATATTTTAAAAAAATCACAAATAGATTAAAATATACTTTCTTAACCATTAAATAGAGAAAAAAAAAAGGAGAATCAGTAGATTCGCTTCTCTCAGTGGGAGAAACATTTTCTTAAAAAAAACTTCAGAAAAGAAAAAAAAAATTACACTGTCAATATAAATCTTCAATGAATTTCCTCGATGATGATAGCAACTTTTATATATATTACGTGCATTGGGTAACAGAACAATCGATCAGTAAATTATAGAAGGCAAATAAAACGGTGAGAGCCGAATAGTTCGTGGTGTTATAAAAGGTGCATGCTTTTTATAGCTTTTCTTTCCTTTTATTGTGTTCGCGGGCGCCCGGGGGGGGGGGGGGGGGGGGGTGGGGGCGTTGTGTCCACGTTTGTCTATATGATGCCTACGTGATGTCAACATGGAAGAAAAGAAAAGGTTAATATTCTAAGAGATTTGACAAATAGGTAACTGTCTGTTTATGATCTCACTGAGTCATGATTCCTTCTCACAAATGAATAAATGGGAGTAGCCGTTTAATACGCTCGTCTTAATGGAATTTCTAACCCCTTTGCAAATAACATGAGAAAATGGGTAATTGCTGCCTCTTCTTTGGGCTGATTTGTCTTTTTTTTTTTTTTTCCCCCTTACCACTAGTGGAAAAGCCAAATTGTATTTTTCACTGAAAAGTTAATAAATAAACTGTATTTCTTTCTAAGAAGATTAGGGGACACTACCAAATTTAACTGAGGAGAAAACATCATAATTGTTACCATTAGTTTGTGTGATATAAAAGACAATTGATTGGTGTTGTCTAGGTTTAGCTAAAAAGACAAAAGATGCAAAGCAACTATAACACCCCTTTTCTTGAGGATATGATTGTCACAGTTTTTCATAAAATAAACCCAGCAAAGGATCTGATATTTAATAAAATAAACATGTATTTTATAAAAGAAATATTTACTAAATACTTGTCCTCAAATAACATTAAATGAAACGATTGAATAAAATTTAATGTCATAAAATAGTTTATTTTAAGAGGTCTGGAATTCAATCAACTTACTTATCTAAGCTTGACCTGTCTGCTCATATTCACCATCATCTTGACTTGGGTGGTATAAAAAAAACATGAAATAAACTAAAATGAGTTTAAAACTCCATAAGAAATCCATCACAACGTAAAAGTAATAAATATAAATATTTTTCATAAAATTTTCATGTTGAGAGCTTAAATCATGATTGTTCATGCTCATACTTATGCTATGCATGACTGATTTATCTGACTGATCTGACTTGCCAACACATTTAACATTGTGTGCAAAGTTGTGCACCGGTCCCATGTCCCACTGCAACAAGGGGAGTCGCTGATAGTATTCTGGTATATTATGGTGGACCACGCTTGAGTCTGTGGCTTGCACATCCACCCTGAAACTGCATTGGTACCATGCAATTGAATAGCCATCTGAATTAAATTGTTTTGATCTTATCTTGCACTTGAACTTAAGATAGCTTAAGTGTCTTATGCGATGTGAGATGCATGACATAATACATACATAATTCTAGTTTCCGAATCTGAACATGATGCAGAATGACATGATCGTAGATTCGTATGTTATGTTGGATGACAATATAATTATAAGATGCGAGATACATAAACATTGGCTTTCAAGAATTGTCTTTAATAATACTTTATCTAAGCTGAAATGTGATGATCTTAATTCGTAATCAAATTACTTACCTTGCAATACTAATTCCTAGGTCTCGCATCAAAGATCATTATTTATACAAAGTATCATATGTCACTTAACTTTCTAGAAAGACATGTAATAATGTTTTATTTAATTAAATACCTAACAAGGGAGATAACTTTAATAATTAATCAGTTTTATCTAAACTTAATACATATTAATATTATTTAAATTCTAGCAACATATCTACGCTTTCAAATTATAGCTTAGTAGGAAATCAAATTAAAATTATTAAGGTAAACAGAGGAAAATTTTATATAATAGGCTTAAACAATTTAAAGTGTTCAATAAAATTAATCTCTTATGACTTATTAATGTAATTCTTATTGGAAAACTTTATATAGTTTTATTTCCATAATTACTATCTCTATAATCTAAGTTTCTGAGTTAAAATCGTCTACTTAAAACCAGCTTAATAGAAGTACTAAACTCATAAAAGTAAGTCCAGAGCAAGATAAATATATCAGATTGATTACAATGTCATAGATACAAAAGTAAGGGCAATAACGTAATAATCGCACTTAAAAAGTCTACTTCTAGTATTAGATTTACAGTACAGTTAAGAAATGGCATTTTAACATTAAAAAAAAATAACATAAAAAGTTAGAACATTCTTATTAGATTATACAAATGCAAATATAAAATTTATATAATATGAGATAATTTTTTATTTAACTATTTCACTCAAATTTTATTTTCACATTAGATTATCTATCTTAATCCAACCACCTTTAAATTCCATCACGCACATTTTGAGCATATCTTCTAGGATTTGAATTGTCTTCTCTAGGGCTGCAAACGAACCGAATCGAGTCGAATTCGAGCAGGGGGTCAAGAACTCGTTTAGCATATATATCCGCTCGAACTCGACTCGAGCTCGAAAAATATTGAAAATTTCTGATCGAACTCGGCTCGTATAAAATAAATGATGATCGAACTCGACTCGAACTCGAGTACAAAAAATATACGAGTTTATACGAGCTCGAGTAGCTCGACTCGAGCTCGGTTAAAATCTAATCCACAATTTTATTTTATTTTTAGTTGGCTGAAGCACAAATGAGATTTTTTTTTTTTTTAAATAAATGAGATTATTTCTTTTAATCAATTTTAACTAGATATCAATGTAACATTGATTCATTGTCACTTTCCAATACATATGGCATCAAGAATGCCTAATACATTAAAGTCATTTAAAAAATTACATAATTAAACTACTAATTTAATATTAAATATTCGATTATCATTGATATAATATTAAATATGGCCAAATAATCAAAATATGATTAGTTAAGAAAGTGTCGCAATCAATTAGAGTTGTTTATTTTTATAAAATTTTTATATTTGACTCAATAATTCTTTTATGAACTAGATAAATTATTATTGTAAAATAATAAAACATGTTACTTATACATAAACTTAAAATAACAACATATATTATTTTATATATATATTACTTATACAAAGTATAAAAAATAATATACATAGCATATAAAATATATATAATAAAAGAATACATGTAAGTATATATGTAAATATATATATATATATATATATATATATATATATATTACGAGTATTGTGACGAGTTCAAAACGAGTCGAATCGAGTTTATACGAATATTGTTCACGAGCCTAAACCGAATCGAGTCGAGATTATACGAGTTTTGCTCATTTAATATTCGAACCAATATTAATGTTAACGAACAACTCATTTATTAAATGAACCGAGTCCGAGTCGAGTTTATACGAGTCGATCTCGAATTGTTCACGAGCGGCTCTGTTCATTTGTAGCCCTAGTCCTCTCTAATTGGCCATCTATCTGCGGATGAAATGCCGTGCTATAAATCAGTTGAGTTTCCAACTCCTTCTGTACCTTTCTTCAAAAAGCTGAATGAACTAGGTATCTCTGTCAGAGATGATCTTAGATGGTATCTTGTGTATTCTGACAATCTCCCTAATGTACAACCTTGCCAATCTATCCATGAAGTATGTAATCTGAATAAGAATAAAATGGGCTGATTTTGAGAGTCGATCAATGATCACCCACACTACATCCTGACCTCCTAGCACCTTTAGAAACCCTGAAACAAAGTCCATCCTAATCTCATCCCAAGTCCACACTAGTATAGGAAGTGGCTGAAGTGTACCTAAGGGTCTCTAATGCTCTACTTTGACTTGTTGACATGTCAGACATTGTGCTACATAAGTCACTCGCTTCATCCCATTCCACCAAAAGTGCTGTTTTAAATCCCAATACATTTTGGTGCTCCCCGGATGAATTGTGTACAATGAACGATGGGCTTCTCTCAAAATCAAATCTTTGATTGCTCTATCATTGGGTACACATAATCTTCCCCTAAATCTCAGGTGCCCATCATCTGATACTAGATAATCAGATCTCTTACCTTATGATATTTCTCCTTTAATCCTCAACAATTCTGTATCACTAACTTGGGTGACTTTAATTTGATCTATCAACGTTGAACCTAGGGTCAAACTATTTATCTTGGACTGAGTGCCTGGGATTACCTCAATGCTTGCTCACTCCATGTCTAGTAGTATATGCTTCTGGGGAGTGTACATCATAGCCAAGGTACCAGAGGATCACTTTTGGCTAAGTGTATTTGCTACGACGTTTGCTTTGCCAAGGTGGTAATTAATACTGCAATCATAGTCCTTCAGAATTTCCAACCACCTACGTTGTCTCATATTTAGCTCTTTCTGTGTGAAGAAATATTTCAAGCTCTTATGATCAGTATAAATCTCGCATCTCTCACCATAAAGATATTGTTTTCATATTTTCTAAGCAAATACCACTACTGCAAGTTCCAGATCTTGGGTCAGGTAATTCAGCTCATAATGTTTCAACTGTCGGGAACCATATGCAATAACTTTCCCATTCTGCATTAAAACACAACTTAAACCCTTCAATGAAGCATTGCAATTTGTCTTTTCTTCAATTCTTGGAAGCTCTCCTCACACTCATCTGTACAAAAGAACTTCTCATCCTTTCTTGTCAACTTTGTCATTAGAGCTGCAATACTCGAAAACCCTTTTACGAATCTTCTATAGTAACTAGCAAGGCCTAAGAATCTTCGTACCTCATTAACATTACTAGGCTTGGCCCATTTTACCATTACCTCAACCATCACCGAGTCCACTGAAATTCCTTTTATTGACACCACGTGTCCCAAAAAGGTGATCTCTTGTAACCAGAACTCGCATTTCTTAAATTTTGCATACAACTTCTTTTCTCTTAGTGTCTCAAGGGCAATCCTCAAATGCTCCTCATGCTCTCTACTACTCTGATAATAATGAGAATATTGTCAATAAATACTATCACAAACTGGCTCAAGTAATCCTTAAATACCCTATTCATAAGATCTATGAAAGCTGAGGGGGCATTAGTTAAACCAAAGGGAATAACAAGGAATTCATAATGTCCATACCGTGTCCATTTGTCTCCTTAATCTTAAACTGATGATATCTGGATCGCAAATCTATATTGGAAAAGACTTGTGCTCCCTAAAGCTAATCAAAAAAGTTGTCTATCCGTGGTAGAGGGTATATGTTCTTGATAGTTACCTTATTTAACTCCCTATAGTCAATACACAATCTCATAAACCCATCATTCTTCTTCATGAAAAGTACCGGAGTGCCCCATGGGGATACACTGGGCATATGAAACCTTTTTCTAGTAACTCATGTACCTTGAGTTCCCTTAACTCAATTGGAGACATGTGGTAGGGTGCTTTAGATATAGGCACTATTCCTAGAATGACACCAATCGCAAACACTTCCCTATCCTGTGGTAACCCTGGAAGATCCTAGGGAAACGCATTTCTAAATTCTCTAACTACTTTTATGTCCTCAACCTTGAGTCCATCTACTGGTAGTAAGATCAAACTCGCTAGGAATCCTGTGCACCCTTGTCCAAATAGATGGGATTACACGAGGAGGGGAACTTTCTCGTACTGACTGAAAACTAAACTCCTCTCCATGTGTGTATTTAAAGATTATTTTCTTATTAAAGCAATCTACATAGGCACGGTTCTAGGATAGCTAGTCCATCTCCATAATCACGTCAAACCCATACATATTAAATACGATCAAATCCACAGGTAAAATCCTCCCTTGAATCTCTTTTGGACATCCAATTAGAATGGAATCGCAAACGACATGCTCTCCCGAGGGCGTGGCAACAGAAATACTAGGTTTTAGTGGCTTAGGTGTCTTCTGAGTCAAAGGTGCATAGTGATTGGAAATGAAAGAATGAGTGGCACTAGAATAGAATAAAATGGAGGTATGATGTGAAAATAATGATAATGTAACTATATGAATGTCATAATGACTTAGAGCTATCAATATCATATGATTTATGTATCGTACTATATACATATCTAAACTTAGGATACAGAAAGATACTTGTGACTATATCATTTGACGTTGTAGTGTCATTAGAAGTGAGGGAATATACTATTGGTGTAGCTGTGATCTTTTATCCTTTGCTCCTTCCTAGTTCCTCGGGTCTCTTTATTGGGAAGTCCCAAGCTTGATGGTTCGACTTCCTGCACTTGAAACACACATTCTGGCCATACAAACACTTTCCCATATGTCTTTTCCCACATGTTGGGCACGTGGGGTAAGTTTATCCTGCTGGTGGTTGCCCTTGATGGTTCTCGCTGTGAGGCCTCGTCCTTATGCAATGTTGATTGGAGTTGCTACTGCTGTTGCTGGCACTTCCTTCGGTTGTTGTAGTCAATATTCTCTTAAATATCCTCTTCAGTAATAATAGCTCAGGTGACCAACTACGTGAGACTCCGAATCCTAAGAGTATGTACACGATCCCTGATCATGCGATCTAAGTTGCGCTCGAACTTCTCAGCTTTCTTTGCCTCATCTAGAATTAAGTAACTGGTGAAACAAGACAGCTTCATGAATCTCGTAGCATACTGTGCTATTGTCATTGTTCCTTGGTCTCTTTTTATAAATTGGCAAGCTCGCGATTCTCAAAAGGTTTGTGGGAAAAAGTGGTCTAGAAAGGTTCTCTTGAAATGTTCCCAAGTAATGGAGACTGCTCCCCCTCACTCCAATTGTATCAATGCCTGTGTCGACTTCCACCACTGGTTTGCAAATAAATCGCGTGGTAAGTGGCATATTTCACCTTCTAATCATCTGTGTAGTAGAGCAATTCAAAAAACTGCTCCATACGTTCAATCCAGCTTTCAGCATACATGGAATTCAATATGTTGGTGAAAGTAGGGGGTGTTGGCAGGAAACTGTTCCAAGGTACAACCAGTCTATGGAGCTCTAGGTGCTATTAAGTGGCCGCTAGTCATTGATTGGAAGAATTGGGTTGGAGCCGCGATAAGAGGATCCGAGTTATTATTCTAGCTAGAACCAGAAGATCCCTCTCGATTTGGGTGTTTCATCCTTGTGCAAAGGCCATGATCATCTTCTCTGTAACGTTTTAATTTTATCAGATGTCCTCATGTCCTTTATAAGATTTCAATGGGGCTCCAATTATATCATTAACTAGTCATCTTGAAGTATAAGTTATGTGGTTTGGGTCTTCCATTGAGAGGTTACACCAACAAAGAAGTATTGTTGGGATCGGCCACAAAGATGTGATTCAGCATGTATCTCAGACCATATCCTAGACATTTACCTATAAAAAGCATAAACAAATTATATCCTTGTTGTAGTAATGGGGTCCCCTTTTTCGAAGGATGGAAAGCAATTCAGGAGGAAGCCGTTTAACACGCCTGTCTCATTGGATCAATAGGTTTCGTAGGAAATGAAAGGCCTTATTATAATATGCAAACCGATAAGAGCTCTATAAATAGCCAAATACGAAACAGAATCTCCATTTCACTTTAATTGAGTTAGAGACACAACACAGATAGTGAATCTAGGAGCAAATGGACAGTAGCAGCTACTCCACCAATATGAGGTTAGAGCATTAGAATCAGTTTTTCCATCCCATTACTTAAAATTTGCTTAATATCATACCTTTTACTTTTTATCTATTCTACTCAAAATCTAAACCAACGTTGGATTATCCTTTCCGATGATTTTATATTTAATAATATAACGATTATTTAGTTTGTTTTAATTAAATTATTTCTTTTACTTATATTTTTAATGGTTCAGCTGCATGAAATAATTAATACCTTACAAAACTATATTCAATGAAAAGAGGAAAAAGTAGGGTTGGGTTCAATGAAATAATCATAAAAAAATAAATGATCTTGTTATAGTATTAAGAGCTAATGAAATCTATAGTTGCTTGGTGAAAAAAATAATAATAAATTATTGATTTAGCTGCGTAACAGTGTCTTCCTTACTTAAATAAGCACCATATATATCAGTTAACATTTTGACTAGTCTAATGTTTTTTAAAGTAAATAATGGTATTTAAAGTAAAATAAAGTAAATTTATTTAAAATATAATTTTTACAATGCATGAGCAAGTCATTTAAAGTGTCAAATATGGACAACAACTGTAGCTAGAAGTTCTCTCAGATTATTGCTGTTAATTAGTACTCCAAATTTCTTGTGTCTTGTCCGAAACTTTTGTGAGATCTATATACACATTTTTTAGGTTAAGAGGCAATATTTAATATTTAATATTTAGTTTTTTAATTTTCAAAAATGATTTTCATATCCTAACTTTGGATGTATATAATATCTACGATATTCAAACCAACTTGCTTAAAACTTCTCTCAGTAGTAATATTTTAGTATCCTAATACCCATGTACCTTAGTAAATATCTTAGTATCCTTCGTGACCGAATAGACGTCCAATTACACAACACATTTCAACGGATATTCAGTCTATTTCATAGCGGTGAAGCAAAACCCAGAGCATTTAATGGAAACACAACGAGTAGTGCTCCAGCAGTGGCAATATGAAACGTCTTATCAACGTAAAGAATTTCCATAAATTGTCGTATGTCAAAGTGAATCACCTCTCCATGACAAGCATTCTGAGTTTGTACCCATCCATTTCCATTGCCTAAGTGAGAAAGAAATCACCTCTGCTTGGACGTAGAAATGTTGTATTTCTCTTTTTTAAATTGTTCAGATGAATAAATAGGGCTAGGCAACCGGGCCGGATTTTTTCCGGCCCGTAACCAGAACCCAGTTGCCCAGTCGGATTTTTTTTCCGGCTCGGTCCGGAACCCGGATAATCGGGTTCCGGTTACGGGCACCGGCCCGGAAAACACCCGGGCCGGTACCCGGGTTTTCCCGTGCCGGGTACCTGGATTTTTTTTAAACCCAAACCCAATGCCACAACGACGCCGTTTTGACACTGGGTTATATCCCCTCAGGCATCCCGATTCCCCCCCCCCCCAATCTCTCTCTCTCTCTCTCTCTCTCTCTCTCTCTCTCTCTCTCTCTCTCTCTCTCAACGAATCTTCCCAAAACCCTAGCCTCATCCCGTCGTCGCCGTCATCCAATCATCACCGTCATCCCGTCATCGCTTTCATATGGTCATCCTCAGAGACACTACAAATCAGGTTAGTTTTTGATAAACTCTTCTTCCATTTAGGTTCTTTAGTTTATGGTGTGGTTTGTTTAGTGGGTGTGATTTGTTTGGTGGGGTTTCTGATTTGGGTGTGATTTGTACAAATTTTGCTCCTATTTTATTCATGTCTAGTGTCTACGTACTAGTTAGATGCTCCAGTATAATTTATTTTAACTTCATTTGTATTGAACTGAGGTTCTGTGGAATGTGGATCATTAGTAGTAATTTTCAAGACACTAAGATATTTGAAGTTCCTTAGCATAGATTTCTCTTCCCAAAATTTCAGAGGCACAGAGAATGTTAGAAGAGACCTTAGGTGAAAATATTTTTGAGATGTCGATTAAAATATAAATCCAAAACTTATGGGATCACTTGATCCACCACTGATAGCAACTCTTCAAACTTCACCAATGGGAGCTTCTGTTTCTTCATTGGACTCATGATTAACATTGATGATGTGTAGAAAGTTTTCCAATTTAGCTTTTACCACACAAAAGTCTCGCATAAGATCATGGAGACGACAAGTTTTGATCCCTGCAACTGAACTCTTTGTTCCTACTTGTACCATACACCTTTGAACTAGCTCCTTCAAATATTGTTCTCCAACATCCTCCAGTGTTTCCTTGTTACTTCCAGTTTGAAGTATAAGACCTTCAGCCATCCACATTTGAATTAACTCCTTAGTCCTTATCTCAAAATCCCCTGGGAAATGGCCCAAATATAGGAACATGAGTCTATTTCAAGATCTTGATGGATTGATTCTAGTATGTTATTTATTTATTGTGTGCGGCTATCTATTAGTTCTATTTGATTCATTCCGTTTCATGTTTTTATCATTTTTTGGTTTTCTATCAATAATTTTATAAGTTTCGACCTTTTGGGATATTTAAATGCTGTATGAGTTTATTGTTGCTGTGCATATTTGTTCTTTATTTTTCATTCTAGTTTATTGGGAAAAATAAGTGTATTATTGTATAAGGAGATTGGTCCAGGAGGGACATATTAATTAGTGTTGAATGATTTGAGTGTAGTCCTCTTCTTGATGAGCTTGCTTGTGTTTGCTTTTTTCTGGAGAGAATGGAACATTAGGGACTTGGAGCATCTGTTTTTTCTTTTCAAGCGGATAGTGATCTCTCTGTTTCAGTTAAAATAAATAGATAGTGTTTATTTATGCAAGATATGGGGTGGGCTCCTTTTTAAATTCAGAGATAAAAAAGGCCATATATTTTACACTAAATAGAAGCACTTGGTGGGATTTAATTGATAATAAAAAGGTTTCTGTGATTTATGGTAAAGATATTTTTTCAAGGATAATGACTGAATGTGAATTTGAAAAATGGCAGCAAAGTGGGTGATTTTCGAGTACTAAAAGTAATTTTCAGTTTGATTTTTTTGGATTTAGAATACCAACTTATTTTGGTTACAATTAACCAACTGATTTTTTCAACTAAATAATTAGTTGTTATGCCTTCAAACTCACCTCCTTTTGAGTTTCAAGAGTTTCTTTGTCATACTTGTGTTTTAATTTCCTGTTTTTTATTTTATTTTATTTTGTTGTAACTTTAACAGATGGAAGAAGATTCTGTGAGTTGTAATGTCAGTATAACCCAAGGGATTGGCGACTCCTCTTCTATTCCATTGGATGTAGAGGAGCTTGGGACTCTTCCAACCCCTTCTTCATCCACACATACACAACAACCTACCCATTTCATCCCACCTTTATCCAAGAAATCCAAAAAAAAAAAAAATATAGCAACCAATCTGTGGTATGGGAACACTATATTAGAGTGCAACCTATTGACCACGATAACCCAAAAGCTTAGTGCAATTATTGCGCTAAGCTATACAGTTGCCACTACAAAAATGGCATTTCATCTATGTTACACCACCTCCAGAATGCATGTGAAACTTCCTCTCTTAGAGTTAAAGGAGTTGGAAGAAGTCAATCCTCTAGTGTTAAGAGGGATGCGGAGGGAAGAATATGTAGTTCACAAGGCCTAGTGAAGTATGATGCAGAAAAATTTAGGGTGTCAACCGCTAAGTATTTTATTAGATGCGAATTACCTTTTAGGCTTGTGGAGCATGAAGGTTTTATTGAATATGTAACGGATTTAGAATCTCGATTTACTTTACCACCCCGAGCCACTTTAAAAAGTGATTGTATTAAACTATATAAAGAAAAGAAGATACAGTTAAAAAAATTGTTATATGGTCAAAGAATTTGTCTTACCACCGATACTTGAACGTCGATGCAAAATCTGAACTACATGTGCATTACCGCACATTTTATTGATTGCAATTAGAGATTACACAAAAAAATACTTAAGTTTTGCCAAATTCCTGACCATAGGAGTGAGACTATTGGGAGAGTGTTAAACTCGGGATTGCATGAATGGGGTGTTGATAAAATTTTAAGCATCACAGTTGATAATGCATCCTCAAATGATGCAGCTGTTGAATACATGAGGATAATAAAAGACCATGATCGTACTATACTGGGTGGTGAATTTCTTCACATGTGATGTGCTGCCCATATATTGAATCTGATTGTTATGGACGGCTTGAAGGATGTAATCGATTTTGTGTCAAAGATTAAGGATGTAGTCCGGTATGTGAAATCCTCGCCTTCAAGATTTGCCAAGTTCAAGGCTTGTGCGGTAAAGGAAAAAATTAGTGGGAGGATGATTTGTTCGGATGTTTTTACTAGATGGAACTCCACATATTTGATGTTGAGTACCGCTGAAAAACACAAACAAGCCTTTGAACAATATGCTTTTGTGGATAACCAATTCTTGAACCCCACTAGTAATGATTGGAAAAATGTACAGGTTTTTGTGGAGTTGTTGAAAGTTTTTTATGATGTTACATTGAGCATTTCTGGTTCTTTGTATGTGACAGCTAATGTTTATTTTGAGCAACTTTGCACAATTGAGGATACATTAAATGATATGTGCTTGAGTGATGATATTATCACTAGTACTATAGGCATAAATATGAGAAACAAGTATGAGAAGTATTGTGGTAGCACAAATAGGTTCAACTTGATGATATATATTGCTTTTGTGCTTGATCCACAATATAAAATGATGGCAATGAATTTCTAGTTGCAAAAATGCAGAGGGTGCGAGTTGGCAAATAAGATAGAGGACATGGTTAAACTCCTTTTAGGCCGCTTGATTGAGCAATATAACACATTTCGTGTGGCTAGTGGGAGGAGTTCTAATGTGACTCAAGGAAGGCCAAGCAGCACTGATATAAATATTGGTATTGAGCTAGCACCGGTTCCTACTAAATTTAAGATCATGTTTACCAACTTTCTTAAGGAACGGGGTGTTACGGAGTTTAGATCGGAACTAGAAAGATATTTTTCTGATACGTGTATAGACGACTCGCTCAGTTTTGATATCTTAGATTGGTGGAGAATTAACGCCGTTAACTATCCTGTCCTTGCTAAGGTAGCTCGTGATGTGTTAGCCACCCCATTTCCACTATTGCCTCGGAGTCCGCATTTAGTACTAGAGGACGCATATTGGATCCTTTTAGGAGTTCCTCGTCTCTAGAAACTGTTGAATCTCTTATTTACACCCAAAATTGGTTAAGGACCAAACCATTTAACATTCGGGATTTGGAAGAATACATACAGTCGATGCACCTTGAAGCTAAGTTTGAAACATGAAATATTTTTTTTAATATCTATCTAACTCGGTTTATTATCTATCTAACTCAATTTTTAATTTTTTTTTTAGACGATCATCTAGATTCATCTTCAACCAAGGCTGATGTGAGTCTCCATTCTCATTCATGCTGAAAAGTTTAGATCCTGTTATGAAAGAGAATATGTTAATCTTCAATAGAGGTAAGAGATTTTGCTGAGTTAACCCGAACTTGCTACCTTGGTTGAGTTCCAAAGAGTTTATTGATTTGATTTTGTCATGTAGGTTCTGCATACTTTGTGCTTGTTTGCCGGTTCTAGAGGGTTCCTGTTAACACCATATCTCAGCAACTTGTGCAACCATTTGTTAATGCTTGTTGCCACTAATCATTTTACTTTGTTCACTTATGCTCGATATAGCTAGTCTTCTCTATGCTGTTGTTTATATATTTAACCATGTATGAGCAAGTTTTTTGCTTTTGCAAATGCTGTTGCATGTGCCTTCCCTGTACTGTCCTTGCTGTTTGTTTTATTTTTATGTCGTCCAGGCCCAAGTTCTGCAAATTACTACTACTTGTTCTTATATGATTCGGTATGGCTATGTCTACGGATCAAGATCTGGAAGTGGACTTCTTAAGTAATTATCACTAAATTTTCTTTCTTTTTTGGGTTTGCTTTGCTCTTTATATTTCTTTTTTAATTTTTTTTCCTCCTTTTTTTAAAGCGTTTTTGGGAAGTTTCAAAGAAGAAGATTGGGCTGAAAATTTGAGGTTGATAGAAGATTATAAAAGGGATTAAGATTGAGTTCTTTTAGTAAAGTTTTCATTTTAAATTTTTTGGAAGTTTGATGCTGTCAGCCTGTCAGCAATTCTGGAATTCAATAGTTATCAACTCCATCATGATTTCAATTCTTCTTAAATGGTAGCTCTATGACTCTGTTTATTTCCTTACATCGCTAGTTTTCATTTTGTTTGTAATCGGTCTTGAAAAGGGATAATTCGAGAGATGTTTTAATGAGTTTTAATTTTAGAAATGTTGTATTCTGATTTATCTTCTCACTTTCACTTTGTGTATATTTTTGCACGAATTGGGATGAGTTTGTAATGAGTATAGGAAAGAGAGCTTGCATGGCTAGTTTTCATTTTGTTTATAATCTGTCTTGAAAAGGGATAATTTCATAAATGTTTTAATGAGCAGAATTTCTGCATTATTTAATTTCAGAAATGTTGTAATCTAATTTATATTCTCATTTTCACTTTGTATATGTTTTTGCACGAATTGGAATGAGTTTGTAATGAGCAAAGGGAAGAGAGCTTGCATGGCTGGTTTTCATTTTGTTTCTAATCTATCTTGAAAAGGGATAATTTCAAAAATGTTTTAATGAGCAGAATTGCTATATATTTTAATTTCAGAAATGTTGTAATTTGATTTATCTTCTCATTTTCACTTTGTGTATATTTTCCCACAAATAGGGATGAGTTTGTAATGAACAAAGGGAAGAGAGCAACCGACAGGAAAAACATGACAAGAAATTTTGAAGAAACATTATGTGCAAAGATCTGAAAATGAAAAAGGGTGCCACAAATTTATTTTTTTTTTTAAATTTAATAACATAGGATTTGTTAAAAAAAGGGAAAAAAAAATATAGGCCGAAATTTGAATTTACAGATTGTAAAAACCAGGATCAATCCGAGTTCTAGTCCGGATCATAACCCGAGTATAACCGGACCGAATCCAGCCCGGATTTAGAATCCAGATTCCGGGCCGGGAATACCTGATCTAGTACCTGGTTGCTCAACCCTAAGAATAAACAGTCTTTCTTATCACTTGTATCGCGGATCTCCACTGCATACATGCACAAAATAAAATGGATTTGAAAAAATAAAAAATAAAAACCAAATAGTTCTTATTCCAACAAGGTATAGAAGATATGAACAGTTGAGAAAGTATTTCACTGTCAGAAAAAATGTGCTAAAAAATATGAATGTTTGGTAAAAGGTTCATATAAAAAAGCTCGAAGAACAGTCAACAACATGAGCATTGAAAAAACAATTATTTTAAATTTAGATGACTATGTAGATAAATAAATGAAGAGTCAATTTGAAATCTGAATATAAAAATATGCAATAATTACAAGCGAAGCAACGGATCAAAAAGCCAAAAAATCTTGTCATCCCAAAGCATAGGACTCGGATAATTTATCATACAATCCACTTCGGCATCGCTAGGTAAATGTGATAAAAATTCATTGATAAAGCTTTCTTGATCTAGTTCCATCACATCTTTAAAAGCATCGTGGTCTTCAACAAGTTTATCAAAAATAATTGGCTCTAACTCTAATAATTTAGAATTTCTGCTGATGATAATTGCATTTACCTTCGTTGTCCAATCTTCACACAAATTACCAAGCGGCATTTCATAACGCTTACAAAATAAAGTACTACAAGGTTGACTCAATATTCGAATTGCATATTTCCTCAATACCGGTATATGCTTTCCACAAAAGTCCCACCATGTTCCTACACAATCAAAAAATGATAATCAAAAATATCTTAAGAATTTACTGAAAATATCATAATATAAAAAAATAATAATAATAAAAATAAAATAAAACAAACATAAATTATTGACTTACGTGGATGACATGTTTTTAGCATTGTGATCATGGCTTGAGCAGCAAATAACCTTGGCAATTCCTCACGGTATTGGTCTAGTTCCTTCTCAAAGGCTTCCTTTTCATTTGAATCAACCATGTTTTCCAACATATAGCTTATACCATTAATCATTTCATCATTCTCCACAAAATTCTTAGTACACATATAAGCTGGATCTAAAAAGGCTGCAACTGCATGTATTGGATGAAAAATCTTGCTTCGCATACGAATGAATCTTTCCCATATATGATCATAAACGAAGTTATCATATTTACGACTTCCTTCAATTCCATCTTTTAGCCTTTCTATCATCTGATATAAGTATCCTATACTTGAATCCTCACAACTAACCAGGCATTGAGTTTGAAATAGCAAAAACCACACTTGTCCAACTGCTTTCAGTCGACTCCGAAACTCTTTACAGCCCATAATATAATCAATAAGTTTTGCACATGTAAAATATTTTGCTTTCTCTTTCTTATCAAGCAACTTCACTCGATCGCTTGACTCTATTATTCTTGAAAATGGATCGTCTTGCAGTTCTTCTTCAATTTCTAAAATTGATTTGAGCATAACAAAAATGAATGCATAATCTTCTTTCGGTCTCTTCGTCACTCTCTTAGATGTCACATTATAATGATGATAAGTAATAAATACAAACCTCAAAAGTGACATTACTCCAGACATTTCCTCTTCCAAATACATAAAGAAGTCATCGATCTGACGAGCAGCACAATCACTTACGCAAATCCTAGTATAGTAATTCTTAATTTTCAAGAATTCATGGTCAAAATCATGTTCAAATTTACCTTGGGATAGGAGTAACTGTACAACATGGAGGTTGGGCCGAAGTAATACACGATCAATCTTAGAAGATATGAAATCAAACATACCTCCTAATGTTTGCCGATATTGAAATGATTTAAAGCATGCCGCACCTTTTTTCGAATAAAAAAAGATATCCACACGAACTACTTCAAAAGAATTATAAGGCTTCCAAATGTTGACCATTAAGGAATAACCTTCTTGAACTGGATCGTTTAAGAAATTTTTAAGATATTCATTACCTTCCTTTCCGACATATATTTTAAAATCAATCACACTAGGAAAAGTACTTCCCAGTTGATAAGTACTGGGCCCATATTCAACAATACTCCTCACAAAATTCTCGAAGATGGGAGACAAAATGACCCTAGGATGAATGCCAAATGAGTAGAACAACTCGCCCAATTTTTTTCCCATCAAAACGTTATTGGTACATAGATTCGGACCTCCAGACGAAGAAGGAACTGAGTAATTTTCATTCTCAACTTGCCTATTTTTCCTTTTTTTTCTTGATACATTAACTTGTCTTTCTTTCTTATTGGGAGTGTCGAGAACTTGTAACACTACTAACTGAATGTCTTGTGGCACTTTCTCACAAATTTTAATATCGTTGCCCTTACGGCCAGACAAATGATTTTTAATCCTAGTAATACCTCCCGCAAATTGACCACCACAAAATTTACAGAGAAAACGACCATTTCCCAATTTATCAACATGCTTCCATAACGGATCTTTGGGTCGAACCATGTTAAGTTATTATCCTATATTAAAGAATCACATAAAGCTAATAAGAAGTTATCGAGATATATTCAATTAATTCAAATAATAAAAAAAAATCGATATTCATGAATAAAATAGAGAAGAACAAATAATCTCTAATAAACCTTCTTGACCTTAAGCGCTCATAATGGTCAAGAAAAGAAAATATAAAAATTATAATCATGAATATATAGATAAAGTCTTGGGAAGAGAGAGGGGTACCAAGCTATGGTATATCTACGTTGCCTTGTGAAGTTCTATGGCGACAGGAATGGAAGCCCGTGAAGTGGTGGAAGCTAGTAGATCTAATATCTTCTATCCTCTGATGGAATTGCAAATCTACCTAAAAAGTTAACATTTGATAGATTTCGTACGGCGCTGCACAGCTAATCTTATAATGACCCTAAAGTCAACACTTGCCCACTTTTTTAAAGGACAGAAATACCGTCCGTTCTCATAAACGAATGAATGGGAGTAGCCGTTAAATACGCTGTCTCAGTGGAATTTCCATCCCATTGCAAATATCGTGTGAAAATGGGTGATTGCTGTCTCTTCTTTGGGTTGATCTGTGCTTTTCTATTTCGCTTCCCACTTGAGTGGAAAAGCTATTTTGTATTATTCACTGTAAAGTTAAAAAATTAACTGTATTTCTTTCAATGAAGATTAGGGGATACTACCAAATTTAATTGAGGAATAACACTATAATAGTTACCATTAGTTTGTGTGATATAAAAGACAATTGATTGATACTGTCTAGGGGTCTAGGTTTGGCTAAAGACACAAATATGCAAACCAACGAAGACTTCGACCTCAGGGATGTGACTCAGAGATGTGGAAGGTCGTAATTACGGTTGGGATCGGATACAGAGATGTGATGCAGACCACATCCAACACTTTGACCTCCATTTTTTTTTAACACGGCAAGGCCGTCTGGTTTTTCAAACATTCGGGAGGAAGCAGTTTAATACGCCCGTCCCTTTGAATATATAGGTTTGTTATGAAAGGAAAAGGCCTTATTATAATGGAAAATTTTAGTAGCAAGTATAATTTTATAATAATATATATATCAATCTAATATAATTAATTAAAAAATTAATTTTATTAAAAACAGTTCTAATTTAAATTTTAAATATAAAGAAATCAGTATTAATACGCATATTAGTACTCGACCTTGCTTATAGGTAGCAAAACACTATTATAATATGCCAACTTAGAAGAAAGTGTCTAAAGCATAATTCTCCCCTCCTCAAACAAAGAAGGTTTTTTATTTAGATATTGAGGTGATATTAATTGATTTTAAATAAAAATTTATTCAAATATTATTTTTTAAAATTATTATTATTTTAAAATTTAAAACAGTTAGTATATTTATTATATTTTGTATAAAATTAAAAAATTATAATAATAATATAAAAGACAATAAAATATTTTCACAGTGAAAACATGGCCTAAATAGCCAAATAGGTAATAGAATCTCCATATCCCTTTAATTGAATTTGAGACACAACAGAGAGAGTATATCTAATAGCAAATGGATAGTAGCAGCATTGCCAAAAATATGAGGTTAGAGTACTGGCATCAGTTTTTCCATCCCATTATTTAAAATTTGCTTAATATTACATCTTTTACTTTTTGCCTCCACTCAAAACTTAATCTAATGGATTCTCCATCTAAACCCTACTTGATAATAAAATATTATTAACTTTTGGATTCTTTTTTTTTTATTATTGTTTGTTAGTTTTTTCTCTTCAAATATTGCATATTTATCAATGATAGTTTTTAGTTTTTGTATTAATTTTTATAATTTATGACATGCACCTTTTTGCTGGTTTTATATTTAATAATATAACGGTTATTTTGTTTGTTTTAATTAAATTATTGTTTTTTCTTATACTTTTAATGGTTCAGCTGCATGAAATAATTAAAATACTTTACATAACTATTTTCAATGAAAAGAGTAAAAAGTAAATTATGATATTTAAAAAAAGTAAAGTTTTTTAAAATATAATTTTTACAATTCATTGCTTAGCGAGTCATTTAAAGTGTCTAATATGGGCATGTAACAACCCGACCCAGTATTCCAAAGACATTTTTAGTGGACAAAAGTTTCAGTGATGGACTTTGTTGGAAACCAATTTGAAAGTATTAGGTAACTACGTATTCAAGATTTATTTTTTTGGTGGTTAATAATTTTGTAATCCAATAAATAATTTTTAGCCTTATATTTATATATGCTTATTTTATTAGACCATTGGAATTGATTCTTTATCTTCACATGAAAATTACATGTTTTGAATATTAATTTTGCATATGAAGAAAAATTTTTATATTAGATTATGTATTTTTCGACCAAATAATAATAAAATATTATTATTTTTTATTTCCTAAAATTCCTAAGCTGAGGGTGGTACGTTCCTCGTTTACTCTCTTTTCCCATGTTTCCATTTTTCTTATGTTATTTATGCCTATATGTGAGTTTTCCTTACACAAGCTGAATTTTCCTTCCCATGTTTGTATAAGATCAGGGGAATCAAAAAGTCTACTCTAAACGCATGTACAAAATCAGGAAAAAAAAAAAAAAAAAAAAAAAAAAAAAAAAAAAAAAAAAACGAAGAACCTACCCAGTTTTCTCTTATGTATCTCTATCCTCAATTCAATATTAGGGGCCATCATATAAAAAAAAATCCTAAAAAATTCTAATCAGGGCAAATAACACAGAAAAAAATTCTCCAACCAAAATCTACAAATGGGTTGCACGAAATCACCTTTTGGGCAAGAGAAGAGGCCGCCGTTGATGAAGAAACCACCAGAAAATTGTGGGCGTCCAAGAGAGAAAACAGAACAATGAGAGAGCGGTGAAATGGGTGTCGAAGAGAAGAAGAGAGAGAGTTCGGGGATGGAGAGATATCAAATCAAATCAGTAAAATAAATCAGTTCAATAAGAATCAATTCAATCAGACATATCAGAACAGTTAGTTAATTCAAATAATCAAGACCATTCATGCACAATATAAGCATCAGCATGATCACTCATATTTTAAATATTCTTAGCATCAATAAAATGATTTATGAAAAACCCTTCAGATATTATTCCTTATAATGAGTTTTTTATTGAGTTTTTCGACTTATTTCAGTTTATCCTTGTTTTTCTAAAACTCCACCGAAATTAGAATGATGATTAGTTCGAACAAACGGGACAAGTATAGAGGGAACAGACCATAAACTTAGGCGGCGTTTGGTTATCAAGCCTAGCCCAATTCAACTAAACTTAACTTATCTTATTTAATTATTACAATTTTTTCAATTTTTAATATAAAATATAATAAACAATTCAACTTTTTTAAATTTCAATTCAATTTTTTAAAATATTAAAATAATAATAATATTAAAAAATAATATTTTAAATTTTTATCTTTATTCATCTCAACTCAATTCATTGTACAAACTTTTCAATTCAATTAGTTGAGAAATTGAGTTATATTTTATTTTATAAACTCCTTCGGGAATGAAAAATATTTTTCTACAAATTATGCAAGTCTGGCTTTGTGTAAGTATGAAAGTGACACTCGGATAGAGGTGTAACAGGATAACTGTAGTTAGATTTGAACCATAAAATGACATGAAATTATTTCAAGTGAAAATTAAAATTGATAAAATATTATTTTTTTAAAATTATTTAATAATTTTAAAAAATAAATTATTTATTATATTTTATATAATAATTTCATATAAAAATTATAATAGTAAAATGAAATTAAATAATATCTAAAATATTTGAACGATGGAGTGCCGATGGCCGCTGGGGCTACGGATGTGGAGGCCATGCCAAAGAAAATCAACTGTTGATTTTGTAATAGGGAGTGCGTGGCAAAAGTTACAAGGTCTCATGTCTACAGTATGGTGGAAGGATTGGGAAAAGTTGAAAGGGGACGTCACCTACTGGACACAACTTAATGACAATGATTGACACAAAACTTTCGTTATTTTTGTTTATTTTATTGTTCGGTGCTCTCCCGTTGGCGTGTGGATTTGGTTTTCACACTCCGAGCACATGATCAGGGACACTTTGTTTAACCCGAAACAGCACGCAAAGCATCTTTTCGTGGGACCCTTTCTGCAGATGACTTTTGACCTGGAGAAGTCCTGGGGACCATTCACCTCTGGCTACAGCCGCACGTCTTATCTTCTAAGATTACGATTGCATGTTCTACTCACACCGAGGGACTGAGTCAAAATCTTCTCCTATTTTTTATTTTTTAACAATATTGGTTAGCTGATATATATAGAAGAGATGAAATAATTTTACGTAAAAGAAAAAAATTAAATAAAATATTATTATTATTTTAAAATTTTAATAAATTAAATTAAATTTAAAAAATTTTAATAATAAGATAAAATGAAATAATATGAATTGAGATAAGATAATATCACTTTTCAATCCAAACAAAATGTACCGCAATTTGGATAATAAGTTTAGATAAAATAAATTTAAATAAAAATTTAAATTTAAATAAAATATTATTATAATATTATTTTTTAGTATTATTATTACTTTAAAATTTAAAAATTTTGAATTACTTTTTATATTTTACGTGAAAATTTAAAAAATTTATAATTATTAAATGAGATGAATAGAAATTAAATTTAAAATTAAATTGAACCTAAAAACACAGATATATATTTTTTTTAAAGGAAAAATCTTGATATTGAATTAGCCAAATATCAATATAGTTCTTTACTTAGCTAATGAGTTCATAGATTAGAACATTGGATTAGCCAACTTAAGGCCATCAAGCTTATTAGCTACTGGGCAAGTTGTGCATCTCATATTGAAAAATAATGGAATCACGAGTATCTCATATCCACTTAATTTTTTTCAAAATGAATGTGTTATATTTATACATTTTAATTTTTTAATAAGATAAATAATTTTTATGAGCAATTAATATTTAAATTATATATAAATTATTATTTAATACTGGAATTCACTTTCTTACAAATAGTTTGAATGTGATTTATCTATTTAAAACTACTCTCTGCAGTAATATCGCACGCCGGGTTGGATGCATGGATCATCCCAGTTATACGGCTGTGTTCATCCGTGTATCCAAACGGAAGCTTTAGTTTTTAAAATTCCATCCCATCTGGCATCTATGCACTGTATTTGGATGGTTAACTTTTCAGACATAAAGTAGCTTCTGACACTCCTGTCCATATATATTCAAATTCAAAATTTGAATTAAAAATTAAAAATTCACCCATTTATCAATAATTCGAATTAAAAATTTATAAATAGACAAAATAGATGTGAAGTAATTCAAATTAAAAATATTGGAAGAAAAAAATATTCAAAATTTTCAATAAATATAATTTTTTATTACAATATTCAATTTTATTGAAATACTTATTTAATAATTATAATATTTATTTAATAATATTATTAAATAAATATTATACTATACTAGCTATCTCAATGGGACATCACAACCCGATGCCCTCCTTAGGCCACACTACATTAAATAGGCCCTAGTAGGGGCCACTCTAGAGAGGCAGGGCATGGGGCTTCCTACTTTGAAGACAGGTATAAGTACGTCCCTTGAACGCCAGACAGGGGTAAGAATAAACTCTCTAATTGAGAACACAAATGAGACTGACTTAAGCATCGGAGGCTCCATCCAGTGACCCACTGGGTTGTTGAAACTGAGAGTGAGTTTGTGTGTGCAGTTAAGAGAGAAGGCCCGAGCCCTCGAGGAGTCTGGCCGAAAGGCGTACGAAACACGGCGTTAATATTTGGCACCGTCTATGGGATTTGACTAATTTTACAGTTGAACGTGTCCTTTGCACGCCGGCTGGAGCCCACTCTCGGAGGGCCCAGAGGTTTGACCGAACCGGGAAGGGAGGTGACGATCAAGGCACTGCAAGTAGGGGTGAAAACGATCCGGTCCGGTCGGGTTCGGTCCGGTCCGATTCGGTCCATCATTTTTTTGGTCTATCATTTTTTCGGACCGGACTGGACCAAACATCTAGTTGGTCCGTTCGGTCCGGTCCCATTCGGTCGGTCCATTCGGTCCGATCCAATTATTCTTTTTTATTCTTTTTTTTCTAAATAAATCAATTAAACATTTTATTTAAATTACTAAATTAAAATTAAGTAAATTATTAATGTAGATTATGCAACTAACTCATTAAAAAGAAATTTTATATGGTCAATGATACATATTATAAATTATATATATATACATAATACATATTCTAAATTATAAATTATATTTATATATAAATCATAATATATATATATACTATATACATATATACATAACGGGGAATTCGTATTAGGTTAGTTAATTTATAATTTACCAATTGTTTTATATTTACTTACAATTTAGGTATTTTACAAAACATTTATCTAATAACTTTAATTAGATATAAATGTAGATGTTAGTAATTAGTTAATGGTGAATTGGTTATAATTAATTGATAATATACACTACTTAATTAATAGAATATTATTTTGTAATTACATATTTAAAATTTTATATTATAAATGGGAATAGGTTAGATGAAAATTACATAATTAATTATATAAAATAATATATATATATATATAAAATAAAAATATATATTTTTAATTCGGTCGGTCCGGTCCACTTCGGTCCGTGGAATCATGGACCATGGACCGGACCGAACTAGTTCGGTCCAAGGAATCATGGACCGAACCCTAACCCTATATTTTTCGGTCCGGTCTGGACCGGACCAAATCGATCGGTCCGGTCGATTTTTTCGGTCCGGACCGACCGTTTTACAGCCCTAACTGCAAGGGGAAGAAGCCGACAGAGAACCGGGATGACCACCTTGCAGAATGAAGTGGGCACCGGGTTGGGAGGTGCTGGAGGGGGAGTCAGGGCCACTTGGTGAAGTAAGGCGCCGGCTGGAGCCCACTCTCGGAGGGCCCAGAGGTTTGACCGAACCGGGAAGGGAGGTGACGATCAAGGCACTGCAAGGGGAAGAAGCCGACAGAGAACCGGGATGACCACCTTGCAGAATGAAGTGGGCACCGGGTTGGGAGGTGCTGGAGGGGGAGTCAGGGCCACTTGGTGAAGTAAGGCGGTGTTCCTGACCCTACCGCCGGCCCCCGAGTGTTCCCTCCCCCCCCCCCCCCCCCCGAGGGCAACATGAGAGACGACTCCACGTTGAGAAAGGTGGAGGTGAACGAGCCTTTGGAACTAATTATACTTTACTTGAATCGGGTCGACTGACAGTCAGGGTCGGGACAGGGATTGATGTTGAGATAATAGAGGCACTACAGCGATTGCTCATTGAACATCGGGACATCTTCGCATGGACTCATGAAAACATGCCGAGAATCGATCCAGCCATCATGCAACATCATCTGAGTGTGGACCCTAGAGCAAGAGGGGTGAGGCAGAAGCGTAGAAGCTTCAACGCGGAGAAGAACGCTGCCATTGTGCTCAAAGTAGATCGCTTGTTGACAGTGGGATTTATACGAGAGGCACGCTACCCGGACTGGCTATCCAACGTAGTACTCATTAAAAAGCACAATGGTCAATGAAGAATGTGTATGGACTTCATGGATCTGAGCAATGCATGTCCTAAGGATAGCTTCTCACCTACCTGCATCGACCTCATCATAGACTCGACGGCCGGCCACCGCCTCCTAAGCTTTATAGATGCTTACTTGAGGTACAACAAGATCCGCATGTACCCTGGCTAGGAGGAAAAGACATCGTTCATCACCGACAGAGGATTATACTGCTACACTGCCGTGCCATTCGACTTGAAAAATGCGGGGGCTACCTACTAGTGGCTGGTCAATCAAATATTTAAAGCCCAGATTGAAAGGAATATGGAAGTATACGTGGACGACCTGTTAGTAAAAAGCAAGACCCCGGCTCAACACCTGGAGGACCTTCGAAAAGCCTTTGCAGTGCTATGGTGGTACAAAATGAAACTGAACCCCGGTGGTAGTTAGCCATGACAATAGCAAGATCCTTGGGCGCAAAGGAAGCAAAATTTAGAGCAGACTCCTAAGTGGTAGTAAGCTAGGTGAGAGGAGAATTCGTGGCGAAGAGTGAGAAATTGAGAAATTACCGGGCAGTGATGTAGGCTGAGCGTGCCTGTTTCCAATATTTCTAGATTCAGCAAATCCCTAGAGCGGAAAACGATAAGGTAGACAAGTTGGCAAAAATTGCATCCGGGCAGGAGACTGCCCCGGTGTCGGAGTTGGCTGTCTTGCGGACCGAGAAGGTGCCCTCTATAGGGATTGAACTGCTGGAGGTAGGACCGGGTGTGCCTGAGTGGGCGTAGGACATTTGGCGATACCTAAACGACAACGAGGTGCTCGACAGCATAGAAAGGGCGATGAAGATGAGATATCAGGCAGCGCGGTTCACCATAGTCGATGGGGTACTGTACCGGTACAGTGCCCCCTGCTAAGATGCATCTTACGTGAGCAAGCCCAACAGGTGTTGGCAGAGACATATGAGGGAATCTGTGAGGACCATGCCGGAGGAAGGATAATAGCGGAAAAGGCAATGCGGGTTAGGTATTACTAGCTGCGTGCCCTAAAGGATGCCGAGGAATATGTACCAACGTGCAAGAAGTGCCAAGAGTATGCAGGGATCATCCATTGCCCTTCAACGAAATTGGCGCCAATAGTCTCTCATTGGCCATTCGTGCAATGGGAATCAACTTGGTGGGACCCCTTCCCTCGGGGAAAGGAGGAGTGAAATTAGTGGCGGTGGCGGTGGACTACTTCACCAAATGGGTTGAGACGGAAGCACTAGCAACGATCACGACCAATAACATTACTCGCTTCCTGTGGAAGAGCGTCGTTTGCCTGTCAAGGGTGCCTCATTGCATCGTGTCCGATGATGGAAGGCAGTTTGACTCGAACCATTACCATGAGTGGTGTTGAGACTTGGGGATCAAGTTTCGGTACTCGTCCCCGAGACATCCTGATGGGCCCCAAGGTGGACCAAGTCTTAAGGATCAATTACAAGATTTAGAGCCATGAAGATCAAGGGAGTAATGTAAGAATTGGTGCAATCCAATTGGGATGAAGTTAACAAGAGCCCAACACTCACGATGGGTTTGGAAGAAGGAGACCCAGTTTTGATCCACTTGATCTAAGCTATGGAAGACACGACTTGAGTCTATTGTTATTGAAGGCAATGGACTTATTTATTTCATTAAAATGTCTTATTTTATTAGTCATAGAAATTAATCTAGAATAATTGAGTTTGGGGGACGTCCAGCCCACACGTCTTATTTCTTATGAATTAGGATTTTTGGGAAGACCATGTATTTTGCTAAGGGCTTATTTGGAAAGTATTATATTATTTGAACTAAGGTTTTATAAGTTACTGTAGCGCGGCACTGTTCACGCTACAGTACCACGGCTCACTTAGGGTTTTGGGAAATTGTTTATTTAAATCAATGGTAGCCTCATTTGAGCAGGTGAGACAGTATTGAAATTGATGAATTTTATTCATTGTGAGTTGAGTTTATCTCATCTTGTTCTTTATTAAACGTTTGAACTTATCAAAGGTAAATCACAACTTTTGTGGCGTTTCTCCTTTGTAATCTAGGTTCTTGAGACGAGTTTTTCAACGGGTCTAGATTTTTATATAATCTAGATTCTCGAAATGATTTCTCATTGGGTCTAGATTCTCCATCCATTGACTTGAGTTTGACTTTTTTGGGTTTGTTTTTTCAATATTATTGTTGGGTTTCAAAGCGAGTCGATTGAGATTCACATCATTTGGTATTCAGAGCTAGGTTTCAATCAGGTCTGATTCTATGTTTTATTATTGTATCGTTAATTGTAGGGTTTCAATGTTCTAGGGTTGCAAAAAAAAAAAAAAAAGTGCAGAAATTCGTTTTTCCTAGTGTTGCCAAAATTTGCACCATCTAGGGTTTGAAATTTGTAGGGTTTCATTGGTTCCATTTTATTTTCTTGTCAATTTTTATGTATTTGAGTTCAATTGTTTGATTATCACAATTGAATATTTCTGTTTGTGGTTGAATTGTTGAGAAAAGAAGAGAAAAGAAAGGAAAAGAAAAAAAAAATTCGAAAAAAAAAGAGAGAGAAGGAAAGTAAAGATAGTATATTCAATGGTTGATATATAGTTACAATAAAAGAGAAATAAAGAAATTTGTTGATTGGGTCTTGTCCTTAAAGGGGCTGAATTACCTATTGTTACCTCATTCTAGTTGTTATCTTGTTTTGTAATTACTCTTTCTGTCATATAAATACCTTGAGTCTCTTGTCATTTTGTTCCCTTCGTGTTTCTCTTGTTCTTGTTTTCTTGGACCTAATTACTAGTTGGAATAAAACAAGGTTGTATTGTCTTGATTTAGTTCAATTAGTTCTTCAAAAACTTGATTGGGAAAACTCTTGAGATAAAAGGCAAGAGAGTGTGAGATCATGATCGGGAAAAGTCAATTAAGAGTGAAACACGAGTGGAGTGCCATTATTCGAGTGTAAACATGTAAGGGAGCGTGCGATGCCTTTTTTCCTCTAACATTCTTTTTTGTGCAGAGCATATGATGTCTCATAAAAATGACTCATCACCAAAGGGGATGGTAGATAACTCATTCTTTGTATTGCAGTCCATGCAACAAAAGTTTGAAAGGTTAAATTTGAAGTTGAGGGAAGTGAGGGATAAGATAGAACAACGGGGTGCATTGATTAGAAATTTACAAAGTGGGGGACATAGGAGGAGCGTGAGCCTAGTATTGAGAATATGTACGATAAGAATGAAGAGTATGGTGAGTCTCTTATTATTAGGCATGCTCCCAATACAGAATTTAAGATGAATGATATAGAACAGTAAAGAGAGAACATTTTCATACTAGATGCCACATCAACAACAAGGTATGTTGTATGATCATTGATGGGGGAAGTTGTACTAATGTTGCTAGCACTACCTTAGTTGAGAAATTGAATTTACCTACTTTAAAACACCCTAGACCATACAAGTTGCAGTGGTTGAATGATTGTGAGGAGGTTAGTGTAAATAAGCAAGTGTTAGTATATTTTTCAATTAGGAAGTACAAGGATGATGTGCTTTGTAATGTAGTGCCTATACATGCTAGCCATATTTTGTTGGGGAGGCCATGGCAGTATGATAGGAGGGTGATCTATGATGGGGTCAAGAATATGTACAGTTTTGAAAATGATGGAAAAACAATCAAACTTGCTCCTTTAACTCCACCATAGGTCCATGGGGACCAAATGAAGTTGAAAAGTGAGATTGATAAAAAAAGAAAGAGTGAAACTGAGGTTGATCAACAAAGAAAAAGAGAAACTGAGATTGATAAAAAAGAGAGAGTAAACGTGAGGTTGAGGAAGAAAGAAATAGTGAAACCTCAAGAAAAAGAGAGTAAAAGAAAAAAAGAGAGTGAAAAGAAAAAGGAGAGTGAAAAGAAAAACAGGAGAAAGAAAGTGAGAGAAAAACAAAGAGAGAAGTGAGTTTTTATGCTAAGGCGAATTTTACTACTAACAGATTTAACGAATCTTTACCTAGTATTGCTATCTCTTTGTTGCAGGGATATAAGATCGTAATTCCTAGCGGAGTATTTAGTTGATTGCCACCTATTAGAGAGATAGAGCAATACATTGATCTTGTGCCAGGTGCGACAATCCCTAGCCAACATTTATTTGAAGAACATAAGTCCTTGACGCACTTAAAGGGACAAGGTAAGTTGGATAGAATTCATGCCAAGTGGGTTCAATTCATTGAGACATTTCCTCATGTAATTCAGTACACACATGGTAAGAGAAATTTTGTGTTTGATGCTTTAGCAAGAAAGTATGTCCGTGTCATCATTTTAGATACAAAATTATTGAGACTTGAATATGATAAGAAATTGTATATTAATGATGATGACTTGGCTAGTGTGTATAGAGTATGTGAGAAGTCATCATTTGGTAAGTTATATAGACTAGATTGGTACTTGTTTAGAGATAATAAACATTTTGTGCCTAATAGTTCTATGCATGAGTTGCTTGTGCTTGGAGCACATGAAGGTGCTTTGATGGGACATTTTGGTGTAAAGAGGACCTTAGAAGTGTTGCATGACCATTGGTGGGAATATTATTTCCCATTCATTGAGTTTGCATATAGTTGGAATGGTCCCTTTGGTGTAAAGAAGAGTTTACGCGTATTACATGAAAACTTTTGGGAGTATGGTTTGCCATTCATTGAGATCGCATATAATTGGAGTGGTCACTTTGGTGCAAGGAAGACTTTAGATGGGTTTCATGAACGTTTGTGGGAGTATAATTTTCCATTTATTGAATTGTTAAATGAATGTTTGCGAGAGTATCATTTGTCATTTATAAAGTTTGCATATAATAGGACCATGCATACTATTACTTCATATTGTCCTTTTGAAATTGTTTTTGGTTTTAATCCATTTATTTCTTTTGATTTAATACATTTACCTGTTGATGACATAAGTAGCTTGGATGAACATTTCTAAATTTTTGATAAAATTAATGATACTTCATATCTAGTGGATCTTCCAGGTAAGTATAATGTGTTTGCTATTTTCAATGTTACTAAACTTTTTCACTTTGATCCAGGTGGAGATTCGAAGTCGAATCCTTTTGGGGAGAGGGGGAATGATGAGCCCCAAGGTGGACCAAATCTTAAGGATTAATTACAAGATTAAGAGCCATGAAGATCAAGAGAGCAATGCAAGAATTTGTGTAATCCAATTGGGATGAAGCTAGCAAGAGCTCAACACTCATGATGGGCTTGAAATAAGCAGAACCAGTTTTGACCCACTTGATCTAAGCTATGGAAGACACGACTTGGGCCTATTGTTATTGAAGGCCATAGACTTATTTATTTCATTAAAAGGGCTTATTTTATTAGTCATAAAAATTAATTTAGAATAATTGGGTTTGAGGGACGTCCAGCCCACACGTCTTATTTCTTATGAACTAGGATTTTTGGGAAGGCCTTGTATTTTGGCCAAGAGCTTATTTGGAAAGTATTATATTATTTGAACTAGGGTTTTATAAGTTACTGTAGAACGGCACTGTTCACGCTACAGTACCGCGGCTCACTTAGGGTTTTGGAGAATTGTTTATTTAAACCAATGGTAGCCTCATTTGAGCAGGAAAGACATTATTAAAATTGATGAATTTTATTCATTGTGAGTTGAGCTTATCTCATCTTGTTCTTAATTGAACGTTTGAACTTATCAAAAGTAAATCACAACCTTTATTGCGTTCCTCCTTTGTAATCTGAGTTCTTGAGATGGGTTCTTCAATGGGTCTAGATTTTCATATAATTTAGGTTCTTGAAACGATTTCTCATTGGGTCTAGATTCTCCATCCATTGACTTAAGTTTGGCTTTCTTGGGTTTGTTTTTCCAATATTGTTGTTTGGTCTCAAAACGAGTCGATTGGGGTTCACATCACATCCCTAGTCGAACGGTCAAGTGGAAGCCACCAACAAAACCCTGTTATGGATATTAAAGAAGAAGCTGAGCGATTAGAAAAGGGCGTGGGCAGAGGAACTCTCGGTCGTCCTGTGGGCCTCTAGGACAACTGTAAGGACACTGACAGGCGAGACCCCATTCACCTTGGCATACGATCACGAGGCCATGCCACCAGTGGAAGTTGACATCCCAACTTACCGAGTGCACCATTATGAGCAACACTCTAATGACCGATGCTATGAAGAACAACTCGACTTGGTGGGGGAGGTTCGAGAAGAAGCTGAGATGATAATGGAAGCGTACAGGAAGAGGGTGGAGAGCTGCTTCAATCGAAGAGTGTGCCCTAGATCATTCAAAGTAGGGGATCTCGTGCTAAAGCAGATGGGGTAGCGGCAAAGAAAGAAGGCAAACTCGAACCACGATGGGAAGGCCCTTATATGGTAGTCGCCAGCAACCACCCCGAGGTGTATTGGCTATGAGATTCCTGCGGGAATGAATTGCAGCACCCATGGAACGCCGAACATCTACGAATGTTTTACCGATGATGCTTATAAAATGCATTCATATTTTCTTATTATTACTGACCCTCCGAGTACCGGTGTTATTATCATTAATGAGAAACATGTGATCATTTCTGGAACTATGCTTCGGAGAACGCAATCGGAATTCCACCACGCGCGGGTCAACGGATGGGAGCGGGTCTAGTTTCAAACTGTCTGAATGGAATTCCTCTAAGCATGGGTCAACAGGTGGGATCGGCTCTGGACCATCCTGACCTCCCCCGAAATGGACCCCGTCCCCATCACAGCGGAGATGCGGATGGCCCCTTGGCCCTCCATGACTAACCTCGCTGAGGGGTGCCAAAGGGACGAGTGTAATGCCAAAGGGCTGCTCGATCTCTCCTTGAGCGGGAAGCGGGCTAGTCCCGAGCGACACATGGGGCGACCCTTGTCATGGGCATCGACTAATGGGAGCGGGTCCAGTTAGGGACTGCCCAAATAGACTTCCTTCTCGTATGGGTCAATAGGTGAAGCTAACCCCGAGTTAGACCGTCTCTCCTGTGGAAGAGAGTGGGTCTAGCCCTGAGGTGACCCGAACATACCCGGTTATGACATGACGAGGAGTGGACATGGCACCAGCCCGGTCCTCTGACCTTCCCTACGATGTCAAAGGATGGGAGCAGGACCAGTCAAACAAACTGCCCAAATGGAGTTCCTCCACGCGTGGGTCAATAGGAGGGATTGGCTCCTGGCCACCCGAACCTGCCCAGTGGAGGAGCGCAGGTCCAGCCCTGAGGCTGCCCGAACGATACCCTATCCCTTCGTGGCAAAGGGATGATGACCTCCCTGAAGGGCTAAAGAGGAGGGTGCAGTTTGAGGCGTCCATACCTCTCATTCGGAGGAGCACGGGATAGTCCCAGGACTATCCAACTGAACCAGTGGACCTCCCCCGAGGCAACGCATCTCGCGCAGTAAAACTCCCGTAAGGGAATGAATGAAGGCTCCCCTGAGGGAATGTATGATCCTCCCCTGAGGCAATGCACCTCGCGTGGGAAAGCTCCTATAAGGGAATGAACAAAGGCTCGCCTGAGGGAATGTACGATCCTCCCATGAGGTGACTCACCTCAAGTGGGAAAGCTCCTGCAAGGGAATGAACAGAATCCCTCCACGCATGGGTCAACAAGCGAGAGTGGCTCTGGGCCACCCCGACCTCCCCCGCGGACTAGCGCGAGTCCAGCTCTGAGGTTGCCTAAACGGTACCCCATCTCCTCACTGTAAAGGGATGATAACCTCCCTGAAGGGTTAGAGAGAAAGGTGCAGTTGGAAGCTACCCCTCCTTCGGAGGAGGGTAAGATATTCTCAGTACTGCCCGAGCCCACCACTAAACCTTCCCCGAGTGAAATGAACCTTTCCCTCGGTGGAATGCAGGCAGTCCCTCCACTCCAAATCAACAAGGCCAAACTGCGAACGCCAGGTAAAATGGAATTTCTATTGCGGGCCAGTTACACCATAAAAAGTCTCGCAAATTGGTAAGGGCAGAGATACAATTATGCTCGACAGGGTACCAATGAAATGATTGGTAGCTCGCCATGGTATCGGCGAGCGGTCAGCGTGTCGCTAACGGTGAAAGGTGCATGTATAATACAAATAAACATAAAAAAGGGAAAGCACAAGAAGAAGACTATTTCATTCATCAGAGTAAGTATAACAAGATGGCTACAATGTGATCGCAAAATCTATAACGAAAGGTAAAAGGGGAAAGAATAGCTTGAAAATCCAATCTAGGCTCGACGGGGTATGGCACCATGGGAAGCCCCTCTTGGTGAGGTACAAAACCATTGAAACTGGGATTGGCGAGGCATAGATCCGCCCACGAGAGAAGTGACAGCCCATGGTGAGTCGGCTGCTGCCCTTCCTCCAGAAGGCATTAGGCGACAAAGGGTTGGGGCAGGAGAAGACCCCCTACCAATGGGAGTCGACCGGGATGTAAGGAAGAACTGTGAACTGCAAGAGTAGTTTTGAAGTAGAAAAACCCATTGAACGATCGTCCCGCAAGGTGGGATACATGCATCTTTTCAAAACATCTCCTGGTAATGAGGAACAACATAACTTTTAGAAAGGCATCTGCGGGAGCCTTGAGGAGGCCTCCCGCACTCATGTCTCCATAAAAACCTGACATCACAAGGCCAATCCTGGGCCAGGGTGCCCATTGAAGTTGAGAGCAATCGATATGAGCACCATAGGAAAAAAAGAAAGCAAGATTTCAGAACGCTTGAGGAAGTAGGAGGGGAGACTTGGTGGCAAGCAACAAAGAGGGGAAGGCCTATATATAGGTTGGGAGTGACGGTTCACCTTTCGAGGTTCAGAGCATATGCACGTTTTGAGGCTCCCTCAGATCAAATGCGAATATGGCGGAAATGTCCCGTGCAAATTCATGGCAAGCATGGGGAAATGGCATCCACACCATAAGGGCAGGATAACCAACGGATGAGCAATGAATGACTGACTGTTTGAAATCCTTCCGGATTCGTAGAAGGAACGTTGTCCGTTAACTCACTCTCTCGAGAAGGCTAAAGGGCAGGTACGACAATAATAATAGGAAAGCAGAATTCAAGGTGTCTTAACGAAAAAGAAAATGCTACGAATAGGTAGCAGAAAAATAGTGTGAAACGATAAGTCAGAACGAGGAAAGGGAGTCAAGGCATAAAAGAAAGATGTGTGTTTTCATTGATTAGCTCATGTACGGTTTACAAAGGGACACGGGGCGTTTGCTACCAATGCAGCCTAAAAAAAAAAGGAAAGAGAGAAGAAGAAGGGAAATAGAGGAGGGAACATGAGGCATGAATCAAGGAGGCGCATGCGTCACAAACATTGAAAATTTAAACAAATTAGCCAAAACAAGGATTGCCGAACCACCAGTATAGCAGGAATAAAAGTTTTATGTGTATACACATATAAATAAGGAAGAAAGAAGATAACAAAACGAAAGACCCCTCGGCCGACTTATGGCTCCTCCTCCAACTCGACGGGTCCGCCTCTAAAGGCATCATAACTGCTGCTGGTGCCTTGGGCGCATCCGAGAATGCGCTGGGGACCAGATCCACCCCTATCTGAGCTCTGGCCTCTAAAGTAATGGGGTTTGGAGCCGGGAACTTTGGGCTCAATGAAAGCAATTCACACCTGGGGTTTGTCAGTAAATATATCCTCAGTGCCTCCATACAAGAAAGGAACCCGTGGAGCCACACATCATCCCTGACCTATCACACTTTTAAAAGCTCTAGCCGCTGTTGCCAAGATGCTGACCTCAGCTCTTTCCTTTCAGCCCTCAGGGCCATGATGGTCTTCATCCACTTCCAGAGGGTCTGGCCAACCTTCAGGAACTTGTCTTCGGCAAACCTGCGGGAGGACTCCCTAGAGTCACACCTTCTGGAAAGAGGCATGTGCAGTTTGGAGTTCTTCTAGCAACTTCGTCTTGCTGTAGAGCATCCCCTCCAGGGTCTCCTATACCTCTGACTCGCTCACCATATCAAGACGACACATAGCGACTTCCTCTTAGGACCTCCGTAACTCAGACTCTGCGTCACCCAGCTGCTTCTGCAAATCCGAAGTGAGACTCGTGTGCTCTATAGGGGACCTCACGTCGACCACTGGACGAGGGGAGACTACGGGAACCATAGAATGAAGCCAGTGATCCTTAGAACTGAGCCCCCCCTAATCGCTCACCACTAGGGTTAGCGGCTGGCCGATGACCTACCAAGAAAAAATCCAGTAAGATCGCAAGAAAGGTATTGGAAGAGCATTGGGATATGGAAATTCGAGTTCAGGAACAGACCTGAGTAGGAGCGCCTGAGACACCAGCCAAAGGGTACCTGAGTCTGGGGCGCCCTGCAGTGGTCACCTCGAGTACCCCCTCTTTGGGTCAGCTGACTCCGAGAATAGTAGCCCTGGTAGGCGTTGGAAAATGAGGAAGCTAGGTGCCTCTCCCCCTGAGGAAAGTAAAGCTATGTTGCCGGTAATTGCAAAAGATGAGGGAGTGGCGTGGCCCCTCGAGGAAGATGCTGACTCCCCGAGCATCTGAGTGGCATGAAGCAGCACCCTCGAATGCAAAAGAGCAGCAATCCCTCTCCCACCACTTCGCAGGTGGGGCTTGTGGGTGGAAGTCCCTGTGGAAGATTGACCAGGGAAATAGGGGCATCATTATCATCGAAATCCGACTTGTCTGGGGAGCTCTGCCACGACTTCTTCCTTTTCCTTCTACTAGGGGATTGACAGATTGCTGGCATGATAGGCGATCGGTGGGCCCCAGCGGAATTGAGGACCCAGCTCGGTGCAAAGCCGCATGCGCGAGAAGGTACTGCTGCAAACTTCGTTCGGGTGGGCGGCAATGCATTCTAGTACATTCTCGATATGGCAGGTCTTCCTCGGCATCACTGGCGGCTTAGGGAGCTTCCCCTTAGGCACCAATTCCCTATTCACCAGAATCGGGTAGCTCTATCCCGCAGACTACCCTAGGGGGTACTCTAACCCAGCGCTGGCAACGAAGAAGAAGTCTTTGAAGCCCAGGATCCTGCTATCATATTCATGCTCAAGGTGGACTAAGGGGTAAATGGGAGCAAAATCACGGAGGTTACCCCTCCTCTTCGACACTAAGTGAGTGAGGAAGAACTCCCTGCCAGTGAGGTTGGGCCAAGAGTCGCGAGCTTCCTCTAGTGCCCACCACTAAATCACGCAGCAACCCACCAGAATTCTCCAAGCATTGGGAAGGAGTTGGGCGAGTGCCACGCCAACCATGTCTAGTACATCAAGCACCGTAAGGTAGAAGGGCAGCCTAAGACCATTGCGGAACATGGAGGGGAATAGCACCACCTTGTAGGCATACCCCTCGAAGTCTACAACCCCTTCATCTGGCTACGGGATGTTGAGAACAGTGCATTCTGGGATGCTGAACTCTCCCATCAGGTTTTCCATGTTAGAGGGAACCACCAAGGAGTTCCACGAAGACCCCGCAAACCCTCGGCTATTTGCAGGGGCCCCAGCGGCCTCTATCCCAGAGGGTGAGTAGGCCTAATTAGAAGACCCAGCGACCTTGTGATCTCTTGAGCCCTTCAAAGCCAGGTGAGCTGACTTTTTGGGAGCCATAGAAGAATAGTGTAGTTGAAAGCCAAGGTCTCGAGCTATAACAGAGCAATGCAGAAGGTCTAGAAGCAATATACTTCCAGCGCACCTCAGGGACTCTATATAGTGGCTAAAGAGACGGTGAGTATGCCTGAGCAGTAGGAACAGAGTAGTCGCTTGATCCTAGCAAATTTGAGGCGACAGAGGAGGAACGTGGTAAGGATAGTTTCAAACCACCGGGCACACGAAACGATGTGGGTCATGATGAGGGTAATAAATAAGTTGTCTGAGCATGTTACTCAAAGGGAAAGTGAACAGCCAGTCTGCCTGATCGAGGACCCGACCACGCAAGAGGCCATCACCACTAGTCTCAGGCATCAAACAACGGGGAAGGGAAAACGATTCCAGTGAGTCGTGCCAGAAGCCAAGAAGCCAATGATCGCTGGAATTCCCAATGAAGTCTTCTGATAGGAATTGACGAGGTAACTATTAGGGGGGAATTTCCCCCTAGGAGATTGGCCCAACCCAAGTGGGAGTGACACCCGGCCTAGGGCCAGACCTGGGCTCGTTTGACTCCTAGCCTCATATTTGTGGGTGCTCTAGCCCAAGAAAAGGAGGGTCCAGCCGAGGGGCCGGTGGGCCACGATCCGGAAGGTGCTCAGCTCCTCTCTCGCCAGGGAAGAAGCAGCACACCATCTCGATAGGACATTACGACCTAACGCCCTTCTCAGGACACGCCTCATTGAATAAGCTCTAGCAGGGTCTACTCCGGAGAGGTAGGGCATGGGGCTCCTTACCCTGGAGACAGGTATAACTACCTCCCTTGAACACCAGATAGGGGTAAGAATAAACTCCCTAACTGAGAATACTCTATCCTAGAAATGAGACCGACTTAAGCATCGGAGGTTCCATCCAGCCACCCACCGGGTTGCTGGAACTGGGAGTGAGTTTGTGTGTGCGGCTGAGAGAGAAGGCCCAAGCCCCTGAGGAGTCCAGCCTAAAAGCGTACGAAACATGATGTTAACAGGTTTCATTCGTGGGAACTTGACAACCACCTACATATCTACTTGATTTAAAAGTAAAAACCTGGATATTGAGTAATTATTTGTAGTATTGTTTTAATCTCTTTTACCTACCCTCATCCCTCACCATTGAACTTGCCCCAATCCTAGGGGCCTTACCAAAATTACCCACTGGGCGAGCAGTGTTGTTGTAGGCAAGTTCTATATCCTGCAGAATGATATCCTCGATTGCAAGACCACCTAGAGGAACACTCTCCTTTAGGAGAGAGGACTCAAAGTCATCTCTGAAGGAGAAGGGAAAAGGAGGGGGAATGGAAACCTGGTCGCCGCCAACCCCTAGGCCAAGTGGAGATGTCTCTCCTCCTGAGATAGTAGTGGGCAAAGAGTTGGGGGTGAAACTTTTTTTCTTACTCTCTTCTCCAACTTCTTTTATAACAAGGGCTTCGCCGCCCTCCTTTCTACTCTAGGCATCACGGTTGCCTAGGGCACCAACTTCACTCCCCCAAGTTCCCTCATGGGCTGCTTGGTCGACATGGCTCAAAGAAAAGGCGGCGTTGACTTTTGTATTGACCTCGCCACTTTCCCTAGGCAAATCAAAATCTTCAAATGTGGGGAATTCGAAGGTCGGGCTAAATGTTAAATCAAGATGTTGAGAAGGAAGATCAAAATCAAAGGTAGTTGCCAGGTCAGAAAGGGCTTGGCCCATCAAGTCCTCGACAACATCTAGACCTGGCTAAGGCACGAGCATTAGCAAGCGATTGGGGTTAGAAGGCAGGGTACCTTGAGGTTGGTTAGCCACGAGGGCAGAGCCAACGCCTGTGCCCAAATCCCTTTTCTTTTCTCTAGGAGAAGGCATATCTGTATTACTAGGCAAAAGTGGAGTAGATTCAGAGGAAGGCTTCAGTGGGGATAGGGCGCCACAACCTTAGTTAGGAAGAGATGACCCTTGACCTTCAAACGGTTAGGCATTACCAAGAAGCGGTCAATATTGGTAGGAGTCAAAAGGGCCTCGGTCCAAAGGGCGTCCTCATAATCAGTCGCCCAAGCATAAACCAGGTTGATAAAGGCATTGCTCCCGTTTGGACAGAGGTTCCAAGGCTGCCGCCTAGGCCTTTGTCGTCAGAAACCTTACTCGAGGAGGCTCTAATTGGGAATTCCTAGCACATAGCCTTTGAATTGGGAAATTTCCAACCTACGCCATACACCAAGAAAAACTTCCTCGACCATTGCTTGGTGTTTGAATGGTGACCCTCAAAGCGGGCCAACCACTGATTCTTAATCTAAAAGCTAAGAATGTTGCCTAGAGATCTCCTCAAAGAGAAAATGCCAAGAACTCTCGGGTGGTTGAGTTTGGGTATTCTTCCTTAGCAGACTCCAAGACCATACAGAACACGATGCAAGAATAAAGAAGAACCCACCACGCATGAGAATGAAAATGCGTAGGGGCTAGCCAAGAAGATCAAGAATGTCACGTACTAGGCCAAAAAAAGGAAATCGTAAACTGTGGGTTAGGGCACAGATAGGAAAGGCAACTTTTTCAGCGAACCCTTGTTCATCAATGCAACCATGATGAGGGAGTTTTAGAAATATTGATTCTGGGATCCAGTAGGTGTTGCACAGATTTGCAAAGTCCCTGGCAGTGAGGGTGGAATGCCACCCATAACCTTTGAAGGTTGGGATGTCTTTAGTAGAGGAAGACTTTGGGGAGGCAAAGGTTTGAGATGTGTTTCACTGGGCCACGATAGAGTGAAAAAGTAGAGGGAAAGAAAGAGAAAGGGGAGATTAGGGTTGTAGATAAAGAAGTCGAGATAGTGGGGTTTCAAGAATGTAAAAAAGATAGCAAGAAATCGGAAAGGAGATGAAAAATGAGTGAAATGCAACAAGAAATCAGGACGAAGATGGAAAAATGGGGGAAATGAAGAGTAAATGTGCTCAACATTACTTGACTAAATGACGCGTCTGCAAGAGAACATGGCGACGGTTACTGGGTAACGTATGCATGTTTCTCAAAGTTTGAAATTCCCACCTCTTGGTAAGTGAAAACGACAAAGCAAAGCAATAAATGAGCTAGTGGGCTAGGCCATAGGTCTAAAACTCCTAGCGGGGTGTTCTAGAGTTTCAAATGTCCTTGGTAAAGTAAATCAAGATATTTACGGATTCTGCTGTGGTGAATTCCCCACGCTTGCATGCGAGAGGAATTAGTGAAGTTAATATTGGTCTGGCCTAGATCAGAGCTCAAGGCCCGTCATCCTTAAAGGATAACTACTTAAATGAGTCGTGTAGTCTAACACAGACCCTAGTTGCCGTGATTATTAGGGGGGGTAAACCCTCAGCTTATGAATATGAATGAAGTGGTGATTAGATAATCCCGATATGTCAGGGGTAAGCCTTCTAATGGCTAAGCATTGTACGGAATTGATATGTTTATTGCACTCATTCAATGTTCTCTACGCCTATGTATAATGACGACATATAACTCTCAAATCATCTGATTATGCATTCTTGAATTATTATTCCTCACTTATTAATGACTTAGGCATCAGAGTTGTCACAAGCACACAGTGCTATCTGTGTAATGACTTGCAGGTTAACGATCATGATCTGTGGTGGGACACGTCCTTTACACACCATATATATTAGTTAACATTTTGACTACTCTACTGTTATTTAAAGTAAATAATGGTATTTAAAGTAAAGTAAAGTAAAGACATTTAAAATATAATTTTTACAATGCATTAGCAAGTCATTTGAAGTGTCAAATATGGACAACAACTATAGCTAGAAGTCATATGGCTAATGTTAAGCTAATCCAATATAGAAGCTTAGATTATTGTTGTTAATTAGTACTCCAAATTTCTTGTCTCTCTTCAGATGTTTTTGTGAGATCTATATACACATATTTTTGGTTAAGAGACAATATTTAATATTTAATAATTATTTTTTTATTTTCAGAAATAATTATCATATCGTCCTAACTTTGGATATATATAATATCTACGATATTCAAACTAACTTGCTTAAAACTTCTCTTAGTAGTAATATTTTCAAGATCTCCCCTATTAAAGTTTCAAACAAAGAAATTAACAAAAAAAAAAAAAAAAGCCTAAATCTAAAACAACACCACCCATCCTTTCATATAAATTCTTGACTTTTTCTATCACAAGCATTAATGGATAGGGCTATATATGGGCCTCCGAGGATTGATTTCATTCGTGGGCTGACCAAAACTTGACGACTACGTACATATCTACTTGATTTAAAAGTAAAAGCTTGGATATTGAATAATTATTTGTAATAGTGTTTTAATATATCTTTTACTTATTTCATTTAGAATAAGATTTATTCAATTTTCCATTTTCTTCTTTTATTTGTTTGGTAGTGAAAGAGAGCAAGATGTTATTGATTATGATTATATTACCATATTTATAAGAATTATCAACAAGCTGCTAGTTGATGTGCTGCTTAACCTTATACAAGTGATGTACTCATTTGATTCTTCATTGGACATGGATGTTATAATTGTGATGGTTTTCATTCCAATATTATTCCTTTACATGGCTGTAGGGAAGGTGATAACCCATATTCCAAACACGAGCTACCGTCATGTCATTGGACCCATTATTTACATTTCCGGGGTCCTAACTTGTGCCTTATTACTATTGATCCTCTTTCCAACCTTGTGGTTGATCATTTTTCTTCCATGTTGTGCATTCCTATTCATAATATTCAAGTGGGTATTATAGCACTCATGTCAACAGATTTTTGAGTTCCTTCATGATGGAATATACATCTGATTACATAACACATTTCAACGGATCTTCAATCTATTTCATAGCGGAGAAGCAAACCCTTGAGCATTTAATGGAAACACAAGGAGCATTGCTCCTGCATTAGCAATATGAAACGTCTGATCAACACAAAGCATTTCCATAAATTGTTGTATGTGAAAGTGATGAATCACCTCTCCTTGACTAGCATCTTGAGTTTGTACCCATCCATTTCCATTGCCTAAGTGAAAAAGAAATCGCCTTTGCTTGGACGTAGAAATGTTGTATTTCTCTTTTTAAATTGCTCAAATGAATATAGTCTTTCTTATTGCTTGCTTGTCATGCTGCAGCATACATGCACTAAATAAACTGGACTTGAAAAAACAAAAACAAGTATTTCTTATTACAACAAAGGTATTGAAGAAAAGGAAGTTGAGCATTATAATAAGGGAAATATTTTGTACAATAAGTCTCACGTGCTCCTTTAAAAAGGTGGCAAATTTGGAATTCACGTAAAAAATTTATTTTTAAATAGTGAATTCCATTTTTTAAAAATAATGCGAAAAACTTACATATTCTAAAATTACAGCTAACATTAATCTTATGATAAAAAACAACTTCATTAGATGCACTCATTGGCGGTATATTATTGAAAATTAAGTATAAGGAAGGAACAAGATCACGTCGATAGTGGATGACAATCTTTACCTTAATTTGGCCCCATAGATACATCAGAAAAAATGCCTAATAAAAGATGTAATCATGACCACTAAAAAAATATGGCCGTTTATAACGGTTGAGAAAGTATTTCACTATCAGAAAAAACGTGATAAAAAAACAATTATTGTAAAAAAATAACCAAATAGTAGGAAACAATACTAAGAAATTAAGATGACCATGCAGATATATAAATAAAGAGTCAATTTGAAATCTGAATATAATAATAGCCAATAATTAAAATAAAGAATGCAACTGTATAATATTTAATCAAAATTAATTTAGTTAAAAAAAAAAAGAGTATCTATAACGAGTATCATAGTCAATAGTCATTATGTCAAACATCGTGTCAAAGTCATCCAACCATGAAAGACTCGGATCATGTATCACACAATCCTGATAAAAAACAGATGAAGTATTCTTCATGATCTAGCTCCGTCACATCTTTAAAAGCATCGTGGTCTTCACCAAAGGTCCCACCATATTCCTACACAATCCTTGCGGTGATCATGGCTTGAGTGGTGAATAACTTTGGCAATTCCTTGCGGTATTGGTATAGTTCCTTCGTGAAGGCTTCATTTTCATCTGAATCAACCATGTTTTTGAACATATAGTTTATACCATCTATCATTTCAACATTTTCTTCAAAATTTTTAGTACACATATAAGCTAGATAAGAAAAGGCTGTACCTGCATGTCTTGGATGAATAATCTCCCTTCTCGAAGGCTTCCTTTTCATATGAAATGTTTTGCTGCCTCTTGCTCCATCAAGCAACTTCACTCAATCACTTGACAATATTATACTAGAAAATGGAACGACTTGTAGTTTATCTAAAACTGATTTGAGCATAAAAAATGAATTCATAATCTTTTTTCGATCTTTTCGTCCCTCTTCTAGATAACACATTGTAATGATGATAAGTAAAAAATATAAATTTCACAAGTTTGATTACAGAACCCTATTCCTCTTCCATTTAAGAAAAGAAGTTATCAATCTTTTCAGCAGCACAATGACTTACGCAAATCTGAGGATGGTAATTCTTAATTCTCAAGAATTCGCAGTCCATATCAATAAAAAAAAAGCCACAATAATTACCTTGGGGCCAAGTAACTCAATTGTAGAAGATATGAATTCTTGAATACCGTTTGATCTTGGCTCATATTTAAATGATTCAAGCATGCCGCACCTCTTTGCGAATAAGCAAAGATATCCACGCGTTGGAAAATATCTCTTTCGAAAACACTTGCATTGAATTAGACAAATTTAAATAAATTTGATGTTGAGCTACAGTGATTTGGCTTCTTTGGTCATATTAGTTACTATAGCTTGGCCATATATATTTTTTATATTCTTTTGTTAGACACTACAACGGTGAGAAATCTCTTCCCTATAGTTTTTCTCCTTCCCCCTTCCCTTCCCAATGAGACTTTATCTTTTCTCTCTGTTTCTCTCTTACATAGTTTCCTAGTTTTGCCCCTCGGTTCCCGTCTTTTGGAGATTTGACGCCAATTAATGGGTACACGTATTGGCTCGATTTGAGGTTTATTTTAATTTTGATTTTTGCTTTTTTTGCATTGACTGGATTTGTCGGTTTGACCTTGTGTTTGTGTGAGGAAAATTTGTGGTTTTTTTTTTCCTGCAAGTGTCTCTATTTGTTAGGAGGCGGGACTTTCAGTTTATTTTATGTTTTTGTATAGAATCCTTATATGGTTTTTGTTATAAATCTGGAAAATGGCATTCGGATCTCTCTATTTTTTCATGAGTTTTCTCGTATCTATTTCTTCCTATCTTCCACCCTTTTTTTGGCTTCACAAGTTTTTGGTAGAAGATATATTGATTTGGGAAGAGGTGATGCTAAGTTTTATATAATGTAGTATATGTTGGCTAGGGTATTTTTTGGTATTGGAAGCTTTTTTAGGGCTATAATATTATTAATTAACATATAATTGGTAGAATGGTAAAATATAATAAAATTAAATAAATTAAAAATTAAAAATTAAATTAAATTAATATTATATTATTATTATATAAATAATAAATAGATAATCCAATGTTGGAATTGGATGTGAATGGAATAGGCAAATACAAATTCATATCATATTAGTTAAAACTTGAGTTTAGCTTTGACTACTCCAATGAGAGTGCCCTCGTTTATTATTATATAGAGTTTTGATGGATAATAATATGTGATTAGATTTCGACAAGGATAGACAAAAGGGCAGAAGTGTGATTTAGGCAAATTTTAACTAATGGAATAGCCAAGCTGATCGCAGTGCTCTAAGAAGCCGGAAATCCATGGAGGAGAAATGGCTCGATAAAGCCCATGATGCGTCTCAATTTGGAGTTGTAGTGGGTATACTACCATCTATAATAAGTTGATGCTTATGGCTTTGGAAATGTAAAGATCGAATGGAGGATAAATTGGAGATTGGAGTGTATATTTACGAGTTAAAAGCTTACTTGCAGATCAAATGTTGAAGTTGTTCTTATTTAAAAGAATAAGGAGCGTGGATACACACATATTTACAACAACTTGGCATGGCTCCTATTCCCATTAAACCCCCAAATGTTATGGTTTTACAATGGCTAAGGCCAGCTTTGGGATGTGTCAAATTAGGTGATATTCAAATTTTGCTTGGGCAACCTAGGTGAGTATGATGGTGGAGGTGTGATTAGGAATGGAGCAGAAGATTTGGATAGTGAGATGAGATGAGATGAGATGATTTGTGAATAGTAGTGAAATTGTTTGAGTTGAGATATTTTTTGAGATTTTGGAAAATGAGAGACAAAAGGTTGAATAAAAATAATATAAAATTTAATATTTTTAGAATATAAATTTTTAATATTATTTTTGTTTTAGGATTTCAAAAAGTTGAATTTTTTTTTTTGTTTAAAAATTTGAAAAAGTTGTAATGATTAGATGAAAAAGTTGAAAATTTAAAATTGAAAAGTGTTTATATTTGCGGTGTTTGTATATTGAGCTAAGATGGGATAAGATGAAATCATATGAGAGGCTTTTGCTATCTAAACCGGGCCTAAGATTTTGGACAAGATTGTGAAAGTTGAAGCTGATTCCAAAATAGTGGCAACTGGAGGAATGAACATGGGGAGGTTCACTAGAAAGTGAAGGATGGCTAATGGAATGGTGGTTTATGTGTGCCTGGGCTAGGCCTGCCTTGCCTAGAAAAACACAGGGAGAAGGGCCCGGGCTGCCAGGAAGTGCAGGTGGGGCTTGTCCCTGTCTCCTATCCCGATGCATTAATAGGACCAGGATCCTGTCCCCCAGAGGATCAAACACATTAAATTCGTTTGAGAGTGGCCTGCACTGAGGTTGGATCTCAGTACCTGACATAGGTAGCCACATGAAATGTTTTATTCTGTCGGCTTGTCAAGGAGATTGACGACCATGATTGGTGTGCTTCATGTGGAATAAGGCACAAATAAAAGAAACGGGTAAAACTCATTCTCTCCGTCTTCAAAAATTAAACTCCCACGATAACTAATTTGGGCATTGGAGGCTACATGACCCCAACCACTCTTTCCTTCCTTCTACAGACGTTAAACAGTGATCCCAAACGATGGTTACAAAACACGCCTCAGTAGTTGGCACCGTCTGTGAGATCCATGTTTATTTGGTCTAAAGATGATACCTTGCTTTTTGTATATCAACCATTACATGCTCACACGCAAATGCTCGAACAACAATCCTTGTCAGCAAGCATGGAAGGGAGAATGGCAAAATGGAGGAACTGGTTAAAAAGTTAACGTCTAACGCCAAAGCCCTCAGGTAGGAGAACAAAGCTTTGGGGGATAAAGAATGTGGAGTTCGAAGAAGGCACAAACTTGAGCAATGCCAAACAGACCGAAGGGGAGTTGTAGACAGCTAGCGAAACTCTCCTTGAAGATGAGGAGCTAAGGTGAATGGGTAACAAGCTGCGAGACCTCATGGACAAATATGAGGAGATGACGAAGAAGATGAGGGGGTCCTCGTCTGTGGACCAGATGCTAAGCAGCACAGGCCTGCCTTATAACGTGGAAGTAATGATGATTCCACTCTTGCACAAAATCAAGGCCCCCCAGATGGAGATGTATGATGGGTCAAAGGACCCGGTTAAGCATTCAGAGACTTTCAAGACCCACATGACGCTGCACGACTTCTCTTGGGAGATAACGTGTCGGGCATTCCCCCTCACTTTGAAGGGATCCACTCGAGCATGGTTTGGACCCTTCGATCTTGCAAGATCCACAACTTCGAGAGTTGGGTAGGCAGCTCCTAACCTAGTTCATGGCCAACTGGAAAATGAGGCAGCTGACAGCTTACCTCCATACCGTGAAGCAAAAGGAAGAAGAGAGTCTGAAGGCGTACATGTATCGCTTTAACAAGGAGCGACTGGCCACCAAAAATCAGGACGAGAAAATCACGCTTGCAGCGCTCCTAGGAGGTATTTGGCCCCTTAGCCCGTTCATGTTTGAGATCGTGACGAGGACCCTAGTGACTTTGCAGCAATTCTTGGACCAGGCAGACGACTTTTTTAACACCTAAGACAACCTTTAGGCCTTGACTATGCCTTGTACGGCAACCCTGATTGAGTAGCTGGAGCCCCCCAAAAGGCCACTGGGGCAAAGGCCCCTGACAAGGAGACCTAGGCAAGACGGGAATAGGAAGACCAGAAAGGTGACTACAGAAGCTCCACGAGGAGAGCGTAGACAAACATGAACGTGCAAGCGAGGAAGGATGAGTGGTCAAGGGAAGGGGTCGACCGTAACATGGGGACTCGCCCGTATTGTGCCTACCATGATGAGGAAGACCATTGAATGAAGGATTGCCAATTGTTGAGGCGGAAGGTCATGGACGAAATCCGCGATGATGTCTGGTGAGAGGTCCAGGGAGAAGCCCAAAGATGCCCAAACATCCATTGCCTATCGCCCCAAGGCAGGTGAGACCTAGGCAAGACTGGAATAGGAAGACCAGAAAGGTGACTACAGAAGCTCCACGAGGAGAGCGCAGACAAACATGAACGTGCAAGTGAGGAAGGATGAGCGGTCAAGGGAAGGGGTCAACGGTAACATGGGGACTCGCCCATATTGTGCCTACCATGATGAGGAAGACCATTGAATGAAGGATTGCCAATTGTTGAGGCGGAAGGTCATGCATGAAATCCGCGATGATGTCTGGCAAGAGGTCCAGGTAGATGCCCAAACATCCATTGCCTATCACCCCAAGGCAGGCGAGCCAAGATAGACGAGAGCCAATGAGGAAGGAAGCGAGAGCCTAAGAAGGAAGCCCATGAGGAGAATGGAAGCGAGGCCGTTGGAGCCGAACAACAAAAATGAAACCTTGGGGGAAATCCACACAATTTCTTGGGGACATATAGGTGGAGGAAGTTTTTAGTGTTGGAAGAATCCCAGACCAAGAAGACCCCCTCTATAACCTTCAATGACGCAAACCACGAAGAGGTCATCTATCCCCAAGATAATGTCTTAGTGGTGACTATATTGGTGGCCAACTACACAACTCGGAGGATATTGGTTGACAAAGACAACTTGACCGACATCCTCATGGGAGGCCTTCACCTTGACGGGAATCAGCCAAGACAGGTTGTGCTCCTTCCACACCACGCTGAGGGGGTTCTCCGATGAGGTTATGCAGCTCGTGCCAGCCATAACACTCCTTGTCATTGTGGGGGAGAGCAGACTCCCGTCGACGACGATGAAGGACTTCTTCGTAGTCAAGGCCCACTCCCCATATAACATCATAATTAGACAGCCGACCATAAATAACCTGAAGTTGGTAACCTCAACCTACCACTTGAAGATGAAATTCCCGATAAAAGATGGTGTTGGGGTCGTGTGTGGTGAACAAGTCTTGGCAAGGGAATGCTACATGCAGATTTCTCAGGGGAAAGTGCGAGTCGAAGTTGGGACCAATTATCAAACCAGTGGGGGACCTCCCTAACACCGCCCAAACATTTTCTCCTGCTCCATCAATACCGTATGTTTACATTAATTTCCCCTTTATACGAAAATGAACCTGGTGTAAAGAATTACTAATACCAAAGGAGAAGTTTCTGAGCCCTTATGTGCCTCACGACTCGCACACAATTAATAACGCACATGTGCCTAGAGCGGTCGATCTAGATCCTGCCTGATCCTTAAGGTCGATGCTCGCGCTCCCTCCTTGAAGACCGAATAAGGGAACACCTCTCTCAAGTGTCACACTCCCCATCACCTTCCAGAGTAGTCGATCTTGATCCTGCCTGGTCTTTAAGGTTGATGCCCCGCGATCATGCCTTGGCGATTGAAGGGGGGACACCTTTCCCAAGTATCCCACTCCCCCCTCGCCCTTCAGAGAGGTCGATCCTGATCACTCCTAGTCCTTAAGGTCGATGCCCCGTGCTCATGGCTCAGTGATCGAAAGGAGGGAACACCTCTTCCAAGTGGCTCACTCCTCATCACCATCCAGAGCGATCAATCCTGATCCTTCTGGTCCTTCAAGCCGCTGCCTCATCGACCGAAGGAAGGAACACCTTTCCCAAGTGCCCCACTCTCCCTTTGCCCTCTAGAGCTGTCGATCCTGATCCCCTTAGCCCTTAAGGTTAATGCCTCGCATTGGCACCTCAGCGACTGAAGGGGGGAAGACCTCTCCCATGTGTTCCAGTCCCCTATTTCCCTCCATAGCGATTGATCCATATCCTGCCATGTTCTTAAGGCTGATGCCTCATGCTCGCACCTCGGTGACAGAAGGGGGGAACACCTTCCCAAGTGTCCCATTCCCCCCTCGTCTTCCAAAGCGGTCAATCCAGATACTGCCTAGTCCTCCAGGCCGATGCATCGCGCTCGTGCATTAACGACCAAAGGAGGGAACATCTCTCTTAAGTGCCCCATTGTGACAACCCCTCTCTAGAGATGGAATGAGCTGCTACAATTTGTCCTCTTTTTTTTTTTTTTTTTTTTTTTTTTTTTTTTTTTATACGTAAATAATATATTAACAATTTACAAAATGGACTTCTCATTTTTCTTTTATAACTTCAAAACTCAAAATAACATGTTTATCAAAATATAAGACTGTCCTATTAATTACATATTAAAAACCATAACTACTTTCATTGTAGGAACATCTACCCCATTTACAAAATGGTTTCTTTCTCAAAATACAGTCCAAACAATTTCACAAAATCAACAAAAAACTAAACTTCATTCAGAGACCCAATCCAAGGCTACTACTAAGCATCTGCCTCTCATTCCTAAGTATTGTCTTGCTCTGCAGCTTCATCTTGTTGGCTGGGACCCCATGTTAGTCTCTCTTGTGGGGGAGGTGTTGTGGCCCGATGAATCCCTTGACGAAGACGAAGAAACTCCCTTGTTGAGCATGATGGGGTTGCTATGAGAAAGACCTTTGGGGTACCTGACATTCACGGGAGGGGAGAGCAGGCCTCCCCTCAAGGCCCGATAGTACTATTGGGATCTTCGAGCCAAATCGCCTGCTAGCCCTTGAGAGGTCGGGCACCTCTGGACACTTAGCATGGGTAACTTCGGTGGCTTCAAGGAAGGCACCCTACAGTGCCTTGTTGTTAGAGTTCCAAGAAGAGGCCCCAAGGCAACTGGATGGAGTGGAAGAGGCGTTCCGATTAGAGGAAGATGCGGAGGGTGACCTTGAGGAGGACAAGCCAGAAAGACTCGGCCCACTACCCGTCCCCGCCAGGTTCACGAATGAGGAGGCTTCCTCTATGTGGGTTCTCTTCACCGTTGTTGAGAAGGTGCCCTCCAAAGGGTGCTTGCGAGGTAAGGAGCGCTCTCAGGAATTCTCGACCCCTCAGGTGTGATTGATTGGGCATTACCAAGTACCAGGCTATGTTTTCCAAAGACAGAAGGATGTCAGTCCAAACCTTCTTCTCATGTTCCCAAACCCATGTGTACACCAGCTGAATGCGAGCCCTCTCCTAGTCGTACAAGTCATACTCGATCCTTTTCTCATTGGGAAAAATACCCCAATCGGAGTTGTCCACTAAGTCGACAGCAGCGCGGCCAGTCTTAGGAAGTTCTAGAACCACTGACTCTGAGATCGAGTACGTTTCCTGCAGGGCACCAAGAGCTGTGGCACTGAGGGTCAAAGCCCAAGAAGACCCATCGAAGGAGAGAGGCCTATCCTGAGAGACATTTCTTAGAGCCATGGGAGGTACTTAGGAAGAAGGAAGCAAATAGTGGGTAGCGAAGTAAGAGGAAAAAGAAGTTACCAAAGGGAGTACGCAAATTTCAAGCAGTTGTTGCAATGAGAACTAGAGAGAGGAGTATATAGGATAAGGGCGACGATTGGAAACCCAAGTTGGAAGGGTGATGGGACACGATGAGGTGACAATTGTGCACATTCCCAAGGTAGGAAGACGTAAAGATGTGTGGGTAAATTATGGACGGGAAAGATTTAAATTTCCTCTTTGCCGCCGTGTATGGAATATGCAGGATAACTGGAATGGTAATTTATGTGTGCCTGGGTTAGGCCTGCCTTGCCTAGTAAATCCCACGGGCTACAAGGGGAATGAGCTGAAAGGACCCAGGGAAAAGGGCCTGTAGCCAGAAATTTGGGTAGCGGCTTGCCCCTGTCTCGGTTCATTAATGGGACCAGTATCATGTCCCCCAGAGGATCAGATGCATTAAATGCATTTGAGAGTGACCTCTCTCAAGGTCGGACCCTAGTACCTGGCACGAGTGGCCTCATTAAATGACATGTCCGCCGGCTCGGCAAGGAGATTGATGGCCATGATGGGCGAGTTTCACAAGGAATGGGGCACATATAAAAGGTAGGTCCATGACACGAACAAGTAAGACTGTCTTCAGAAATTAAGCTCCCACGATAACTAATTTGGGCATCAAAGGCCACATGACGCCAACCACCCTTTCCTTCCTCCTTTTGCCTGTGTTAAACAGTGATCTTGGCAACGGCTACAAAACACACCTCAATTGATGGAATAGGATTCAGTTGCTACCAAGGGACCTAGTATCCTCATTGCGTCATGTTTATAGGGAGGTTAACCAAGTGGCTAATGCACTCACAAAAAAGGGTGCCACAGGTGACCATGAAGAATTTGTTACAACACCAAAGGAATGTAGGGGTACTTTCCGTATTGATAAACTAGGATTCACAGTTTTACTTTGTAAATGATATGGTTTGTGATTGATTTTTATTTTTGGTTTGTAAGTAGGTCGATTGTTTTTACTCCTTGGTTTTGGATTTCTATAATGTAACTCCAAGGTGTTGGAATGTAGCTATAATCTCCCTCTACTGAAGCATTTCCTTAATAAAATTGGAGTACCGCCCTCTAGAAAAGAGAGAGACTACCTACGTGAGAGGGCAAACCGATCGAAAGGGACTATAGATCATAAAGGGAAGAAAGTCCTAAAGGATGAGGGAATCACTTTATGTAGCCTTAGATTTCTTTTTCTTTATTACTTATTAGTCACATAGTTTGGTAGCAGTGGGTTGGGAGGATTAAAGATTTCACTTTGGCATTCTTTCAAAACATCCAAACATGATAGATTCCTTGTATCATACTCTCCATTTCATTAATTTCATTTACAGTCTTTTATATTACATCTCGGTCTATTATGTTAAAAGAATCCTAATTTTGTCATGCTTCAATAATTATTTGACTCCAAATTTTATTTCTAAACATTGACCTAACCCAACCAAAGGCAATACTATACCAAATTATAATGTAAAAAGTGGCACATGAAAAGTAAACAATGCTACAATATCCTCATAGGGTTGGTGAAGTGCGGCTTCTACTAGAGCTTTTTGCAAAATGACTCTCTCTCTCTCTAAAGTGCTTAAAAGTAGGAAGAGTACGTGGTAATCAAACCACATTTGAAATGGAAACAATGTATATCTCTCGCATGAAGGCTCTCAAATTCTGTTGCCTTCTTGCCCTGCACCTCCTTCATCTCATCGACGGTGTAGCTTCACTGGTGAGCGGCTATGCTTATACACCATGCAATAGTTCGATTGCAGAGTACAACAAAGAAGAAGATCATGAGCTATTGATGGAGTTAGAGACAAGTCCAAGGTTTCTTGCAGAACAGAAAATGATATCATATGGGGTTCTAAACCCTAACCAGCCGGCCTGCAATGGCGGAGGTAGAGGTCAAGCGTATAGTAAAAATGTAGGCTGTCTACCTCCCCCATCTGATCCTCCTAGTAGAGGTTGCTCTAAATATTATCATTGTAGGCTTGGCTCCTGATTGAAACCTCATTGATTGTTGGCTCTATGACACTATCATCGTACGTTAATAATTGTTGGAACCAATTTTTAAATCTCTGTGATTTGTAAATAAATTATTTATTGTGAAACCCTTTACTATTTAGGTAAAAAGTTACAACACAAATATTTTTATTTTTATTTTTATTTTTTATCCTAGCCAATATTGTTAGTAGTGTTTTTCAGGTGTCAATGAGCGAAATTATAAATATATTTTTTCTTTAATTTAAGACTGTGTAGTTGGCAACCCCTCCTTCTGGCTTTGTTAAACTAAATGTTGATGGAACTTCGTTTTCAAATCAACAAAAGGCAGGGGTGGGAGCAATTCTAAGAGACCAAAAGTGTGAGGTTCTGCTTGCTGTTAGTAAAAAAGAATAAGATGTTGCAGATCCTAAGGCAATGAAGCTTCTTGCAATGCTCAGAGGACTACAATTTTGCTTGCAACGTGGTATTACTCAACTTATTTTGGAGAGTGACTATTTGATGATGATCAAGGCTATTCAAGATGAAACATGAGCATCTTTTTCAATTTTATTTCATCTACTGCAGGACATTAAGAGTTTAATGAGAAGGTTTAATTCATGCATTGTCCAACATGTCCATAGATTAGGTAATGAGGCTGCTCATGGGTTGGTTCGTTATGCTTGGCATGTAGATGATATAGTCATGTGGGAGGATGTTACTCCTATGCCTATCTCCCAAGTTGTTTGGGTGGATAAAAATTCATTGTAATTCTCAGTTTGATAATGAATTTTTTCTACCAAAAAAAAAAAAAAAAAAAAAAGACAGACCATGAAGTGATTTTTTCCACTTCTTGGTTTCAAACACCAAACTATATAAACTATTGCTAGAAGTTACTCTTCTTTTATTTTTTAGGTTAGATCTTAGTAGGGGATACATTGCAACTTCTATTCCAAAAACATAGGACTACATAACTTTAATAACTTGTTGGTTATATGGCAAAAGAAGGGATAGTTTGAGAGAATAAATTTATGTTTTCACCTTAAATTTGCAAATCCATGAGTGAAGTGATGTATTCTAATGGTGACATAATGTTAACAGACGTAACCATGGATTGGCATGTATTTCAAAAAGAATAATAGTATTAAATTATTGGAGACTACATGTTATATCTACCTTGAGAGCCAATCATTTGATGCCACATCATAGAATACTAAGAGGAAGATGGTGAAATGGATGATAAATAGAATTTTTCTTTCAAAAACCTTGCCTTGAACGTCAATTTAAACAAAAAAAAAAAAAAAAAATTGCAGACTAGCAAATAGACGTTCTCATTTATGCAATTGGGGCATATCACATCATATCAATAATATAATATATAATAGAGAAATTGTAATGCACACCAAGATTTAAAACATAATAATAGAGAAACACCAGCTTACTAGACTGACATTAATGATAACAGTAATAACAATTTAATAAAAACAAAAACCCAACTATAAAAAATTAGAAAAGCCTATGCGTTCATATATGCAGGCTCGGGAAAGAAATATACGAAACTTGTCAAATGCTAGTTGGACAATGATTGCTTCCAGCCACAACTCAAAATCCAGATCTACATAAACGAAAGCTTCCATACCTCTCGAACATTGGACGAACCATCTGCGACTTCGGCAACCAGGCTAGCTGCCATAATACCTGAAGAGAGGAAAAAGGGGATCATTTAACAGGTATTCTGTACCATGTGAGTACATTTCACCAAAATTCAACCATGAAAGGAACCACACGTCAAGCATGGATGCATAACTCCTGAACTATATCTTCTTGAAATTAGATATAGTGTGTATATGGGAATATTAACTATGGATCTATGAGTTCAAAGCTGCAAGGTACATGACCAACATAAAGACTACATAATAAACAAATTGTCCGAGTCTTCATGCTCTTGGGCTGTATAGGTTTTTTGTCCAAGAAATCAATTTTTAATAAAGTAATTGAAAGTGTACAAGACTTATCACTAAGGCAAAGGCTGGTCATGCATTACAGTGGCATGCTGTAAATGTTTTTGCTTCCCTTACCATCGACACGTAGGAGCCCAAGGTAAGGGAGGGAAACAAATGTGAAAATTTTATGTCATTTTTCCTTCGGAATTTTCTGTGAAAAAACTTTAAGCAGATCTGACTCACCATCTTTCTCCACCAGAGACAGGAACCGCCGTGTTCCCCCACCCACTCCAAAATAATACTTCTTTGCCGCCATATAAACAACTCCATGGGGACAGCTTGTGCACTGTGAATTACAAGTTTTAGAGCTCAAGCAACTACTAAATTTCAAAATGCCAAAAATAGGTAGTCTATGACTCCATAAAACGATACCTTCTTTATAAGTTCATAAAGGCTTCGGAGAGTGGAGTTTGAGTAAACTGTCTCTGCCATTAAGATAATATCATAACCAGCAATTTGACCATGCCCTGAGCTATGGTTTAGATCCTTCTCGTTGTCTTGTACATGGGGAAGAAGTTTATGGATTTCACTCCAGTCACCAGCAAAGAAACGAAGCTCACCACCAGAATTGCTCACGTTTGCTTCTGAGGGTTGATTCTTTTCCAAAAGATTTGCATTTACATTGGGAATGGTTAGAAAACGTATGACCTCAGCATTGAAGTCCTGAAAATGTACAGCAGCTGCACCCTGATACGGAAAGCAGAGAAGCTTAAGAGACCTGTGTGTGGGTATTTTATAATATCTTATATCACAACTGATGAAGCAAAAAATCACCTCAAGGCATGCAAAGACCCCTGGAAGTCCATGACCACATCCAAGCTGAAAATGTTAGAGGAAGCTCAGTGAAAGTGTAGCAAGGAAGGAGAGGGAAGAGATAACAGACATCCGTCTCAATATTCACCATATTCTCAAAACAGGTTAACAGTACAGATTTATTGACATGATTTTAGCGATGTATATAAACTATTGCAAATAAACTATCCCTAAGGGTTAAACAAAGTTTACAAAAATTCAAATATTGAATCATGGCACGCCTAAATCTGACATTCAAATTTAAGCTTCATCAAACTATTAAATCCACTATATTGTGAGATGATCAAAAGCAAGTTATTATCATTGGAAAATTTAGAACAACTTAAGAATAATCTACATAAAGGATATCATGTAAACAATATGAGCAGATATATAAAGTACTGAGGGGGTGTATTGTGGGAGATTTGAAAAGCTAGTAAGAACCATGCTTAGCTATGTCAAAAGTGCAAAGCAATAGAGGAAAAGCACTTACCCTGAAGCAAAGCCATACTAATAGAACATAACTAAAGCACGATGAGTGCACTTTTGGAAAAGCGCCAGGTGCTAAAAAGCATGCTTTTTGATGGTATATTAAAATTATATGTAGTTGCACCTCTCTCAAAAGTATTCTAGAGATAAACCTCTGTCATGATCTTTAAATCTCCCCCATTGGAGAGTGTTAATGGGCTTAAGAGAGCGAATATTGCTCTCTTTCATGGTTCTAATCTGAGAAGCTTCCTCAGGATAGAGGCACATCAATTGATTTTCCTCTCCCTCATACTTTTCTCCTTCCTCAACTGTGAGTGGAGGAAAAGGTGGGACTCTTCAAACCAAGGTCGAGTACAATAGATAGCTCTCCTATGGAGTCTCTCTGTAGAAAGGAGCACTGTTTTGTACAAAATAGATCCAGTTCAACAATTTCAGCGGCGGAATCTCTCTTTCCTTTCTCATTGGATCCATGGATTTCATTGTTTTGAAAAGCATATCCCTTCTGTGCGGATTCATGTGTCATTTGTTAGACCTTATGCGTGATTCTGATTACCGTACTAAGGAGTTTGGAGGAAAGGGAGGTGAGCGCTCCTCTTTCGATGGACTCTTGCAGGAAATTAGCCATCACTTTGGACCTGGAGAAGATGCTTCTTATGAAGGAAATTTTGTGGAGGCAAAAGTCACGAGCCCTTTGGCTAGAGGAAGGGGACAAATGTACTATCGAGCTGCTTCAGGTTGAGGGACAGGTTTACTTGGATTATGATGCTGTTAAGAACCACATTGTCAATATTTACAAAGACCTTGCTGAAAAATCTCCTTGGAGACCCAAACTCAATGGTATGCCTTTCGAGACTATTGATCAGTTAAGCTCTACGTGGTTGGATAGACCTTTTGAAGCGGAGGAGGTTCTTTGGGTGATTCGTGGGATGGCCAAGGATAAAGCCCCAGGTTCAGATGGTTTTCGACGGCTTTTTATGACAATTGCTGGGATGTAGTAGGGGAGCGATATTTTTTATTTTTTTTATAATTAATAAGAGTTTTATTATAATAAATAGGCATAGCCCAAGTACACAAGAAGTATACAAGAGGAGATACCTACATAAAGCCACTAAAAAGATAGAAAAACTCCAACACATCATCACCATTCATTACATTAGCCTTAGCCCAAAGACATAGAGTTTTAAAGAAAAATTCCCTAATTTTATCCAACAATCGTTCTGTCTTCAAAACATCTCCTGTTCCTTTCTAGCTATAGACACCACATCAAGCACGGAGGAATCATTTTCCAAATGGCTGCAAAAGGTAGACTCCGCCCAGCATACCTCCAACAAGCTAGTAAATTCACCAGATGCTTTGGCATCAACCAAGAAATACCCATCCTTCCAAAAATGGCACTACACAAATTTTTAGCCACCTCACAATGGAGAAACAAGTGATTAACTGATTCGCCATCTTTCTTGCACATAGAACACCAATCAACAACACAAAGACCATGCTTTCTTAGATTTGCAATGGTCAGAATTTTATCATGAGCCACCAGCCAACAGAAGAAAGCTACCTTATTCTGCACTTTAACTTTCCAAATACTTTTCCAGGGGTAATTACATACACCTTGGCGGGTTAAAGCATTATAAAAGGAGTGAACTGAGAAGCTGAAATTTCTTTCATGAATCCACAACAATCAGTCTACACTTCCTTGGACAATTTTCAACTCATATAATCTGCTGAAAAATATGAAATTACATTAACTTCCCAATCATTTACATTTCTCACAAAGTCAACAGTCCATTGAATGCTATTATTCAAAACAGAGAATTAATCAAGCAGAGTTGCATCTTGCTGCCTTGCAAACTGAAAAAGTGAAGGAAATTCATCCTTGAGAGTTAACTGTCCACACCAATTATCATGCCAAAAGTGAATTCTTGATCCATCCCCCACCTTAAATTTGACATGTTTAACAAACTCCCCCCACCCCATTCAAATTGACTTCCATAATCCCATCCCATAAGCTCCTTTCACTTCATTTGAACACCAACTACCCCACATAGCCCCATATTTAACATCTATCACATTTTTCCATAATGCATCTCTTTCTAAATGATATCTCCATAACCATTTCCCACAAAGAGCTTTATTGAAAAGCCTCAAGTTATGCACACCCAAACCACCATTAGAAATCGGTTGACACACCTTATCCCAACTCATAAAATGAAATTTATTTTCCTCCCCTTTACCTCCCCACAAGAAAGTCCTATAGATCTTTTCAATTTTCATAGAAACCCCAACCGGTAGAGAAAAGAGAAAGGAAATATGTTGGAAGATTGGACAGCATACTCTTGATTAAAGTGATTCTATCCCCTTCAGACAAATATAATTTTTTCCAGCTGGCTAACTTCCTCTCAATCTTCTCAATCACTCCTTCCCAAATCGAAACAGATTTATGTGAGGCACCCAAGGGAAGACCAAGATACGTCATAGGAAGCGACGATATTTTACACCCCAAAATATTAGCCAGATCTGAAATATTTGACACTGAGCCCACCAGAACTATTTCAGACTTGGTTAAGTTAATTCTCAATCCCGACACAGCTTCAAAACATAGCAGAAGAGCTCTCAAGGACCGAAGTTGTTCTTGATTGGCTTCATTGAAAATTAATGTGTCATCGGCGAAAAGTAGATGAGAAACAATCACACTACTCCGAGAATCACAGCCCACTTCAAAACCTAACAAAAATCTACCTCCCACTGCCGCTTCAATCATTCTACTCAATGCATCCATGACAAGAATAAAGAGGAAATGAGATATCGGATCTCCTTATCTCAAACCACGTAAACTACTGAAGAAACCAACCGGGTTACCATTCACCAAAATGGAGAATCTTGGAGTAGAAATACAATGCTTAATCCACGTACACCACCTCTCACCAAAACCATATTGACCAAGCAAATGCAAAAGAAACTCCCAGCAAACATGATCAAACGCCTTTTCCATATCCAATTTAACCAAAGCTCTAGATTCACCCAAGTTATTTCTGTGGTCCAAACATTCATTAGACGTTAAAACTGAATATAATATTTGTCTTCCTCTCACAAAAGCATTTTGTGACTTTAATATAATTCTTCCCATTACTGCACTCATCCGGTTGGCCAGTACCTTATAAATTATCTTATAAACCCGGTTAACCAAACTAATTGGCCTGAAATCCTGCATAGTTGCTGCCCCCACCTTTTTAGGAATCAAAGCTATAAGAGTAGCATTGATACTTTTCTTGAATTTCATCAAAGCATGAAATTCCAGAAATACCTTCATAATGTCTTCCTTCACAATGTCCCAACATGCTTGAAAAAAAGCCATAAAAAACCCGTCCGAACCTGGAGCTTTGTCTTTAGCCATTTCTTTGACAACATCAAGCACTTCTTCTTATTCAAAAACTTTCTCCATCCATGCTGCACTGTGTTGATCATTTGCATCAAAAGACAAACCATCTAGCTTTGGTCTCCACGAATATTCTTCCTTGAACAGCTTTTCATAAAAATTGACAGCATGTTCCTTGATGGCCTCTTGATCGGAAAGGATGTTTTCGCCATCTTGAATAACTTCTATAGCATTGTTCCTCCTGTCAGAGTTTGCCATTTGATGAAAACAATTTGTGCACTTATCACCTTCTTTCAACCATTGAACCCTAGATTTTTGCCTCCATTAATGTGATCTTTTCCAATTCAGCAACTACCTGTTGTTCTTTTTTTTTTTTTTTTGATAAGTAATAATATTTAGAGCGGTGCAACTCAGCCGCCTGAGTAGCACCTCTCGTTTATACAGTCAGTTAGTTTCTGTTTTTGTTTTTTTTTTTTCATTTTTCTTTTCACATTTTTTAATATATTTAAATATTTTGTAAAAATAAAAAATACACCAATACACTTAAAATCACTTCCTTAATCACTAAGTTAAAAAAAAAAAAAAAAAAAAAAAAAAAAAAAATTTGCCCAGCGGTACATTGTAGCAGTCAACTAGAGGGGACATACAAGCTTTTCTCTAATCTTTTATTGAATAGAAAGAAACTAGGCAATGCCCAAGTACGCATGAAGTATACAAAGTGAGACACCTAATTACATTCTAGTGAGCTGAAAAGAAGATAAAAAAACTCATGAACATTCCCACCCTTCAATACAATAGCAGAAAACCATTGGAAAAGAAGAATACAAAAAAATTCCAGATATCCCCCACTACCCGCTCCTTGTTAAAACACCTATCATTCCTTTCCGACCATAGGCACCACATTAAGCACAACAGTATCATCCGCCACACTGCTGCCAGTTGAGCGCAATTGTGAGACCTATTCCAGCATGCAAGTAGATCCACCACACACTTAGGCATTACCCAACTCAGCCCGGCTCTACTGAGGATACCAGCCCATAACTGCCCAGCCACCTCACATTGTAAAAGCAAATGATCTATCGATTGCCCACTCTTTTTACACATGTAGCACCACCCCATGACAATCATACCTCGCTTTCTAAGATTATCAACCGTTAAAATCTTCCCATGTGCAGCTGTCCAGGTAAAGAAAGCGACTTTAGACGGTACTAACACCTTCCATATACTCTTCCACGGAAACGAAATAGGCTGTTGGATTGTCAAAACCATGTAAGAAGATTTAACAGTGAACTTTTTGCTCCCCGAGTGAGTCCACAACATACGGTCACCCCCATTTACACCTAGCTTTGCTGAAATTTAAAAATTGGGTATAAGATCCACCATAGGTGGAGAGCCTTAACCGCATGTGTGGTAATAGGTAAGCCCGAAGGCTGTTCCCATCCATGTCAGGGGAGATAACAACCATCTCTCCTTTCTATGAACACAAGACATGTTAGTTTTTTCCCATCCAAATCCTCACCTGTTGCATCGCCCGACATCTCCCTTACCTCCAAACATTGCACAGTTGTTGAAGCAGAAACTTTCTTTTCTTTTCAACATTCCCAAACTCCTCAGCGTTCCATTTTTTCAGATCTTGTTTAAGTGCTTTAAATTTGCTAGCCAATACAAAACTTGGGATACCAAAGAATGAATATGAAGACCACCATTGCCTCACCCTTTCCACAAAACTCTCATCCTCTAGCTACGTGTTTTCAAATTTAAAGTATCCACGGCCTCCATTAGTGGGGGTGCAATATTACGCAGGTTTTTCAGGAGCTATACACCTTTGGTAAATTCGAAAAAAAGCATTAATGCATCTTTTATTGCTCTTATCCCTAAGAAAGTTGGGGCTACGGAAGTGAAAGACTTTCGGCCTATTAGCCTCATAAATGGGGTATATAAGATAATCTCAAAGGTGCTTGCCAATCGCATGAGTATAGTTATGAGTAGTATTATTTCAAAATCTCAAAATGTGTTTGTGAAGGGGAGACAAATTTCGGATTCGATATTGATAGCCAATGAATGCTTAGATTGTAGAATCAAGGAAGGCATACCTGGGCTCACAAGCTAGGCATGGAAAAGACTTGTGATCATGTTAATTGGGTGTTTTAGTGCTATTTAATTGGGAGGTGTCATTTTGGGGATCGATGGATTTCATGGATTAGGCATTGAGCACCGGAAAGATTCTTTAACAGTTCTACGGGACTAAGACAATGGGACCCTCTCTCCCCTTCGCTATGTCATTGTTATGGAAGCATTGAGTATTATGTTGAGAGCGGAGATGAATGGAGGCTTTCTTGCTGGATTTTCAGTGGGAGGTGTTACTATATCTCACCTTCTCTTTGCTGATGACACACTACTGTTTTGTGAGCTGCATGACGATTATAGGCAGTACTTGAGGGCTGTATTACTTTACTTTGAAGCGGTTTTAGGCCTGATGGTAAATCTCTCAAAGTCTGAAATGGTTCCCATGGGTGGTGTGCACAATATTCAGGACTTGGCGAATATCTTGGGCTGTAAGGTTGCTTTGCTGCCTTTGAAATACCTCAGTCATCCGTTGGGGGCTGCTTTCAAGACAAAATCTATTTGCGATGGTGTGTTAGAAACGAATATACTGTTAGAAACAGATATACTTGTCCAAGGGTGGTCGATTAACTCTTACCAAGAGCACTCTATCTAACCTCCCTACCTATTTTTTTATCCCTTTTTTCCATTACCTATAAGTGTGGCTTCTCGTATTGAGAAAACTTTTTGCAACTTTCTTTGGGGAGGCATTGGGAGCAAACTAAGTTCCATCTTGCTGGTTGGGATAAAGTTTGCTCACCAATTCCATGTGGTGGGCTGGGGGCGCGTAATGTGAGGGTTTTCAATAAAGCACTTTTGGGGAAATGGTTGTGGAGATACCATAGGGAAGGGGAGGGTTTATGGAGAGAAGTCACAGATGCTACGTATGGGAATATGCTGGGGGCTTGGTGTTCTAAGGAAGTTAGAGAGACACATGGCGTGGGAATGTGGAAAAACATTAGAGCTGGATGGGGAAGATTCTCCAAGTTTTTCAGATTTGCAATTGGAAGAGGTAATAGAGTTTATTTTTTGCATGATGTTTGGTGTGGTGAAAGGCTCTAAAGCAGGTGTTTCCCATGCTCTACCAAATTTCTTATGACAAAGAGGCTGTCGTGGCTGACTTAGTGGTACATCTAATGGTGCTGTGTAAGTTTCTCGAAAGCGGTTCAAGATTGGGAGTTGGATATGCTTGCTGATTTCTTTGACTCGTTATATGCAAATATCGATCAGCAATGAGATGGAGGAGAGGATGATTTGGTATTTGAGTGGAAATAACAAACTCTTGGTGTGCTCCTTCTAAAAGGTCCTCTTGGGTGTATCTAATGATCATAGTTTTCCTTGGAAGGCTATATGGCAATGCAAAGTACCTTCTAAGATTTCTTTCTTTGTAACTTATAAAAAAAAAAAATAGATTCTTTCTTTGTATGGACTGCATCTCTTGGGCGGATTCTCATGTCGGATAATCTAAGAAAGTGTGATCTCATCATAATAGATTGGTGTTTTATGTGCAAGAGAAACGGGAATCAGAGGATCATCTTTTGTTACATTGTGAGGTGGCTAGGTGTTTATGGAATGAGATCCTTAATCGAACAGGGGAGGCTTGGGTCATGCCTAGAAGAGCTAGGGATATGCTGAGGTGCTGGACAGGAATTAGGGGGAATGCCCAGATAGCTGCTGTGTGGAGAATGATCCCTCACTGCAGTATGTGGCGCTTGTGGCTAGAGAGAAACAAGAGGTGCTTTGAGGACATGAAGCATTCTTTGAATGAGCTGAAGCAATTTTTCTACAATACTTTACTTTCTTGGGCTTCGGCCATTATTTGTAACATAGACAATCTTCAAGACTTGCTTGTATCTCTCACTAGTACCTAGATGTAATTAGCCATGCTCGTTGTATACCACCGGTGTACTTAGGCAATGCCTTTTATATCAATAAAATTTTACTTTTACCTATAAAAAAAAAGTTATGGCCAAAATTTTGCCAAATGCATGATGATTCCCCAATTCAAGGAAGCTTCTACGCTTCTTGCCATGTTTACTCTAATCTTCCTTTTCAAGGTATTCTAACAACATTCATGTTAGATCTGGCATCATGTATCATCAGAAACGCCTGCATCAGCCTCCATAACTATAACAAAAGGAAGACAAGATAAAGGATATTCCCTTGACATAGACCTCACAGACTAGTACAAAAGCCTCTAGTGGTGCTGTTAAGAAAAGGGTAAAACTCACCGTGGAAATTCAGTGAATGATCCAACACCACCACTTCTCCCCTAAACCATATCTCATCATTTTATACATAGAATACCTACCGACTAAAAAAATGCTTACATGGAACACCTGTAACAACTCAGACAAAACAATAGCTATTTCTATGCAGCAACCCCAAAAAGACTAGTTCATTTGAAACTTTTGCTATAACACTCATAAAACCCAGTTTGAGAGCCAGTGAGGGACTTAGCACCCATGAATGCTTTTATAACCTACCCACCCTATGTCAGATTTCCAATGTGGGATTGGTGTGTTACAAATCCCCGTCTTAAATTCATGACAACCTTGTCAGGCCATGTCATGAAATGCTCTAGTTTCTAATGGCTCGTCTTACAATCTAAGCTGAATACCGTATATAATGATCCAAAGATACCACTAGGTACAGCTGGGCAATAACCCCAAAAGGACAAGTTAGTTTGAATCTTCCATAAAATCACTTATAACGCCCAAATTCACCTAGTAAGTAGCCAATATGGGACTTAGCTCCTATAACTACCTATATAACCTATCCATTCAATGTGATTTAATCATGTTCCCAATGTGGGACTGAGGTGTTACATCACTTGCCCACTTGAAAGCTTTCTTGAATCAAGACCCTAATTGCAAATGAGGAGTAAATCCAATTTTTTTTGTTCCCTAGTGAAAGTACTTTGGGGGCCTGAATATTATCTTGTCCAACAGCATTTGTAAGTCTATACTAGCAAGCATTTTACAATAAAATTGTAGAGCCCGCCTACCAGACTAATAAGACTAAAATCACATATCCATAGCCCCTAGTTTTTCTTCTTGTTTGAATAAAAGTGAGAAAGGTTGACTTGAGGATTCTAATCTATTTACCATTAGCTTGGAAAACTTGAAATAGCTTCATAATATCTTCTTTTACAACTTCCCAACAAGTTTGGAAAAAAAAAAAACTAAATAGAATCCATCAGGCCATGGGGCCTTATCACAATTTAGGGCTTGCACCACAACCTAAGTCCCCTCAAATTATCTTTCCAACCAACTTATCTTGACATCTAGAGCATCAAAAGAGAGGTTTATAACTTAGGCCTACCGCCTACATCTAAACTATTCACTACACAAGCTCATAAAAGTTCAAAATATGACCACTGCGTTGAGTATTATTAGAGGAGAGTATATCATATAGAAACAATAGATTTATTCCTTCAAAAACAACCATCCATTAGGGGTGGGCAGTGGGGCCCCGCCCCCGCTGGCCCGCTGAATGTCTGCCCCACCCCCCGTGTGGCGGGGCGGATTACCCTGTTCGCATAGGTGGGGGGCAGGTGGCACCTTCCCCGCTGGTGCCCCCACAGCAGGGAAGGGGGCGGGGGCGGGATTGGGTGGACCCCTGCCCTACCCCCGCTACCCTATATATATAATATATTTTTATATATAATATATATGTTAAAAAAAAACCAGGCATAAAACAGCGTCGTTTTTGGCCTGGGTAATATTTTGAATCTCAACCCCTGGCCCTCGATCTCAGCCCCTCAGCCCTCTCTCTCTCTCTCTCTCTCTCATACACCCACCTGGGATTGTCCTCTGCAAGTGTAGACATCAAACTTGTACATGGATTCAGATCAAGTAAGTCGCACTTTGATTTTTTTTTTTTTTCATTTTCTTGACTTTCAATGTCTTGCTTTTACGTTTGGGTACCACTGAGGAGTGAGGGGGATGAGATTGAGGGCCAGGGGAGGAGGGGGGGTGGCGGGCGGCAGACGAAGGGTGGTCCACCCCCGCACCCCATTAGGCGGACTGCGGGGAAAAATTCCCCACCCCCGCCCATGGCGGGAACGGCTGGCCACGCCCCGTCAGGTGCAGGTAGCACCCCTAACATGAGCACGGGCATTTAGAAGGGTAAATGTAAGTTGTAAATGATGGCAATCAATGATGCAATTGAACTGCTGCATCAAAAAGCAGTCATAACGGCCAATGGGATTGCAGTTCCATTTTCAGTTCAAGATGAAAAGCAATGAGATCTATCATCCCAAGTATCAGCATGTGTAAGAATTTTTGAACAGTACAGAACCACCAGTTTAGAAGCCCACCTCTAAAACTCGCTTTCCGCAGAATGACAAATTGCCATTTTTGACCTCCGAGCTGAGGGCTTTAACTAGATCCAGTGAACCTTCCCATAACTTCAGTCCACCTGTACCCCAAAAGTGAGCACATGTATCCAGAATTATGGCAATATGTGCATCACAATGACGTCAAAATAGTTCAGTTATGAATAGGAAAACTACATTTAAATAACAGTTACTACAAAAAATACTAGTTAAAAAGAAGCAAAGAAGGAAGAGTTCTTACAAATCTTCATATATATCCCTGGGACTAAATCAGAGTTGGATAGACAAAAAACCTCTTGCGTATTTACACGGCCCTGAAAGAGAAGCAATACATGTGATGGAATTGAACTTTGAGGGTATTTTACTTGAACAAATCGCTTGTTTTATAAATTGTTGGGAATGATTAGGCTTAATATTATGACTCAAATCCATCCATGAATTATGAATAGAAAAATTGGCACCTTTCATTCTATACCCAATCCATATTGATTGCAAACCCTGGAAACTCTCAAGTTTTAAGAAAGTTCATTATATTCAGCTTTCCATAGTATGTGAAGAATTATAAATGAAGTTAAAATTTTAAATTTTTTTAGAAGCTTCCATTATCCAAGACAGGACAGCTAACTCCTCTCTTCCATTATCCAGGCCGTGTTCTGATTAATTTCAGAAATTAAATCTTCAAAAAAGATAAGATTAAAATTGTCCTTCCTCTTACATTGTTGTCCATTCTATTTTCTTAAATTTTAATTTCCTCAATTTTCTTGGCAATCAATAGGCGGAAAACAAGACTTCCCATTACCTGGGGGCTGGGACATCAAGCGCAACCTATTAAAGCAATTCAACTTTGCTAGGTGCTGCTTTTATTGATTTTGGAAAGTGAAACTACAATGTAGATAAAATTGAAAGTTTTTACAATCCAAACTTACAGAAACATAAACTATTCACCTTCCCATGAGCAAAAGACAAAAAAAAAAAAAAAACTATCATTCTTTTCCTTTGATTTTTCTTGATTTTTTGGGAAACAAAAACAGAGGGAAAGAGAAAAGTTACCTTGAGCAAAGTTCGTTCCCCCAAGTTCAACGGATCGACGGTATATTTCAGAGATGGAGATATCTATTTCACAGGAAAAAATCTCAATCAGACCCCTAAATTGTTGAGCTCGGTTAGCTAAAAGCAGCAGCAGAAACAACAGCAGCAGCAATACCTCGGAGGAAAGTACTTCGAGACAAGGAGGTGGAGGTGGGAGAGGTGTTTCTGGAGAATCAAGAAAGCCCAGACCCGCGTTGTCCGAAGATGAGAGAATAAACGAAACGTTTAGAAACCTGGTTTCTGCGCAACGTTTATGAGGGGCGTTAGTAACGCATAAAACGGATACAAGTAACAGAACGAGGAAGCCCAAATCAATTATCTCAGAGCGTTTATTGTCCTAAGATATGAGACTGTGGCTTAAAGCTCACCTGAGAGTTTGCCGCCATTGTTACGGCAGCTTCTGCTTCCCACAACGGCACTTCGAAAATGAGCTGCGTTACTTTTCGCCCTTGTTCAGTTTATGTTTATTTTTTCCACCTTTTTCACGAATACTACATTTTCAATTTAGCAAAGGCTGCATTGAAATTGGCTTGATTCCCGTTTGCTTATCTGAAGAACAATTTTTTACTTAGATAAGTTGACTCTAAGCCCAGAAACAGCTTCGAAGCATAATTAAAGACCTCCCAACCATCGAAGATGGTCATGATTGGGGTCGCTGAAAATAAGAGTATGATCAACGAACAGAAGATATGAGACCTTGATACTACTAGGAAATATCAAGGGAGGCAGGATCACCGGTTCCCTCCACATGACCATCCAGACAGCCACCCTCATCGAGACCCTCACCGCCCTCGACGCCGAGGTCCGCTGGTGCTCCTGCAACATCTTCTCCACCCAAGGCGAGACCCTCCAGTACTGGTGGTGCACCGAGCGCGCCCTCGACTGGGCCCCGGCAGCGGCCCCGACCTTATCGTTCATGACGGTGGTGACGCCACCCTCTAGATCCATGAGGGTGTCAAGGCCGAGGAGATCTACGAGAAGACCGGGACACTCCCTGATCCTGCCTCAACCGACAATGCCGAGTTCCAGATTGTACTCACCATTATTAGAGATGGACTCAAGACCGATGAGGTACCACAAGATGAAGGACAGACTAGTAGGAGTGTCGGAGGAGGCCACAACCGTGGTTAAGAGGCTCTACCGGATGCAGGCAAATGATACTTTGTTGTTCCCAGCTATTAACGTTAACCAGGTGATTGCACAGCTGGAGTTGTGGAAGAAGAAGACAAGTGGAAAGTACAAGAAGAAGGTATATGTGTTGCCTAAGCACCTTGATGAGAAGGTTGCTGCGCTTCACCTTGGCAAGCTTGGGGCTAAGCTCACCAAGCTCAGCAAGGATCATGCAGATTACATTAGCGTGCCCATCGAGGGTCCTTACAAGCCTGCTCGCTACAAGTACTGAGAGATTCAAGAAAGTGAGAGAAATTGAGAGACAAATATATAATATTTGGATATTTGGACGACTTTAATTGCTTGTGGTAGGATGCTAGGGTTGATTTTTGTAGAGTTTATGATTGGCGGTGGGATGCAATGGGATTATTGGAGGGAAGAAATTGATGGGCCTTCCTTTGAGTTTAGCTGCATTTCTTATCATTTCATTATTGTAAAAAGGGAGAAAAGAGCTACCACTATTTTTCCTAGGATTATTGTCTTGCTTTGTGTCTCTCTTGTATCATATTTTCTCAATATTTTTCTATTTCGGTAAGAGAAATTTTGGAATATAAAATAAATAGTTATTTTGTTTCAATTCTCTTACCAAAATGGCATTACTTTTTCCAGATTGCATGTCGTTTTCCTATACTTTCTTGACTAAGCAGGAGACAAGCTCCCAATTCTATCTCCATATCTAAATATGGAAGAACAAACACTTATGGCTTCTCGTGTCCTCCTGTCTATATTGCATCACATTACAATCATTTGTGTCAATTGTGAGTACATTATGATAATTAAACTGATAAAACAATTAAACGTTAGAACATTGTCATTGGGTGTCTGACTTTGCTTCCGTAACTAGTTACTTAGATCTCATTCAAAATCTGTTGATTATACTTTGTCAATCTAGAGGATTCCATATCCAATTTAAACATTCCAATGCAGGCAAGAGAGTTCTACTAGGATAATTTTCCATCCTAACACTTGGAATCATGATAAAGTAAAGACTTATGCATGACTTAGACGTAACTCAAGACATACTCGTGTAATAGATGACATGTCATTCGTAGCATATAACAGATAAAATACGTAATAGATGACATATCACTTATGACATTTGATAGTGATATGGCATTTAGGTATTAGATAAATGTGTAACAAATTATTATGTAATAGTAATATGTGACATGGGATTGTATAACCGATAAATGTGTAATAGATAATTGATAACATGACATAGTATATTATAACAGCTACAATAAGCCTGAATGACATAAATATAAACATTCTGAAATTCGTCCTTCTAAAACCCCTCCCATCTGAAATTCTAAAATTGTTTTCTTCTAAAATTCGTTCTCTCATCTTTTGAAGCCCCTTTCTAAATCTTAGACCAGAAGCAAATTCCGTCCAAGCAAATCTTAGCTGCCACAACTCTCTAAATTCAAAACCCCTTCTAAATCCAACCGTCACCAACTAAAGCAAAAAGAGTCTAGTTGCAGAGCAGAGAGTATGGTTTAATAACTCCATCATAAAGTTTCAAGTAATATGGTAACAATCATGTTGATATACATTGGAAATGAACAAGCTACCAGGAGCCCAATAAACCTAGAAAAATAGACCCACAATCTTGCAGAGAAGCTTTGCTAGAAAAATAGACCCTTCTTCGTCCTCTACATTCTCAACCGAAAGCTCCCATGGAGATGGAGATGGAATTACAACTAAGACAAGGAAAAAGAGATGTTGTGCTTTGGAGAAATTATTCTCATCAATCCCATGGTCGCCTATGCTTTTCTCTCTCGTTGTCCTTAAGATTTTGCACAACTATTGGAAGAAGAAGAAGATGATCAAATGAGAAAAAAAAAATGGAATGGACCACACCTAGTTTTGCTAGGTCGGGGACAGAGAGGAGGAGGCAGGCGATTTCAATCGCAAGAGAAACTCGGTTTGGTTGGCAGGTGATTTTGAAGGAGAGAGAAAACTCGGTTTGGCCGTTCACTTTGTTTTTTGTTTTAATTTTAAATCACTATAAACTAGTGTGACAACTAGGTCTACTGTCTATGTCGAGCAATAAGAAAGAGGGGTCACAATAATGTGGCCCTGTAGAAAGAGGGTTCATACAGAAAAGGAAAATGCTTGGTGTCCGGATGATATTTCTCGATAATGGGTTTCGAAACTTTTTTTTTTTACATTAAGAAAGTATTATTTAATAATGTTGTGAATTTAAAAAAAAAAATCTAAGGATATCAAAATATGTTTGACAAAAAAAATTAGAAAAAAAAAAGACCAAATTGCCTTGTCAGGACAAATTCTCAGAATTTGTCGGTGACTGTAATGCCATCCTAAAAAATAATAATTTTATTCATCATTTCTAATTCCACACATCATATATAATTTTTTATCTTTTTATTTTTTCTACTTAGTAAGTATGTGGCGTATGAATTATGAGTAGAAGAAATCAATTAGTTTAGCAGAGATAAACAAAAAATAAAAAAAATAAAACGTGTGTGGTATGGTGTAAGATGATGTGTAGCTAGCAGTGTCTAAAAATACAATGGCCATCGAAAAAGGTGAACCCTGCATTGTACTAAGAATGTAAAATTGTACTTTTATTTTTTTAATATTTTCTAAATCTATTTAAATATTTAAAAAAATCACAAATAGATTAAATAATACTTTCTTAACCATTAAATAGAAGAAAAAAAAAAGAAAAAGAAAGGAGGATTAGTAGATTTGCTTCTCTCGGTGGGAGAAACATTTTCTTGAAAAGAACTTTAAAAAAGAAAAAAATTTACACAGTGAATATAAATCCTCAATGAATTTCCTCGATGATGATAGCAACTTTTATACATATTACGTGCATTGGGTAACAGAACAATCGATTAGTAAATTATAGAAGGCCACTCCTTCTTTGGAAGCACCTATGGAAGATGAAGGTCCCTAATAAAATAAAAATTTTTGCTTGGCGTGCATGCCAAAATGGCCTTCCTGTGGGTACCCTCTTACAGCAGAAGCGGATCTTAGCAGATCCCACCTACAAGTTCTGTTTGTCTGCACCAGAAACTGTCAGTCATGCCTTGGTTTTTTGTCCTTCAATTCATGTTTTTTTCTCAACTTATTTGCCTGGTTTCTGCTTTCATCATACATGTTCTGTTGTGGATTTGGCTATGGATATCATTGTAGCTCATAAACCCAAGGATCTCTCTGTTTTCTTCTCATTGGCCCAGAGTTTTTGGTTTCGGAGGAATAAATTTGTGCATGAGCAGATTGTAATTCCTCCTCGACGGTCAGCCGACAATGCACTGGTCATGGTGCGCAGATTCAGCCAGATCCACACACCTCTGAGGGATCTCCGGTTGCATTATAAATGGAAAGCTCCTAGCCCAGGTTGGTTGAAACTCAACGTAGATGGGGCTGTTTTCTCTGATCTGGGCAAATCTGGTTTAGGCGCTGTTTTGAGGGACCATACGGGTAAGGTGCTGATGGCTATGAGTCAAACTGATCTGGAAATGGGGGGTTCCGAACCCCTGGAATTGATGGCTATTTTCAAAGGTCTTCAGATGTGCGCTACAATGGGCATCCCCAAGCTTCTGGTGGAGAGTGATAGCCTTTTATGCATTGAAGGCCTCCAGTATAATAACATGCATCAGTCCCTTCTTGGGGGCTTATATTCGGAGATTCAAAGCCTTGTTGCCAGATTTGTCTGCTGTGATTTTTCCCATGTTCATCGAGAAGGAAACCAAGTAGCACACCGACTAGCTCGTACTGCTTCTAGTATTGTTTCTATTGCTGTTTGGTGGGATTATATTCCAGACTGTATTTCACAAGCTGTATGGCTTGATGGATGTCTGTAATCGTTACTTCCTTAATTAATGAAAAGTTCTCTGTTTTCATAAAAAAAAAAAGAAGGCAAATAAAACAGTGAGAGCCGAATAGTTGGTGGTGTTACAAAAAGTGCATGCTTTTATAGCTTTTCTTTCCTTTTTTCTGGGGGGTCTCTAATTTGAGAGCTGCTGTGTCCACGTTTGTCTATATGATGCCTATGTGATGTCAACATGGAAGATAAGAAAATGTTAATATTCTAAGAGATTTGACAAATTGGTAAGAGAAATGCTAGATCCCCACTGGAGCCAGTGATTTTTTTTTTTTCCTTAATGATTAAGAAAAATTTGTTTAATATTATTATGAATTTTTTATTTTTTAAATGTTTAAAAGTATTAAAAAATGATGTGAAAAAAAAAACAAAAAAAAAAATTCTAAGCCTAGCAGGAGCCCTAGCGGTGGCTCTAGAAGGGTCCAATAACTGTCTGTTTATGATCTCACTCAGTCATGATTCCTTCTCACAAATGAATAAATGGGAGTGGCCGTTTGATACGCCCATCTTAATGGAATTTCTAACCCCTTTGCAAATAACATGAGAAAATGGGTAATTGCTTCCTCTTCTTTGGTATGATTTGTCTTCTTTTTTTTCCCTTACCACTAGTGGAAAAGCCAAATTGTATTTTTCACTGAAAAGTTAATAAATAAACTGTATTTCTTCATAAGAAGATTAGGGGACACTACCAAATTTAACTGAGGAGAAAACATCATAATTGTTACCATTTGTTTGTGTGATATAAAAGACAATTGATTGGTGTTGTCTAGGTTTAGCTAAAAAGACAAAAGGTGCAAAGCAACTGTAACACCCCTTTTCCTAAGGTTATATGATTGTCACGTGTTTTTCATAAGATAAACCCAACAAGGGATATGATATTTAATAAAATAAACATGTATTTCATAAAAGAAATATTTATTAAATACTTGTCTCCAAATAACATTAAATGAAACACTTGAATAAAATTTAATGTCATAAAATAGTTTATTCTAAGAAGTCTGGAATTCAATCAACTTACTTATCTAAGCTTGACCTGTCTGCTCATATTCACCATCATCTTGACTTGGGTGGTATAAAAAAAACATGAAATAAACTAAAATGAGTTTAAAACTCAGTAAGAAATCCATCATAACATAAAAGTAATAAATATAAGGCTTTTTCATAAAATTTTAACGTTGAGAGCTTAAATCATGATTGTTCATGCTATGCTTATGCTATGCATGACTGATTTATCTGACTGATCTGACTCGCCAACACACTTAACCTTGTGTGCAAGGTTGTGCACCGGTCTCATGTCCCACTGCAACAAGGTGAGTCGCTAATAGTATTCTGGTATACTATGGTGGACCACGCTTGAGTCTGTGGCTTGCACATCCACCCTGAAACTGCATTGGTACCATGCAATTGAATAGCCATCTGAATTAAATTGTTTTGATCTTATCTTGCACTTGAACTTAAGATAGCTTAAGTGTCTTATGCGATGTGAGATGCATGACATAATACATACATAATTCTAGTTTCCGAATCTGAACATGATGCAAAATGACATGATCGTATATTCGTATGCTATGTTGGATGACATATTTATATAATTATAAGATGCGAGATACATAAACATGGGCTTTCAAGAATTGTCTTTAAAAATACTTTATCTAAGCTGAAATGTGATGATCTTAATTCGTAATCAAATTACTTACCTTGTATCACTAATTCCTAGGTCTCGCATCGAAGATCGTTATTTATACAAAGTATCATATGTCACTAACTTTCTAGAAAGACATGTAATAATTTTTTATTTAATTAAATACCTAACAAGGGAGATAACTTTAATAATTAATCAGTTTTATCTAAACTTAATAAATATTAATATTATTTAAATTCTAGCAACATATCTACGCTTTCAAATTATAGCTTAGTAGGAAATCAAATTAAAATTATTAAGGTAAACAGAGGAAAATTTTATATAATAGGCTTAAACAATTTAAAGTGTTCAATAAAATTAATCTCTTATGACTTATTAATGTAATTCTTATTGGAAAACTTTATATAGTTTTATTTCCATAATTACTATCTCTATAATTTAAGTTTGTGAGTTAAAATCGTCTACTTAAAACCAGCTTAATAGAAGTACTGAATTCATAAAAGTAAGTCTTAGGACTGTTCGTCTGGGCCGGATAAACGGTCTGAAATCAGGAAAAACCGGATTCCGATTTCGGTTTCCGGCCCGGATTTAATCCGGGCCGAAACCCAGATTGCAAAACCCAGACTTATGCGGTCCAGGTACGGATTTAAAATTTGGGTACCAGATTAAAAACCCGATACCCGGTTTCATTAGTATTTCTTTTTCCCCCACTCGATATCCTCTCTCTCTCTCTCTCTCTCTCTCTCTCTCTCTCATTCATATCAGATTCAAACCCTAGCTGCCGCCGCTCTCTTTATCTTCGCCTCATTCTCTGCCTGCTAATGCGAAAACGCCGAAAACCATCTCCTCATTTTCATCTGCTTACTCTCGTTTTGATTTTCTTTTCTCACTCTCTCTCCCCCGCTCTCTTATCTCTACGCTGAAAGCCCTCTCTCAGTCACTTTGAAACCCTAGGCATCGTCCCTCTTTCAATCTCAGCCTCTCCAAAGCCCTATCTTTAATTCTTCCCTCTCAAGAGCCCAAGGCTTGTTCTTTGCTTACCCTCTACTTTATCGTTAAATCTTCTATTACTTGGGTCTTCACTGAATGATGCTTGTTGTAATCTTATGCGAGATGAAGTGGCTACGGTCTTTTGGTTTTATATTGAAGTGGGTTGTCTATTCTGTGTTCTCTATTTTCTAGTCTTTTGGTTTTATATTGAAGTGGGTTGTCTGTTCTCTATTTTCCATTGTCTATTTGATCTGTTGAATAACTTCAGAGTTGAAGATTTTGTAAAACTTGTAAGAGCTGAAGATCTATTTGATCTGCGTGCATTACTTTTAACCATAATTTCTCCATGAATTAACTAATTTTTATGTTAAAAGGTTTGAGCAGTGGAGTTTTGATGAGTATGTTTGTTCTCTCTATAATGGCGTGAAAATTTTGATGGTAAAGCAATCATTTTGAAACTTTTTTTCATTTTTCCCCCACGAAAGAAAAAAGAACCTTATAAGCTAGCTCTTTTGTTGATAGGTAGCCTTTCATGGCAAGGTTTCAACTTGTATCTGTACAGGGGATCATATCATTTCAAATGGAGGCTGCATCTCGGTTTCCCTAGTTCTTGAATTATATTGGTATGTTTTTCTCTCCCTTTTTTCCTTCTTTTCATTTTTTTTTTTTTTTGCAGCTGAAAGGACAAAAATGAGGGAATCTTCCAACTTATAATCATACTGGCATGGGAAAGAAAAAAAAAAATCTTTCTACCTGGCTCGATCACTACCAAGTTCATTATACAATCATTAACTTCATTAACAATTATTTGTTTCCTAATATTAAAACATAGCAGAAAGGGTCAACTTCCCAGTCCACTATAAAAGGACAACCTCAACATGATTATGCCCTAAGCTTCAATTATTTAGGTTAAATTATTAATTTTCCCATTCTACATGATTAGTGGTTGACAAGAGAAACATGTTTATTTTTTTAATAAGGGCTTTGCAGTGATCAGATGTGAATGGGGTGCATTTAGTAACTGTATTATAGCCGTTGATCTTTGGAATATCAACCAACTACTTCATGTTTGAGCTACCTGGTGATCTCCATTTCTGTTCTTAAGATAAGCTTGAAGATTTCTTTGATTAAAAGAACTTATCTGCTTGTATTAAGACAGCCCAAAGCTGTGTAACTCATGAGGTTAGAAAATGGATTGTCCTTCTTACAAATATAGGCAGAGACCCAACTCATAAAGTGGAAAACAAAGTTTAATATGTGTAAATATGCATGTTTGATAGAATCCTCAACAGTAGTAGCGATGGTCCTGAAAATCACATATGATCAATGATAATGATGGCTTTTGGGCATATGCATTCTCTTAAGAAAATGAGATCATTTATGGAAAGAGCTGCAATTTTGTGCCACTCAGGGTCCATGTGAACAGATGGAGTGCTTATTCATGAGTCAACATCTGCTTATTTCACAGTACTTTTTTTTTTTTTTTTTTTTGCATGCACTAACCGGCTAAAGGTGTAGTGTCTGATCAGAATCATCAATGCCTCTTATGGCATGGTATCAGAAATTGGATTCCTGAAAACTGTTGTCATGAGTGTAATAAAGGTATTCAATTTACAGATTTCATGTTGCAAGTCTCAATCATAAATCCTAAGATGCCTGCAGCCCACATAGGTATTCTATTCAAACGTGTCTAGACACAAAAAATACAGAATAAATCTATACGCTTAACCATGTTTCTATGAAATTCTGGGTTAGATCTATAATGTTTTGATGAAAATGTTGATTGCTTTTTCATTCTATTTTGGTTTTTGCAGGATCACTTTCAGGCCAATCACTTTGAAGTTGCTATTTGATGTGGAAATTAAATCACTGATTTTGTAATTCATATATTGTAATTTAGTATTTTGTAATGTAATGTATAAATAAAAAATAATATAATATGCAGTGGATTGTATTGTAATGCATGCATACTTGCATAGATGAATATTAGATTTTTTTTTTTGTTTTACATGCATTTTTATTGTGAGGTATCAATGGCTGATTTTCAGGATGATGAGGATCATGCATACAGAAAGATCAGATTGAGAGCTGAGGATGTTCAAGGGAGGAATGTCCTGACAATTTCTGGGTATGCTTATGTAATATAGTTTCATCTGCGTCCAACATTGTTAATGTTATCTTATAATGAAAAAACAAACTTACGTTTTCTTTTAAATTAGAATGAAAAAAAAAAAAAAAAACAAATCTCAACTTGAACTATTCTTCTTCAATGCTAGATTCAATGTCCAGTTTTTTGTTTGTCTTTCATTAAAAAAAAAAAAAAAGAACCTTTATATTTCATGTTATTATAAAATAACTCACCTGCTTTAGTAATGGTTGTTTCATTTTCACTCTTACATTAGGCATCGGACAATTCGGCAGTTTGATCAGCGGGGCGATATGGCCATTCAAGCTTAGGCTGAGCAGCAACAACATTATTTTTCTATCTTCATGTTCGCCACCTTTCTTGATCAAAAGTGATATGTAGAACTGTGGGTGCCAGTGTGAATGAAAAGTCTCACAAAAATAGAGATGTAGAACTTGGTAGCTGTTTATTTTAGTGATAGTAGAGTCTTCAAAATTATTATAATGGTGATGTTTATCTATTATATAATTAGTAGATCAGCTTGTACTTGATATGATTAGTATAATGTACCACTTAGTGTAAAAATATATATGAGTTTGGTTGAATTGACGCTTGAATAAATTATTGAATTAGATAGAATGGTCTCAGATATATTTTTTGATGTATGGATAATTAGTTGATCATGTCAATTAGGTACATTTGGATGAATGGAGGAAAAATAGTAACCCAGAATTCTTACTGGGTCTCACAGTAAGAATGAGACCCAATAAGAATACTGGGTTATTAAAATTCGTTTTTCAGGTTTTTCCAACAATTTTTCAATCTCCATTAATAAGTTTAAAAGACCAAAAAATTCAAACCCTTTTGTGGTTTGAATTGCCACAATTAAAAGTGATTTCTTAATTGCCAAAGGGTTTTGTGGTTTTGAAATTCCTTTGCCAGCTATTAGGAAATCGCTAATCGCTGGCATAGGAATTTCTTAATCGAAAATCATTTGCCAATTCAATGTCGGCCAAAGGGTTTTGTGGTTTTGAAATTCAATGCCGGCGATGAAGAAATCGCTACAAAATCCTTTAGTTTTTAGCGGCGATTTTTTATGTCCACCGCAGTATATCAAAAATGGCTTAATAGTACTAATGACCCTACATCCAGTTTATAATTGTCGACATATGTATTTGGCGGGAATTTTTACACTGAATGTAAAAACTGTAGGGAAAAGTGAAGTTTGTGAACAGTTTTTAATCGCGGGAAAAAATGCCTTCTATTGTAGTGATTAAAACTGAATGTATTTGTGGGCAGTTTGGTTTCATTTAATAGAAAAAAAAAATCAAATAGAATATTATTAAATTTATAATATTTTATTATTATTTTGACTAATAGATGGATAATCTAATGTGAAAATATATTTTGAATGGAATAGTTAGATGTAAAATCATTTCATATTATACGAATTTTATATTTACATTTGCATACTGCAACGTGGATGCTCTTAACTTTTTATGTTTTTTTTATTTTTATGTTTTCATGTTAAAATGCCATTTCTTAACTGTACCGTAAATCTAATACTAGAAGTAGACTTTTTAAGTACCATTATTACGTTATTGCCCTTACTTTTGTATCTGTGACATTGTAATCAATCTGATATATTTATCTTACTATGGACTTAGTGCAGAGGCAATCTGTGAAACAGACAATAGAGGCATAAGTAGGTACACAGATAAAATATATTGGCAATTGGCAAATTCTAAACAAGTTAAAAACTTAATGGTTGTGGAAGATAAAAAGAATGCTCATCATCAACAAACACAGTAAAGATAACAAAAGAATCACATAAAAGTCACATTAGGGAGGAAAAGCACATAAAGGCAAGGATACCACAACCAGAATCAAAGACATAAACTGAAAACTTTTTTGTTCTACAACATAAAAGAACAACAATATACAAGGTGATAAAAAAAGAAAGTTGAAAGGAAAACAATTTTCTTAAAAAAATAAAATACAAGAGATACATGCTCAAGCATTCTTTCCGTGTAATATCAATACTTCCATAATTTTACAAATATCATAATTTCTTACTTAATAAACAAAAAAAGAGGTATTATAATTTCTAAAAGGACAGAGGAAGGTGCATAAAAACTTGAAACCTTAATTCAGATTTAAATAGCAAAAGAAAAAATCTAGGTGTTACCCTACTTAAAATATAACTCAGTACAAGGACTAGCACGAGAAATGCACGTCCAAAACTACTTAATATAAGAACTACGAGGACCCTAGGTTGTAAAAAAAAACAGCTAAAGTTGTCTTATGAAGTTAATATAAAAGTCTCATTCTAGAAGCAAAGAAATCAAACACCTCCGTTGAGAAAATATACAAATTTGGCAACGGGACAGCAAGTAGAATTAGAAACCTGGTTTACTCCATAACCAAACAATATGTTCCAGAGACTTTGATAACGAAACGAATAACTGACTTAAATAGACTATACCACCATTAAATCACATCAGGCCATATATCAATGAAAAAGGGTTGCTTAACCCATCAACCCAATTCGCCAACTAGTTAAGCTAAAAAATGCATATAAATAGATTGGACAAGCCACAGCCAAAAAAATTAAAAGAAATATTGCATCTTTACAGCAGATGTAGCCTACGATATAAAGTGGAGAACTCAGAAATCCAGGCATTTTAACTCAACTTCTTATCCAATATTTTCTTGCCAACCAAACAGCACAAAACGAATGGAGAAATTAAATGGCCAAAAAAGATACCTTGGTACCCTGAGTGCGAGTAACAAGGGTTTTGCCCACATTTTTTACTGAGAACACTGAAGGTGCCTTGATATCGTACCAATCCTTCTTCGCAAACAGATTGGCCCTAATCATATATACAACTATATTTCACAACAATGCTTGAGAAAGAAAAGAAAAGCGAAAAAATAAAAATAAAAAAGAGTTAACATCAAATAGGAAGATGACACTCACGCCTTCTTCTTGCCTCCCTTCTTCCCCTTGGAAATCCTCTTATTCTTTCTGTTCCATACAAACACCAAAACTATTAGTGTCTAACAAATCCAAGGATCTTATTTCACAAGGATCTTAGGAAGAGGTGAAAATTTATTTGTGCAATTTTCTTTTTTGGAAGCTGTGAAATTTCTTTTAGTGCCTAAACATTTTTAGATGGAAAATGATAGTTTCTGAAAAAATCAAAATTTTCCACACCCAAACCATGCATTATTACAAATAATGCATGATATAATTTCTTTATAAAATAATTCCATTTTTTGGAAGCTGTGAAATTTCTTTTAGTGCCTAAACATGATATATGGAAAATGTCCCGGGTTATAGTTGGGAAAGTAGTCAATATTCGGAGAAGAGGAGAACAAAAATAACGTGATAACTTATTCAAAATAGTCAAAACATAAAAGGTCAAGAAGTAGCTTAAAAAAAGTAAACTGGAGGCTAATGATCAAATGCTAGCTCAACTGGCCTATGTGCGACCATTTGCCTGCCTAATTCATATAAGCATATATACATAAAACCCAACCCCCCCAGTAAATAAAGCTCATTCTCACGCTAGCCATATATGAACATAAAACCTTATGGAATAGAAATGTTGCATACCTCAACCAATGCCCTTGTAATGCCTATCTAGATTGGAAGTCATGTGGAGACCCCAACAAAAATTAGAGAACGACACTGTAGTTTTCTCGATCCCTCTGTAATGTCAGGTCTCCTGCTAGATATTATTTTGAGTTAACTCAAAATCTCTAGGCATTAGCATGTGTGTGAATCACATTTTTTCAATGTGGGACCTCAATTATAAAAACACAAGGGCAAGATAACCCCATGTAAGACAGTCATCTATAAAGCAGTAAACAATCAATGCACACATAATGGAGTCGCACATTTTCTAGAGGATAGCAAATCCTCACACAGGAGTTTATATTTCAACAACTGGACGAGTATGGAAAAATTTAAAATCCACAGGAGTTTAAATTTCAAATTTGCTTTTCAGGAGAGTTGAGTACCTTTTCCAGTTGCAGAGATCACAAGTATTCCAGCAAATCATTCTTCTCCTACCCAACAAACTTTTGCATTTTGCAGGGCAGCGCTTTTCCCCTTGATTTCACAAAGTTCCTTTAATAAAATATTGGATATTGAGCAAATATTTCAGCCGCAATGACTAGCAAAGGTGCTTCAGAAAAAAGTAAAGAAATGGAATAAAAGGCCAATGTAGCATCCAGGATTAGAAGAGGATTTTTATTTTTTTAAATTTTTATGTAAACAGAGACAGAACTTAAAACATTACAGCTTAACATTTCATTTTATCAATCAACATGATATGAAACTCCAATCAACAAATTATAGTTCTTCAACCAAAAGACACTCTGATTAATATTCTAAGTAATCGATTTTTTAAGAGTTTATATTATATGAAACTCCAATCAACAAATTTTTTCCCCAGGCCAGAACATGGTATTGCAGAAAAGAAGCCAATAGTCAAGGCATTAAATTTCATAGTCGGTCCTTAATATGCATGTTATTGGCACGCCTGTTTGGGAAGATTTCTCGCCATATTCGCTACTCATTCAAAATATGATAATATGGCAATTTAACTGATATATCAGTAGGGTTAATATTGTGAAAATTCCAATTCCACTAGCCTAAAATCTCTCTCAATGACTATTTTCCAAAAAGTCTTCCTTAACTCTTCTTTGTACTGAACATGGCTTTGCCTATTCTTTAATTAATATACTTTGTTTACTTATAACCTAAGAAAGTCTTCCATAACTCTTTCAAGCACCTCACAGCTCATAAAACCCATGACAATATAGATAATCTGGGACCAAAACAAATGAGAATGGAGTGCAACAAAATAGCACTAGCCTAATGAGTGATATTTCACCATAAAATTCTCCTACAAAACTATAAATTGCCACATCCCGACAACTTGAGTGGTAGCCAAAAACCATTTGCTCCGATGAGTTCATAGCTACTGCCTTCTGCAAGGCATTAGTAGTTCATCTACTGCCAATCACACTATTTCCAAAATCGACTGCAATGGAGCAGGAAATAAAAAGCTCTACTGTGATATTGTGATAAGTATAAACAATGCCCAAATTCCAATCATAGCTACTGCCTTTTTCAGGAAACAAGATTTGTTTTCAGGTCTGCTGAGGAAAGAAAGTAATGTAAATAGAGTGTCTCTTGACGGCATTACTATGCAAACCCATGCCATGCTATGTACAGGTAAAAAAATTAGAACACTTTTACATTTCCAGCAAGTAGATCATGGTTCACTAAGGTCAAAATAGAGCCATTCACTCTGACCACAAGCTCCCTGATCCAAAATCAACAGGCTTAGATTTAGATATTGATAGCTAACCTCTAGATAGTTCAAGCTCAAGCAAGTTATACTGAGTGAACAAAGAACATAGTATGAAGCCTGTTTACATTTAGCACTCAGTTCCCACAAATACCAGAGACCTTTTGTCAGTTGGCCACGGGGAGTCCGAAGTTAATATGTCCTGTGTTTAGATGATACTTAATATCACATTACATTAGCAACAATGGCTGGGTCAAAGTTGGCAGTAAAAAAATGTATGACATAAAGAAATGAACATACAGTATAGGCAATAAAGTAGCAACTACATACAATGCAATGAAGCTAGATTCAGCTTAGGAAAATAAATGCGGGAAACAACCAATAAATCCAGTCATAATTAGCTCAAAAATCCTCAGTGATATGCGAAACTCATAAAGAAACTCAATTGCTACTAATCAATATGCTAACCTTCACATTCCAGTTCTTATCAACCAAAAGATTTGGTGCCTTCAAATCCCGGTGAACAATTGTAGGTCTGCTGGTATGCAAGCAATTCATGCCGCTTGCCTGCAAGATGACAAGAGCTTTAAAAATGTGGATGGATTCAATTTCGGTTTAAAGAGAACACGGTAAATGATGTTACCATATCAAGGGCCATTTTTATTCTGCGCTTCTCATCAATTTGAGAATGAGGACGATGAATAATGCGATATAAGCTTCCCCTGATATATAAAATTTAGGTAACACAATTTATGACGTGAGGGTCGGACATATAAAGAATACAAGCATTTACAAATTGATCAACACAAGTAAATTTGATGCGACTCACTATATGAATTAACTTACAAAAAATAAACTCACTATATGGCACAGAATTTATACCTTGGAAGAAACTCAGTAATTATAGAGAGGTTTGGAGGACGAGTTACAGCACCCATGAAAAGAACAACATTTGGATGCCGTAATGTACGCATTATCCGTACCAAATATCACATGAGAGATTAAAAAAAATCCAGGTCAATGGTTTTGGATTGGTTAGTTATTTTTCCGATAAAAAAATGATTTTGAATTGGTTAGAAAGTAAAACCCATAAATCCAAAGCACGGATGCTATCTTTTAACTTCTGTAAGCATGTCAAGAGGGATGATCACATACCATTTTTTGCAAGCCAAAAAAAGAGCTGAAAAATAATTATGTAAACAAAACGAGCGTAAATAGGAAGACCATCTAATTTTAGTATGCCATTCCATTCTATCACCAAAAAGTCCCCTCTTTAAAATTTTTGTTCTGTAGTCTTGCAAAATTTGTGATGTGGGGATGTTTTCTTTTTTTGTTTTCTTTTTATAAATAATGCAAAGTTTTATTGAAGGCACAAGAACACAACCCAAGTACTAAGGAAGTATACAAAAGGATACACACAATTCGATATTAAGAATTGAAAATAATTTGATCAATGAATACTGAATTGGTAGTGCTATCAAATCCTGCTCCTAGATGACACTGCTGTTACAACTACCTCAGACACCAGACATTAACAACTTAATACAACCTCCACTACCAATAATGTTTATTTTCCAGTGTTTTTATTTGTTTAATTTTTTTGGTTGGTGATTTGGATATTCTCTTTTTTCTGGATGTGATCTGCACAACATTATTTTACCATCTCAGGCAATTGACTATTTACACGCCCAGTAACATTTCTTCTCCCTATTTGGCAGGGTATGTTCCAGATATGAAGTGCCTAAATGCAAGGCTCTGATTTTACTTTCTTTTATACTTTTTCTCCTTCAATCAAAAGAGTAGTGACACATGGGTATTTAGAGAAATAGTTCTTGGCTTTACTTCACTCTTGAACTTAGCCAAAGCAGCACCTGAGAAGTCCTGATCTAAGAACTTCTTCACAGCAACCTCCTGTAGTTCAAAATATTCCAGACCAAAATTATATTATCAGTTCTCCATTGCAGTTTTCAAAAAGCTTCGATGCTAAAGGGTTAAACATTAAAGAACTAATAATAATTTAAGACATCGGGAGTAGAAGACAAAAGGAAAACAACATATAATTCTTCCAATTTAAACCAAAAGAGAAATAGGAACTGTTGCAATGCTTAGCAACAGCATGTTCAAAAGAAAGGATAAGCAGAACTCACTGTGCCATTCAAATCAGCACGATAAACCTCTCCAGATGAACCTGTACACACGATAAACATGTATAAAAAAAATACACAACAATCTACAAAACATAAGGCTATTGCTATGCAAGGATCCATATAAACAAGCCCCTACACCCAATAGTTACTTTATAAATTTTGTAATAATAGAATAGAGTTATTGTAGGAAGATGCACCTTTCAACTCATCACAGGGATTTGTTTTAAAGAAAATTATTAATCTACTACATAATTAATACACAATTATTACTTAATCAAAAAGTTAATACACAATTATTGCATTGCCAATGGTCTTTAGACCAAATGACATTTCCTACAGCAAAATAATGGATGGAGGGTGCGGTTTGGTTTATGAGTGTGTGTGTGTGTTGTATTTGTAAACCAAAAAATGGAGTTAAAATCAACCTATATGCACTACCAAAATCACCAAATATAATAAAGACATTGAACAAGCCATATGCATATTACCTAGTCCAATCCTTTCACCAATATCCAGGTCTTCCCAATGAATTTCATATTCCCCTACATCCACATCATAAAATATTTGATCAACCCTACTTGTGTAGGAATCAACAGATGAGCTAGGACTTTCTGGATCCTTCAATTTTAAATCAGTCCCCATAAATCTATCATGCGTACACTTTCTACGATCAAGGAAACCAATTTCTTTCTCTTCATGCTTTTTAACCTCATCCACCCTGTCACTACGAGATTCCTCCTCATTCTTGCGGTGTTCTTCCTTCAAATCAGCATTCAGGCCCTCAACCAAAGGCGACCTATTAAACTGACTCGTGGTAGCTTCCAACATTGAACCAGAGACATTGACAGAACCTGCTGTGACACCATTTATGCTGCACACAGAGAAAAGACGTAGATAAGATCAATCTGAAATTTTTGAAGTTATTTGATAATTATTTCTAAATGAGGGAACTACTTCTAACAACTCACTTTTATAGTAGTTTAGAAAAGAGCAGAGAGAGGAGGTTAAGATCGATGAAATTCAGTATCGAACTTGCCACTGATGATTAAGAAAGGAACATAACCTAGTGACCATAAAAAAGAGTGAGTAAAGAGATCAATTGCTGGATATTCATCCCAAGCAAATCTCTCTGTAGACAAAATTTTCAAAGTTCACGATTTGTTACTCAATTGGCTTTATGCTTAAGACAACAAATTATTAATGGATAGAGAAGTGATATCTGTAATGACCCTCACACACACACTGATCATATACTTCTTCAGTTTCAATAGGAATATCCACAACCACCTATGAATATAGATGGATAAATAAAGGCTGAATATATTTCTTGAGAGAGAGAGAGAGACCTTCTCCAAGCTGTGAATGTTTAGCTAGTTGCAAAGCTCCTTCAAGCGACTTCTCAAGGTTTTGCAGTTCTTGACAACGCTCAATGGTCCAATGTCTTCTCCAAGCCAATGCCTTTCAAAGCAAGTACATAACGTGTTATGTCAATGTTAGCAAGCATAAGGTATGGTGCTACTAATTAGTTGTACCGTTGTGTGAGAAAATATTTTCCAGCTATAAGGAACTTACACTAAGTTTGAACTGTGCTCCTTACTTTCGCGACAATCTTAATTGCCTCCTACTTGTGAATCCCCAGGACATGGACACTAGATAACGTTAAAAGTAGTTACTCGAGAATGGTTCAGGTATGGAGTCTAAAGATATGTTTAAAAACTTTTCAGAAAGAGGCTACCCAAAATAGATTCATCTCCCCGGTGTTGACATAGATCCCTTTATATAGATATAGTAATATCTATATATATATATATATTGCCTAGTTGTCATATTGACTAACAAAAAACCACCCAACAGGCCAAAAAACATAGGACCCCCCCTTATGGGTCAGGGGAATTGTTACACCGAGTCTGTCAATATGACTCAGTAAATGACGGATGATCCTTAAAGAAAGCCTGAAGCATCCTATCAGTTTGAATCTGATGCTCCCTAAGAGCCCGCGTCTCTGATCTCATTTCATCCAGCTGACTCTTATACTTTTCAGCATCTTCCTTATGTTGTTCAACATCTTTCTTGTGTCTTTCAATCTCAGACAGATAGCATTGCATTTTAAGTTGATCACGTTATCTACTTGACTCGGGGATGACCATCTCCCCGAGTCCTCGCGCATATCCAGGTCGATGGCCAAGGACCTCCTTAAAGACAGTCGTTGCTGCCTCATCATTACGTTACTCTGGTTCTAGGCCATCCAACCTACCTTGCATCTCCTTCTGCACATTGACAAAACAACTATTATTAACAATCTAGGCATGTGCTATGTATGCATTTATTATTATCAGAAAGAAACATAGATCACAGGGACTGTAAGTGTACTACTCACGTAAGTATCTTCTGTAGCATCTGTCACAAACTTATTCTTCTTCTTCTTCAACCAGCGAGTCTCCTTATAGAAGTCAACCAAATTTCCATTCTCAGCGTGCTACATGTGTGAGCAATAAGTATAAGAATATATATGCGGCGTAACTGCCTTACTTTTTCCTCTCGGAAGCACCTGCATCTGTGGAGGTCTTTTTCCTTGTCTTAGTACAAGTTAGTACGAGGCTGTCTCTATCAAGTTTACATCATGGGAGAAACTTTAGAAGAATTATGTCAGAGGTTGTCATTGTCAGAGCAAGAAAAAGAGGAGATCATACTGGATGAAGGGCTGCTCGAAGAATCTAAGCAAAGGGGTGAACATTGTTTATTAGTCTCATTATTAACAAAAAACCATAAAAACCGTGAGGCATTCAAGCAAACTCTGAAGAAGATTTGGCATCCTGTAAAAAAGATATGGGTGAAGGATTTGGGGTCCAAAATTCTTCTGGTGGAGTTTGAAGATCAGCAGGAAAAGGCTAGGGTGCAACGTGAGGGTCCTTGGTCCTTTGATAGAAATATGATTCTGATGCAGAATTACACAGGAGAAGTACAAGCAACAAGAGTTCAGATAACAACAGCTGCCTTTTGGATTAGATTATATGATGTTCCTTTGGGTGCTATGAATGAAAAGGTGGTTAGTAAGATTGGTAACAGCATTGGAGTGGTGGAGGAGATTGACGTTGAAAAGGATGAAGTTGCATGGGGTGAGTTTATCAGAATCAGAATACGCTTGGATGTTACAAAACCTTTGCTGCGAGGTAAATGTTTAAACTTGGGCAATCATGGTAGCTGTTGGGTTTGTTTTACATATGAGAGATTGCCTACTTTTTGTTATGCATGTGGCCGCTTAGGTCATAGTCATAAGGACTGCAGCATCTGGAAGAATGATCAAAGAGCATGCAAGGAAGACAACCTTCCTTTTGGTCAATGGATGCGAGTGTCTGCTTTCTCTGGAAATGCTTACAACCACCATGAGCACCGCGAGCAGCAGCCTGTACAGCAGCCGGTGCAGCAGCCTGTGCTTTTGGTCAATGGAAATGCTTACACCATCGTGAGCACCTTGAGCAGCAGCCTGAGCAGGGCAGAGGTCCTGCTATAACGGTTCCAGGGATGCAATCAAAGCAGGTAGCACCAATTCAGGAAGATGGTGGAGCAGTTTCAGAACCGACTGTTACATGCAATAATGGTGAAGGATTAAATCGAGGAGGGGAATTTCCAGTGAAGGAACCAAATAAGGAAACTGAAAAGGTGGTAAATGCTGAAGTAATGGCGCCTTGTGGGAGTAATGTCAAACAAGCTGACCATCCATCCAGAGAAATGGAGATCACTCAATGGGCCCTTTCAAGTGAGGATGGGGTTAACATAGTCAAACCTTTAAGAGAGGGTACAACAGATTTAAAGATGGATTCTGAAACCCAACAGAAAAGGGAAGGATTAGCCTATGAAAATGAATCTTTAGCTAAGGAAGAAGTTACCAAGGCAAAGGTAGCAGGGGGAAAGTGGCTGAGGCAAAGAAGAATAACTGAGACAGGAGCACATAATCAGTTAGTTAAAACTTCCATGAAGAGAAAGGGAAGTAGAATGGAGGACAATGGATCGGACTCCTTACCTGTAACAAAACTGATAAAGGTTATGGAGGCTAAGAAGATTTCAACTCGAAGATCGGTGGAGGTTGTGATTCAGCCCAGCCGGGAGCCATGAAAATTTTAAGTTGGAATGCACGGGACTTGGGAACCCACGTGGCATTAGAGCCCTTCATGATTTAGTCAAGAAGGAAGGTCCCGACATAATATTTTTACAAGAAACAAAAGTAAACAGTAGAATAATGGATAGAGTGAAGTATCAGGTGGGGTTTCAAAATTGTCTAACAGTAGATTGTGAGGGAAGAAGTGGAGGTCTTTGTTTGTTATGGAGATAGGAAATTGAGCTGACCATTAAAAGTTTCTCTAAGCATCATATTGATGCTGAAGTGAAGGATAGTGATAATGGGGGTTGCTGGCAATTAACAGGTTTGTATGGACATCCATAAACTAGTAGGAGGGAAGAAACTTGGGACTTAATGAGAACTTCAAGTAGAGGTGATCATGGGAGCTGGCTGGTGATGGGAGATTTTAATGAAATAACTAGTCGAGTTGAAAAAAATGGTGGGAAGGATAGATCTGAATTGCAAATGGAGAGATTCAGAAGAATGATAGGTGATTGTGCCTTACTAGATCTGGGTTATGAAGGAATCAAGTTTACATGGTGGAATAGCAAAGAAGGGGTTAATGCTATTCATGAAAGACTAGATAGAGCCCTAGCAAACAATGCATGGTGTAGAGCTTTTCCTTATGCAAAGGTGTTTCATACTTTTGCTGCTTATTCAGATCATAACCCTATTGTGCTACAAACTGAGGGTTGTGTGCAAAAGTTTAAGGGCCAAAAGCATTTCAGGTTTGAAGCAGTTTGGACAGAAAGTGAAGAATGTGGAAAGGTGATTGAGAAGGCTTGGCAAGTTCATTTTGGTAATGGACCTATTGGAGAGGTGGTGAACAAGATTTCGAGGTGCAGTGACAGTTTGCTAAGATGGAATAAAGCTAGTTTTGGAACAGTCTAAAAGAGATTAAAGATGGCTAGGGTGCAACTAGAGAAGATTCAAGCTGAGAATTTAAGAAATCCAAATAAAGCAGTAGTACAGCAAGCAAGAGAGGAAGTACAAATATGGCTTGAGAGGGAGGAAATACTTTGGAGGTAGAGATCAAAAGCACTATGGTTAAAAGGGGGAGATCAAAATACTAAGTATTTCCACAGTAAAGCAAGTCAAAGGAAAAAGAAGAATACCATCACAAGACTAAAGGATGAACATGGAGAATGGCAAGAAAATGAGCAAAGGGATGAGTTGATAATGAAGTATTTTGAAGAGATGTTTACATCAAGTGGTTTGTCAACCAGCAACAATTTCTTATCTTCTCTACAAGGCAGGGTAACAGCAGCAATGAATAAAGATCTCACAAAGGCCTTTTCTGAAGATGAAGTACAGACTGCACTACAACAAATGGATCCTACCAAAGCTCTTGGACCCGATGTTATGGCTCCCATTTTCTATCAAAAATACTAGCATATTGTAGGAAAGTCTGTGACAAAAGCTGTGTTGCATGCTCTTAATGAGGATCAATTTCCTGCTGAGTTAAATCATACCTTTATTGTTGTTATCCCTAAAACTAAAAAGCCTGAGTTAGTATCCCAGTATCGTCCCATAAGCCTATGTAATGTCATTTATAAATTGATCTCCAAGGTCATGTCTAATAGGCTGAAACTAGTCCTTCCTCATGTTATATCCAACTCTCAAAGTGCATTTGTACCTGGTTGAGTCATTTCTGATAATATTCTTATAGCATATGAAATGATTGATTATTTAAGAAGAAAAAGAGGTGGTAAAGAGGGATACATGTCCATCAAGTTAGATATAAGCAAGGCTTATGATAGGCTTGAATGGCATTATTTGGAGGCTGTAATGAAACCTATGGGATTTGCTCATAGATGGATCCATTTAGTCATGCTTTGTGTCAAAACAGTCTCTTTTTCCATTCTCATTAATGGTGAACCAGTTGGCCCTATTTATCCTTCTTGTGGGATTAGACAGGGAGATCCACTATCTCCCTATCTTTTCTTATTGGGAACTGAGGGTCCAATATCTCTTTTGACTGAAGCAAGCTCTAGAAACCAGATTTTAGGCATTCGAGTGTGCAGAGGGGCTCCTATGGTGAATCAGTTGCTATTTGCAGATGATAGCATTCTATTTTGCAAGGCCACACTTCAAGAGAACATGGAGTTACAAAGAATTCTCGAAATTTATGAGAATGCATCAGGTCAAAGAATCAATAGAGGAAAGACTGCAATGGTTTTTAGTAACAATGTCCACTTAGAAGTTCAGCAACAAGTCCTATCTTTGCGGGGAGTTCAAGCATACCAGAATTATGACAAATATCTAGGCCTACCATCAATGGTAGGAAAAGATAAGAGAAGGGCTTTTTCTGACATTAAGCACAAAGTTTGGTCTAAGTTACAGCAATGGAAGGAAAAGCTCTTATCTCAAGGGGGAAAAGAAGTTTTAATAAAGGCAGTGGCTCTAGCTATTCCAACATATGCTATGTCCTACTTTAAGTTGCCCAGCTCTCTGTCTTATGAAATATAACAAATGATGGCCAAGTTTTGGTTGGGACAAAGAGAAAGATACATTGGGTGAATTGGAAGAGGTTGTGTGAGACTAAAGGTGATGGGGGAATGGGATTTAGAGATTTAAGGATCTTCAATGAGGCTTTACTTGCAAAACAAGAATGGAGAATTATGCATAATGAGGAAAGCCTACTTCACAAAATTTTCAAGGCTAGATACTTCCCAAACTTGAATTTTCAAAATGCAAATCTTGGTCACAATCCATCCTTTGTGTGGAGGGGTATATGGTCAGTGAAAGAAAAACTTCTACAAGGTTGCAGGTGGAGGGTTGGGAATGGAAGAATGATAAGGCTATAGGATGACTATTGGGTGCCTGGATTCAAAAGTTTACAACAGACAATAGCTGGATTAACAGAAGATGACCAAAGAGTAGAGGTTTTAATTGATCAAAATTCAGGGTGGTGGGATGTAAGCAAAGTCAGAAGGTTGTTGGCTCCTGAACCTGCTGATGCAATTCTGAAAATTATTCCTAGTTCAGAAAACCATGAGGATAAGTTAATATGGGACATGGAGAGGAATGGTTGCTTTAGTGTTAAGAGTGCCTACAAATTTTTCAAAAGCTTGGCCACAGCACCAACAGAGGGAGAAAGCTCTAGGAGTAGAGCAGATAAAAAGCTATGAAAGGCTATTTGGAGGATGAAAGTGCCCCAGAAGGTTAAGATTTTTGCATGGAGAGCTTGCATTGAAGCCCTTCCAACCAGATGCAACTTGAAAAGGAGAAAGATTGTTGAAGATGTCACCTGTCAATTGTGTTCTGCAGGTAGTGAAAACACTGCACATACTCTTAAACAATGTCAGATGCTTACTGAAATCTGGGATCAACAGTTTCCTCAAGTCATGAATGCAGGACCACGTGAGGATTTTAGAGAGATGGTAGTTCGAGTACAAGGTAATCACAGTCAAGAAGAGCTGGAGCGATTATTTATGATAGCTTGGGCATGCTCGTATAGAAGATATCAGTGGGTGTTTGAGGAAAAACAATTGGAATCAGCAGAGGTAGTCAACCATGCTCTTTGCTTGCTTAAGGCTTATAAGGCAACTAAAGGCACTAATTATAATGGCCTTAAGAGAGTGACCAAGTGGCAATTGCCTCCACAAGGGACTACAAAGCTTAATGTGGATGGAGCAATGTTTCATGCTGATGGCAGTGCAGGGGTTGGTCTTATTCTCAGAGATTGGGAAGGAAAGGTGATACTGGCTGTAAGTAAAAAGGTGGCAGCAGTGATGGAGCCTTTAGAGATCAAACTAATAGCTATACTCAGAGGATTACAATTCTGTATCCCTCTTGGTTTGCAAGCTCTAACCATTGATATAGATTCGTTGATTTTAGCTCAAGAGCTATCAAAACCTGAGCTAGCCAATGCTATGTTTGGAAATGTAGTGACATATATAAAGCAGCTGCAGACTAGAATACCAATTTGCTCAATTGTGCATGTCAATAGGGAGGCAAATGAATCAGCACATAGATTAGCAAGGTTTGCACAATTTGTAACTGATACAAGTGTTTGGTGGGAGTCTGTTCCCCCTATTATTGAGCAAGTCCTATGGACTGATTTAGCATTGTAATATTGTTTTGATTATGAATGAAAGTGACTTTCCTATCAAAAATAATAATAATAAGGATATTTTTTCGGTCGGAAAAGTTTATTGTGGTTGACATGTGTATTTTAAGCTCAACATCATTGAAATTAACCACTACCCAACAATAAGGTAATAATATCACAAAAACATATGGAAAATAATTTCACGACATAGAGGACAGTATTTATTAGGGCTTATGAATGCAGAATTTGGATAAGTCTATTGAAATGAAAAGAAATTGGGAGGCATCCTCATACCTTTTGCTCAAGTATTCGGATGAATGATTTGCGTCCTGATGTGTGATTAATTGTCTGCTTCTTTCGGTTCTCCCAGTTTTGAGATGAAATTTTCTGCCATGCACGCCTAATCTTAGCTATAATAAACAACCGAATTTGCCACGACAATATTTAGACATATTAAATGGAAGGATTTATGGTTTCATTTGAGAAAGAGCATATATACCTTAAAGGCATCGCTGCCCCACCTGCCACACAACTTGACCCATACAAGGGGGTCCCCCAAGCTTGTCCCATTAGCTAACGCTTCTTCATGGCTTCCAAATGATTGATAAATCTTGTGCAAGTCATGATGGAAGGAGTTGAAGCACTTACGAAGTGCCTTTGTCACCGTCAATCGGTGGTTTTCGCGTTCCCAGTCAAACACGAAGTCAGACTACAATTATGTGCGAATTAGTATTTTGACAATGGTTATACTACATAAACCACTTCCAACTTGACGAAATTAACTAACCCAATAACTTACCCGAATATGGTCAATGAGCTCCTCTGTCATGACTTAACAATCCATGATACTCGTGTCGTGAACATAGAAGCGTGTTCACAATACGGGGCAGTCTCACCATCGTTTATCTTTAAAAGTACTTTCCCGTGCTTCCTCGCTTTCTCAAACTCGATGCATCGAGCGGGCCCACGAGTTCATTTTCTCTGTTGTTGCGTTACTACGGGCTCCGTGGGGGTGTCCGCAACTGTATTTCAAAATTCACTAGATTAGTATGTGTAATTATAAAGTATCTTTACACTTACAAACACACATAAATAGGTCAACGTATTCAATATGTATTGGAAAAACACACACCAGTTTGTGGTATACTAGAGTCTTCCAATCTTGTGTGTTCTATAATAAGTGATTGTTCCCGCACTGGTGAGGGTTCTCGAATAGGCGGCTGGTGTGGGAATTGGGTTGGTGGATAGTGGGGGACTTGGGGGCTATGTGGAGTCATCCGAGGAGGACTGATTACACTCCTCAGGGCTGTGATATAAGGAGATTTTCGCTCCCCATGGTCGGTTGTGGCGAGCCGAGTACGGTACATGGCGCCTTGCACGAATACCCTGGAGTCTCCCTCCGCCCCTAGAACTAGGTCCCGCTTGGTCACCTGCGTGTGTATGAGTTAATAGCATTCTAATAAACGTCAAGTCCATTCCACAAAATAATCTCAAAGTCACAGACAGGATTTGAAAAAAGATCAGTTATCTATCATTTTCAATTACTTCTGGGTAGACTAACCATTACATTATGAGCATAATATAGACAAAGGAATAACTTATCGATCTAAATTATATACCTTGATAATTAATAGTACTCTTCATGCCTCCAGCTTGAAGATGGGATTGCATGATAAATAGTTCGAGCTAGGAGAAAGCAAACCCTACCCAAACCTATCTGTGCAGCGAAGCCTTAATGCAATGCAGTATTGTTTTGCCTTTGTCACCTGAGCAAGAATAATATCATACACATCAGAAGTCAAAAAAGTTTAGAGGAAATAAATATTTGAAAACATAAATGTTATCTTGTGCATATTACTTCAGTCCATTTATCAAAAAATTATACTTAATGGTTTTAATAAATAAATCAAAAAAGGTATTTCATACAATCTCATATTGAATTGTCTATTAATAAATAAATCAAAAAAGGTATTTCATACAATCTCATATTGAACTGTCTATGTACTGGTACCAATTTCAAAGAGGTAATCTGCTGTACCAACCTTAATTAGACGAAGTTTCGGGCTTGTAATTATAAATCTAACACGAACTCTTCGTCTGTTGGTAGGTCCTCTTTATCCGAATATTCCCTCTCACTATACGCATATCCAGAGCTAGAAGTAATCATGTCATCATTAATAAAGCCGGATGAATCTATGCATTGACCATCCACATCCATGACTTCTCATGCATCAATATGGCTAGGTGGTATATCAAGCCTATCCAGTGGAGTTGACACTGGATCTGCATTATCACACTACACTGGTTCATAATAATATAATGACTTATTTTCTTGATTAGCCTCATTAGTACTTGATTTGCCATCATTAATATCTTCCAAAATCCTCGACACAGACGGAATGTTGTATACATTCCTATTTGTATAGTTCTGCACAACACCCCAATTCCATTTCACCCTTAAATCTCGTATGTAGAAACATTGATAAGCCTGACTCGCCAATACGAATGGTTCATCCTTATACCAAGTCCTGTTCATGTTGACACTAATCATATGGTCATCCACCTACACCTCTCATTTTCGATCACCAACGTCAAACCAATCACATTCAAATAGGTAGACCCGACGCCACTCCATGTAGCATAACTCTACGATATTATTAATAACACCGTAAAAGTCTCTGTTATTTGTGGCCTCATCCCCAGTTACCAACACCCCAGAATTTTGTGTACGTCGGCGAAGTACATGCTACTTCGTATGAAACCTTTTTCCATTCATTATGCAAGCATCATATAATGCAACCCAACGGTCAGGCCCGCAAGCTAACGCATACAGATCAGCGGACACATCAAGTAGATTCTTGGTACAATGTTCCTGGATCTATACCAAAATTGTTGAAAGTTCATAACGTATATTTTCATCATTCCAAAACATATCAAGAAAATCCATAATATGTCAATGTAGATAAGGATGGAGAAGAATTTACACAGTGCTTGAACCAAGTTGGAAAGTCAGTTTGATGCGTGCAATCAATATAATTTGGGTGTTGCACCTTACATTTCTTGTTGTGTTCCCTACATTTAGAGCACGAAATCGCCAAGCAAAATATTTGACGTTATGGGCATTGCATATATAAAAACTTGTTAAGTTTGAATGGAAGTAGATTTTTAAGTAAACTCATTGATGCTTACTGTATATAGGGTCCAATCTCCAGACAATTGTTGAGCACATACCAAATGGCTGCCTTAAAGAGTTTATCTTCTAATTGCACATTAGAAGCTGAACCTAAGGGACGAATTTTCTGGTTGAAAATTCTAAATCCATCTATAGTTTCCTCTTCGTTAGCATCAATGTTGTGGTCCGCTCAATTGAACTTCGTCTCAACATTTTGGAGGTATATGGAGGAAAATGTCAAGCATTCAGTGTGAATGTAGGCCTCGGCTATTGAAATTTTTGGTCGGGCTTTATTCTTAATATACCGCTTGAATTTGTCGATATATCTCTCAAATGGGTACATCCACCTATATTGTACTGGACCCCAAGTATGGCCTCACGAGGTAAATGGACAGCTAGGTGGACAACGACATCAAAAAAAGATGGAGGGAATATCATCTCCAGTTTGCATAGAATGGTGACAATATCAGTTTGGAGCTGGGATAGGCAATTCACATCCAATGTTCGAGCACATAACTCTTTGAAGAAAGTGCTAAGTTCAATCAAAGCCAAGGCAATGTCACTTCTTAAAAACCCCCTAGCAGCAATTGGGAGTAGTCTTTGAAGGAAAACATGACAGTCGTGGCTTTTTAACCTCAGTGATTTTGCAATCTTGTAGAGAAACACAGTTCGAGATATTGGAAGAGAACCCATCTGGAAATTTGATATCGAATAGCCACTCACAAAATTTATTCCTTTCATCTCTGTGTAATATGTACAGTGCATGTGGCATTGTTACATGATCACCTTCACGCCTCAAATGTAATTCTTTTATATAGTCCAATATCTCTAGGTCACGCCTTGAATTGATATTATCCTTATTTTTTCCTGGACTGTTCATTAAAGTGAGTAAGATATTTTCAGCAATATTCTTCTCAATATGCATAACATCTAAATTATGCCGAAGTTGAAGTGTTGACCAATAAGGTAATTGGAAGAATATGCTACACTGTATCTAGTTCAACTCTTCAGTCAGCAATAAGTTTTCTCTTCCTACGAGATTTGTCGAACTGAACATCCCCAATCATTTGTAATTGAGTTAGAATATCGTACCCTCCTATAACCCTTGGTGGCATGTGATGATCTTCTTTACCGTTGAACAACCCTCTCCTCCTCCATATGTGATCTGGCGGTAAGAAACGTCGGTGTCCCATATAACAATGTTTTCGGCCATATTTCAACCAATTGGAGTCTGTGTCGGCATTACAAGATAGACAAGCTAATTTTCCCTTTATTGACCAGCCAGAGATATTCCCGTAGGCAAGAAAGTCATTGATTGTCCACAACAATGCAACATGCAACATAAACGTCTCCTTAGTTGAGGCATCATATGTAGATACCCCATATTCCCACAATTCAAGCAGTTCATCGAGCAACGACTGCAAGTAAACATCGATCTCATTCCCTGGTGACTTTGGGCTAGGAATAATCAAAGAAGTCATAAAGAATTGGTCTTTCATGCATGATCACGGCGGCAAGTTATATTGGACAAGGATCACTGGCCAAATGCTATGAGGCTTAGCCAAGTTGTTGAAGGAAGTGAAGCCGTCACATGCCAAACAGAGCCTAACATTGCGTGGATCCACAGCAAACCAACTATGATGTTCATCAAATTTTTTCCAACACTCAGAGTCAGCCGGATGTCTCATACTGGTATCTTCTATGGCCCATTGCTCTTTATGCCATCTCATATCACCTACTATCTTTGTAGACATAAAGAGACGCTGCAATCTCAGTTTCAATGGAAAAGAGATGTGTGTATTTGGCATCCACCTTGAAGCCTTACATACAAGGCATTCATTAAAAGCGGCATTTTTCTTCCAGAATAAGATGCAGTCATTGGGGCACGCATGGATTTTGTGGTACTTGAAACCCAACCCGAGCTCAAAAGACTTTGACTCCTCATATGATTGTGGCAAGAGTGCATCAGGAAAGAAAAATTGCAACAGATCAAGGAGCATGTCAAATGGCATAATTGACCATCCACCAATTGATTTGATGTGTAATAACTTGACAATGAATTACAAGTTTGTAAATTTTGTACACCTGTCGAAAAGAGGACGTCGAGCATCCTCCAGTAGCTTGTCAAAAGTAGTTGCTGGTGAATCTTCAGGCATTGGTGGCCTATTTGGCACAGCAGTGTTGTCTTGGGGCACATCAACAAAGGTGCCTGCCCGGATGTCATCCAACATATGCTGCATGTCATCGATGTAATCATCTTCTGGCATAACCTCATCACCAATATCATCGTCACTGACGTACAATGTTGTCTCCTCTTCTCCATGAAATATCCACTGGGTGTAATTTGAATTGATCCATTTAATAAACAAATGGGTTTTAACCTCAAACATAGGCAGCCACAGATTGTTAAGGCATGTACGACATGGACACCGAATGCGATCCCGTCCACTTGCATGATTTCGCACTTGTGTGAGGAAATTTTTAACCTATTCGGCATATGCAGATGATAAAAGTCTATCGGGCTTGTTCATCCAACTTTTGTCCATCTAAAAAAATAATTATGGTGGGAAAGAGAGTTAGATAAACAACTATCGTCAACGTAGGTAGTTGATGAATTCACATTTGAAATTAGCATGGGTAAAATGTAGAATAATAATATATGGTCGATGGAATGAATGGTTGGGCAAAATGAAGGCTGAATATATTTCATTTCATGTGATTAAATTCATGGTCTCAACATGCCAGTTGTTGCTATAAAGTGTATAATTCATCCTTATAGGACTAGCAAGTGTATGCGTTTTGAGTTCAGGTCATACGAGAAAGGTGGGCATCTTACAAAATTATTTTAGGTTTGAGTCTACTATGAGTTAATGGACTAAGTGATGTTGCACAGTTGTACGTTAGACATCGAGTATAGGAGAAGCCTCAAACCGGATGGTACTCAAATCTTGATTGAGTGTATAAATGAATCAGTAACAATTGGACACGTAAACTAACCATATGCCATTAGTTGAGACCTGAGAATAAATGTTTAACTTGAAGAATACAAGCATTTTCGGGGCTAACTAACGATCTCAAGTTTCTAGTCATGTATGGTTCAAGGATAACTGGTTGTCTAAATATAAATGTAATAGATGAAGATCATCAGGCAATTGGACAGTTAAAAATCTAAATAGGTCTTGTTTATGACATTATGTGAATGTTTATGGTGGAAAAATGGTATCGGATAAGTTGTCATCTTCATTAAGGAGATAAAATCTCGGGAATGATGCTATCCATTTATTAAAAATGGATAAAAACCCCTATTTGCTGGTCTATACTAAGCAATGGCCAAGACTATCATGTCTACACATTGTAATTACTAATAGTTAATAAATTAAAGCATTAACAAATGACAAAGCCAGATTGGGCCATGAATTTTAATAATTCATCACATGTCAATACTGGAAAAATAATGTTAGAATGTGATAGTATTAACTATCTGAAGCAACTACATGTCCACCACACACACACACACCAATGTGTGTGTGTGTGTGTGTGTGTGTGTGTGTGTGTGTGTGTATTGTCATACATATAGTTGGAAACTTTTATAAACTATCAAAAGTAATGAGTAGTCATGTGAAACTATCAAAGTGAAAAAAAAGCTAGAACAATTAATTCATACGTTGAAATAAAGTCGTTGTAGCTAGAGAAAGCATACAAAAAAAGATCAGACAACGTAGATATCCAAAAAGAGGTCTAAACTTGAAGCAAGGTTCTATTTATTGGACAAAACCATAAAACATCCATCTAAGTTACAGATTTATTGAAACAAATTAAAAACAAGGATTTGCAGCATAGTATGCATTCGTTACCTTCAATACCCAATAGAGTAAGTTTCAGCTCACCCCTGGCTGAAATGGCTCACCAACAATTCTCCCAGGCTCAGTCAACGCCTTTTAAATCAAAAGCACTCGACGTCCATCCTACACTCTGCACTAGAAAATCCAAGTAATTTTCAGTTTAAACTCAAAACCAAAATATAACACAAACAAAATTGCCAGGAAAAAAATAATGGAAAAAATTATAGGAGTAATGGTTTTAATCACAATCCGAACTATATAAACCAACTAGGGGAAATCAACTACAAAGCACTTTCCTTACCTCATCTTCACTTAGGGAAAATCAAATACAAAACACAGCCTCAACCCATTTAACTTCTCTCCATACTTCAGCAGTAAGGCAAAACTTTAAAACTCCTCATTCCAAGCATGGTAACAGAATCCATGAACATGACTAATAGCATGTTTGCTATCTAGTAAAAGCCATTGAGTTTTATACATTCCAAATATATGAAGAATGTGGGTTAGGAATATACAAATGATTGGAATTTACTTAGAAATGGAAGGGAACAAGTTTTTGTCATTGTAATCTGGAATTTTCTACAAAAACCACAGTTTTATAGTTTTTTAGTAATTTGTTGGATAATAATTAAATGAGGAGCTAAAGATTAGAATATGGCTAGTTTTTGTCCCTTGATTTAATAGTTTTTCATACTGACAAATAACTTTGGTTGAGCAAAAAATGGATGAAATGGACTGTTGAAGCCCAAAAATAGAGTGCATACCAGAATTTGCTGCACCACCATGAATAGCTAACAGCTTTAGTACATTCATTCTCTTAAACATCCCTCATTTAACCACAATCTCAACTATATAAACCAATCACACTCAAGTTGAAGAAAACTTGAGAAGAAACATCATTTTTTGTGTGAAAACATAACTTCCTTTGCAATAGGAGATCTCAGCAAACTAGAAAATACAAGGGGGTCCATTACAAAAGACCAAGTCCACCAGCAAGTCAATAAAACAGGAAAACAACAACATGTACAACAGAAAATACATGACTGAAAAAAGGTGCCAGCTGCAAATTAATGAAGAACAAATGAAGGCATGCAAGGGACAAATGAAGAAAATGTCAATAATAAATTCTTCTTCTTTTTTCTATTAATATTTTTCAACTTCTTAATTTCGTTTCTATATAACTTTGAATCAGTTGTACTTTTTCCAATCACAAGAACACGAACTTGTGAAGAATACAAACATTATTTGACTCTTTCTACCAATTTTTCTTATTGATCTCCTGATCAACTAGTTGAACCATTTTGTTTATATCATTTATGTGAAGATTTATACTTACCATCACTTAATGATTTTATAAAAATAATTTGATGTGGCTATACCCACATGATATCAACACCTATACAATAAATGCAGATATAAAGGGTGCATTTTGTGCAAAAGACTTCATTTCTGACTCAAAAGGAGAAATTAGCCTAAACAAAAAAAGTACCGATTTATATAAAAAAACCATGCAGAGATAAAGGGGGAGTGATAGTGCAAATGATGCACAAAGCGATACCTGTGTCGTGCAAAAAACTGGAAATTCATTGAAGAAATTGAACTTGAACCAATATATACAAAACTTTCATAAAGTAGAACAATATATAATTAGGCCCAATAATTAATTAGATAGTCCTTCTACGTAGCAATAAACCCAATGGTGGAATATATATATATATATATATATATATAATGTGTTATGGCTTATAATCGGTAGATAATAAATTGAGGGATATATACATACATATATATATGTATGTATGTGATCTACATGATATACATGCAGTACGCAGAAATGGTTTGTGAGAGCATGGAGAGTCCGGAGTCGTTCCTAAAGATCAGAGAAATCACAAAGTCAAATTAAGGCATAATTTGTGGTATGGGAATCGATATAAAGTCTTCTTTATATTTCTTGGCAATGTGATAGGGCAAATGATGTGCGAACGTACACTTATGATCATCAGTAACTTAATTAATTAATTATTATAAAAAAAAAAGAATATATTGATATCTTTTTTAAGCCACAAATTTGAAATCAAGAATAAACGAGAAGGGATAATCAAGGCACCCCATGAATAAACTAGGGAGGGCAAGTAAAGAATAGACAAGTATTTGAATATTAAATAGTTAGAGCAGCTCATAGATAAACACATCATTCAAGTCGGTTCTATTTTATGTAAACTCAGTAATATATAGATTCTTGTCTGTAATTTAGTTACACAAAGGAATTTACAGCAGTTTGAACTCGTTCAAGAAATTTTGCAAGATAGGAGCTTTGTGGTCAAATTAACAGAAAAGATTACTGATTTTTAAGCAATAGAGAAGTGATCCTAAAAATGATTTGTGCAGTAAGATTTAAACCCAAAATCTACTTCCCAATCACCACACCAAAAACTATTACCAGTTAAGATGCCTGAAACCCTCCCATAAACACAGTATTAAAATAAAATTGTCTTGAGGACTCTGTCCTTTCAAAGTCTCTAAAGAAATCAAGAAATTCTCAAACAACATTTCTTCTAGACTTTTATCTCCAGAATTCTTTAGAGGCTAGAGACTTTGAAAAGTCACATCCAGATAAGCCCATCATGGTTATTAGATCATAATAAATCACGGATCAATTTAAAATTCATTAAAAAAATTCATTAAAAAACGAGAGATTTTACAACATTTTTTCATTCAATGAGTAGCTGCTGTTACACATTTAAAAATTGTATCAAACGTTATTTATATTTAAAAAAAAAAAGGTATGAAGAATATATGGCCTGATATAATTTTGATTTATCTCATTCTAATAAAAGGAAAAGGATAACTATAATTTAACTGATAGTTTAATTTCTTAGATTGTATCAGTGTAGATGGTTTCTTGGCAATATTGAAAATTGGCATATAGACGTTAGATTAGACATAGAGACATGATGTTTATTAAATGCGAGCTGGGAATGGACAAAGTTCAACCTCGACTTGGTACTACATACAATATTCTGGACCTCCCTAGCAGCCAATATGGCACCAGTTTTCATAAATGAATCAGATAAACATGTGGCTAATCTTACGATTAAAAAGGTTGTAAAAATGAGAACACAAGTACCATCCATGCAGAACATGTTTTATGTTTTTTGAGTTTATTTTAGTTTATATTTTAGAAAAATCTGTAGCAATAATGATATAAATATATATATATATATATATATATCATTATCTCATTCTATATGATAATGACATCACAGGTCATATTAATGGCCCTTATTTTTTAGTAAAAATTAATCTAACTAGGGGATAAAATGAGATAATGCTAAGATAGTGACTAAGTTCTAACTAACATTCTCCTCTAAACAAGGCTATAATTTTTGTGAAAACTACAATATTTAATACTCTGAATTATTGACAATATATCCAACCTACCCACCTTTGAAAAATAATAGTTGTTGGACAATTCCATGATTTGATTGGTAAAAATATTGACAATTTTTAAATGTGTAACAGCAACTACTCGTTCAAAAAAAAAAAGGTGAAATCTCTCATTGTTTAATGTATTTTTTATATGAATTTTAAATTGAATAATGATTAGATACAGTTTTTAAATGTGTAACAGCAGCTACTCATTTTTTGCTAATTGCATCCTATGTTCAACATCTTGGCTACTTTTAAGGTAAGCTATACTATATAGTGTGTACATACATATTATATAAATATATATATATATATATATATATATATGTCAAGATAGAACTTTAAACCCACCGTGTTCAAACCTTTGACATGTTTTTTATTTTATTTTTTTATGGAGTAATAATTGATGGGCTTCCCATGCATTAATTCTCCTAATTCAAGTACTTGTGCTGCATATCAAAGTATCATGACATAATATTGTTGTGAGGGAAAGCAACTCAAAGGAAAGAAATAATGGCGTTGATTGGCAAACTGATGCACCCCAGGAAACATTTCAAGTTCTTGATATTTTCCTGCGTGAATTACCTACTATTAGGTACCGTCCAGTGGATTGTTCATTTTATTCTCCTGATTTGGGAAGGAGCCAGTCACTAGGTGAGGGATTGGAGAGTTGTTGTGGTTTTCAGCAAAGCATTCTTCCAACTCAGATGGGGCTATCTCTGAATTTAGGCAGTTTTTATCAAGGCATGGTGTTTGATTTTGGGAAGGAGACAAACCTGAGAGGTAAGAATAATTCCGCTCATCTTTTGCTTGATATACTGCCACTTAAAATGGTGTTTAAGCCCTTTGAGAGAGGAGGGGAATGGAAAATTAGTAGAGGGTTGCAATTATCAGTAGATATGACGTTGTGAAATCACACGTGTTTGATGTTTTGCTCACTGCAAGCTATTTTTTGCACCTATGGGATACAGGAAGACCATGGGATGATGGAATTTTTTTTGGGATCAATAGAGAGATTTGTGAGTATTGTAATGATGGAGAAGAAGTTTATTGTGATAAAGGAATATCATTCACTTTTAATGATGTGGATGCGGATGGTATTTCACGTGTGCATTTGACTTTGTGTGGGATGACGTTTCTTGGTTTGATTCGTGATCATTTGAAGCGTAGGAAATTCAATGTTGGTGCTGTACAATTGCTTCTTTCACAGTTTATGTGGCAAGTATCTCTTTCGAATTTTGGTGACAAATTGGATGAGGGGGTGAATAGTGCCCCTCAACTGCTTGATATATTTCCACTTAAGGGTGTTTTTGCACCCTTTGATAGAGGACGAAAAAGAACTCTTGTGGATTGTATTTTTGGTGTGCTTTTCTTTGAAGAATCTGTGTGGCTTACCTCTGTGCTCTGACTGCTCAAGCAGTATGCACTTGCATTTATAGGGATGTGACCAAGTTAATTAGTGGGTACATGGCATCACTTTCGGCAATAACCCAACTTGAACTGTTCTATATTAGCTTCCAAATACTTCTTGCTTGTGAAATTTCACAAATGAGTGCAAACCTTTGTTCAAACTTGGTGATGTTGGTTTAGAGTGTTGAGAATTGTAAGGGAAAAGCTTTTCATGAAGAAGTTGGAAGTCCCTATTATGATGCACTTGAGAATTCGAAGTCACTTGAAGGGCTTGATGTTTCCTACAACATTATTTCCAATTTTTCAGAGATAGAGTTCCTTGTGTACCTTCCATTTCTATGAAGCTTATGGTTGGAAGGAAATCCATTATGTTGTGGCCGATGGTATAGAGCGCAAGTATTCAGCTATTTTATTCATCTAGATAAAGTGAAGTTAGATGACAAGCATATCAGCAACAAAGAGTACTTGAAACGGCAAACTATTATTGGTGGCAGGCAGTAGCGACCTGCCACCTTGGATTTTAGTCTCCTGCAAAAGATGTAGCTAAAGAAGGGGGGGGGGGGGGGGGGGGGGGGGGGGGGGGGGGGACATTAAGCCTAGAGGAGAAAGTGTCAAACTCAAGAAGGAAGACTCTCTTTCCAGCATGGAATCTGACTCAAGAAGCATCAATTTTGTCTTCATGCAAGGTGCTTTTAAGGCAACTATTTATGAAAAGCAAACTGGAAGGTCAATGGATTATCAACAATGTTTCACATTTGATCCTCCTTAGGGTGTGCTTTTTATTGGCAAGATTTTGAAACAATCAGAACGTTACAATAATGAAGAATTTCTTTGTTTTTAGTGGCATGTATATCTTGGGATGAAAAGAAAATCATTTGTTTTTTAGCCCAATGGATGAACATTTGATAGCATTTGGGTTGTAGAACTAGGGACTACATCAGATGGAGTAAGGAAAGGCATGGCAAATTTATTGAGTTTGCTGCTGTAGTGGAAAAATTCAATGAAAGTAGTCAATATTGAAGCTGCTAAAAAATTGCACCCTTACTCTAAACCTTAAGGACAAGGTTTTTTTTAAAAGGGGAGGAGATTATTATGGACTTGAAGTGAAGCGATGAAGTCAAGGATAAAGAAATAAACGTAGCATTTTCGGTCTTTAGTTACGCTATGCGTTTTGTTTAAGCTGTTCATTTTGTGGGACCTTTGCGTGTCATTTAGGTACTGTTATTTTTACAGTCATTTTTATCAGTCTTTATTTTTGTTATGGGTTATGATGTACTAGCTGGTGGGGGGTATATAGGAGAGTAGAGAGGAAAGTAGAGGGATATCTGAAATCTAGAAAATATTGTTGAAACAGTTTGTTATTTCATTTTTGGAGGAATTGGGGACCTCGAATACCCCAAGGCATAACCATTTTGATCATCTTTTTGTTCTTAATTCTTTTTATTGGCTATATTACTGCTCTTGTATCTGGGTCCATTACACAATGTTTAACTTATTGCCTACTTTGCTATTTTCAATTCAACTTAACTCCAAGTGTTTAGTTTAATTAATGAAAAAAAATTACATCTTCATCTGCCTATAATAACACTAATAGCAGACCTGATTTATTTGTATTTTGTCATGCTAAGTATCTACTATGACCAAATTGTATAGGCAAAACTAATAGTGGGTTTAGTTAAATATTAGCATATTTACTGAATAAATATAAGTATCCTTAAAAAGACTACCTTTTGAATAAATAAACATTAGCATGATGATCTTTGAAAAGAACACCTAGTTTCAAGCAACCAAGCATACGTTTTTTGAAATTAACAAGCATGATCATTTTTGCAAAGAACAAACATTTTCTTGGTTGCATATTTTTTATTTTTAAAGCCTGCATGGACAATGTTGGACGAGTAGGTCTCTTTTTCCCAAAAATATTCCCCTAAATCTAGCCCTAAAACTAAAAACAATTGCACAGATTCTATGAAAAAGCTTAAGCAGCATGTTTGCTTCGATCAGTGAAAGACCTAATATTTTTGAGGTTGAACATTCAACAATACCAACTACAAGATTCAAAATCAACCAATGAATCGACAATATGCACAGCATCAGCAGATCACAAAAAAAAAAAAAAAAAAAAAAAAAAAAAAAAAAAAAAACAAAACTGAGATTTGTGCATGTCATCTAACAATCCAAGTAACCCCTCAAATGGCGCTATGTTCATGCATGTTTGGAAAAAAATAATGAGTTCCAAACAGAGATTGTGAAAAATACCTCGCACACGCGGAGCAGTAGCCAATCAGTGGATTTTGGCCAACCGAGGGCTTAGAATGGACTGGCAAGCCATTTACACAGTAGGTTTGGGACTTCCGTGTTCTTTGTTTCTGACTTTCCCTTCAACAAGAAATTAGCCCGCTGTATATCACAACAGAGCGGTGATTTTGGCAGCAATCGCCGTGTGTACATATGAATTCAACAGAAGGGGGATTTAATTGCAGGTAGCCGAAGTATTGGTTTTGGAAGTGGAGAAGGGGGTACTGTGAATGCCTAATTGGTAAGGCGATCGATGAAGGCACAAATTTGGTTTTGGAAAGGAAACGACGACCAAGCTTCTATGGAGAAGGAAAATGTAGTGGAGGCCATAGATGGGGCTTTGGGACGTATTCGGAAATGGGGATTATCGCAGCATCTGCGTATGGATTCAACGAAAGGGATTTTAGTTGCAGGTTGCCAAAGGATTGCAGAAAAACACATGGAGAAGAGAAGGTATTGTGAATAAGTCGCGTGCTGGGAGGGAAAGAAAATGCAATTTTGGCGCTCGGATATTAATTTAGCTATAGTGGCAAAATTTTTCATCACTAAAAGCATCTCAATCACTGGGAAAAAGTAAGTGACCCTTCTCGCCACCTTTCAGGGTTAGTTTTGGCAACGATCCAAAATTCGCCATGACGACCTATATATTACGGCGATTTTTTTTTGCAACAGAACTAAAATCGCTAGGAAAAGACCAAATTCTTGTAGTGAATATTTCTACCCACCACAAATACTTACAGTTACAAACCTAAAAACACAATAGAACACAGTTGCAAGCTTACTGCCATACATATCTAGGGACGTATTACTGCTATACATCAAAAAGGAAAACTACATATTGACTTAATATTAGGAATCAAGATGCTAAAAAAATTTCAAAGTTAGTCTCAAAACATCAAAACTCAAAGAATCATCGAATAAATCTTAAAAAATGAATAGAAGAAGAAGGCTATGAATAGTGGCTTCAGGAATTACTTACGAAATTCGTTGTCTTCTTAGTAGTTTGGATCAAATTGATTGGATCAACTGCAAAAAGCTTTTGCTATTAGGATGAAACACAAGTTGCTGCAATGAAGGACTGGTGTTGCAACCCAGATCTTGGTAGAACTTAGACTTTCTCTCTCTTTTTCTTTTTCTTTTTCTTGCCTTTTTTTTCATGCAAAGAAAATCTTATCACTTGAGTGAGAAAGACAAGAGGACAAGAAAATGGAGAGGAAGAGAAGAGGAGTTTTGGGTAGAAGGAAAATGGAGAGGAAGAGAAGAGGAGTTTTGGGTAGAAGGAAAATGGAGAGGAAGAGAAGAGGAGTTTTGGGTAGAAGGAAAATGGAGAGGAAGAGAAGAGGATTTTCGGTAAAAATAAAATAGAGAAGAGTTTCAACAGAAAAAAATAGTTTGGGTAGAAAGAAAATGGAGAAGAAGAACACGGGAGAGAGGGTGTCCGGAACCAAAAAAAAAATAGTTTTTTATTCATTTGGTCCTACTACAATATCAACCAAATATGACCAGCAACCTTAAATTTACATTTACTGTAACAAACCATTTTTTTTTTAAGTTAAATAATCTAATGTGGTGTATTTTAAATTCTATTAGCTAAATTCTTCGTAAGTAATGCAAATCCAATGAGAATGCTCTTTCACGTGAAAGGAAAATAAGGGTGAATTTGTAATAAGGTTGAATCTTTGTATCTGAAGAGTTAAAAGCAAATCTCAACTTAACAAAGCATTACAGGAATGAAAAGAAAGGGCGAGTGACGGAAAAGAGTTTTAACTCACTAACCGCTCTAAAACAAGGGCATAAATGTAATATCATTTCAAAAGTTACTCTATTGTTAGGGCTGTTAAAAATATCCGAAGAATTGACCCGGCCCAATTTTTCGACCCGAACCGAATAAAATTGGCCAAACAGTTTGTTTGTTTCGGTTTTCAGAATTTCTTTAACCCATTTTCGAATTAAACGGTTAGGGTTGGCTAATTACCCGATACCCGCACATTAAGCAAAAAAATTTCATCTAATTTAACTCTCATCGTCCACTTCGCTAAGATATAAAAGTAAAAAAACCAAGTAAAAAAACCCTAACTGTGTCATTCTTTCTGCCTCTCTAGCTCTCTCACTTTTTCTTTCCTCTTCTGTTATCTCGAGTACAATAATATTGAGGGCATGATGCTTCAAGCCCACAAGTAGAAGGGCTAGATCGACCTCAAGCAAGAGGTGGGTTTCGGAGGTAGATATCCAGGCCTGCGAAGAGAGATACAACAAGAGCAAGCTTGTCCACTTGATTATGCTTCACGTCGCCGAGACTATGGGCATCGATTTGTAGCTTTTGACTGTCTGTTTCTAGGAGTACTAATTTCATTGGTTTATTAAATGTTATTTCTTTTATGGGTATTTTGATTACTTTTATGGGTATTTTGATTCCTGGGCTTTAAGCTTTTTTTACCCATTTGTTTGTGTTATTCATGCGTTTAGTTGGGTTGCTGATTTTGATTGTTAGGTGCAGGGCAAATGAAATTGGTACTCTTAGAATTCTAGTTCAGTTCCCTTTTTCTTTTGCTGGATCTGCTTTCTGCATCACCTGCTTATTTCTTTTTATATGTAATATAATCTGACATCAATATAATCGGAATACCCATTTCCGTCCGAACTGGTTTCGGATTCAGTTAATCGGGTAACGGTGAGAAATTGGTTATTTTCGTTCGGAATTTATTGCCTTCGGGTCGGGTCGGGTCGGAACAATGAATTTCGGGTCAGGACAGAGCGGGTGAACAGTCCTATCTATTGTAGGGTAACCAGCTTTACGGAACTTAAAAAGTTCCTTTCGACCTTGAGGACATGCAAATATTTATGCGAGTACAGAGGGGCTGCGGCAGACTACAAGACGTAACTTTATTAGGAAGGGTTTAACATTGTTTGGCCTCCAACACAAGTTTATGGTATTTAAAGCAAGGAAATAACAAGTAAAAACCATAACAGAGGCATTATGCATAGTGCTCAGCAACAAAGAAGATTAGAGATAGAGTGCTCACCAAAAGAGGGACAGTGCGATGGCACTTGACTTAGAGTATGAGCTAGGGGACGCCTGTGTTGAAAATAGTCACCTAAGTGTGAATGTAGAGATTAAATAGCTGCTGCAAATGCACCGTCCACCATCCAAATTGAAAATCAGCACCGTCCTATGGGTTAAAGATCAACTCTAGTTGCTAGCTCACCATTAATTACGACTGATGTTCGGGAAAGCTTCTCCTATAAAAGGAGAGCTTATATGTATAAACTGGTGTGGGCAAAAATCAGAGAAAGAGAGGACGTGAGAGAGAAATTTGTTGAGTGTTTGTAATCTCATACAAACTCAGTAAAAGAGGCTCCAGTGAACGTAGGCAATTTTTCGAACCACTTAAATATCATTTTGTGTGATTTTCGACAGGCCAGAGGTGCAACAATTGGTATTAGATCTTTGGTTTGCGCTATCCAGAAATCAAGTTTATCGAAATCAACTTTTGACAACTCCAGGGTGTTCCTCGCGTCAAGACGAATCCATTGCTGCAAACGAAATTGAAAACGGAGGTCAGATGAGCTCACACGCATCCCGAGAAGTAGGAGAGTGAGTCTACGTGCCTCACTCGTAGCTGGAGGTTGAAGACGACTGAAAAGCATGCTCCCACGTGCCCCCACACTCCAAGAGGTTGAAGACGCGTGAATCACACTCTCCCCATGCGCCCCCACGCGTCCTAGAGGCCTTAGCGCGTGTAAGTCACGCTCCTACGCTCCTCCCACCCGCCCTAGCTGTTGCAGCGAGTGTAAGCCACGCGCCCACCAGACGCCCTACTGTAGCACGTGCATCTCACGCGCCAGACGATCAAGACCATCTGTTTTTCCAGATCCTTGTTGGGCTTGATCTAAGCCATTTGGAGTCCGATTTCAACGATCAAATAGTGCTTTCCAACTATTTAGATCATTCCGTACTCATCCGTATGGTTAGAATTTTGAAATTTTTTGTCTAAATTTTCTAAATTCATATGGAAGGTTCTGTAAGAGATAAAAGCTCTGGAAATGCCAGTAGCTCTGGGCGTCTGTCCACAGTGTCAAATGCCAAGTTTGAAGTTGAGAAGTTCGATGGAACCAGAAACTTCGGCATGTGGCAATGTGAAGTTATGGATGTTTTGATCCAACAAGAGTTAGATATTGCGTTGGAAGAAAGACCAGATGATATGACTGAAAAGGATTGGAGGAAGCTTAATACCCAAGCTTGTAGTATAATCCAGTTATGCCTTATCAAAGAAAAAAAGTATTTTGTCATGAGAGAGACAAATGCAAGGGAACTTTGGCATAACTTGGAAGATAAGTTCGTGAAGAAGAGCATTGAGAGCCATTTACACTTGAAGAAAAAGCTCTTCAAATTCCAGTTTCGTGAAGGTATTTCTATGTCTGAACATCTAAATAGTTACAATCAAATTCTTGCTGATTTATTAAACTTAGATGTTGAAATCCAAGATGAAGATAAGGCTTTACTTTTGTTAAATTTCTTGCCTGATACATATGAGTATTTAATTACTACACTACTGTATGGGAAGGAAAAGATCAGTTTTGATAATGTATCTAGTTCTTTAATTAGTAATGAGTGTCGCAGAAAATATAAGCAAGTACAGCTAGATACATCAAGTGAAGCACTAACAGCAAGAGGGAGACCACAGTCAAGGTATCCCGGAAAGAAGAAAGGTTTTCAATCGAAAACCCGGGCCACATCTCGTGGTTCATTACGTGTTCCTTTTGTCGTAACAAAGGACACTGGAAGAAGGACTGTCCCAAGCTGAAGGGACAACAGCAGAATCAACCCACCACAGCCAATGTTGTGGACATAGATGACAATTCAGATTTTGCCTTGATAAGTTCATCATCCGTTTGTCATTCCAATGAATGGATTATGGATTTCGAATGTACCTATCACATGTGTCCCAATCCGGACCAGTTTACTGACTTCACAAAGATTGAGGGTGGAGCAATACTTATGGGCAACGACAGTGCTTGTAAGACTCATGATGGTAAGCATTCGGTTGAAACTACATGATGGTAGTGTCAAGACTCTAACAGAAGTTCAGTACGTTCCAGACTTGCAGAAGAATCTCATCTCACTTGGATCTCTGGATTCAAAGGGATTCAGAATCACCATTGAAGACGGAACTCTCAAAGTAGTAATGAGAGTTCAGGTGGCTATGAAGGGTTTGATGCGAGAAAACTTGTACTTCTTGCAAGGAAGTACTGTTGATGGAAGAGATTTCACATGCTATAAGAAGCTAGATGAAATTGATATCGACACCACCAGTCTTTGGCATATGCATATAGGACACGCTGGAGAAAAAGTTTTGCAAACACTAGTGAAGCAAGGCTTACTCAAATGTGCCAAGACTGGTAAACAGTCTTTCTGTGAGCATTGTGTATTGGGGAAGCAGAGGCGGATCAAATTTGGAACCAATGTACATAATATACAGGGGATACTTGACTATGTACACTCCGATGTTTGGGGACCTCCCAAAAATGCATCTTCGGGAGGTAAGCATTGGTTTGTAACTTTTGTAGATGATTATTCTCGTCGTGTGTGGGTGTATACGATGAAGAATAAAGATGAAGTGCTGAAAATCTTCCTTGATTGGAAGAAAATGATTGAGACTCAGACCGGCAGAAAAATCAAGCGACTCAGATCTAATAATGGAGGTGAGTACACTTCAGATCTCTTCATGGAAGTATGCCGGAGAGAGGGAATTGTCAAACACTTAACGGTACGAGGTATACTGCAGCAGAACGATATGGCAGAACAGATAAACCGTACGTTACTAGAGAAAGTGCGATGTATGTTACTGAATGCTGGATTCAGTAAACAATTTTGGGCTAAAGCTGTGACATATGCCTGCCACCTCATCAATCGACTACCCGCAGCTGCCAATGACGGGAAGACACCCATTGAAATGTGGAAAGTTACACATGCTACTGATTATGACTCTTTACACATTTTCGGATGTCCTGCTTACTATCATGCTAAAGAAAGTAAGGTTGATCCTAGAGCCAAGAAAGCAAAATTCTTAGACTTTAGTACTGGTGTAAAAGGATATAGATTCTGGTGCATAGAGTCTAAAAAGGTAATCATCAGTAGAGATGTTACATTCAACGAATCTGAGAAGCTTAAGTCACATAAGTATAAAGATTCTAATGAAAGCAGCCATGATGGCGAAACACCAGATGATTCGCAGAATGTGAAGTTTATTACTTCAAAGGATTCGGGAGAGCATGGACAAGATAAGGTTGATAGTTCAGTCACAGTACCTCCATGTCAACCCGAATCAATAACAACCAATAGGCCGAGACGAGAGAAACGTGTATCGACACATTTTGCAAACTATGTGACATATGCATTACCAACTGAAGGAGGTGAGATCCAACCACTTACAGAGAAGCCATACAATCCAGTGAACAAGTTGAATGGACAAAGGTGATGAATGAAGAGATGCAGTCTCTTCACCAGAACCAGACTTTGGAGCTTGTGCCGCTTCCACAAGGAAAGAAGACAATTGGCTGTAAGTGGATCTTTAATCAGAAAGATGATCAAGTTGTTAAAAATGGAGTGCGATACAAAACTAGGTTGGTAGCCAAGGGCTACGCTCAGACAGAGGGAATTGACTATAGTGAAGTAGTCATCCTTGTGCAGGGGCCATGATAATCTTCTTTGTATCGTTTTAATTTTATCGAATGTCCTCATATCCTTTATAAGGTTCTAATGGGGCTCCAATTGTATTATTGACTAGTCTTCTTGGAGCATAGGCTATGTGGTTTGGGTCTTCTATTGGAGCGTTACACCAACGAATAAGTATTGTTGGGATCGGACACAAAGATGTGATTCAGCATGTATCTCAGACCATATCCTAGACGTTTACCTATAAAAAGCATAAACAAATTATATCCTTGTTGTAGTAGTGGGGTCCCCTTTTTCGAAGGATGGAAAGCAGTTAAGGGGGAAGCCGTTTAATACGCCCGTCTCCTTGGATCAATAGGTTTCTTAGGAAATGAAAGGCCTTATTATAATATGCAAACCGATAAGAGCTCTATTAATAGCCAAATACGAACCAGAATCTCCATATCACTTTCATTGAATTTGAGACACAACACAGAAGTGAATCTAGGAGCAAATGGCCGGACAGTAGCAGCAACTCCAACAATATGAGGTTAGAGCATTAGCATCAGTTTTTCCATCCCATTACTTAAAATTTGCTTAATATCGTACCTTTGACTTTTTTATCTATTCTACTCAAAATCTAAACCAACCCATCTAAACTCTACGTGATAATAAAACATGGTTAATTTCTGACTTTTTATTTTTATTTTTATTGTTTATCTGTTTTTCCTCTTCAAATATTGAAGATCTATCAATGACATTTTAATTTTCAATCAAATGCAATATATTTTGTATTAATTTTTATAATTTATACTACACCTTTCCGATGATTATATATTTAATAATATAATGGTTATTTTGTTTGTTTTAATTAAATTATTATTTTTACTTATATTTTTAATGGTTCAGCTGCATGAAATAATTAATACTTTACAAAACTATATTCAATGAAAAGAGGAAAAAGTAGGGTTGGGTTCAATGAAATAATCGTAAAAAATTAAATGATCTTGCTATAGTACTATTAAGAGCTAATGAAATCTATAGTTGCTTGGTGAAACAGATAATTATAAATTATTAATTTAGCTGCGTAACAGTGTCTTCCACAAAAAATTAAAGTTATTGTTGTTAATTAGTACTCCAAATTTCTTGTGTCTCGTCAGAAGCTTTTGTGAGATCTATGTACACATTTTTCAGGTTAAGAGACAATATTTAATATTTAATAGTTAGTTTTTTAATTTTCAGAAATGATTGTCATATCCTAACTTTGGATATATATAATATCTACGATATTCAAACTAACTTGCTTAAAACTTCTCTCAGTAGTAATATCTTCTTATCCTAATATCCATGTACCTTAGTAAATATCTTAGTATCCTAATATCCAACAAAGAAATTAACATTAAAAAAAAAAAAAAAAAAAAAAAAGAAAACAAAATTAAAACAACACCACCCATCCTTTCATATAAATTTTTGACATTTTCTATCACAAGCATGTCTGGATAGGGCTGTATATGAGCCTATGAGGATTTCATTTCATTCGTGGGCTGAACAAAACTTGACGACCACATACATCTAAATCAAGTAAAAACTTGGATATTGAATAATTATTTGTAGTATTTTTTTAATCTCTTTTACTTATTTCATTTAAAATAAGATTTATTTAATTTTCCATTTTCCTCTTTTATTTGTTCGATAGTGAAAGAGAGCAAGATGTGATTGATTATGATTACACTGCCATATTTATAAGAATTATCAACAAGCTGCTAGTTGAGGTGCTATTTAAGCTTCTACAAGTGATGTACTAATCTGATTTTCTGTTGTACATGGATGTTATAATCATGCTAATTTTCATTCTAATATCATTGCTTTACATGGCTGCAGCGGAGGTGATAACCTATGTTCCAAACAGGAGCTACCGTCATGTCATTGGACCCATTATTTATGTTTCCGGTGTACTAACTTGTGCTTTACTACTATTGATCATCTTTCCAACCTTCTGGTTGATCATTTTCCTTCCATGTTGTGCATTCGTATTCATAATATCCATAAGGGCATTACAGAGCCCACGTCAACAGATTTTTGAGTTCCTTCGTGATGGAATAGACGTCCAATTACACAACACATTTCAACAGATCTTCAATCTATTTCATAGCGGTGAAGTAAACCCCAGAGCATTTAATGGAAACACAACAAGTAGTGCTCCAGCAGTTATGGGTGTAGCCGGTTCGGTCCGATCCGATTTTAAATAAAATTTAGGACCAAACCGGTATGTATTGATTTTGTTTTTTCAAAAACCGATTACATACCCATTACTCCCCCAAACCTGTACATCTGGTTTTACCGGTTCCGTCCGGTTTTTTGGTTTTAATATATTAAGTATATTAATATTACTAATGTATTTATCAAAAGAAATATAGTAAGAATTTATTAGACAATAAAATGTATTTAATATATATATTTTATATTTAAAACATATGATCAAATAAATATTAATGTTTAAAATTAAAATGTTATGTTATAAATTATAATATATTATTTCATAATTATATATATTATATATAAAAAAAAATTATATTTTATATTATATATATTAAAAATTATATATAATATAAAATATATTATATATAATATTAAAAATTAATAAAATATATAATATGTGAACCGGTTCGGTCCAGTGTTGGAAAATGTAAAACCGATTCGGAATTAGATTTGATCGGTTTTTAAAATAAATGAACCAATTTCAGACAGAACCAGTCAAAAACCGAACCGACCAACCGGTTCGATTTTTCCATTTTTCGATTTTGTTTTATACCCATACCGGCAGTGGCAATATGAAACATCTTATCAACATAAAACATTTCTATAAATTGTTGTATGTGAAAGTGGATCACCTCTCCATGACAAGCATTCTGAGTTCGTACCCAACCATTTCCATTGCCTAAGTGAGAAAGAAATCACCTCTGCTTGGACGTAGAAATGTTGTATTACTCTTTTTAAATTGCTCAAATGAATAAATTGTCTTTCTTATAACTTGCTTGTATCGCGGTAGCATACATGCACAAAATAAAATGGATTTGAAAAATAAAAAAATCAAGTATTTCTTATTACAACAAAGGTATAGAAGAATGATAAATGATATTCATAGTCGTAGAATGGGTAAGCACTACGCAATCCTTTTGAAAAAATGAATAAATATTGGAACAAAATGAAAAAAAAAAATTAAGTTTTTAATAGTGGTCTCCACTATTTTTCAAAACAATTATACAATACTTACACACTTCACAATTGTATATAACCTTACTCTAGAAAAATAGGAAGTTGAGTATTATAATATGAGAAATGTTTGTATAATAAATCTTGCATACTTCCTTAAAAAAGGAAGCAAATATGAAATATATGTAAAAAATTTATTTTTGAATAACGAATTCCATTTTTAAAAACAATGCGTAAAACTTGAATAGTAAATCTATTATTATCTATCCTAAAACTATATCTAGCATTATTTTTATAATAAAAATAACTATTCTATATTATTGAAAATTAAGAATAAAGAAGGAACAGGATCACGTGGATATGTAGTGGATGATAATCTCCACCTTCGGCCCGGCCCATAGCTACATCAGAAAAAAAAATGCATAATAAAAGATGTTATCAATACCACTGAAAAAATCTGGCCATTAATATATAACGGTTGCGAAAGTATTTCAGTGTTAGAAAAAAAGTGCTAAAAAATGTGGATGTTTGGAAAAAGGCTCATATAAAAGCTCGAATAACCGTCGACAACATGAGCATTGAAAAAATAATTATTGGAAAAAAATAACAAAATAGTAGGAAACAATACTAAGAAATTTAGATAACTATGCAGATAAATAAATAAAGAGTCAATTTGAAATCTGAATCTACAAATAGCCAATAATTAACAATAATAATCCTGTAAAAAATGCATGTTCTTGTTGACGTTATCCCAAAATGGACCCGAATCATTTATCACGCAATCGACTAAAGTATCTTCAATCAAACCTGATAAAAAAATTGAGATATTCTTCAACATCTATCTCCGTCACATCATTAAAAGCATCGAGGTCTTCACTAAGTTTATCAAAAATGATTGGCTCTAATTTTAGTAATTTAGAATTTTCATTTATGATCATTGTATGGACCTTTGTTGTCCAATCTTCTCTCAATTCATGACCACCTCGCAGCACTTCATAACGCCTACAAAATAAAGTACTACAAGGTTGACTCAATATTCGAATTGCATATTTTCTTAATACCGGTACTGTATACTTTCCACAAAAGTCCCACCATATTCCTACACATTCCAAAAAGAATAAACCAAAATATCTTAAGAATTTACTGAAAATATCATATTATATAAATAAATAAATAAATAAATAAATAAACATAAATTATTGACTTACGAGGATGGCATGTTTTTAGCATTGTTATAACTTGAGCAGTGAATAACTTTCCCAATTTCATACGGTATTAATGTAGTTCATTCGTGAATGCTTCATTTTCATCTAAATCAACCATGTTTTCAAACATATAATTTATATCATCCATCATTTCAGCATTTTTCATAAAATTGTCAGTACACATATAAGCTGGATCTAAAAAGGCTGCAGCTACATATATTGGATGAATAATCTTCCCTCGCATGTTACTGAATATTTTCTTTGTATGATCATAAAGGAAGTGGTCATATTCACGAATTTTTTCAATTCCATCTTTTAGCCTTTCTATCATCTGATATAAGTATCCTATATTTGAGTCCTCGTGATTAACCAGGCATCAAGCTTGAAATAGTAAAACCCACACTTTGCTATTGCTTTCACTCGAGTTCAAAACTCTTTATCGCCAATAATGTAATCAAGAAGTTTTGCACATCTAAAATGTTCTGCTTTCTCTTGCTCATCATCAAGCAACTTCACTCAATCAGTTGACTCTATTATATTAGAAAATGAAACGACTTGCAGTTCATCTTCAATTTTTAAAACTGATTTGAGCATAAAAAAACTGAATGCATAATATTATTTTGGTCTTTTCATCCCTCTTCTATATGACACATTGTAATAATGATAAGTATAAAATATTAATTTCACAAGTGTGATTTCAGAACACAGTTTGAGTTTCATTGTAGAAAATAAGTGATCAATCTCTTCAGCAGCACAATGACTTATGCAAATCCGAGGATCGTGATTCTTAATTGTCTGGATAAAGATATCCCGCATAATATCAACAGATATAAGTAGTTGTACAACACGGTTGATGTGATGACTTCTACTTCTGAAAAAAGGTTTGATTCAAGCTCAAATTCAAATGAGTTCAAGCATGCCACACCTCTTTGTGAATAAGCAAAGATATCAAAACCACCATAATTCCGCCAATGTTGACCATCAAGGTACAACCTGCTTGATCTGAGTCGTCTATGAAATTTTCAATATATCCTTTAGCTTCATTTTTGACATCTGACATCAATTCCTGCTCATCAATAAAAGTATTTGCCAGTTGATAAGTCCTGGGCCTATATTCAACAATACTCTTCACAAAGTCCTCGAAGATGGGAGAGACAACGATCTCAGGACGAATGCCAAATGAGAAGAACAACTTGGCCAATTGTTTATTCAGTAGTTGACATTTATCCTTTTCGTTACCACCAGACGATGAAGGAATTGAGCAATTTTCTTCCTCAACTTGTCTATCTTTCCGTTTTTTTTTATACATTAATATGTATATCTTTCTTATTGAGAGTGTCGAGTACTTGTTGCACTGCTAACTGAATATCTTGTGGCACTTTTTCACAAACTTTAACATCGTGGCCCTCAAGGCCAGACAAATGCCATTTAACCCTAGAAATACCTCCCGCAAATTGATGATGACAAAATTTACAGGATAAACGACCATTTTGCAATTTATCTACATGCTCCCATAACAAATCTTCTAGTCGACCCATGTTAATTTATTGTCCTATATTAAAGAATCACATAAAACTAATAAAAAGTGGACGAAGATATATTTAATTAATTCGAATAAAAAAAAACATGCGATAAAGGAAATCAATCATGATGAATAAGATAGAGAACAAATAATCTCTGATACACCTTCATGACCACAAACGCTCAGAACGGTCGAGAAAAGAGAACATAAAATTTATAATCATGAATATATAGATAAATTCTTGGAGAGAGAGAGAGAGAGGCACCAAGCTATGGGAAATCTACGCTGCCTTGTGAAGTTCTGTAGCGACAGGAATGGAAGCCGGTGAAGTGGTGGAAGCAAATCTAAGATCTTCTATCCTCTGATGGTAGGACTCTTGAATTGCAAATCTGTCTAAAAAATCAACATTTGCTAGACTTCGTAAGGCGCTGGGAAACAGCTAATCTGCAGGGGTCCTAATAATGACCCTGAAGTCGACACCTGCCCACTTTTCTAAAGGAAAGAAATACCGTCCATTCTCACAAACGAATGAATGGGAGAGCCGTTTAATACGCCTGTCTCAATGGAATTTTTACCCCATTGTAAATAACGTGATGGTTTCTAATAGAATTGATAAGGTGGCCCGCAGTACCGTTGTTCACCTTGACATAGCTACAAGCTAGCTACTTAGCTAGATTCCATCACATGTGCTCGTTGATTCCATCTGAGTGGTCATTTATAGGCGCGCGCGCCCACACACACACACATATATATATATATAGTACTATACACCATTGATAAAATAAGCTGAAAAGTGGCAAACTAGAAGCGAAGAGGAACCCACCATTGATAAAAAACTACAGAAACTAAAGCAAGTGGCGCATTATTGGTACCAAAAAGTCTGGGTAATTGGAACCATATTAATTAAAATAATCCTAATAGGTGGAAATTAATTAAGGTTCAAAACCGTGTAGATGGGTGTATGTTACTATTATAGAATATATATATATACACACTATTGTGTTGTAAATATTATTATGCATGTGAATTGATTTGTTGTGCATGTGAATTAATTGGTACAACAAACCATCATGAAAGTTACATATAAAAGGAAGCCCTGAAGATCATTTGTAAAGATATTTATTTGAAGATATTCATCATAATGATTATAACATTGAAACTATCATAGAAGGTAGTGATGGATATCCATAAATTTGGGTCAGGAACTCATATTGAAAAAAAAAAGATTAAAAAAAACTGCAAGCTTTCTCTTTGGAATTAGATTTTACAAATATTGAATCAAATAATATGATGCATCAGAAGTGCTATGATTCAAAATATTTTTATGTTTTTTCATGATTAATTTAATCATTTGAAATCAATTATAATAAATCGAGTAATTTTTATATGGACTTCTATTGAAGAGCTAGAATATTCTTTTACTATAAAGTCTTCCCACAATGAGGTAGAGAAAAATTACCTGAAGCACCAAAATAAATATATAAGTGGAGACAATTCAACGTTATTTGATTATCATATAAATTTATATTGCATTTTTTCGATGATTTTATATTGCTTATTTCAATTAAATTATTAATTTTACTTATATTTTTAATGGTTTAGCTGCATGAAATAATTAATACTTTACAAAACTATTTTCAAGGAAAAGACGAAAACGTAGGGTTGGGTTCAATGAAATAATCATAAAAATATTAAAGAATCTTGCTCTAGTATTAAAAGCTAATGAAATCTATAGTTGCTTGGTGACAAAAAAATAATAATAAATTATTAATTTAGCTGCGTTACAGCATCTTACATATTTAGTTGCATGTGATGGATTTTTCATGGAAACAAAGTTGAAGTTGAGTGGAATGAATAAGGGAGAGAAAAAAAATGATAAAATATACATTCGGCCTATCTTTTAGAAGTCACTATAGCTAAACTTTAGCTAATCCAATTTGATGTTATTTTAGGGTCTATTAACTAAATATGAGATGGATTTAACATTTAGTTAATTCATTAAGAATGCTCGTGTTAAATATAGATAACAATTATAGCAAACTTTAGACCACACGAATCACACGATATTCAGATAAGATAATTTTTAATGAAAATTAAAAATCAAATAAAATATTATTAAAATATTATTTTTTTAATAATATTATTATTTTCCATTTAAAAAAATTAAATTATTTATTATATTTTAATTAAGAATTTAAAAAAATAATAATAACATTATTAAAATAAGATTAAATTTTGAAATATTTCAACTGCTGAGTGCTGATAGCCAGTGAGGTTACGGATTTGGAGGCCATGCAAAAGAAAATAAACGGCCAATTTTGTAATAGCGAGTGTATGGCAGAAGTTACAACGTCTGATAGCGAAAGTATGGTGGAAGGATTGGGAAAAGTTCGAAGGGGATGTCGGCGTGCAAGGACAAAACTTAATGACAATGACCGACACACACCTTTCGTTATTTTTGTTTATTTTATTGTTTATAGTTTTGTTTGTTTGGTCCTCTCCCGTTGGCGTGTGTATTTGTTACGGGTGCTTGGGGGCAGGCCTTAAGAGGAGGAAGGTTGGTGATGAGTGGTCTGTGGAGAAGTTGTGTGACAGATGCAGTAGAGTATCAGATTGCAGAAGGGAATAACGGCCTTAACAACCTTGAAGATGTGGGAAGATGGAGGAATACGACGTGCAGTCTAGGCTAAGTAATTCTTTTAATAAAACGGTGCATTTAGCTTTAGTAAGGAATGCTGTAAGTAGCTTTGTAAGTGTATGGGTTCGTTTTATGTTTTACTTCCTGCGTTTTAGTCTATTAGCTATACGGTGAGTTTTAATTCTTAGAATTCAGTTACATGCTTCTGCAACTATAAAAGCAGTAGTCATCTCCGTGTAATAGCATCTTGAGTTTGAGTTCTGAAATTAGTGAATTGGAGGTTGAGAGCTCCTCGAAAGTTCTCTGTCAAGATTCAAGAATGGAATCTTGCATTTGATCATTGAATCTTGTTCCAGTTGTTTGCATTTCGGAAGTGAGGTTCTGTTCTTGGTATCAAGAACCTTACAAGTGGTATCAGCAGTCGGCGATCCTTGGACAAGGCGTTCTGATGGCAGAGGGTACACGTGCAGCGTTGAAAGGTCACCAAGAAACAACTCACAAGCAACAAGATCTGGTTCAGAAGCAATTGGAAGGTCATCAGCAGGCAATTGCTGGTATAACAGAGAGGTTAGATCACTTTGCGAATGTTCTGAGTTCTTTGGTTGAAACTATAAATGTTAATTCATTTAGAGATCGTGAGGTATCTACTGAGCCTAGAAATCATGAGGAGCGGACTGTGTTTCAAAGAAGTGTTAGGTTGGACTTTCCACAATTCAGTGGAAATGATCCTTCGGGTTGGGTTTTTAAAGCAAATCAATACTTTGATTGCTTTCAAGTACCTTTCCATCAGAAATTGATGGTAGCCTCGCACCATATGCAAGGAGATGCATTGGTGTGGTATCAAAATGCATTGGACTCAGGGCAGTTTAATTCATGGGAATCATTGGTGGTTGCCTTGCAAGGGAGATTTGGACCATCAATGTTTGATGATCCAATGGAGGCTTTGACTAGGCTGAAGCAAACTACTTCAATTAGTTTGTATACTTCACAATTTGAAGCCTTGGCAAATAGGCTCAAAGGTTTATCTGAAAGACATAAGATGAGCTGTTTTATTAGTGGGTTGAAGGATGAGATTCGTATACCTGTGAAGATGTTCAATCCATTAAATCTTGGAGCTGCCTTTGGTTTAGCTAAACTGCAGGAGGAGTATGTGTTGTCTTCAAGGAAGTCTTGGAGGCAAACTAGTCATTTTGCTGATAAGTGGCCAGTTTACAATGAAAGGCCTGTAGATTCATCGAGTAAAGGCCAAAAGGGTTTGTTTCCCTTAAGAAAAGTCAATCCTGAGGAGATGGATGAAAAGAGAAAAAAGGGGCTATGTTTCCATTGTTCTGAGAAATGGAATCATAATCATGTGTGTAAGAGTTCTCGAGTGTATTTTTTACATGGTGATCCTTGTGAGAATCAAGAAGTCATTGAGAGTGTAGAGGAACTTGAGGCACAGTTACTGCCTGAACAGCAACATGTGTTGAAGGAAGGGTCAGAAGAACTTGAAGTTTCCATTCATGCCATTTCTGGTTGTATTAACAGTAATGCCATGAAGTTGTTGGGCAAAATTGGTTCATATTCTTGTGAAATTCTTGTGGATTCAGGAAGTACACACAATTTCTTGGATCAATTGGTAGTTAAAGCAGCAAAGTTAAAAGTGATGGAAGATAGAAATCTTCAAGTTAAGGTAGCTAATGGTACTAAAATTGCTACTCAAGGAAGATGTGAGGAAACAATAAGGGTACAGGGGACTAAATTTTTGGTTCCTTTTCATGTATTAACATTGGGGGGTTGTGACATAGTGCTGGGGGTCCAATGGCTTCGAACCTTGGGTCCTATTCAATGGGATTTTAATAATATGTCCATGCAGTTTGAAGTTGCTGGTAAGAAATTACTTCTACAAGGGCTGCTGTCTGAAAAAGTCCAAGTAGAACCTGCAGTAAAAATGTTGAAGTCTTCCTTTGTGAGACAAGAGGGATGGTTGTTACAATTGGTAGCCATTGATGAAAAACAAGCTAAAGCTGAAGTTTTACCAGAAGTTGAGGAAGTGTTGCAACAGTTTCAAACTATTTTTGAGGAACCAATTGGTTTACCTCCTAATCGAGCTTGTGACAACCAGATTGTATTAAAGGAAGGCACGACTCCAGTTTCAGTAAGACCATATAGGTATGCTTATTACCAAAAGACTGAAATTGAGAAAATTGTGCAGGATTTATTGAGTAATGGAGTGATTCGACCAAGCCAAAGCCCTTTTTCATCACCTGTCCTTTTGGTTAAAAAGGCTGATGGCACTTGGCGAATGTGCATTGACTATAGGGCCCTCAATCAAGAAACTGTCAAGGATAAATTTCCCATCCTTGTGATCGATGAACTCCTGGATGAATTGCATGGTGCAAGATATTTTTCTAAGCTTGATTTGAGGTCAGGCTATCACCAAATCAGGGTGAGGGAAGAAGACATTTCTAAGACTGCATTTAGAACTCATGAAGGCCACTATGAGTTCTTGGTAATGCCTTTTGGGCTTACCAATGCACCTGCCACATTTCAAGGGTTAATGAATCATGTTTTTAAACCCTTTCTTAGAAAATTTGTCCTTGTCTTTTTTGATGATATCTTGATATATAGTCAAGATTTAAAGGAGCATTTGGTGCATTTACAAACAGTTCTATCTGCTTTGCAACAGAATACCTTATTTGCCAAGAAGTCTAAATGTAGATTTGGGGCTGCTAAAGTAGACTACTTAGGCCATATCATCTCGGGAGATGGGGTTAAAGCAGACCCTACAAAGATTTCAGCAATGGTGGAATGGCCTACTCCTAAAACAGTGAAGGCTTTAAGGGGTTTTTTGGGCCTAACTGGCTACTACAGAAAATTGGTAAGGAATTATGGCTCAATAGCTGCCCCATTAACAGATTTGTTGAAGAAGAATGCTTTTCAGTGGTCATTGGAAGCTGAGGAAGCCTTTAAAATGTTGAAGGAAGCCGTATCTAGTCCACCAGTGTTAAAGCTGCCAGATTTTAGCAAGGAATTTACTATAGAGTGTGATGCATCAGGAGTGGGATTAGGTGCTGTGCTAATGCAAAATAATCAGCCTATAGCTTTCTTTAGTAAAGTTTTAAAAGGGAAGGCACTATTACTTTCCACATATGAGAAGGAATTCTTGGCAATTGTATGTGCAATGGGGAAGTGGAGGCCTTATTTGCTTGGGCAGACTTTTAAGATCAAAACTGATCAGCAAGCTTTAAAGTATTTGCTTGAACAAAAGATAGCTACTGAAGCTCAACAGAAATGGATTACAAAGCTCATGGGTTATGACTTTCGAGTGGAATATAAGAAAGGAAGAGATAACAAGGTGGCTGATGCACTTTCTAGGAAAATGGAGGAAGATTCAGCAACTCTAGCCTTAATTTCTTTTCCCACTCCAGTTTGGTTGACAGAATTGAAAGAAAGTTATGTTCACTCTGTGGAAATTTCTGACATAATAAATGCTTTGCAACATGGTACACAGGTTCCTAAGGAATTTACCTTACAGAAGGGATTATTGCTCAGAAAAGGGAAAATTGTAATTGTGCCTGGATCTTCTTTTCAGAGAAAGATATTACAGTTTATTCACCACAGTCCTGAAGCAGGCCACTTGGGTTACCATAAAACATTACAAAAAGCAAGGTCAGAATTCTTTTGGCCTAAAATGAGAAGGGATGTTAAGCAGTTAGTAAAGGAGTGTCAGGTTTGCCAAGTTAATAAGACAGAGAATGTGCTTCCAGCTGGGTTACTTCAGCCCTTGCCCATCCCTCAAGATCCTTGGCTTGACATTGCTATGGATTTCATTGAGGGATTACCTTCCTCCAGTAACATGACAGTTATTTTCACTGTGGTTGATCGATTAACTAAGTTTGGCCATTTTTTTCCATTAGCTCATCCATATACAGCTTCTAAAGTGGCAGATGTTTTCTTTTCTGGAGTGTTTAAGCTTCATGGACTGCCTAAAACCATAGTGTCTGATCGTGATGTGGTTTTTACAAGTTCATTTTGGAAAGAACTCTTTAGGCTGCAAGGAACAACTTTGGCAATGAGTTCATCTTACCATCCACAGTCTGATGGTCAAGCAGAGGCTTTGAATAAAGCTGTTGAGGCTTATTTGAGAGCTTATTGTAGCTCCAAACCCAAGAGTTGGTCTTCATGGTTACCTATGGCAGAATGGTGCTATAATACTACTGTGCATTCCTCAACTGGGCTGTCACCATTTCATGCTTTGTATGGCAGACCCCCTCCAAGACTGTTGACTTATGTAGCTGGCACCACGGCCAATGTTGCTGTTGATCATCATTTGAAGGACAGGGAGCAGATTCTAGGCTTGTTGAAAGAAAATTTAAAAAAGGCCAGGATAGAATGAAGATTTATGCAGATCACAAAAGGTCTGAAAGAATTTTTCAAGAAGGAGATTGGGTTTATCTTAAGTTGCAGCCCTATAGACAGAAATCAATTTCCAGGAGACATAATATGAAGCTTGCTCCAAGGTATTATGGTCCCTTTCAAGTACTTCATAAGATCGGCACAGTTGCTTATAAGTTGGGTTTGCCATCATCATCAAGAATCCATCCTGTTTTCCATGTCTCATGCCTCAAGAAAAAAATAGGAGACCAGATTTCTCCCTTATCTACTCTTCCACCAGTTGATAGTGATGGATGTATTCAACCTGAGCCTGAACAGATTCTGGACAGAAGAATGAAGAAGGTCAGAAATTTTGCTGCCACTGAAGTTTTGGTGAAATGGGTAGGAGCTGGCATGGAAGATAACACATGGGAATTATTGTATAAATTGAAGTCTTTGTATCCTCATTTAATAGGCACATTTTTATGAGCTGTTACGGGTGCCTTGGGGGCAAGGCCTTGAAGAGGAAGGGATTGTTACGGGTGCTTGGGGGCAGGCCTTAAGAGGAGGAAGGTTGGTGATGAGTGGTCTGTGGAGAAGTTGTGTGACAGATGCAGTAGAGTATCAGATTGCAGAAGGGAATAACGGCCTTAACAACCTTGAAGATGTGGGAAGATGGAGGAATACGACGTGCAGTCTAGGCTAAGTAATTCTTTTAATAAAACGGTGCGTTTAGCTTTAGTAAGGAATGCTGTAAGTAGCTTTGTAAGTGTATGGGTTCGTTTTATGTTTTACTTCCTGCGTTTTAGTCTATTAGCTATACGGTGAGTTTTAATTCTTAGAATTAAGTTACATGCTTCTGCAACTATAAAAGCAGTAGCCATCTCCGTGTAATAGCATCTTGAGTTTGAGTTCTGAAATTAGTGAATTGGAGGTTGAGAGCTCCTCGAAAGTTCTCTGTCAAGATTCAAGAATGGAATCTTGCATTTGATCATTGAATCTTGTTCCAGTTGTTTGCATTTCGGAAGTGAGGTCCTGTTCTTGGTATCAAGAACCTTACAGTATTTGGTTTCACACCCCAAACACACGATCAGGGTCAGCAAAGCATCTTTTCATGGGACCCTTTCTGCAGATGACTTTTGACCCAGAGGACTTGTTGGGAACATTCATCTTTGGCCACATCTGCACGCCTAATCTTTTAAAATTACCATTGCATATTGTGTTCACACCGAGGGACTCCGGTCAATATCTTCTTCTTTTTTCTTTTTTTGGTAAATAGTTATAAAATAGGTTAATAATAGTCATAGAACAACACCACCCAACCTTTTGTATAAATCCTTTAACTTTTTCTATCACAAGCATGTATGGATAGGGCCATAAATGGGCCTCCAAGGATTGGTTTCTGACCGGTGCAAAACTGCAAGTGCACAGTATCGTAGTTTTATAGTAAAGTAATAAGAAGAGTATCGTCCTCAGGGATTGGTACCTTACGTTTGCCAAATACCAAAATTATACTAAACTTGATTTTATCTAGAGGAATCACTAAGATTTTTGTAGTTGTAAATAAAACTAAAATTGACTCAAAAAAAATATGCAAAGGAAATAAAACTGACGTCAGAAGATCAAATTAATGGGAAGAAAACTTCTAGGAAATCGATTTCACCATAATTCTTCACTATGCTTTTCTCATCCAGCTAATTTAACTTAAACCTCTTTTGTCTATTAGCAAATCTCTAATTCATCCAAAAGCCTCTTTCGATAGTCAATTGGAAGTGATTCTAGTTTATCAATTCACACAAGAGTATGCAAATTAAATAATCAAGAACGCAATAATACCAATGATTTAATTACTACATAGGTTCATACAAGTCTTTCGATCTCTATACTTACCTATGCTGAAATATCCAAGATCTACCCTATGATTCCCTCTTTCGATAGCAAATCACAAGATTAATAATCATCTAATCAATGGCCAGTTAATTAGAAGCATTAAACTCAGAATAAATCAGATAAACAAAGAGATAATTGCATTAAATTAGCATAGACAATCAAGCATAGTTCGGAAATAGGTTACATCGTTTTCCTAGAATGAAGGAAATTTAGCTCATGCTAGAAATGGAATTCAACATAAACGAATTCACCATAATTGTTCTGAGAAGATTGGAAGAAAATAAACACTGAAAAATCCTCCTTGCAGCCGCAACTCGTCGTCAAAAGCTCAAGGGAACGATTCAACGCTTTTCTCCCGTCCGTGATCGTGTATGATTCCAACGTACGTGCAATAAATTGGAATTCCGTCTCCAAAACAAATTATTTGAATCCCTCTAGCTATGTTTTTCTCTCCCCAAAAGTGTTCTCCAGTCAAAAGTCGCGGCCATAGAGTGAAAAATTGCTTTTATATGGTCTCACGGCGGAAAACCCTAATTCTGTCCAAATACGATGTTCGCTCGAGCGGGGTGTCGAGCGCACATCGAGCGTTCAACTCTGCCTGATTTCGCTCGAGCGTCCTATCGAGCGCCTATCGAGCGTTCGACTCTGCCTGATTTCGCTCGAGCAGCCAATATCTCCGCTCGAGCGAACCTTGTTTTCCAGCACTCGCTCGAGCTCCCTGTCGAGCGGCAATCGAGCGTTTGAATCTGCCTGAATTCGCTCGAGCGGCCAAAAGCCTCCGCTCGAGCGAACTTGTGAATCCTGCAATATGAAATTTTGCAAGTCATCAAATACCCCCAAACTTACAACTTTGTTTGTCCTCAAACAAAAAGAAAAGCAAATGATAGTTTAGGCAATATCAACTCGACCCCAAAGAGAAGTATCATCACTCACCAAGCTTTTATGAATTTAGATTTCATCACTAGTATCTTACTCTTTTAACATCAAAGATAGCAAGAAAATCAATCAAAAATTTTGCAATTTGTCAAGCAAGAGTTAGGCGTTTACTTCAACCTAAAGCTAAGACCTTGAGTGTGTGTGTGATATAGTCAATTTAACCTCAAACCACCTGCAAACTCAGATAAAAGTAGAACAACCAAAATCAGAAGAATTCTCTTAAAACTTAACCCCATAAGTCCAATTTTCAGAAATCCTCTCCACTAATGTAGTCAACACCAAAATCAAAGATCAAAATGTCTTTATTAAGGTTGTAATGATAGGCCACAGGGTGAGGGTTAAGAAAGAACTGGATATGGAAAATCAAAACAAACTGGGAAAATACTTAGTGAAAAGAACACTAAAAGAGATACCCACATGATTCAAATCATAGCTCTTTCTTGGCAATATGCTCATACTTGTGGCATTATTATTACTGTAATCACTGAAGCAATACCAACAATTCTTTCAACAAAATCTGAGGTGATACATACTCCGCTTAGTGACTTCTTTTTTTCTTTTTCTTTCTCTTTTCTTCTTCTTCTTCTTTTTTTTTTATTTTTTTTTTATTTTTATTTTTTTTTATCACTTCCTTTCTTCTTCTTTTTCTTCTTTGATCAAACAGAGCAAACATAATACGGTTCATCATGAAACAAATTTTCTCTTTTAAATGTAACTCTCCACCAAAGTATTTTCTCAAATGATCAAAGGTAGATTCATTGTTTTTCAGGCTTAGAGCGGGCATGGTTTATGTAGTTCAAAGAATAAATAAAGGCTCATGAAGGCTCAAGGGGGTTGACTATGGAAACACACCATGTAATGATGGCATGGCATTTAGGACGGCTGGGAAAACTTTTTGGTTATGCCAAAGAAATGCCTAGATCATTTCTCTAATATTTGGTCTCAACTAGGATTTCGCCTCAAGGACCCATCAATGGATTCTAGAGCAAAGCAAAATCAAACCTCCCTCTTTCAATTAATTCAACTTCTTCTCTTCATAAGCAAAATGGAATAAGAGAAAAACGACTATGTGCTCAATTGTGTTCAAGGTCAAAGATTTAAACCAAAGTACCCACAAAACTTCACTTGACATAAAAGAAATTTTTGAAAAATTTTCTCTAAACCATCTTCAATCACAAATTTCAGAGTCATAGAGAATTCAATCTTACTCCAATGCATGCTTGGTAAGAGAATCAAACAACCCATCAACAACCCAAGACTTAGAAAACAAGAGGATCAAATGACTATAGGAGTTTACACCCCCAAACTTAAACTAAACAATGTCCTCATTGTAATGCAAAGTAAAAATGGTTGAAGAAATAAAAGGAACTTCCCTGGTTTCATGGTGAATCTTCCGTAGATTAGAATTTTTTTTTTTTTCGCTCTTTATTCATGCTAAATAAACCTGCATCAAAAATCAATTTATTAAAACTTAAATAAACAAAGATAATAAAATAAATGAAAGAGTGAAAGATAGATCTATGGGTTGCCTCCCATAAGCGCTTGTTTTAAAGTCTACAGCCAGACTTTTCAATGATCATCAATTAGGATCTCCAAGAGGAATAAATGCAAAGTTCCTCTCCATTTGCTCTCCATAGTAGTGCTTCAATCTTTGACCATTAACTCTGAAAATATTCCCTGCCTTGTCCTTCAAATCTACTGCTCCAAAAGAGAAAACTTCATGAATTGTATAAGGACCCGTCCATCTTGATTTTAACTTTCCTGGGAAGAGTTTGAGTCGTGAATTGAAGAGTAAAACTTGTTGTCCTGGAGCAAACTCTCGCCTAAGAATCTGTTTGTCATGCCACTTCTTCGTTCTTTCTTTATAGATCTTTGCATTCTCATATGCATCATTCCGGAACTCTTCCATCTCATTCAATTGAAGAAGTCGCTTTTCACCTGCTGCCTTCAAATCAAAGTTAAACTTTTTCACAGCCCAATAAGCTCTATGCTCCAACTCCACAGGAAGATGACATGCCTTTCCAAACACTAATCGGTATGGAGACATCCCAATAGGTGTTTTAAAGGCTGTACGATATGCCCACAAAGCATCATCAAGCTTCTTCGCCCAATCCTTTCTATTGATTTTGACCGTCTTCTCAAGGATGTTCTTGATCTCTCTATTTGAAATTTCAGCTTGACCATTAGTTTGAGGATGGAAAGCAAGTGCTATCTTGTGCTTCACACCATATTTAGAAAGAAGATTCTCAAACAACTTGTTGCAAAAGTGAGTCCCTTCATCACTAATAATAGCTCGTGGAGTGCCAAATCTTGTGAATATGTTCTTGTGCAGAAATTTAAGCACTACCTTTGCATCATTGGTTGTTGTAGCAATTGCTTCCACCCATTTTGACACATAGTCAACTGCTAGCAAGATATAAGCAAAACCAAAAGAATGAGGAAAAGGCCCCATAAAATCTATTCCCCAAACATCAAACAACTCAACTTCTAAGATACCTTTTAGTGGTAACTCATGACGCCTTGAAATATTTCCCATACATTGGCACCGGTCACAAGTTTTCACCAAAGTGTAACTATCACGAAAAATAGAAGGCCAATAGAACCCACTTTGAAGTACCTTAGCTGCTGTACGGGTGGCTCCAAAGTGTCCTCCATATGATGAGGAATGGCAATGATGGAGGATGTCTTGCATCTCTTCTTCCGGCACACATCTTCTAATGATCTGATCAGGACATCTTTTGAACAACAGAGGCTCATCCCAAAGATAATAATTCACATCATGCAAAAATTTCTTACGTTGATGGTAAGTAAGATCAGGTGGTAAAACTTTACAAACTAGATAGTTAACAAAATCAGCATACCACGGAAGCTTGATCTCACATGCAAACAACTGCTCATCAGGGAATGCCTCTTGGACCACTGAATCTGGTCTTTCTTCCTCTTGCTCTAACCGAGAGAGATGGTCAGCCACTAAATTTTCACTTCCTTTCTTGTCTCGAATCTCCAAGTCAAATTCTTGAAGAAGGATGATCCAACGAATTAGCCTCGGCTTAGCATCCTTCTTGCCAAACAAATAGCGAAGTGCTGCATGATCAGTGAACACTATCACCTTTGTACCAATGAGGTAGGACCGAAATTTGTCACAAGCAAACACCACAGCAAGCATCTCCTTCTCAGTTGTCGTATAATTCAATTGAGCTTCATTCAATGTCCGGCTTGCATAATAGATGGCTCTAAACAGCTTGTCTCGCCTTTGCCCCAACACTGCTCCAATTGCAAAGTCACTTGCATTGCACATAACTTCAAAAGGTTGACTCCAATCGGACACAATCACAATTGGTGCTGAAATTAGCTTCTCCTTGAGTGCATTAAAGGCCTGCAAACAAACAATATCAAAGTCAAATGCATAATTTTTCTCAAGAAGATTACATAAAGGTTTAGAGAGTTTTGAAAAATCCTTGATAAATCTTCTATAAAATCCCGCATGTCCCAGAAAACTTCTGATTCCCTTCACATTCTTTGGAGGTGGTAGTTTCTCTATGGTTGCAATTTTGGCTCGATCCACCTCAATTCCTTTGGATGACACTCTATGGCC